>NC_069380.1:171162285-171763785 GCF_027475565.1 Acinonyx jubatus | reverse complement strand
TCCTCCCAACAACCACTAATTTACTTTATGTCTGTCTGGATTTGCCTTAACTGGACATTTCATGTAAATGGAATCACACAATATGCAGCCTTCTTTCTCCTGACAATGTTTTCAAGGTTCATCAATGTTGTAGCAAGTATCAGTACTTATTTCCTTTTATGGCTAAATAATATTCCACTGTATCCCATGGATATTCCACATTTTATTCATGTAATCATCAGTTGATGGACATTTGAGTTATTTTCACTTTTTTTAAAGTTTATTTATTTATTTTGAGAAAGAGAGAGACACCAGAGGAGGGGCAGAGAGAGAGAATTTCAAGAAGGGCCCACACTACCAGCATGGAGCCTAATGTGGGGCTGGAACTCACGAACCACAAGATCATGACCTGAGGACACTTAACCACTGAGCCAAATAGGCTCCCCATTCACTTTTTGACTATTATAAATAATGCTACTATGAGCATTCATTTTTCTGGAGACGTATGTTCGATTGCATATTTGTAAATATTTTCTCCCATTCTATGGGTTTTCATTTCACTTTCTTATTTGTGTCTACTGAAGCACAAAAGATGCTGCAATTGGTTTTTCTAGATATTATGCCCTTATCGGATATAAATAAAGTCCAACATATCTTGTTTTCTTTAGTTGCTTGTGAATTTAGTGCCATGCCTAAAAAAACTAACTCAAGGTCATGAAGATACTTTCTTCTAAGACTTACATAGTTCTAGCTATCTTATTTAGGTCTTTGATCCATTTTGAGTTGATTTTTGTGTGTGATATGAGATAGGGGTCCAAATCCATTATTTTGCATGTAAATATCTAGTAAACACAATAAAATCAGTTATATCTTGGGTTGCATGGCTGGCTCAGTTGGTGAGCATGTGACTCTTGATCTCCAGGTTGTGAGTTCGAACCCCATGTTGGGTGTAAAGCTTACTTAAAAAAAATAAATTAAATAAATCAATAAAATCAGTTACATTTTATATATTGGCATTGAGTAATTACAAAATAAAATTCCTTTAAATATCATTATAAAACCTCCCTGACATGAAATAATTAGGTATAAACTAACAAAATATGTTCAAGATAAAACTACAAAATGCTGATGAAATAAATTAAAAACCTACGTAAATGGAGAGGCATACTATATGCATGGATTGTAAAACTGAACATAATAAATATATCAGTTCTCCCAAGCTGACCTATAACTTTAACAGAATTCCCATCAAAATCCCATCAGGATTTCTTCTGTAGATATAAACAAGTGATTCTAAAATTTAATTGGAAGGGCATAGGAAGTAGGAAAAAACAAAATAATTTTGATAAACAAGTATACAGTTGGAAGAACCACATTATCCAATATTAAGACTTATGATACAGTTACAGTAATCAAGACAGAATGGTACTGGCAAGGGAGTACACACAGATAGAATCATACAATATATGGCCTTTCTGGTAGCATATTTTCAGACATAGGCCCACACAAATATGGCAAGCTGATTTTTGAAAAGACACAAAGGCGATTAAAGATGAAAGGATACTTCTTTCAACAAATGGCATTAGAACAATTGGACATTTATATTATAAAAAAAAAAAAGAACATCAACCTAAACCTTACCCCTGATACTAAAGTAAATCAAAAGGGATCATAGACCTAAAACTATAAAACTTCCAGAATGAAACATAGGAGAAAATCTTCATGAGGTAGGATTAGACAAATAATTCTTGGTTTTAACTCCAAAAATACAATTCACCAAAGACTAAGTTGACAAATTGGACTTCATTAAAATTAAAAGTATTTGTTTTATAAAAATACTGTTTAAAATTAAAAGAGAAGCTACAGAGTGGGAGAAAGTATTTGCAAATAACATACTCAAAAAGAATGGACTTATGCCCAGAATATATAAAGAAGTCTCAATACAAAACAAAAACAACTCAACTTAAAAATGGGCAAAACACTTGAACACATACTTAACTAAATAGGATATACAAATAGAAAATAAGCATATGAAAAGACACTCAACATCATATGCCATTAAGGGGAAAGCAATTTAAAACCATGATGTTGGGGAACCTGGGTGGCTCAGTCAGTTAAGCATCCTACTCTTATTTTCAACTGAGACCAGGATCTTGGGCTCATGACATCAAGCCCCACACTGGGTTCCACACTGACAGCACAGAGCCTGCTTGGGATTCTCTCTCTCCCTCTCTCTCTCTCTCTCTCTCTCTCTCTCTGCCCCTCCCCCACTTACACATGCACTCTCTCTCCCTCTCTCTCAAAAGAAAATGAATAAACTTAGGAAAAAACCATGATACATACCATTGCACATTTATTTGAATGGCTAAAATAAAAAGTACTTATAATTCCAGGTGCTGACAATGATGCAAAGGAGAGCAAGTCAAACCATCATACATTGCAGGTGGGAATAAAAAATGACACAGTCAATCTAGAAAACAGTTTGGCAGTTTCTTATAAATCTAAAAATATTCTTACCATATGAACCAGCAATCCCACTCTTGGGCATTTACCCTAGAGAAATGAAAACTAATGTTTCCCAAAAAAAGTTTAGGCAGCTGTATTCATAATTGCCCAAATTGAAAACAATCCAAATGCCCTTCAATTAGGTGAATGAATAAACTGGTACATTCACACGATGGAATATAACTCGGTATGTATCAATAGTGCCTAGATAAATCGCAAAGGTATGCTATTTGAAAGCCCATCTCAAAAGGTTATAAACAACATGATTCTATTTATATGACATATGTGATAAGACAAACTACTGGTGATATCACTTCAGTGGTGGCCAGGTTGGCATCAGGGGAGGTTATCGCCATAAAGAAGTCCATAATGGAGTGTTTGGGGGCATGTGTTAGTTTCCTAGGGCTGACAACACAGTACCACAAAATTGGTTGTCTTAAAGCAACCAAAATTTATTCTCTCACAGTTCTGAAGGTTAGAAATCTGAAAACAAGGTATTACCATGGTGATGCTCCTTTCTGAAACCAGTAGGAGAGGACCTTACTTATCTCTTCCAGTTCCTAGTAGTCCCATCCTTGCATTCCTTGGCTTGTGACAGCATAACTCCAACATCTGCTTCTTTCTTCACATGACCTTCACCCTGATGTTTTCCTCTTTTTTAAAAGACACCAGTTATATTGGATTTGAGCCCATCCTAATGGCCTCATCTTAACTTAATTACATCTCCAAAGACTCCAAATAAGGTCACAATCACAAGTACTGGAAGTTAGGACTTCAACATATCTTTGTGGGGGTTGCAGAGGGAAGGATATAATTCAACCCATAAAAAAAGTGATAGGACTGTTCTGATTCTGATTACAATGGTGGTTTCAGGGATCTGTTCATGTATTAAAACTGATAGTACTGTACGTTTTTAAAAAGCTACTCTACTGTAAATTTAAAAACAAAGTAAAAAAAGGAAGAGCACAGGCATAGGGATGTCAACTTTCATTTTGCCAAGTTGAGGACACTTAATATAAATATACTGTCACCACTTACTATTCTCATGATTTTGTTGAAGAAAGGATTGATGACTATCAAAAAGTAAGAACAACATAACCTCAAAATAACATCAGTCTGTTCATTACCACAAATTTACAGTACAGGTAAGTTCATTAAAAACAAAAGAGGATTATTGGCCACATACATAATGTAAAAACTGAAAGAAATGAAGAGATAAACAGACAATTGAATGTATAGTTGGAAACTTTGATACTCCACTTTGAATAATAGAACATCTAGATAGAAGATCAACAGAGAAATAGAAGACTTGAACAACAGTATAAGCTAATATATCTAACAGGTATCCATAGAGAACATTCATCCAAAAACAGTGGATTACATAATCTTCTCAAGTGCACATGGTATATTACCCAGGATTAAAAAAAAATATGTTGGGCCATAAAACAAGTCTGAACAAATTTAAAAGTATGTGCTCTGACTACAATGGAATAAAATTAGAAATACAGGGGAAAAATTGGGATTCACAAGTAAGCGAAAATTAAACAACACACTCCTTAAAAAAAAACCTCAATGGGTCAAAGAAGAAGTCACAAGGGAAATTAGAAAATACTTAGCTATAAATGAAAATTAAAACACAACATGCCAAAATCTATGCCATACTTTCCCTCTAAGGCATTGCTTACAGGGAAATTTATATAGCTATAAATATATATATTTAAAAATAAGAAAAACCTCAACTAACTTTCTACCTTAAAATACTAGAAAAAGAAGAGCAAACTAAACCTAAGGCAAGCAGAAGGAAATAAATAATAATTAGAGCAAAAAATAAATGAAATAGAGAATAGAAAACAATAGAGCAAATCAATGAGACTAAAAGTTGGTTCTTTGCAAAGACCAATAAAATTGACAAGTAAAGCTAGCTGACCAAGAAAAAGAGAGAAATAAAACTCAAATTACTAAAGAGGGGACATCATTACTGACCTCAAAGAAATAAAATGAATTATAAGGGAATACTATGTATGTCAACAAGTCATGTCAACCTAGATGAAACAAAATAGAAAAACTACCAAAATTGACTCAAGAAGAAATAGAATAGAAGCAACCCAAATGTCTATCATTGAGGAACAGAAAAACAAAATGTGCTATAGCAATATAATGGAATATTATTTAGTCATAAAAAGGAGCAAAGTACTGATACATGTTACAATGTGGATGAACCCTGAAAACATAATGCTAACTGACAAAAGCCAGACACAAAAGGTCACATATTGTGTAGTTCTACTTACATGAAATGCCCACAATAGACCAAGCCACAGAGACACAAAATAAATTAGCAGTCAGTAAGGACTGAAAAAAAGGAAATGGGGCATGATTACTAACAGGTACAGAATTTCTTTTGGGGTGATGAAAAAAATTCTGGGAGATGGTAGTGATGGAGCACTGCTCTATAAAGAATGTAAGAATGCGGGGCGCCTGGGTGGCTCAGTCGGTTGAGCGTCCGACTTCGGCTCAGGTCACGATCTCGCGGTCCGTGAGTTCGAGCCCCGCGTCGGGCTCTGTGCTGATGGCTCAGAGCCTGGAGCCTGCTTCCGATTCTGTGTCTCCCTCTCTCTCTGACCCTCCCCTGTTCATGCTCTGTCTCTCTCTGTCTCAAAAATAAATAAACGTTAAAAAATTAAAAAAAAAAAAAAGAATATAAGAATGCTAAATTGTACACTTTAAAAGAGTGACTTTCTGGGGCACCTGGGTGGCTCAGTCAGTAAAGCATCTGACTTCAGCTCAGGTCACGATCTCACAGTTCCTGAGTTCAAGCCCCGCATTGGGCTCTGTGCTGACAACTCGGAGCCTGGAGCCTGCTTCAGATTCTGTGTCTCCCTTGCTCTCTGCCCTTCCCCCACTCGCATTCTCTCAATCTCTCTCTCTCTCTCTCTCTCTCTCTCTCTCTCTCTCTCTCTCTCAAAAATAAATAAACATTTAAAAAGAAAAAAAATTTTTTAATATGAAATTTATTGCCAAATTGGTTTCCGTACAACACCCAGGGCTCATCCCAACAGGTGCCCTCCTCAATGCCCATCACCAACTTTCTCCTCCCTCCCACCCCCCATCAACCCTCAGTTTATGCTCAGTTTAAAAAGAAAAAATTTTAAAGAGTGAGTTTTGGGGAGCCTGGGTGGCTCAGTCCATTAAGCAACCAACTCTTGATTTCAGTTCAGGTCATGATCCCAGGGTCATGGGATTGAGCCCAGCATCAGGCTCTGTGCTGAGTGCACAGAGCCTGCTTGGGATTCTCTCTCTCCCTTTCTCTCGCTGCCCCTCCTCCGCTCACATGCGCTCTCTCTCAAAATAAACAAACTTTTTAAAAAATGACACACATTTGAAATAGTGCCATAGTTAAAATATTAATGAAGTCTCGCTATATGCAGAAAATAGAAGCAATGCAATCCCCACACCACCCCCAATTTGAAAAATCTGCCAGGAATTTCGTAATTTCAAAACCAGCAGCCCAGGTGAATTGTATACTGTACTTATGTAGTTGCCAAATTGGGCATCCTTCAGCTGGCAAAAAGAAAAACTATAGCTTTTATATGCTTCGGGAAATTTCTCCAAGTTAGATTTTTCACGTGTCCACTTTACATTCACTTGTTATTTTAATGTAATATCATCTCTAGTGTAATATCATAACACTGTCCTTTAAATACTTTGTTAGGTAATATTTTGTTAGGTAATACCTCTGATTACAGAGCTATTAAAGGTGCCCCCTAAATGTTGCGAGATGATAAAAACCTCATGAGGAAGGCCCATCATCATGATATAGCAAGCTGACAATTTAGAAGAGTACGCTCTGCTGAAGAGTATAAATCATGCTAAGAGATTTTTAGAAATAAGCATTAAAACAAATGTACAGTGACATCAGTTAACTCAAGAATGGATAAGTTTTGAATTGTATAAAAGTTCTAAACATGTGTCCCCCTCATAAAGAGAATTGGCCTTGAAATTCCTTCGAAATTTTCATCTCTGTTCTAGGTCTTAATAGTTGTGAGAGATGCCTGGCAAGCGGCTTAACGCTCACAGCCTCAGTTTTCTCATTGAGAAATGGGGATGATAATAGGATTTGGTTCACAGGAGTTCTCCTGAGGATTAAATGAGCTAATTCACATAAAGTGCTTTTTGAAGTGACTGGTACAGAATATCAAGAAAGGCTCACGGTAATAGTAGTGGTAGTTTTGTTGTGGTTATTTCATTTTTTTTTAATGTTTTTATTTATTTTTGAGACAGAGAGAGGCAGAGCATGAGCAGGGGAGGGGCAGAGAGAGAGGGAGACACAGAATCAGAAGCAGGCTCCAGACTCCGAGCCATCAGCCCAGAGCCCAACGTGGGGCTCGAACTCACGGACCACGAGATCGTGACCTGAGCCGAAGTCGGACGCTCAACCGACTGAGCCACCCAGGTGCCCCTGTTGTGGTTATTTCAAAACGTTAGATGGCTTACTGCTCCCTCAGACCTGATATAGTTGCCTTATCTAGGAGCTAAAACCGTCAATGTCAATAAAAATCAGAACAGTGGTATCCTATTAGGAAAAGGTGGTTGAGGATTGACTATAATGTGGCAAGAAGGAACTTTCTGGGGCAGTGGAAATCTGTATCTTTATTGGCGTGTTGGTTGTCAAATTTCATTGAATTATACTGTTAAGATTTACACATTTCACTACATGTAAACTTTCAATTCAGTTTTTAAAAATTAGCATGTTAAGCTAATGACTGCCCTGTTGAACAAAGGCACCACTTCCTAATGTTTAACAGGTGAGAGACAGAAATCATTTTTGAGGCCATGCAAACAGGGGAAACTGGTTTTTCTTCCTAGCCTAAGACTACAAAGTTCCACAGATGTGAGACGGGTAGAAGACAAAGAAAATGAGAAGCAATGTAGTAGCTTCAAGCTCCACACCAGCTTCCCCATATGTAGGTTTATGGCAGAGGGAGAAGGCAACAAAATGACGACCGAAATTTGAGGGACTCAAGAATAAGACAAGTGTACCACCTCTAGTCTGGCATTTGAGAGTAGTACCCCATAGATGTCCCCTGTACCAGTGGACAGGGGCATGCAGTAAAAAGGGCAGCATGCTACATCTGGGCAAGGAGGCAGGGAGAACGCTTGGGTTTCCAGAAGCTCCCCTGTACATCCCCTGAATGCCCAGCCTGGTCAAGGAAGAGACAACAACAGTCACAATACATTTGAAGGCTTACTATGTTCCAAGAACTTTCCTAAGTGCTTTATATGTATCATCTCAGTTAATCCTCTCAGAAATCCTATGTAAGTCTTAGATACTATTATTATTCCCTTTTCACTGATCAAGAAACCAAGGCCAGGATGGTGAAAAGGCTTGATCAAGGACATACAACTAATAAGTGGTAGAACCTGGCAGGGTGTATGCAGATCCCTCTATCCTCCAACTTTTCTTCTTCAAAACTGTTTTTTCTCCTTTGACTCGTATTAGAATCAGCTAGTTAGTCTACAAAACAAAGCCTGCCAGGACTAGGGCTGCATTGACTCTATATAAACCAATTTGCAGAGAACTGACATCATAATAATACGGAATCTTTGAATTCATGAATATAGTTTATTTCTCCATTTATTTACATCTTCTTTAATTTCTCTGAAATTTTACACTGCTTAAAGTTTTCAGTGTACAGGTCTTGCACATATTTAGTTGAATTTATCCCTTAGTATTTCATATCTATTGATGCTACTATATGTGATTTATTTACATTTTCAATTTCAATTGCTTATTGCTACTATATATAAATACAATTAAAGCTTTTTATTGAAATATAATTCACATACCATAATATTCACATACCATAATATACCATAATATTCACCCTTTTAAAGAATATAGTTCAGTGGTTTTAGTATATTCACAAGGTGGTGCAGTCATTATCACTATCTAATTGCATAACATCTACATCACTCCAAAAAGAAACTCTATACTCAGGGTGCCTGGGTAGCTCAGTCAGTTAAGCATCTGACTCTTGATCTCAGCTCAGGTCTTGATATTGGGGTTCTGAGTTCAAGCCCATGTTGAGTTTTGCACTGGTCATGGAGCCTACATAAAAAAAAAAAAAAAGAGGGGCGCCTGGGTGGCTTGGTCAGTTAAGCGTCCGACTTCAGCTCAGGTCATGATCTCACGGTCCGTGAGTTCAAGCCCCGCGTCAGGCTCTGTGCTGACAGCTCAGAGCCTGGAGCCTGCTTCAGATTCTGTGTCTCCCTCTCTCTCTGCCCCTCCCCTGTTCATGCTCTGTCTCTCTCTGTCTCAAAAATAAATAAACGTTAAAAAAAAATTAAAAAAAAAAAAAGAAACTCCATACTTATTATCAGTCGCTCCCCATTTCCACCCTCCCAGCCCCTGGCAACCACTAATCTGCTTCTATTTCTATGAATTTATCCATAGAATTAATTTTTATGTAATGACCTTATATCATGAGACCTTGCTAAACTCACTTATTATTTCTAAAGTGTTTTTGTAGATTCCTCTGGATTTTCTACATATATGTTCATGTTGTCTGAGTGACTGGATATACAAACAGACAAAAGCCAGACCATATATAACAACAGAACTCTGACCCACAACCCCTGCAGCAACCACTCTAGGAAGCCAAATTACAACCTCTGAAGCAATCAACCCAGAATGGTCAGAACTCAATCGGTGACAGCCAACTTCCCTATTTCTTTTATCTTGCTTCTAACTCAAGACCAACGAGAAAAAGATAAATATGCTAAATATGCTCCCCAAACCATCACATAAGATGCCGACTTCTGGTTAACCCATCTCTAGCTTCCCCATGCCAAGAGCCTTCAATCAGTGCATGCTGAAAGCTTTCCCTTTTTTTCATTAGAAAACTTTCCTGGCCCCTGCCTGACTCTTAGTCTCTCCCAAAGTCAAGTGTTTGTGGCTATCTGCTATAACAAATTCTGAATAAATAGCCTATTTTCACTTGAGTGGTCTTCATTTGTGAATTAAGACAGTTTTACTTCTTTTTTTTTGCTTGTTTGTTTACACTAGGACAATTTTAACCCTCCATTACCCTATCCTGCAGTAACATCCACTACTGGCTTTATATGGATTAAAACTGCATTTGCCAAGAACTGTGAACATTTAGAATCTTTACATGGAGTCACATGGTTGATACAGGCACATAGACATCTTCCAACACTAACAGAATACATATACAACACGTACCAAATGGTCTTGGTGGATAAATTTGCTTCATCAGATACTCATATTCAGTAAAATTCACAGTTAATGCAGAATTTCATTTTCTTAATTTGCATCTTTATTACACATTTTTTCTAAGATTTTAATTATTTAAAAAAACCACTCATTCATTCAAGGTTGTAATTTGCAGGGCAATAAACAATGGGTTCTAAATTTCTTAAAGGTGTCTATAGCAATTTAAAATACCAGGAGTCTTCTTTTCTATTTGTAGCACCTGATTTAAGACCCGTATAAAAACAAAGTTTAAATTCATTTAGTGCATTCATTAAAATTCATTGTCACTGTTTCTCTTGAGAAAGACTCATTTCAATTGTTATTTCCCAGACTACCTATATATAGAGAGACAGCATGGGTGTATATTCTTTTCAATTGGGTAGAATTTTACTCTCAGAATTTATAGCTAGAACAAGAAATTGCAGCATCTTTGAATGGTCTTTCACTCAAAACAATGGTGATAATAATGCATAAAACAGATTTGGGATCCAACCCCCTACTTAACATCATCAAACATGTTTCCAAAGTATCCTTGGAAAATATTTAAAAATATATGAAAATTCTACCATATGGTACACCATCATTCTCTAACCATTTCCCAATTGTTCATTTATATCAGTTGCAATTTCTTTATAAGTAACATTGTGATGAACACCCTCACCCACAGTTCTAAGCAAGAATGATTCTATCTTTAGGATAATGTCAACTAAGTGGCTTACTGGGTTAGACTACAGATGGTTTTAAGGCTTTAGTATACTTTACCAAATAATCTCCAGAACTGAACAACTCCTACCAACGTTAAGTTAATGTGACCACAAAATGGACTCGTTTGGTAACAATGAAGCAAATTCAACCACAAATCTATTAGATGCCCAAGCATCTCAAAACTATTACACCAAAGAAGCAAGGAGATAATCATTAATGGTGATGAAGCCAAAATTCAAATTCTTTAAAACATTACTCAGCTTTAAATCATGATTTCATTAAATCATGACTATTTTTAAGAAAATTAACTCATTAAATCATGATTATTTTAAGATAGTAAACAGAAAGGCTTTGCACAAAAAAATCTAGTGTTTTTCAAAAATAAAAAGTTAAAAAGAGAAAGAGAAAAGTCAGTACCAAATGACCAAAAATTTTTATTTGACTAAATTCTATTTCATGCATAAGCATGACAGTCTCCCCTGTTTATTAGACTTTGGCAATTAAAAAAAAAAACAAGCAGCCTTATACAGAACAGAATGGTGAAAATGCCAAGGGTGAGGGTAGTCTACAGTTTCACTGTAGGATAAATATACATTTTTTAAAAGGCCTCTCTCCCTTTGGCCATATCAACTCTCAGTTCAAATCATTAAATCGAGAGAAATTTTCTTTTTTTTTTTTTAGTTTTTTTAAAATGTGTATTTATTTTTGAGACAGAGAGAGACAGCATGAACAGGGGAGGGTCAGAGAGAGAGGGAGACACAGAATCGGAAGCAGGCTCCAGGCTCTGAGCTGTCAGCACAGAGCCCGACGCGGGGCTCGAACTCACAGACCGTGAGATCATGACCTGAGCCGAAGTCAGACGCTTAACCGACTGAGCCACCCAGGCGCCCCTAGAAAGAAATTTTCAAAATCACTTCTTTACTTCTCCAACATCTTTGATGCTATCATCATCTACCTCTGGCCATTTTTCCTGAATGACATCAATTATGTCATCTGTAAAGTCTCCCTGAATGATGATTTCATCCTCTCCTGTTACTGAGGCACCACAGGAGAATTTTTGAGCAAAAAATCTTTGTGCTTCTTTTAGATCAATTTCACAGTTGCAAGGCCACATACTCTGGTTACATATTTCTTCTTTGCTCTGGGAATTTTGGCTATCGTAACCTTTTGTGGTACAGTCTTCTTTTTTTGCTTTATTTGACCCCTTCCACCTCTCTTCTGCTTTTCTTCTTTTCTTCTTCCCCTGCTGTGCCTTGACCCTCACTGCCTCCAGCTTCTTGTTTGAGCAAATTTTCTACAGTAAGTTTTGCAAACTCACTTGGAAAATTCTTCTCTAACCACTGTCGACATTTAGCGACAGCAGGCATATATTCACAGTACTCTGTTAGTAATGAACAGACTCTACAGTAGAGGACTCAAAGTGGATAGTCTGCATGTAACTTGGTATTGCCCCTCGGCTCTCCTTTGCAATCATGCCCACTGGATTCAGAAATATCAGCAGCCATCTCACAAAATGCCAGCTGAAGCAATATATGCAACTCCTCTTCCCCGACCAGGGCCACCTGAAAGCCCGTCTGAAGGCAGTTTTACTTCTTTATTTCCAATCTGCAACCTTTTTATTTTTCTTTGCCTTGCTTTATTACTCTGGATAGGACCTCAAGTATAATGCTTAACAAAAGTGGTGAAAGCAGGCATCTTTACCTGGTTCCTCCTCTTAAAATATTAAGGTATTAAAAAAATTTTTTTAATGTTTTATTTATTTTTGAGAGAGAGAGAGAATGTAAGCAGGGGAGGGGCAGAGAGAGGTGAAGACAAAGAATGTGAAGCAGGCTCCAGGCTCTGAGCTGTCAGCACAGAGCCGGATGGCGAGGCTCAAACCCATGAACTGAGAGAGCATGACCTGAACCGAAGCTAGATGTTCAACTGGCTGAGCCATCCAAGCACCCCAAAATATTAAGGTTTTTTTTTTTAACTTTTTTTTTTTTGAGAGAGAGAGGGAGCATGAGCATACGTATGAGCAGGGGAGAGGGTCAGAGGGAAAGAGAGAGAAAATCTTAAGCAGGTTCCATGACCAGAGCGGAGCCTGACTTGGTGTTCCATCTCATGACCATGAGATCATGACCTGAGCCAAAACCAAGAGTTGGACACTTAATGGACTGAGCCACCCAGGTGCCCCTAAGGTATTTTTAATTAAATTAAATTAAATTGTTATAGTATGTATATATATTTAAAAGTATGGGATAATAGTTCGATTTTTAAATATCAATATATGCAGTATGCTAATAAATCTTTTATAACGATTTGAATTTATGATGAAAAGTTTAAATGTCAACTAAAAATTGAGCAAGGAGTTACACAGATGTTCAAAATTCTTTTATAGGGCAATGAGCAAAGTTTGAAGCAGGCTCCAGTAAAGGCCATCACTGAATCTGGGGGAGTTGGACAATGTCCAAGTTTGTCAGCAGAGGCTGACCAAGATGACTGGGGTCCAACCTCAGTTGGCAAGGAGTTGTCTTCCATTATGCAGAATGAGGATGCAGAGTCAGAAATTGAAGAGGTACTAAAAATAAATAAAATTACGTTTTATGCACACCTGAGATTATGAATGAAATTTAAATTCACATTATGATTATAATAATTATTATAACGATAATTAGCACAGAGCCTTCTAAAACAGATGCAGTGCTTTGAAAACCTCCTGCTGGTGGGGAAAATCATAAATAAGAAAGAATCTTTCTTTAGTTGGCACAATTCCTTCTCTCCCTGGGCATCACCTTACTAACTAGAACTGAAGAGCCATATTTGCAATGCTAATACCTGGCCCTGGGGAAAGGCCTACAGTTACCCATCTTGCCTATTTACAATTTCTAACTTCCCAAACAAAAAGCTGCCCAAGTGTCAGCAGCAGCTCCCATTAACCAAAAAGCAAGGGTTTCCTAAAGAGAAGAGTAATGGACACAGGTGGGCACCAACTTAGTTGGAAGTCATATCTGCCTACCAGTTGCAGAAATCCACCTGAAATAGTCAGGGACAAAGCAGGAAGTGTCCAGTCCTGATCTTCCCCCAGGAAAACATATCTTATCAAAATAAGGCACATTCTGCACACTTGAAGCACTGGGTAGAGTCCCCCAGCCCCCAGGGAGCTGGAGAAGGGATTTGGAACAAAATCCAAGAACCCTCCAGAATACCCAGGGGATCCAGATCCTGGGAACTGCTGAAGCATGGAACTGGGCCAGAGGAGATGCTGTTCAGTTATAGAAACTGACTCTTTCAGCATCTTAGTCCTTCCCCTGGTTGGAAGCATCCCAGACTGTGCATTTCCAACCCTGACAAAAAGCAGGGTTAAGTTGGGGGGGGGGGGACTATACCCCCTAACTAACTCTGCATTGGCTCCAGATTAGGCTGAGTAGTCTGCAGAGAAAAAAAACTGAAGCAAAAGGTGAGAGCAACTTTAAGTTTCTCCAGCCTCAGAGACAGTGGATATGGGGAAATCAGAACAAGACATGGGCAACTGGTAAGGTAATCTTCCCCAGCTTTTGTCAAGCAACTGCAGTAAAAGAAATGTCAATAGAAGCACCTAAAAGAGGCAAAGCATTGCAGTGCCCATGGTAATAATATGGTTGTCCCCAGTTCTCATTCTAGATACTAAAGAATATACCCCATCCAGCAACAAGTCCAAATTCTTTCCTGGCAACAAGATGTGATATACAGGGGCATCTGGGTGGCTCAGGAGGTTAAGTGTCCAACTTTGGCTCAGGTCATGATCTCACAGCTTGTGAGTTCGAGCCCTGCATCAGGCTCTGTGCTGATAGCTCAGAGCCTAGAGCCTGCTTGGGACTCTATGTCTCCCTCTCTCTCTGCCCCTCCCCTGCTTACACTCTGTCTGTCTCTCTCTCTCTCAAAAATAAGTATTAAAAAAAAAAGATGTGATAAACATATTCAGCACTCACAATAGGCTAAAAGGGTACGTCAAAAATTAAGATGAACACTCAACCTAGAATGACAAAACACTTGAGGAAAACTAACATCAAAAATCACACACACACACACACACACACACACACACACACACACACATCCCACAAAAGAGAGAAGTAACACCTAAGAAAATAGCATAGACCAGACAGAAGATGACTTGGTTCTTCTCTCCTCTGAGTGAGGGGGAGGAAACTGGCTCCGGGTGTCTAACACCTAGGCCCCAGCTTTGAAATTCGCAAGCCAAGAATTTGCCTCTTTTGTATTCTGGTTCTATTGGGACAACCTCCCTTAAGGCAGAGGATGACTCAGAGTCTAGTCAGCTGAATAGAGAGTTACATACTGGATGAAAACACATGGGTTTAAGTATCAAAATATTTTCCCAGCACACCAAACAAAAGATTATGTTATGTATGTTACAATGTTAATGTAACAAACAGTAGAATTCAAGAGGAAAGCACTAAAAGAGACAAGTAGTGGTGTTTCATATCAATAAAAGAACAATTAACAAAAAAAGTATTGAATTTTTATGTATCTCACATCAGAGTTTATGAATATGTAAAGCAAAATCTAATATAAATGTCAGACTTCCGAGTTAAGATGAATTTTCTCCCTTAATACCTAATGAAATGAGCATAAATGGTATACACACACGTCATCAACATTAGCCAAACTAGACTGGTGGCCAAGAAAATAACCTGAAGAGTCTGAAGCAAATGGAGAGATCCAACTTAGCTTAGCTCCCAGTAGCATTCCTGGTGAATTAATAAGATCCTGAAGACTCTTGCTAATGCCATCAAACCCGCAGTGATTCAACTTGAATAATAATCCATATCTCTTACCTCTTCTAAGAAGTAGCACCTATGGCTCCTAGAGAAGAATGAGGAAGGTAAATAATGGGACTGACTTTCAAACAAAAGGGAAAATTTCAGAACTACCCACTGAACTGGGAGAATGCCCCAAAAAAGAGGAAATCCAAATGGACGATAAACTTTGACAAGATTGCTTTAAATAAAGCCCGCTGATCAAAGGCCTCCAGGAACATATCCATAATAAAAAAGTTAGATTTACCTTCCCACAGCAAGGGAGAAAGTACTCCAGAGGAACCTGTAGAGGCCTCAGCAAGAGAAGCTTGGAAGGAGTTTCTCATACTATTTGGACTTGTACTAGATTATTCCCTGAAAAGTCTAAGAAGTAAGGACCAGTTATGGATTGAAGGTTGTCAAAAAGTTGGGGAAATTTAGTGGCTGGACAGCTGAACAATTTTTATCTGGAAGTAGGAGGATTAAAGCAAGGCCCTGTTGTCATTGGTAAAGGAGCTGCTGTCACTCAGTTAAGTCAGAAGTAGAGGATATTTTATTGTTTTTATGTCTTGTTCTAGAAATGGTCACAGAGTGGCCTTGTGTACATCTTACTTATATTCTAGTGAATTTGTTTATGTTCTTTTGAGAGCATCATGGCCTGGCTGCTAGCTGCCAGTAAGGAAGCTTTACACTTTCTCAAGATAATCTAGTGATGAGGTTCATGAGCAAATGGCGAAGAAAGGATTCTTGAGACATCTTTGGTGTGAAAAAGTGATTTTATTAAATCACGGGGACAGGACCCGTGGGCAGAAAGAGCTGCACAACTGGGGCTGTGAGGAGTGTATGATTATATATTTTTAGGTTTGTGGAGGGAGGGAGGTAGAGATAAAGTAAGTTTCTAAGGAATTGGGAAGCAAGGCTTTCAGGACCTTGAGGGGCTGGCTGTTAAGATAAGGTTACTTTTAGTCTTTAATAAAAACAAAAACATTAAGGCACTAAGGCAGCCATGACTTGCTTGAGGAAGGTCACGTTCTGTATGTTTCAAGTGTCTATCAGTGAGCTGCAAGCTGTAAGGAGATTTAATTTAAGCTGCATTTCTCTTGCCTTTGTTTTCCTCATCACTAGTAGTAAGGTAAATACAAATTATAGCAACAAATATCTTTTTTCATGCATGAGATTGACAAAAATAAAAAAAGTGATAATATCTGGTGCTAACGGAAATGTAAGGAACTAGGTTTTCTCATACATTATATAATATGAATTTTTGTAGCTTTTATTATTATTATTATGAATTTCAACCATATATAAAAGAAGACAACGGTATAATGAATTCCCATTATATCAGCTTCAGTCCACTTCTCTCCCTCTAGTAGAAACAAATTATTTCATCCATAAATATTTCAGTATGTATCTCTACCATTATCACACCTAAAAAATGCCCCCCATTCCTTAATTTAATGAATTATCTAGTCGGTGTTCAAATTTCCAGTTGTCTTATAAATATACTCGATTTTATACTTTATTTGAATCAAGATCCAAATAAGGTCTACACACAGCTTTTTAAAGTAATATGGCATTATACATTAAAAACAAAAAATATATATACCCTCTGATCTAGGGATCCTAGTCCTAACAATCTAAGAATGAATCTGTGAGAATATTTTTTAATGTTTCTTTATTTTTGAGAGAGAGAGAGAGCAGGGGAGGGGCAAAGAAAGAGGGAGACAGAGAATCTGGAGCAGGCTCCACACGGTCAGTGCAGAGCCCAGTGCAGGGCTAGAATTCACAAACCGTGACATCATGTCCTGAGCCAAAATCAAGAGTCAGACACTTAGCCGACTGAGCCACCTAGGTGCCCCAAGAATATTTATTGTGGCATTGTTTGTAATAACAAAAAACTTGAGAACTGGGGCACCTGGGTGGCTCAGTCGGTTGAGTCTCCGACTCTGGATTTTGGCTCAGATCATGATCTCATGGTTCATGAGATAGAGTCCCACGTCGGGCTCTGCCCTGATAGTGCAGAGCTGCTTGGGATTCTCCCTCTCCCTTCTCTCTGCCCCTCCCTCCCCCCAAAAATAAGTAAACTTAAAAACAAACTTGAAAACATAAAAGTCCATCAATGGAGGAACCCTCTATTGATGAATAATGTGTACATCTATAGTATAGCTAACTATGTTGCTATTAAAAAAATCAAGTTGATTTTTCCAGATGACATGATATTATACATGGAAAACCCGATAGACTCCACCAAAAGTTTGCTAGAACTGATACATGAATTCAGCAAAGTCGCAGGTTACAAAATTAATGTACAGAATCAGTTGCATTTTTATACACTAATAATGAAGCAACAGAAAGACAAATAAAGAAACTGATCCCATTCACAATTGCACCAAGAATCATAAAATACCTAGGAATAAACCTAACCAAAGATGCAAAAGATCTGTATGCTGAAAACTATAGAAAGCTTATGAAGGAAATTGAAGAAGACACAAAGAAATGGAAAAACATTCCATGCTCATGGATTGGAAGAATAAATATTGTTAAAATGTTGATACTACCCAAAGCAGTCTACACATTCAATGCAATCCCAATCAAAATTACACCAGCATTCTTCTCAAAGCTAGAACAAGCAATCCTAAAATTTGTATGGAACCACAAAAGACCCCGAATAGCCAAAGTAATATTGAAGAAGACCAAAGCGGGAGGCATCACAATCCCAGACTTTAGCCTCTACTACAAAGCTGTAATCATCAAGACAGCATGGTATTGGCACAAAAACAGACACATAGACCAATGGAATAGAATAGAGACTCCAGAATTGGACCCACAAATGTATGGCCAGCTAATCTTTGACAAAGCAGGAAAGAATATACGATGGAAAAAAGACAGTCTCTTTAACAAATGGTGCTGGGAGAACTGGACAGCAACATGCAGAAGAATGAAACTAGACCACTTTCTTACACCATTCACAAAAATAAACTCAAAATGCATAAAGACCTGAATGTGAGACAGGAAACCATCAAAACCCTAGAGGAGAAAGCAGGAAAAAAACCTCTCTGACCTCAGCCGCAACAATTTCTTACTTGACACATCTTCAAAGGCAAGGGAATTAAAAGCAAAAATGAACTACTGGGACCTTATGAAGAAAAAAGCTTCTGCACTGCAAAGGAAACAATCAGCAAAACTAAAAGGCAACCAACGAAATGGGAAAAGATATTTGCAAACAACATATCGGACAAAGGGCTAGTATCCAAATCCATAAAGAACTCACCAAACTCCACACCTGAAAAACAAATAATCCAGTGAAGAAATGGGCAGAAAACATGAATCGACACTTCTCCAAAGAAGACATCCAAATGGCTAACAGGCACATGAAAAGATGCTCAACATCACTCCTCATCAGGGAAATACAAATCAAAACCACATTGAGATACCACCTCACGCCAGTTAGAGTGGCTAAAATCAGGAGACTAGAGATGCTGGAGAGGATATGGAGAAACAGGAACCCTCTTGCACTGTTGGTGGGAATGCAAACTGGTGCAGCCACTCTGGAAAACAGTGTGGAGGTTCCTCAAAAAATTAAAAATAGACCTACCCTATGACCCAGCAATAGCACTGCTAGGAATTTACCCAAGGGATACAGGAGTGCTGATGCATAGGGCACTTGTACCCCAATGTTTATAGCAGCACTTTCAACAATAGCCAAATTATGGAAAGAGCCTAAATGTTCATCAGCTGATGAATGGATAAAGAAATTGTGGTTTATATATACAATGGAATACTACTTGGCAATGAGAAAGAATAAAATATGGCCTTTTGTAGCAACGTGGATGGAACTGGAGAGTGTTATGCTAAGTGAAATAAGTCATACAGAGAAAGACAGATACTATATGTTTTCACTCTTACGTGGATCCTGAGAAACTTAACAGAAGACCATGGGAGAGGGGAAGGGAAGAAAAAAAAAGAGAGAAGGAGGGAGGCAAACCATTAGAGACTCTTAAAAACTGAGAATAAACTGAGGGTTGATGGTGGGTAGGTGGGAGGGGAAAGTGGGTGATGGGCATTGAGGAGGGCACCTGTTGGGATGAGCACTGGGTGTTGTATGGAAACCAATTTGACAATAAATTTCATATTAAAAAAAAATCAAGTTGATCTGTCCGGCTGCCCTAATGAATTAAACAAGAAAGGATGTAACTGAGAAATAGATATAATTTATGACCATACTTCTGTAAAAGTAAATGACAATTAACAATCTTTTAATATATATTTTATATATTTATTTATATGTGTATGCATGTATCTGTATATCTTTGTAAATGCTTACATAGTTATGGAGAAAAATGTGTGGACTCACATACCTACGCAAATATTGGTTACGTGATGGTGGTCAAGGGAAAATGCATGAAGCAACAGAAAATCAGAATAAAAACAGACTGGGGTGCCTGTGTGGCTCAGTCAGTTAAGCATCTGACTCAGGTCACAAACTCCCCACATGTGGTCACATGAGGTCACATGAGGTCACATGTGGCTCAGGTCACAAACTCCCCATTCATGTTTGAGCCCTGCATCAGGCTCTGTGCTGACAGCTCAGAGCCTGGAGCCTGCTTTGGATTCTGTGTCTCCCGCTCTCTCTGACCCTCCCCTGCTTGCACTCTGTCGTCTCTCTCTCAAAAATAAATAAACATTAAGAATAAAAACAGATGAACAAAATGGAAAATAATTATGGTATATGTTAAATGAAATGTAAAATTCAAAACTCTAGCTATAACATTGTTGTAAATATGTAAAACTGAATATACTTGTGGAGGTAACAAAGACAATAGAAAATTTAAATGGCAGATTTTTATCTTGGATTGTTTTCAAAAGAAAGTAACACTGGAGGGGTGCCTGAGTGACTCAGTTAAGCGTCTGACTTCGGCTCAGGTCATGATCTCTCATTTGTGAGCTGGAGCCCCACATCAGGCTCTGCGCTGACAGCTCAAAACCTGGAGCCTGCTTCGGATTCTGTATCTCCCTCTCTCTCTGCCCCTTGCCTAATCATGTTCTCTCTTTCAATCTCTCTCTCTCTCTCTCAAAAATAAACATTAAAAAAAAAGTAACACTGGTAAAAAAAAAAGAAATAGATTAACATTATTAACATTATATATGTGTATATATATATTCATAATAAATGCATATTAGAACAAAAAATGAGAGCAAACCAATTTTTGCCTATTTGATTTTGTCTGTCAAAAATATGAATGCACAAAATGTCTGTTCGGGTAATAATATTGCACAAAGTGGTGAGAATAACTTCACTTCTTGACTTTGCAGATACCAAGGCAGACCTCATACTGCCCAAGTAATCCTGGAATGCCTGGTTTAACGTAGTGTTACCTAATAACCCCTGTAAAACTAAGGTTGGCATTGTGGTCATTAATGCAATTTGGCCTGAACTGGTATCCTAGTCCAATTATAACTCCAATCAGAAATGTAAATTTCTTTGCTCTGTATTTTCTACTACACTACCTGCTAATGAAAAAGTTATTAGGTACAAAGACAAGATTTATGCAATTCATGCTCCCCCAAATCACTTCCTAAATTATCCTAATTTAATGGATTGCTTTGTGCACAGCTTCTCTTGAACTCAGCTTGAACTTGGGTTCTTAAACTGAACCAGTCCTATAGATATCCTTATTCGAGTCTCCCACTACTTTCCTCCAATCAATTTAAATTCATAAATTACCTTAATGCCAAATGTTCCTTTAAACCATGTGCACCACCCAGATAATTGTAAACAGAAATGTAAAGCCAACATTAAAATTGCATGGCCATGCAATGATTCAAAATGTGCTTATGATTATGTTTGAATACTATTATTTCACTTGAAAATGACATTTTGTTCTTTTTTTCCTTCCAGAGAATTTGCAGACGCCCAGGAGGCTCCAAATAGCAAAGGAGATTCAGGATTTTAAGAAACTCATTGATGAAAGCAGCTAGGATGATAACATCACCAATTAGCCTTTTAGTTCAATTCTAATTTAGAGCAGATTAGCCTTGCAATCAGGATCTCCTATTTAGTGCCTCTTTCTTTGCTCCCACTCCCTAACTTGGACTATTCCCCCATCAAACAATGCTATTTTGAAAGTTTTGACAAGGAATTGGGCTTTAAACCAGCAATTCTACTTCTGGAAATCTAACTTAAAGACATATTTTATTCAGAGCATAAAGTTGCAAGTACATGAAGCTTGAAACTGTAGTGTGATATTCTAAACATTCTAACTGTTCATTATTAGGTAATTAGTTGAATAAATTATCCAAGCAATGCAATACCTTGCTCAGTAAATGTTTTCCATTCACACAAATTCTAGTGACAGTTATTAAAAAAGATGAACAGCCTAGGAGGAAAAAAATACAGTGAATGTATGAACAGTTTCAAGGAAAAAACTACAAACAGCCAACGAACATTTCAAAACTATCTCAACTTCATTCGTAATAAAGTAAATGCAAATCAGAACAAGATAATAATTTTAATTTATTTGATTGGCAACACCTAAAAAGCCTGATAACTAACGCTTGTGGAATTTTAGGAAACAAGCACTCTCAAACACTTTTGTTGTAATGGTATTTGGTGTAACCGTTCTGGATGATGATTTGGCGATTTCTACCAACATGTAAAACACATACACCCTGTAATCCAATCCCCAGTGCTTAAGATTTTCTCTATGGATATGCTGGCAGGACTTGTTAAGATAAGTACAAAGATGTTTTTGCAACATTATTGATAATAGTAGAATCAAAACTGCATAATAAACAAGCAAAACCCTGGAAACAATCAGAATATCCATCACAGGGAACTAAGTAGATTATGGCACATCCTAACAAATGACTTTTTACGCAGCTGTTCAAAAGATACATTTACCTTGCAGTTAAGGAATGATCCCCCAAATACAACAAACAAAACAAAAAAGCAACGTAAATAACTCTATATAGTGATATGTTTTGTATTTTAAAAAAAAACCCAAAAATTAGAAAGATAGAAATACATATATGTAAGTGATTTTGCATGTTTTGAAGGATTCACTAGAAATTAAAGGCATTTAGCCTTGGGAAGAATAAACGAGGAAAGTGTGGGTGGCTCTCAACTTTCACTTTTTATTTTGTAACTTTTTGTAGCATGAATTTCCTAATCTCACAGATGTGTTTTTAATTTTACAAACTGTTCAGTGTAGGCTATCAGGGTTGAGAGAATGTGATACACTTTTTTGTTTCTTTGTGCTTTTCTATTAAATAAGAAAACAATGTCATACTATTTTTAAAATATTATGAGCCAGTAAAATGGATAATGTGAATCTATATCCACTGCCATAGAAAACTTTAAGGACATATTTTTTTAAGAAAGCCAATTGCAATACAATGTGCATAGTATGATCCTATTTGTCTAAAATTGTGTGGTTTGCACCTGTGGGTATTCACCATTCAGAGATGTCTAGAAAAGTTATCAAAGTGTGATGTGGTTGCGCATTGTTTTACAACCATTCTAAATTGCTTTAATTTTCTCAAAATGAGGATGTATCATCCTTAAATATAGAGGATAAAACAAAATTTTTATAAAGATTTGGCCCTACTTGATATCTCAGCAAATTAGAAACAGGGATGGAAAAGGGGAAAAGATAAGAAAATTATTTAAATAAAGTTATGTATTTAGTAGGCAGCACTGAGGGGCTGCCTACTAAAGCAGTCCAGTGGAAAAGCTAGGAGTGACCTGAAACTGGGAGTTTATACCTGGAGTCCATCAGGAAGGACGAAGTGTTCTCTAAGGCATGGGAGAAATCTGAGCTGGCTAGCTGTGGGATAACAAAAGCAGCTGTGTAGGCACTGACCCTGCCATATTGTGGGAGATGCAGGAGAGAAGCATCAAAGGAAAAGACTTCAAAAGGGAAGGGCTGGAGAAGGTGCAAGGCCTTAGGACATGTTTACGCAGCCATTAACATTGTCCAGGGCCTGATCCCCCTTCACACCTAACCCTTCCTAGTGTTGTAGACACCAATTAACTCAAAATTCAACCTTGGAAACCTAAACCATTAAATTGATTAACACACTTGCTTAGCTGACTTTACGCACGTAGTCGTTAGCAATTATCCTAACAAAAAGAAGCTCCATTCTAGAGTTGGGCCTCATTCCTACTCAAGTATGAGGACTTTCACTTAACTGCATTTTGTTTGCGGACTCATCTTTTGCGACTCTGGCCATATTCCCTGAAACACCATATAATGAAAAAAAGAAAAATGAGAGAAAAACACAACTTTTTAAAAAATGTATATCCAGGGGCGACTGGGTGGCTCAGTTGGTTAAGTGTCCGACTTCGGCTCAGGTCATGATCTCACAGTCTGTGAGTTCAAGCCCCGCGTCGGGCTCTGTGCTGACAGCTCAGAGCCTGGAGCCTGTTTCAGATTCTGTGTCTCCCTCTCTCTCTCTGCCCCTTCCCCGCTCGTGCTCTGTCTCTGTCTCAAAAATAAATAAAAACATTTAAAAATGTATATCCACACACAAAAAAATCCCCATTAATAAGGCAGAAAGTCCTACTGCTTAGAACATTTTTACTGCAAGTGATGGTTTCAAATCTCCATGCCAAGGCAGACATGTTCTTTGGCTAAAGCTAAAAATAAAAGTCATTTTGCTAAGTAAATATAAATCCAGGCAAATATACAGAAAAACTCTAGAGGAGAAAACACAAAACAATGAAGAGGGGAATTGGGATCAGGATAGTGGACGTGGACAAAGGGGCCTCTGATGTTGTCCATAATGTTTTGATTTTTTAATAAAAGGAAAATATTCACGTATATATATTGTGGTAAAATATACATAAAATTTACTACTCTAACCATTTGTAAGTGCAGAATACAATGGAATTAACATACAGTCACAATATTGTGCAGCCATCACACTATCCATCTCTAGAACTTTTCCGTCTTCCCAACAGAAACTCTGTACCTATTGAAGAGCACCCATTCTCCCTTCCCCCCAGCCCCTGATAACTCCATTCTATTTTCTATTTCTATGAATTTGCCTGTCTAAGTAACTTATATAAGCAGACTCATACAATATTTGTCCTTTTGCGACTGGCTTGTTTCATTTAGCATGGTGTCCTCAAGTTTCCTCCATGTTATATCTTTTGTCATGATTTCCATCCTTTTTAAGTCTGAATAGAATTCTATTTTGATTATCCCTTCAACTGTTAATGGACAGAGGTCATTTCTACCTGTGTCTCTATCATGAATACTGTTGCTATGAAGATACGTGGATAAGTATCTATTTGTGTCCCTGCTTTCAGTGCTTTTGGGTAAAGGAATAGAATTTCTGGATCATATGGTAATTCTATGTCTAACTTTTTGAGGAACTGCCAAAATGTTGTCCACAGCAGCTGCACCATTTTACATTCCTACCACCAATGAGCAAGGGTTCCAATTTCTCCACATCCTTGCCAAAACTTGTTTTCCATTTTATTTTAATAACAGTCATCATAATGGGTGTGAAATGGTTTTGATTTACATGTTCACATATTTTTTCATATGTAAGTTTTCAATTAAAAATTACTCTTGATCAATGAAACGAGAAACTGGCTCTTTAAAAGAATTAACAAAATTGATAAACCACTAGCCAGTTTGATCAAAAAGAAAAAGGAAAGGACCCAAATAAATAAAATCAAGAATGAAAGAGGAGAGGCCACAACCAACACAGCAGAAATAAAAACAATAATAAGAGAATATTATGAGCAATTATACACCAATAAAATGGGTAATCTGGAAGAAATGGACAAATTCCTAGAAACATATATGCTACCAAACTGAAACAGGAAGAAATAGAAAATTGGAACAGACCCATAACCAGTAAGGAAATCGAATTAATAATCAAAAGTCTACCAAAAAACAAGAGTCTAGGGCCAGATGGCTTTCCAGGGGAATTCTATCAAACATTTAAGGAAGAGTTAACACCTGTTCTCTTGAAGCTGTTCCAAAAAACAGAAATGGAAGGAAAATTTCCAAACTCTTTCTATGAAGCCAGCATTACCTTGATTCCAAAACCAGACAAAGACCCCACTAAAAAGGAGAACTATAGACCAATTTCCCTGATGAACATGGATGTAAAAATCCTCAACAAGATATTAGCCAATCAGATCCAAGAATACATTAAAAAAATTATTCACCACGACCAAGCGGGATTTATGCCTGGGATGCAGGGCTAGTTCAATATTCGCAAAACAATTAACGTGATTCATTACATCAATAAAAGAAAGGACAAGAACCACATGATCCTCTCAATAGATGCAGAGAAAGCATTTGACAAAACACAGCATCCTTTCTTGATAAAAACCCTCAAGAAAGTAGGGATAGAAGGAGCATACCTTGAGATCATAAAAGCCATATATGAATGACCCAATGCTAATATCATCCTCAATGGTGAAAAACTGACAGCTTTTCCCCTAAGGTCAGGAACAAGACAGGGATGTCCACTCTCGCCACTGTTATTCAACATAGTATTGGAAGTCAGCCTCAGCAATCAGACAACACAAAGAAATAAAAGGCATCCAAATCGGCCAGGAGGAGGTCAAATTTTCACTCTTCACAGATGACATGATACTCTATATGGAAAACCCAAAAGATTCCACCTAAAAACTGCTAGAATTGATTCATAAATTCAGCAATGTTGCAGGATATAATATCAATGCACAGAAATCAATTGCATTCCTATACACCAACAATGAAGCAACAGAAAGAGAAATCAAGGAATCGATCCCATTTACAGTTGCACAAAAAACCATAAAATACCTAGGAATAAATCTAACTGAAGAGGTGAAAAATCTAGACACTGAAAACTATAGAAACCTTATGAAAGAAATTGAAGAAGACACCAAAAAATGGGAAAAGATTCCATGCTCCTGGATAGGAAGAACAAATATTGTTAAAATGTTGATATTACCCAAAGCAATCTACATATTCAATGCAATCCTTATCAAAGTAACACCAACATTCTTCACAGAGCTAGACAAATAATCCTAAAATTTGTATGGAACCAGAAAAGACCCCGAATAGCCAAAGCGATCTTGAAAAAGAAAACCAAGGCAGGAGGCATCACAATCCCAGACTTCAATCTATACTACAAAGCTGTAATCATCAAGACAGTATGGTACTGGCACAAGAACAGACACTCAGATCAATGGAACACAATACAGAACACAGAAATGGACCCACAAACATATGGCCAACTAATCTTTGACAAAGCAGGAAAGAATATCCAATGGAATAAAGACAGTCTCTTCAGCAAGTGGTGCTGGGAAAACTGGACAGAAACCTGCAGAAAGATGAACCTGGACCACTTTCTTACACCATACACAAAAATAAACTCAAAATGGATGAAAGACCTAAATGTAAGACAGGAAGCCATCAAAATCCTCAAGGAGAAAGCAGGCAAAAACCTCTTTGATCTGGCCAGAGCAACTTCTTACTCAACACGTCTCCGGAGGCAAGGGAAAGCAAAAATGAACTACTGGGACCTCATCAAAATAATAAGTTTCTGCACAGCAAAGGAAACAATCAGCAAAACTAAAAGGCAACCGATAGAATGGGAGAAGATATTTGCAAATGATATATCAGATAAAGGGCTAGTATCCAAAATCTATTAAGAACTTCTCAAACTCAACACCCAAAAAAACAAATAATCCAGTGAAGAAATGGGCAAAAGACATGAATAGACACTTCTCCGAAGAAGACATCCAGATGGCCAACCAACACATGAAAAAATACTCAACATCACTCATCATCAGGGAAATACAAATCAAAACCACATGAGATACAACTTCACACCTGTCAGAATGGCTCACATTAACAACTCAGGCAACAACAGATGTTGGCGAGGATGTGGAGAAAGAGGAACTCTTTTGCATTGTTGGTGGGAATGCAAGCTGGTGCAGCCACTCTGGAAAACAGTGTTGAGGTTCCTCAAAAAACTAAAAATAGAACTACCCTACGACCCAGCAATTGCACTACTAGGCATTTATCCACAGGATACAGGTGTGCTGTTTTGAAGGGACACATGCACCCCCATGTTTATAGCAGCACTATCAATAATAGCCAAAGTATGGAAAGAGCCCAAATGTCCATCGATGGATGAATGGATAAAGAACATGTGGTGTATAAATGTACAATGGAGTATTACTCGGCAATCAAAAAGAATGAAATCTTGCCATTTGCAACTACGTGGATGGAACTGGAGGGTATTATGCTAAGTGAAATCAGTCAGAGAAAGACAAAAATCATATGAATTCACTCATATAAGAACTTTAAGAGATAAAACAGATGAATATAAGAGAAGGGAAACAAAAACAATATAAAAACAGGGAGGGGGACAAAACAGAAGAGACTCATAAATAATGGAGAACAAACTGAGGGTTACTGTGGGAGGTGGGATGGGCTAAATGGGTAAGGGGCATTAAGGAATCTACTCCTGAAATCATTGTTTCACTATATGCTAATTTGGATGTAAATTTTAAAAAATAAAAAATAAAATAAAAAAGTTTCAGTGCAGATTAGACTGACTGAATGAAGAACTTTCTTTTTTGAATCAGGATTATTGTAGACTGGTCATATACGTATGTTATTCAGAAGTTTTAAATACATAAGTGATCAGATTTGGCAAAAATAATCTACGCGAGATGTATGAGAGCGACTGCAGCAAACTCTTCTAGGCAGCCCCCCAAATAAATAAATAAATAAACAAATAAACATTTTTTTAAAAAAATAAATATTTTTCAAAAGAAAGTAAGAGATTGAGATTTGTTTTCTTCATTCACAAAGTAGGACTGCTCAGCTCTGTGAGAACAGAGGCCATGACTCTCTTGCTTACTGTTTCATCCCCAGCCCCTAACAAGGTGCCTGACACCCAATAGGCACTCAATACATCCTTCCATCCAAAACTAGAGTCCTCCTGTGAAACCCTTCATAAGCTGAAATGGCATAAAGCAAAGAAGCAATTTCCATTCATTTATATGGAATTTTTTGTGTTTCCAGACCCCAAAAATAACCTCTCTTAGGCTCTTCCCTTACCTTAGGACACATCTTGCTAACAGCTGCACAAAATAAACTGAGATACAGCACAGATGCTCACAGACACAGTTCAAAGCTACAGTGGCTCGCTGCTGAGATGCTGAGTGGAGATCCTGGTAAAGGAGCTGGGCAGGGCCGCTCTCACTGCTTGGGGTGCAAGCTGCCACTCTTAGGGCTGGCTGCAAAACAAATGCTGGACACTGTTTTTGCTTTTTGCCTTTTTTCATAAGGGTGAAAATCCTCTTCAGATTTCTTTTGGTTACCAAAAACAGATACTAATGTTAAGTCTTTCATAAAAGCAAAGTGGTATAATGTGGAACTTTCAGAAAAGTGGGAGATACCTATACAGTAATCATTGGATGAATAAATGACTGCGTTAGCCTCTCAGTTTACAAGGGATTAATGTATTATTTAAGGGGAATAAGTCTATTAAGAAGTATCACCTTGAAAAATACACACAGACGCACACACACACATATTATTCAGCCATTAAAAAAAAAGGAAATCCTTGTTTGCAACAACATGGATGGACCTTGAGGGCATTATACTAAGGAAAATAATTCAGGAAAAGACAAATACTCTATGATCTCACTTATATGTGGAATCTAAAACATTAAACTTATAGAAACAAAGAGAAGGGTGGTGGTTGCCAGGGTTGGGAGGGGGTAAAGGGGAGCTATTAATCAAACAGTCCAAACTTTCAGTTTTAAGATGAATAAGTTCTGGGCATCTAATGTACAGCATGATGACCATAGTTAATAATACTGTATTGTATACTTGAAAGTTGCTATGAGAGCAAAGCTTTAATGTTCTCACCATACCAACAACAAAACAGTAGTTATGTGAGGTAAAGGATGTGTTAACCAACCTTATTGTGGTAAATATTTCACAACATATGTATGTATCAAAATATCACATTGTACTTCTTAAACTTACACAGTGTTATGTGTCAACTATATCTCAATAAATCTGGAAAAAAATAAGACAAATCTCCCAGAAAAAAAAGAAAAGAAAAACACACAAAGATACTAGCTTGTGAAAAACTATGATTTTAGAAGCCTTGGGTAAACAGAGTATTTCAAGACAGATCCAGGATGACCAAGAAAACGTAAGTGACACTACTTACAGTTTTAAGAAAAGCAACTTCAGGGCTGGTATTCTTCCATCTGGGTTTTCAGATAAGGACAAGGCATTTTTCAAGTGTACTCTTATTATACAACCAGGGCCCCTGTGTTTCCTGACTTTCAGGCAGGATGGCTGATGAGAAAGATATATACAATCAGAACACCGTTGTACCCTTAAAGTCATATCACTATGCTTAAAAGTTAGTTACTAATATTAACCACTTTATTATAAATTCTGCAACAAAAGTAGAATTTAAATTTTTCTCCAATTAGTTCATATATCCAGATGAATATTGTAGTTAGCAACCATCCATTAACTCTCCCTAGCTAAAGAAGATGGGGTCATTCAACTTGTTCTCCCCATTCCCTTACCACAAGTTGAAAGTGCAGCAAACTATTCTTCTTCCCATTCCCCAAGCTGAGAACTTGTCTGAAAGTTACTGAACCATGACTTGAACAAGCCCCTGATGTCCTTGGGTGCGAAGGAAGGGAGAAGAGAGCTAACGTGGGCTTAGATAAAGATCATCAGGATGAGAGCTGCCTGCATTTCTTTCCTTCCTGATTTAAGCATGCAAAATCTCCATGTGTGAGTCTCCTAGAGAGCACAGAAGATGGCTGAGCCTCAAGGCTCTTGCTGGCACTCCCCAAGAAGCCCCTCCAGACAAGGATCCCCGAAAAACAAGGATCCCCCAACAGGCTTACAGGTTAGATTGCCCCTGGTAGGGACTGATGGGGATGTCTGGGAGAAAGAGGTTGAGACTGACTTCTCCTAGGTTAGGATGTACACAGAGCAGGCCCCAGGGAGCAACCATGTGCCCTGTCCAAGTAAGAGAGCTAGCCTCTGTACTCCCCACACATTGGGAGAACTATTATTGAAACAGCAACAACCAGCAGAAAAAGAGCAAACAATTCTTTCTGGACAGTCTTGCAGAGAATATTCTCTCTCCCTCTTCCTCATTCCTACTTGGGAGGAACAAGAGTCAAGGGTACAGAAGGGGACATTACCACCCTCTCCACGAGGAGCTGTTGTAACCACAAGTCTACCTGCACCCAGAGAATGGTAAGAGCTATAAATTAAATATGAGATTAAAGACTTTAAATGGACAAGCCTAAGTCATAATGCTTGGAATGGGACCAGAACAGGATATTTTTTTTAAAAAATCTTTTAATGTTTATTTATTCTGAGACAGAGAGAGAGAGCATGTGCAGAGGAGAGGCAGAGAGAGAGGGAGAGAGAGAATCCCAACCAGGCAGAGCCCGATGCGGGGCTCAATGTCACGAACCATGGGATCATTACCTGAATTGAAATCAAGAGTCACTTAACCGACTGAGCCACATAGGCACCCCCAGAATAGACTATTTTTTAAGGGAATTCACTATCTAGAGAACAAGAGGATTTCTACAGACAGTGGTGATGGTTACTGGAGAAACAATAAAATTATTTTATATTTATATCTCACAAGTTACATCTCACAAGTATATCACAAACTGGTTATATACTTGTCATAATTTATAATTATTTACTAGCTTATTGTCTGCTTTCTCCACAAAGTATAATCACCATAAACCAGAGACCATGTCTACCTTGTTCACTATTGTTTCAAAAGCGTCACTGTGTTGTGACAGAGTGGGTAAGAATATAAGTGGAACAAGATTGATCATTCTTCAAGCTGGATGATGGGCACACAGGGTTCATCATAATCTTCACTCTCCTTTTTTTAAAACGTTATAAAATCATAATTCACTTTCTTAATTTTAAATTTTTTCTCAATATAATATGAAAACATTCAAATTTACATAAAAGTTAAAGTATCATGTAGATTTGACAATGTTAACATTTTGTTATATTTGCTTTATCCATATTTATCCATCTACACATTCATCTATTTTATTTTTGATGCATCTCAAAATAACTTGTAGACATCAGTACACTTCGTCCCTTAACACTGTAACATGCATATCATAGAGTTCAAAATTTTTTCCCTTCCTTTTTTTGGGGGGGGTAAAAATTACTTATGGTGAAATCATATGTTTACTATATATAAATATAATATTTATATAATTTACAAAAATATATTTTTTACATTTAAAAGTTTATAGTGCCATATTTGTGTTCCCCCAAAAAAACTCTAACCCCCAATGTGATGGTACTTGGATATGGGGCCTTTGAAAGGTAATTAAGGTTAGATTAGACATGTAGATTGGGCCCTCATGCTGGGATTAGTGGCCTTATAGGAGGAAGAAATCTCTCTCTTCTCTCTCTCTCTCTCCTTTTCCTTCTCTGCCTCCCTTCCTCTCTCTCCCCTCTCCCTCTCCTTGTCTCCCTCCTTCCCTCTTTCCTTTGCTCCTTCTTTTCTTCCTCCCTCCTTTCCTCCCTCTCTCCCTCTCTCTCAGCATACACCCACTGCGGAAAGACCATGTGAGGCTGTAAAAAAAAATCTGCAACCTAAACAGAGAGGTTTCACCAGAAACCTTGATCTTTGACTTCCCAGCCTCTAGAACTGTAAGAAAAGAAACTTCTATTGTTTAAGTAACCCAGGCCATGGTATTTTGTTAATATGGTGGCGACTAAGACACAGTGTTATTAGGAAGCCACTAAAGGGGGCTTGATTACAAACTCTCTTAAAGATCACTTTGGATGTGGAAAAAGGAATGAAAGAGGGCAAGAATAGATTCAGGAAGACTAAATAGGTGACTACTAAAGCAGACTGGGCCAGAGGTGACCTTAGCTTGCCTAGAAGGATCCCAGAAGAGGCCAAAAGAAGCAAACGGGCACGAAAAATATTTAGGAGATAAAAGAGACAGGACTTGTTGGTGAGAAAGAGGTAGAAATCAAGCATAATGCTCAGATTTCTCACTTGAGCAATTGCTGGCTGGTAGTACCACCGCTCACTAAGATAGGGAACAGAGAAGAAGAAGCAGGCTTTTTTGGAGGGGACAGGGGTTCGGTTTTAATTCATTCAATATAAGCCTGTGGGAGCCGTCCACATCAAAGTTACCCTTACAGCCATTTTGACACTGTGTAGGGAGAGTGCTTGAAGGTGGCCTCTGTTAGAACTCTGAAGAACATCAAGATTCAAGGATGGGGCGCCTGGGTGGCTCAGTCAGTGAAGCGTCCGACTTTGCTCAGGTCATGATCTCACGGTTTGTGGGTTTGAGCCCCACATTGGGCTCTGTGCTAACAGATCAGAGCCTGGAGCCTGCTTCAGATTCTGTGTCTCCTCCTCTCTCTGCCCTTCACATGCTCATGTTCTGTCTCTGTCAATAATAAGTAAATGTTAAAAAAAAATTAAAAATAAGATTCAAGGAGTGAGTAGAGGAGCAGGAGTCACCTAGGAAGACTGAAAAGAAGTGGTCAGAGAGGTGCAGCGTCACAGAAGCTTAGAGAAGACAGTGTTTCAAGAAGCAGGGAGTCAAATAAAACGAATGTTTAATGGCATTTGGTGAAGACAACTTAATGAATCCCCTCACAATGGGATGATTTTCGCCATTCAACCAGAACTTCTGAAATGCATTCGCAGCAGACTCCCTGCCCACCAGACCAGTGGTTTTCAACACATGGTGCCCGGACCAGCAGCATCAACGATATCTGGGAACTTTTCAGAAATATAAATTCAGAGCCTCATGCCTCATACCCCAGAATTACAAACTCCGGGGTGGGGCCCAACAATCTGTGTTTGAACACGTCTTCTTGGTGATTGTGATGTTCACTGAAGTTTGAGAATCACTGCTCTAGACGGTGCTTATCAGGTAGCATCTGATAACCATTCCTTTGGAAATCAATCCCTCTTCTGAGAAATGTTTTCCCATTGGCTCTGTCAACCCATATTAGCAAGTTGCGGGAGCATGAGCTACAGGATTTTGTCAATACCCAACATTTATCGTAACACAGATCCTCCCCATCTTGACTTGTTCCTGCCCTACAACCGGCCACCTACCTACCACTTCTCCCTCTACCGGGTATATCTTTTTATCTTTATAACTTTGCTCATTCATAACATCTCATTTTTCCTGGCGGGAGCCATCTCAGGGCTTCTCTTTGTACATTTTTTCAAGTTTCTGATCCTGCTACCAACTGCCCAAGTTTCTGAATCTCACAGTTTAAATGCCTGCGTGACCCAGATTGTTGGTGAAACTGCCAGTTGGTACAATTTAGGAGTAATTTGGCATCATTTATCGAAACAGCAGAAACATCCCCTCTGACCCAGTAATTCCACTTCTAGGCATTTATCTCACAGTCGTACTGGCACCTGTGCACAAGGGAGCGGGGGTGGTCTCTGCCCCCTCAGCCACAGGCCAGGCCACCTACCCTCAGTCAGTGGGGGACCCTCCAGCCAGTCTGTTGCAGGCCAGGTCCTCAAGGGCCTCTCTCCTGGGCAGTCAGTGGGCTCGGGCTCAGTCAGAGGCCTCCCTGTTCACACCTCACTTCACACTTGGGTCAGTTGGAAACAGCTGGGGAAGCCCTCGCAGCCTCAGCGTCTCCCACGCCCGCCCGCAACACCGGCCCAAGCCGGCTGCGACTTGATTTTCTCTCTCTCTCTCTTTTTTTTCCTCCCCAGGAAGGGAAGATAAGTTTCCCCGCCAAGCACAGCGCCCGCGGGGCCAGAGCCCGACCCACCCGCCGCCCGCCGCCCGCCGCTCGCCGCTCGCCGCTCGCCACCGCCAGCGGGGGGGGGGGGGGGGGGGGGGCTGGCTCCGGAGGGGCGGGGCGGAGCCGGCCGGCGGGGGCGGGGCTCGGGGCGGGAAGGGGCGGGGCCGGTAGGGTGATGGCTCCGGTTGTCGCCGCCGCCACCGCCTCAGCAGCAGGAACCGAAGTCGCCGCCGCCGTCGTCCGGGTCGCCGGCCGCCCGCGCGCCGCCTCGGCCGGGGCCCGCAGCCATGGAGGATTTCATCGTGATCTCGGACGACAGCGGCTCCGAGAGCTCCGGGGGGGCCCGCTCGGGCAGGGCGCGGAGGCTCCGCCGGGCCCTGTCCCGAACCCCCGGCGCTCTGCCCCGCCGGACCGTGGTGAGTGAGCAAGCCGCCGCTCGCCCAGCCCCGCCGAGGCCGGAGCGCTGCCCCCGCTCGGGCTGCGCATCCTCGCACCCCCGGCTCGGCCCGCTGGTCCCCCCGCGCCACCGCCTCCCGCCCCCTGGTGCCTCACAGCTTCAGCCGCTTCCCGCCTCGCCGCTTGCCGACCTTTCCCGCCCAGAGGAGCGCGGCGGGCCCGGGCCGCGGCCGCCGGGCCTCCCGGGCTCCGCGCTGCAGCCTCAGCGGGCCGGGACTGGCAACGGCGGCCGAGCACATGGACGGCGGCCTGGAGCGCCTGTGGCGGGGGGGTGCAGGAGCCGGCTGCAAGCGGCGGTGTGAGGCCCGGCCGCCGGCTTCCCCGGAGCCCGGGTGGGGGCGGGGAGCTGGGGGGACGTGGTCCTGGGGGATCTCGAGGCAGGGACGCGGGAGCGTGTAATTGTTTGGCCTGTGGTGGGTACAGATGTGTGCAGGGAGGTAACAGGAGCCCGGGCTGGGAGGGAGGGAAGCGCGGGCCTGAGCTTGAGCCAGATGGTGGCCGCGCTCCAGGGCCTGGCAGCCGAGCGAGGGGCCCGATTTTGGAGTAGTGCAGGAGGGCGATTTATTTCGCTTAGCAAACATTTACCCAGCTCTAAAGGAATAGGGAGGGAAACGTCTTGCTCCCTTTTTCCTTCAGGCTCCTTAGTCTTTAGTCTTTGTCCTTCGTCCTGAGGTGGTGAATGAAATATCTATGGTCCCTGCCTTTCTAGAATCCTCCACAGATATTTACGGAACTCCTAATGTGGGCTAGATGTGCTAGGCGCTGGGGATACAGTGGAGAACACAATGTCCGTGACCTCTCTCACAGAAGGTGATGTATTCAACAAGTGACTGTTGAGTACTCCAGGAGTGGGAGGTGGACAGGCTTTCTATCAGAAGACTCTCAACATCAGACTTCCAGCCGTCTTCCCAGCTTCCCACGGACACACCCCAGAAATAAAAGAATTCTCTGGCTGGTATAGGTCTGTAACCCACAGGTTAAGGAAGACACCTTTCTTCATATGCAAATACTCCTTCGAGGCAAATCTCCTAGCTTCTGCTCCTCCGGTCCCAGCCAGTTTGTAGTCCCTACGCCTCCACTGCCAGCCCCTTCTGTGCCCCAGGTATAGTGCTAAATGCGAAGTGGTCGCTACAAAATGAATGGCATGCCAGACCAGTTAACGTCTAGTCCCGTGTGGCCCTGGTTCAAGCATGCAGGATTCTCAGTAAATCTCAGTAAAGAACTTATAGGGGATGGACAGACAAGATTTCAGAGGAGAAGTGACCCGACATGGTAAGTGCATGGGGTAGCCCCAGTGCTGTGGCGGTGTGAAGGACGTAGACCCACAATAAATGTTTGTTGGGTGAAAGAATGGCTGAAGGAAGAGAGGAGAAAGAGCAGTTCTAATGGATGTTTGATAAGTGAGAACGAGTACATGAGTAGGAGACAGGCTTGAGGTGGAAGGGATGCCGCCTTCAGTTGGGACCTCAGGAGGAGTTGAACTCTGGAGAAAAGTCAGGACTGGAGAGATTTGGTAATCACCCAAATAGAAAAGAGTGCTGAAGGCCTAATCGTGACCGAGATAAGCAAGGAAAAGACGAGAGGGAGAAAAAAGGTGGAAGGAAGAAGTGGCCTCAGGATAACTCACAGCTGCCTTTCCTTCCAGTTCTTCCTCGTTCCCGTTGCCCCTGGTCTCAAGCCCCCTTTCCTTCCAGGTGTCGTCCATCTTCCCTCATCTTCGTCCAGCTCCTCTCTTTAAGTGCTCAGATGTCATCCCTTCGTCTGTGGTGTCTCTTGTGGCCCTTCACACACAAACGTGGGTGCTCTCTCAAACTGCTCCCCTCCCCCGTGACCGCCCAACCAAGCCTTTTCATTCTGAGCCTTCTGAGTTGAAGAGAAATGAAGGGCACATTCCAGAGAATAGTACCCAATGTAAATCTTGCTTCTCCATATATTTACTCCAGTTTCCTTTAAAACTCCAGGCTTGGTCTCTTTTTATGGTTGTTGCAAATTAAATAGGGCAGTAGGATAACCATGTCAGAGATCAGCTGCGGTAAGAGACTTGCAAGGTTAAAGCCTAAAACGCTTTTGTCTAGCTTTCGCCTGAAGGCCCTGAGGTCAGAGAGACCTCTCTTCAAATCAGGAACCCCCACCCCGTATAGCAGCACTGAGAGTTTTGGCAAATTCTGTCACCTCTCTCAGCTTTTGCGCTTGAGAACATTGATACCTACCTGACAGGATCATAAGGGGGGTTTTAATAAGGCAACACAAGGAAAATGCCTAGCATAGATGATCGCTTTTGCTACACTTTGTATTTTTTCTCAACCAGGCCTGACCTTCTCAAGCTTGGCAGGCGATGAAATAAAAGAAACAAGTTTTATTTATTTTTCTTTTTTTTTTTTTTTTTGTTTTTTTTTACAAATATTGACTGAGGGGAAACAACTTGCTTGAATTCGGGAAATCAGAAAACTATTTCCAATACTGAAGTTGACATTTCTGAACTCCTGGTTCTTAACCTGGGCTTTAGTCTTCACTAAGTTTATGAAGCGGGTCTGTGTTTTCCATAATACTACTTTTTGTTTGCCACTTACAAAAGCAGAATGTTGACCTAATTACAAAAACTTTAGAAATGTATGTAGAAGAAAATTAAAACTGTCCTTAATCTCACCATCCAGAGATAACCAGTGTTGATATTTTGAAGTATGTCCATCTAAACTTTATCTGTAAATGCCAGTGTGCATTCATACAGACCCTCGTGTCTTCCCCATGTATGTTTTTGCGAAAATGAAATTCCACTATACATGTGGGGTTTTTTTAGCTTGCCTTTTTCTCTCTCTTTTTTAATGTTTATTTATTATTTAAGAGAGAGAATCCCAAGCAACACAAGGCTTGAGTTCACGAACCATGAGATAAAACCTGAGCCAAAATCAAGAGTCAGATGCTTAATTGCCTGAGCCACCCAGGTGCCCCACCTTTTCTCTTAATATACTTTTTGTCTCTTGCACTAATAAATACATGTCTCTCCAATATTTTTAATGTGTTTCATTGTATAGATTTGTAATTCTATTTATGATCTCCTATTAATGGATATCATGCTGACATTTACAAATTTTCTCTGTCATAAACAACCCAGTGTAAAGTCCCTCACAAATAATCTTTGTACCCTTGTTTATTTGCTTCTTTAGGATGAGTTCCTCTTAGAAGTGAGAGTATGAAGTCAAAAGGTATGCCCCCTTTGAGAGCTTTTGATATATATTGCCAAATTTCCTACAGAAATTGTGCACCAATTATATTCTCACCATACCCTTTTCTCCACTACCCAGTCACTCCTAGATATTGTCAACTTATTTGGTAAACATTTACTGAACACTTACTATATGCAAGGCACTTGTAGGTGCTAACAATACAGCTGTGAACAAGTCCCTGCCCTTGTGGAGGTTCTATTTTAGTCAAGGGGAAACAAACAATAAACAGTCACATAAATGTAATGTCAGATGATACAGAGTGTTAGAAATAAAAATAGGCACTTTTGTTCATTTAAATATTTGTTGATTTGGTAGCCAAATTCTATGAGCTGTCCTGGTTTTAATTTTTTTCTTTGGTTGTGATTCATTCTTTCAATAAATACTTATTGAGCACATGCTCTGACCCTGGGGACCAGAAGTAAACAAGTTAACAATGAGCTGATATTCTGTTGGGGAAATATAAGCAATAAACAACCAGAAAATAAGTGAACAATGTAATAGTAACAGGTGGTGTTGGGAACGTTAAATTGTATTTTCAAAGAAGGTCTCTCTCTGAAGAGTTAATATTTGATCTGAGAAAAAAATGACAGAATAGATTTGTTATGAGAAGATCTAAGGTAGCAGCAATGGGTGTGGCAAAAACAAAGACTTGGAAGTGGAAATGGTATGACTAATTGGAGGAATTGAAAGGCCAGTGGGGCTGGAAGGTAATGAATGGAAGACGCAGTCTGAAGAGATGAGAAGTAGTGGGCTAGGTCATATAGGGTCTTGTAGACCACAATAAGGAGTTCCAATTTTATCCTTATGTAATAAGAAATCTTTGAAGGGTTTTAGGCAGGGGAATGACATGATCTCATTTGCATTTTTAAAAGATGGTTTTAGGGGTGCCTTGGTGGCTCAGTCAGTTAAGTGTCCAACTTTGGCTCAGGTCACGATCTCACGGTTCGTGGGTTCGAGCCCCGTGTCAGGCTCTGTGCTGACAGCTCAGAGCCTGGAGCGTGCTTCAGATTCTGTGTTTCACCCTCTCTCTCTGCTTTTCCCCCGCTCATGCTCTGTCTACTCTTTCTCTCAAAAATAAATAAACATTAAAAAAAAAGAAAAGATTTAAAAAGTAGTTTTAGCTACTGTGAGAAGATAATACTGTACAGTAAGGTGACCGTGTAATTTATCATCCAAGTGGGAATCCTTTTGCAAATGAAAGGGGGTGCTAACTGGAGGGGATGTCAAACAACAGGTGAAAACTAGAACTGTCCCAAACAAACCAGGAGTATAGTCACCTTCCTGAAAGGAGACCATAGCGGAATCAGGGAGACCAGTTTAAGAGGTTGCTGCAGTAGTCTAAACCAAAAATAATTGTAGCTTGGAATAGCCTGGGATACTGGAAGGATTTGGGACATTGGAAGATAGGAAGTAGAATCAATGAGTCTTGATAACTTGGATGTGGACAATGAAAAGAAAAGGAGGAATCAAGAATGAAGCTCTGGTTTTGGCCTGAGCAACTAGATGTATGTTGGTGTCATTCATTGAAATGGAGACTTGAAGAACAGGATTGGAGGAAAGATTCAAGAGTTCTGTTTTGAAGGTGTTAAAAGATGCTTATAGAATAGCCAGCTGGAGATACAAGGTATGTTGTTTGTACTAAGTTTGGAGGCCAGGGGAGAAGGTCTGACTAGGGACACAAATTTGATGTCATTGACACATAGGTCGTAGTAAAGTCCTTGACCTGGATGAGATCATCTAGGCTAAGACTCAACAAGAAGAGCATCCTGGACGTAGCCCTAGGGCACACACAGCGTCTACCTCAGATGAAGGTAAGGGGAGGAGGAGCAGCTAGTGAGGTTGGAGATCAGAGAGTGTGCTCAGCATGTAGTAGAGCTGGACACTTTGAACATGTTTATTGGTGGTATATTGGGTATATATAGAGAGAGAGATTGTGTGCATGAAGATTACCTGTTCTTCTCCTATTGGGGTGTTATTTGTAAATTTTCCTTACATACTAAAGACTTGTTATGGGTTGAATTGGGTCCTTCAAAAAGATATGTCAAAGGCCTAACCACCACTACAAAATGTGACCTTATTGGGAAATAGGGCCATTGCAGATGTAGTAATTGAAGATGAGGCCATACAGAGTAGGGTGGCCCTTACTAATCTAATATGACTGGTGTCCTTATAAGAAGACATGAGAATAGAGGAAGAACACCATGTGACAATAGAAACAAAGATGGGAGTTGAAGCTGCAAATTAAGGAATACCAAGGATTGCTGGTGACACCAGAAACTAAGAGAAAGGCATGGAACAGATTATCTTCTACAGGCTTCGAGAGAGCGTGGCACTGCAGATTGGTTTTGACTTTTAAGCCTCCAGAACTGTGAGATGATAGATGCCTGTTGTTTTAAGCTATTTTGCAGTAATTTGTGCTAGGAAACTAATACAGCCCCCTGTGTTATACACATTACTTCCCCCACCCCCAATTTTTTATTTCTTTTGGTTCTTTACAAAAGTTTTAAATTCTTGTGTAGCCAGCTCTATCACTCTTTTCCTTAGGAAGCCTTTCCTCTTAAGATTATAAAAATATTTTTTACATTTAATTTATTAATCCACCTGGAATTAATTTCAAAAAAGGGATAAAATAGTCATCTTTTTCTTTCAGGATGGTTAGCTAGTTGTCCTAACATTTATTGAATTATCTATCCTTTCTACCCTGTGGTTTGAAATATTACCTTTATCAAATGGTAAACTTTTATATATTTTTGTGTCTATTTGTGGACTTTCTTTTCTCGCCTTGGTACATGCTATTTTAATAATAAGCAGAGGAGGGGCACCTGGGTGGCTCAGTCAGTTAAGCGTTGGACTTCAGCGCAGGTCGTGGTCTCACGGCTCCTGAATTTGAGCCCCTGTGTTCGAGCCCCACATCAGGCTTTGTTTTTTTTAATTTTTTTTAACGTTTATTTATTTTTGAGACAGAGAGAGGCAGAGCATGAACAGGGGAGGGGCAGAGAGAGAGGGAGACACAGAATCCGAAACAGGCTCCAGGCTCTGAGCGGTCAGCAGAGACCCCGATGCGGGGCTCGAACTCACGGACCGTGAGATCATGACCTGAGCCGAAGTCGGATGCTTAACTGACCGAGCCACCCAGGCGCCCCAAGCCCCACATCAGGCTTTGTACTGACAGCTCAGGGCCTGGAGCCTGCTTCAGATTCTGTGTCCCTTCCCTGTGCACACTCTGTCTCTGTCTCTCTAAAATAAATAAGCATTGAAAATTTTAACAATAAGCAGAGGAAACTCTTCATTGCTCTTTTTAGAATTTTTTTTGACTAGTTTTGCATGTTTATTCTGTCAGATCCCTTTAAAATCATTTTGTCAACCTCCAAATAATTTCTACTTTTAAAATGGGGATGATACTAAATTTAGAAATCTGTACTTTGTGGTGTTTTACTTAATGAAGTTTTACACTTTTATGTATGTATCTGTGCATCTTTTATCTTTATGGTTTTTTTCTTTGTTTTATGTTTAGAGAGCTCTTTCCTGTCCTGAGATTACTTTCCTTTTATTTCCTTATTATTATTCTTTTACCACTCATTCTTACATTTAGATCTTTAATTCACCTAAAATGTTTTATATGGCATGAAATGTACCTGCCACCGTATTGCCCTATGTAAGACTTGCTGTCAACTTAAGAACAGCTTTTCAGGAAAAAAGAAACTACCACATGAAATGTGAGACCAACTATTAGATGCACCCTGATTGCAGATATAGGAGGGGAACACTCTAGATATGAGAGTTTATAATATATGGTGTTAATTGTCTGGGAATCATTTCTCAAATAATTATCTTTTTTCCACATATTTGAGACATATTTTTAACACCGAATTATTTTATACACTTGTGTCTGTTTCTAGGTTTTCTTTTGTGCTTCATTGATTGGTCTGTTTTCAATGACAGAACTTTACTGTTTTATTTTTGTGGTTTGATCATATTTTTTGGTATCTAATAGAGCAATTATCTTTCCTTATTTTTCTCCCGAAATTTCTTGGTTATTGTGCCCATGTAGGCCTCCAAAAGAATTTTAGAATCATTTTGTCCAGGATTGCATTTGATTAGGGTTCCTTTGGGTCAGATAATTCTTTGTTGTGGGAGGCTGTTCTGTGCACTGTGGAATGTTTAGCAGCATCTTTGGTCTCTGCCCACTAGTTGCCAGCCAGTAGCAGCACCTCACCTTTCCCCCAACTTGTTACAACCAAAAGTGTCTCTAGACACTCCCGAGTGCTCCTGGAGGGCAAAATTGCCACTGGTTCAAAACTACTGTGTTGGATTTATAAGTTAATTGAAAGAGAAATAACATCTTTATAATACTGTCTTCCTAATTAGAAACATGGCTTACCTTTCATTTTATGGGGTTTCCTTTTTGGCAATCAATAAAACTTGCTTTGAATCCTGTGCGTTTCTTGTCCTGGAGCTAGTGTTTTGATTCTGAGTAACTGGTTGCCCCACAGGGTTGAGCATGCCAATCATGGTGAGCCTCACATAGTATGAATAGCTTGCCTTTATGCTAGGCACCCTGTTAATTAAGTACGTTGCATGGATTAGCTCAAGTAATCTTCACTGCAGCCCCGTAAGTTTGGTACTGTTATTATCCCTATTTGATAGATGAAGAATCTGAGGTAGGGTCAGCCAGGTGCTAACTAGTAGAACAGGTTTACCACCATTAGTCTCAATCTTGAAAATCCTGGGGTGAGGGCATCTGGGTGTCTTAGTTAAGCATCCCACTTAGGCCCAGGTGGTGATCTCACCGTTCATGAGTTCAAGCACCTCCTTGGGCTCTGCACTGACAGCTCAGAGCCTAGAGCCTACTTCAGATTCTGTGTCTCCCACTCTTTCGCTCTCTGCCCCTCCCCCATTTGTGTGTTCATGCTCTCTCAAAAGTGAATAAACATTAAAATAATTTTTAATAATAAATAAAATTAAATTAATAAAATTTTAAAAAAGAAAATCCTGGGGTGAACTTGCAAACCTCTCACCAGGTTTCTGAAGGCACATCCTCTGGAGGCACTAGAAATAAATGGATAAGTTGAAAAAAGCAAGTTGCAAAATAATTCTGTTTTTTAAATGTAGTTTTAGGGGCACCTGGGTGGTTCAGTCAGATAAGCGTCTGACTTCAGCTCAGGTCACGATCTCACAGTTCATGGGTTTGAGCCCCACATTGGACTCTGTACTGACAGCTCAGAGCCTGGAGCCTGCTTCAGATTCTGTGTCTCCTTCTCTTTCTGTTCCTCCCTTGCTCGTTCTCTGTCTCTGTCTCTCAAAAATAAATAAACGTTAAAAAAATTTTTTTAATGTATGGTTTTAGAAGAATAGACCCATTGCAGTTTTTTAATCCAAAAATTATTTTTCTAAGTTTATTTATTTTGAGTGAGAGAGAGAGTGAGCAGCAAAGGGGCGGAGAGAGAGAGGGAGAGAGAATCCCAAGCAGGCCCCTCACTGTCATCACAGAGCCCGATGTGGGGCTCAAACCCATGAACTGCGAGATCATGACCCCAGCTAAAACCATGACTCAGACACTTAACCAGGTGAGCCATGCAGGCAACCCCCAAAATTATTTTTTAAACCCCTATCATGTACTTTAAAAATATTTTTAAAAATCGTCTTCTCTTTCTTAATCCCTTCCTCCAAATAAAAGTACACTGTTGGACACAGCCATATCCCCAGCAACTAGCTTAGTGCCTTGAGTGTAGTAGATTCTCAGTAACTATTTATTCTAGGAGAAACAATTCCTTTTACTGATTTTCTAAGGAATCCTTTTCTCCTGCTAAGTTTTGTTGCAGTTACGTCAAAATAATTTTATGTGATGGGAGAGCCAAGGGATATATATGGCAGCTATCCCAGGCTAATTTTTTTTTCCAGGCTACTAAGACTTTTAAAACTAAAAAATGTGGCTATGTCTTAGAATAAAAGGCAGAATTCACCTACATTTTGAATTTAAACATCAGATGTCACACTAATTTGAATCTTAAATCAAGGTCAGCTCTCATGTAAGCCTGCAGATCACTTACCCCATCCCCCATTAACAGCTTTATTAAGATATAATTCCATACCTTACGTGAAGATTCCCACCCATAAAATTCCCTGAATTGTTTGACCTTCACCACTATCTAATTTTAGAACATTTTCCTTACTCCAGAAGGAAACCCTAGACTCTCCAGTGGGTTCTCTTTGTTTTCTGTTTTTTTAAGGTAATCATACCACCTGAAAAATAAAATTTCCCCATTTTAAATTATAAAAAGTATTTTAAAATTTTAAATAGAGGTAAAAAATTCAGGGCTTCAGGAAAAAACCCACCCCTGTCCATTGCCACTCTGAGATAAGTAAGTTTTTGTGTATTGTTCCCGAAGTTTTCTCTGTGTGCACACAAAAATGCGTAAGTGTCTTTTTTCCCAATGGAGTCATACTAATCTTTTAAACCACTAAATCTATTTTAGGCATTTAAAAAAAATATTAGTACCTCATCAAAGCTGTTGCCCATTTTGCTTACAGTGGTATTCCTAGTGCATAACATGATGATTCCTGGTACATAGTATTCATTTAGTAAGTATTTATCGGCTGCATGTTATTCTAATATTTTGAAAAAGACCATAATTTATTGGACCAGCCCTTACTGATTTTAATTTTGCTATCACAGAAGATGTGATGAACTCTCTTTCATGGTCATGAGAATACATTTGTAGGACAAATTCCTTACAGTGGGATTTTGGAGTTAAAGAGTAGTATGTATTTATAATTTTAATATATACCATGGTCGAGAACAATATGTCATTCTTTGTGGGATCCTAGTATCTGAATCCCAGAACTGTGTTTACAGAACTCCCACCTTTGGCGATATAATCTGTTTCTAACTAAAGAAGCCGAAACTCCGGATACTCACATCACATTCCCAGACGACTTTGCACATAGGGCTTGGACATAGAACCTAGATACACTAGTCAGATGTACTTACTCCACTATATGGTTTTTTAAATAATTTTTTAAATGTTTATTTTTGAAAGAGAGAGCATGAACTGGGAGGGGCAGATAGAGAGGGAGACACAGAATCTGAAGGAGGCTCCAGGCTCTGAGCCGTCGGCACAGAGCCCAACATGGGTCTCAAACACACAAACTGAGATCGTGACCTAAGCTGAAGTCAGATGCTTACCAGACTGAGCCACCCAGGCACCCTGCACTATATGTTAACTAACTCGGATTTAAATTTTTAAAAATTTAAATTAAAAAAGTTTTTAAACACATATACATATTTTTTGATCATTCAGATGACAAAATATATATTTCTCACCTATGTGTAGTCTTTATCCATGGTTCTTTGCTCACAGCTCTCAAAACCCTTGGAACTCCTTAAGTGATGAGAAGTTAAAGGTATTCTTTGTTATGGTAGTGAGGTGACTTTTGGAAAACACCTAAATAAGGGAGCTGGTTACCAGTGAAGCCAGATGGTTGGAGGATTGGAATTTTCAGTCCCACCCCCAGGCCTCCAGAGAGTGGAGAGGGCCTAGAGATTGACTTCAATCACCAGTGACCAATGAGTCAATCAATTCTGACTATATAATGAAGCCTTTATGAAAACCCAAAGGACGTCTGGAGAGCTTCTGGGTTGGTGAACACGTAGAGGTGCTAGAACGGCGCCTGGGTGGCTCAGTCAGTTGGCATCTGGCTCTGGATTTCAGCTCGGGTCATGATCTCACCGTTGTGAGTTTAAGCCCCACAGCAGTCTCTGTGCTGGCTCGCTCTCTCTGTCTCTCTGTCTCAAAATAAATAAACTTTTAAAAAAGTGCTCGGAGAGTGGCACACCTGGAGAGGGTTTGGAAGTTTGTCTCACTGAGCCTGTTACCTATGGAATATGATTCTATCTCCAGGGAGATCATGTCAGAGTTGAGTTGACCTCTCAGACATGAGAGAATTGATTGTTGGTGTGGGGAAGTCTCCACAGAACACACTGGAATTGGATCCAGGAACCCTTTTCACCTCTTCACTTACCTTTTGCTTTCCCTTATAGTTTTTCATTTTTGTTTCTGTTTTTTTAATGTTATTCTTCAGCCTTTTCTGATTCAGATGAACTTTCGAATCATCTCCATTTCTTTCAAAAATACCGTTGGAATTTTGCTTGGTGTTTATTGAATTTATAGGTTAATTTGGGGGAGAACCAACATTTTTTAAACTTTAAATTTTTTGTTACAGAAGTTACATGAACAGTCTGGATAGACCTATATCTAATAAGGAAATTGAATCAATGATTAATAACCTTCTAAACCAGAAAGTACCAAGCCCAGTTGGGTTCACTGGCATATTCTACTAAACGTTTAAGGAAAAAATTATACCAATTCTCTATAGAAGATATGGAAGCAGAGAAGACACAGCCTAACTCTGTAAGGCCAGCATTACCCTAACACCCTAAAACCAGACAAAGACATTATAAGAAAAGAAAAACATTAATATCTCTCACTGAACATATGCAGAAAAACTCAAAGTATTAGGAAGCTGAAGCCAATAGTGTCTAAAAAGAATTATACACCATGATCAAGAGGAATATATCCTAAGTATGCAAGGCTGTTCATTCAAAAATCAATGTGGGGTGGGAAACATGGCAGCAGAGTAGGAGGACTTTAGGCTCACTTCATCCCACGAATACAACTAGATAACTATCAAATCATCTTAAATACCTCAGAAATTGACCTGGAGACTGGCATAACAAACTCACAACTAAAGGTAGAAAAAAGGCCACAATGAAGAAAATAGGAAGTGCAAAGATGTGGTTTGGGACAGAAACAGATAGTGGCTTCTATCTTGAGGAGGGAGCCATGGTCACGGAGAAGGGTGAAAGACAGACTAGCACACAGGGGAGCACACAGGGAAAACAAATCCCCGTAGCCAGCAATTAGATTGGAAAGTAAAAGAGGCCAATTTCATAAGTTCCTGCAACCAGTGGGGCTTAAAGCCTGGTGTTTCAAAGGTCAGTGGGCTTGGCTGGGATAGAACCCAGAAGGCATTGCTCTGCTGTTAGAAGGCAGGCAAACAACACACAGATATACAGTATGGAAACAGTGATCCCAGACTGTCTGGGTCACACAGTGTGGAGGTTATTCGCTCATCTCAGAGCATATCCCAGAGAGTGTCAGTGGAGATACTCTCCAGAAACAAAGGAACTGGCTGGTGCCATTTCCCTCCCCTGCCCCTCACATAAACACAGAGCTACATGTGGGATCCAGAACATCCATCAAATATGCTACCTAACTTGCTTACACCAAGCCCCACTCCCCATACTCTTTAGAACTGCCCCTCCTAGTCACACTTGCCTCATACCCTGCATGGTGGGCCCCTTTCCACAGAAAACTGTCCCAAACCCTGCTCACACCATGTCTCCTGACTTGGGAGTTTTGCAGAGCCTCAGTTCTGGTTACGGTGGCAACAGTCTCATTTCACAAACAGACCAGAACACACCTAGTTAAAACGCACCACATTCAGGCCAGGGACCAAACACTACCCACAAAAGGCAAAGAGAGTCTTTGCAAATGACTAGCCTGAAGGATAAAGTGGCCAGGACAAGACAGAGCACATGCAGTACACATTGGAGACCCTCTCAGAAGCAGCAGGCCCTGGGGAACAAGAGACACTAAACAGCAGAGCACTAGAGGACATCTTCTACGTAAGGCGGTTACTTTCAAGAGCAAGAGACATAGCTGACTTACCTAACACACAGAAACAGGCACAGAGACAAAATGAGACAACAAAAATTTATCCCAAATAAAAGAACAGGACAAGGCCATGGGCAGAGATCTAAGCGAAACAGATATAAGTAACATGCCTGGTAGAGAATTTAAAGTAGTGACCATAAGGATACTCAGTGGACTTGAGAAAAGAGAGGGAGATGTAAGCCTCTTGAAACAGATAAGGAATAGCATAGCAGAGATAAAGGACTCAATAAATGAAATGAGAAACACATTTGAAGAAAGGATTCTTCCAACAGGCTGGAATAAACAGAGGATGAATTATTGACCTAAAAAGCAGAGTAATGAAAAATAATCGGTCTGAACAAAAGAGAGAAAAAAGAATTATGCAAAATGAGAATAGACTTAGGGAACTCGATGACTTCATCAAGCATAATGATATTCGTATCATAGCAGTCCCAGAAGAAGAGAGAGAAACAAAAAATTTATTTGAAGAAATAGCTGAAAACTTCCCTAATCTGAGAAGGGAAATAGATAACCACATCCGGGAGGCACAGAGAACTTCCATCAGAATCAGCCAAATCAAATCCACACGAAGACATATTGCAATTAAATTGGCAAAATATAGTGATAAAGAAACAAATTTTAAAGCAAGACCAAAGATGACAGTAACCAAGAAGGGAAAACCCATAAGGCTAGCAGGGGATTTTGCAGCAGATCAGAAACATGTGGCTTGATAATATTCAAAGTGCTGAATGGGAGAAATGTGCAGCCAAGAATTCTCTATCCAGAAAGGCTATCATTCAGTATAGAAGGAGAGATAGTTTCCCAGACAAACAAAAACTAAGAGTTTATTATCAATAAACTAACCCTGCAAAATATTATTTTTTTTAATTTGTATTTAATTTATTTTTTTAAGTTTACATCCAAGTTAGTTATTTATAGTACAACAATGATTTCAGGAGTAGATTCCTTAATGCCCCTTACCCATTTAGCCCATCCCCCCTCCCACAACCCCTTTGGCAAACTGCTGTTCTCCATGTTTAAGAGTCTCATTTTTTGTTTACCTCCCTGTTTTTATATTATTTTTGCTTCCCTTCCCTTATGTTCATCTGTTTGTCTCTTAAAGTCCTCATCTGAGTGAAGTCATGTGATATTTGGCTTCCTCTGACTAATTTCACTTAGCATAATACCCTCTAGTTCCATGCACGTAGTTGCAAATAGTAAGATTTCATTCTTTTTGATTGCTGAGTAATACTCCATTGTATGTTATGTGTGTGTGTAGACACACACACACACACACACACACACACACACACACGTCTTCTTTATTCATTCATCCATTGATGGACATTTGGGCTCTTTCCATACTTTGGCTGCCGTTGATAGTGCTGCTATAAACTTAAGGGTGCATGTGCCCCTTCGACACAGCATACCGTATCCCAGTGGATTAATAACCAGTAGTGCATTTGCTGGGTCATAGGGTAGTTCTATTTTTAGTTTTTTGAGGAACCTCTATACTGTTTTCCAGAGTGGCTGCACCATTTTGCATTCCCACCAGCAGTGCCACCAGCAGTGGCTGCATCCTCACCAGTATCTGTTGCCTGAGTTGTTAATGTTAGACATTCTGACAGGTGTGAGGTGGTATCTCATGGTGGTTTTGATTTATATTTCCCTAATGAGTGATGTTGAGCATTTTTTTCATTTGTCAGTTGGCCATCTGATGTCTTATTTGGAGAAGTGTCTATTCGTGTCTTTTGCCCATTTCTTCACTGGATTATTTGTTTTTGGGGTGTTGAGGTTGAGAAGTTCTGTATAGATTTTGGATACTGACAAATATCTTCTCCCATTCTGTCAGTTGCCTTTTAGCTTTGCTGATTGTTTCCTTTGCTGTGCAGAAGCTTTTTATTTTGATGAGGTCCCAATAGTTCATTTTTGCTTTTGTTTCCCTTGCCTCTGGAGATGTGTTGAGTAAGAAGTTGCTGCGGCCAAAGTCAAAGCAGTTTGCCTGCTTTCTCCTTGAGGATTTTGATGGCTTCCTTTCTTACATTTAGGCCTTTCATCCATTTTGAGTTCATATTTTTGTGTATGGTGTAAGAAAGTGGTCCAGGTTCATCTCTCTGTATGTCGCTGTCCAGTTTTCCCAGCACCACTTGCTGAAGAGACTGTCCTTATTCCACTGGATATTCTTTCCTGCTTTGTCAAAGATTAGTTGGCCATACGTTTGTGGGTCCATTTCTGGATTCTCTATTCTGTTCCATTGATCTGAGTGTCTGTTCTTGTGCCAGTACCATACTGTCTTGATGATTACAGCTTTGTAGTATAGCTTGAAGTTTGGGAATGTGATGCCTCCTGCTTTAGTTTTCTTTTTCAAGATTGCTTTGGCAATTCAGGGTCTTTTTGGTTCCATACAAATTTTAGGATTATTTGTTCTAGTTCTGTGAAGAATGTTGGTGTTACTTTGATAGGGATTGCATTGAATATGTAGATTACTTTGGGTAGTATTGACGTTTTAACAATATTTGTTCTTCCTATCCAGGAGCACGGAATCTTTTTCCCTTTTTTTTGTGTCTTCTTCAATTTCTTTCATAAGCTTTCTATAGTTTTCAGTGTCTAGATTTTTCACCTCTTCAGTTAGATTTATTCCTAGGTATTTTATGGTTTTTTGTGCAATTGTACATGGGATCAATTCCTTGGTTTCTCTTTCTGCTGCTTCATTGTTGGTGTATAGGAATGAAACCGATTTCTGTACATTGATTTTGTATCCTGCCCCTTTCCTGAATTCATGAATCAGTTCTAGCAGTTTTTAGGTGGAATCTTTTGGGTTTTCCATATAGAGTGTCATGTCATCTGCAAAGAGTGAGAGTCTGACCTCCTCCTCAACGATTTGGATGCCTTTTATTGCTTTGTGTTGTCTGATTGCTGAGGCTAAGACTTACAATACTATGTTAAATAACAGTGGCAAGAGAGGACATCCCTGTCTTGTTCCTGACATTAGGGGGAACGCTCTCAGTTTTTCTCCATTGACAATAATATTAGCGTTGGGTCTTTCATATATGGCTTTTATGATCTCAAGGTATGCTCCTTCTATCCCTACTTTCTTGAGCGTTTTTATCAAAGGATGCTGTATTTTGTCAAATGCTTTCTCTGCATCTATTGAGAGGATCATGTGGTTCTTGTCCTTTCTTTTATTGATGTGATGAATCACGTTAATTGTTTTGTGGATATTGAACCAGCCCTGCATCCCAGGTATAAATCCCACTTGGTCATGGTGAATAATTTTTTTAATGTATTCTTGGATCTGGTTGGCTAATATCTTGTTGAGGATTTTTACATCCATGTTCATCAGGAAAATTGGTCTATAGTTCTCCTTTTTAGTGGGGTCTTTGTCTGGTTTTGGAATCAAGGTTATGCTGGCTTCATAGAGAGAGTTTGGAAGTTTTCCTTCCATTTCCATTGTTTGGAACAGCTTCAAGAGAATAGGTGTTAACTCTTCCTTAAATGTTTGGTAGAATTCCCCTGGAAAGCCATGTGGCCCTGGACTCTTGTTTTTTGGTAGACTTTTGAGTACTAATTTGATTTCCTTACTGGTTATGGGTCTGTTCCGATTTTCCATTTCTTCCTGTTTCAGTTTTGGTAGTGTATATGTTTCTAGGAATTTGTCCATTTCTTCCAGATTGCCCATTTTATTGGTGTATAATTGCTCATAATATTCTCTTATTATTGTTTTTATTTCTGCTGTATTGGTTGTGGGCTCTCCTCTTTCATTCTTGATTTTGTTTGAGTCCTTTCCTTTTTCTTTTTGATCAAACGGGCTAGTGGTTTATCAATTTTGTTAATTCTTTTAAAGAACCAGTTTCTGGTTTCATTGTTCTGTTCTACTAGGTTTTTTGTTTTTTGTTTTTTGTTTTTTTGCTTTTAATAGCATTGTTTTCTGCTCTAATCTTTATTATTTCCTGTCTTTTGCTGGTTTTGGGTTTTATTTGCTGTTCTTTCTCCAGCTCTTTAAGGTGTAAGGTTAGGTTGTGTATCTGAGACCTTTCTTCCTTCTTTAGGAAGGCCTGGATTGCTATAATCTTCCCTCTTACGACCATCTTTGCTGCATCCCAGAGGTTTTGGTCTTGGTGTTATCATTTTTGTTGGCTTCCATGTACATTATAATTTCCTTTTTAACTTCTTGGTTAGTCCATTCATTCTTTCTCAGGAGGATGTTCTTTAGTCTCCAAGTGTTTGCTGTCTTTCCAAATTTTTTCTTGTGGTCGATTTCGAGTTTCATAGTGTTGTGGTCTGAAAATATGCATGGTATGATCTCAGTCTTTTTGTACTGGTTGAAGGCTGATTTGTGTCCCAGTACATGGTCTATTCTGGAGAACGTTCCATGTGCACTGGAGAAGAATGTATATTCCACTGCTTTAGGATGAAATGTTCTGAGTATATCTGTTAAGTCCATCTGGTCCGGTGTCATTTAAAGGCATTGTTTCCTTGTTGATTTTCTGTTTAGATGATCTGTCCATTGTTGTAATTGGGGTGTTGAAGTCCCCTACTATTATGGTATTATTATCAATGAGATTCTTTATGTTTGTAATTAATTGATTTATAAATTTGGGTGCTGTCACATATGGAGCATAAATGTTTACAATTGCTAGGTCTTCTTGGTGTATAGACCCCTTAATTATGATATAATGCCCTTCTTCATCTCTTGTTACAGTCTTTAGTTTGAAGTCTAGATTGTCTGATATAAGTATGGCTACTCTGGCTTTATTTTGTCAACCATTAGCATGATAGATGGTTCTCCATCCTCTTATTTTCAATCTGAAGGTATCTTTAGGTCTGAAGTGGGTCTCTTGTAAACAGCATATTGACGGATCTTGTTTTCTTGTCCATTCTGTTACCCAGTGTCTTTTGATTGGAACATTTAGTCCATTGAAGTTTAGAGTGAGTACTGAAAGATATAAGTTTATTGCCATTATGTTTCTTATAGAGTTGGAGTTTCTGATGGTGTTCTCTGGTCCTTTCTAGTCTTTGTTGCTTTTGGTATTTTTTCCCCATCTTTTCTCAGAGAGTCCCCCTTAAAATTTCTTGCAGGGCTGTTTTAGTGGTCATGAACTCCTTTAATTTTTGTTTGGGAAACTTAATCTCCTTCTACTTTGAGTGACAGCCTTGCTGGATAAAGAATTCTTGGCTGCATATTTTTCCAATTCAGCACATTGAATATATCTTGCTACTCCTTTCTGGTCTGCCAAGTTTCTGTGGATACATCTGTTGCAAACCTGATCTGTCTTCCCTTGTAGGTTAAGGATTTTTTTTTCCCTTGCTGCTTTCATGATTCTTTCCTTGCCTGAGTATTTTGTGAATTTGACCATGACATGCCTTGCTGGTCGGTTTTTGTTGAATCTTATGGGAGTCCTCTGTGCTTCCTGGATTTTGGTGTCTGTGTCTTTCCCCAGGTTAGGAAAGTTTTCTGCTATGATTTGCTCACATAACTCTTACCCCTTTTTCTATCTCTTCATCTTCTGGGACCCCTATGATTCTGATGTTGTTCTTTTTTAATGAGTCACTGGTTGCTCTAGTTCTTAAATCGTGTTCTTTTGCCTTAGTCTCCCCTTTTTTTTTCTGCTTCATTATTCTCCATAAGTTTGTCCTCTACATTGCTGATTTGCTGTTTTGCCTCACCCATCCTTGCCACCGTGGCATCCATTCGAGATTGCAGCTCAGTTATAGCATTTTTTATTTCATCCTGACTAGTTTTTACTTCTTTTATCTCCGCAGAAAGGGATTCTAATCTATTTTCGACCCCAGCTAGTATTCTTATTATCATGATTCTAAATTCTGGTTCAGACATCTTGTATCTGTGTCGATTAAGTCCCTGGCTTTCGTTTCTTCCTGCTCTTTCTCTTGGGGTGAATTCCATTGTTTTGTCATTTTGAAGGGAGAAAAGGAATTGATAAGGTAATAAAAAAATTAAAATTAAAAAATTAAAAATAACACACACAAAAATCAAATAAATGATGCTAGATTCTAGGTGTGTTTTGGTCTGGTTATTGAAAGGAGCTTGATAGATTAGAGGAAAAAAAGTGGGAAAAAGGAAAACGTTTGAAAATTTGTGAAACTGAATACAATGAAATAGAATAAAATGAAATGATGGAAGTAAAATAGAATTTGAAAAACTTATCAAAAAAGTAAGATATATAGTAGAAAAAATAAAAATATTTTTAATAAGAATTGAAAATAAAAATAGATTTTTTTTCTGTATTCAAGAAAAAGAAGAAACGAAGAAGAAGAAGAAAAAAGAAAATTGAATAGATAGACCAGCAAACAGACTGAAATACGATTGAAATTACATCAGTTTCCTCTAGAAGTGAAACTGTGAAGCCCTTTATAGTCATAAACTAGGCAGGTGGAGAGATTTGTGGTGTACGTGAAGAGTGAGTTTGGCACAGTTGGCCAGGGCTTAGTGTAATGGTCCCATTCTCTACTAAATGGCACTGTGTAGCTTATTGGGGTGGATTGTTGTGGCACTTCTGGGTGGGTATGCACATGCACGAAGGGGTGAAAATGGCATCACCCAGCTACCCAGTCTCTAGTATTGGAACTCTGCTCTCCCCGACCAGCAATCATGCACCCATCCTTTCTCTCCAGTTTCCATCCACTCCCCTCTTTTACACTGTCTGTGACCATGCCGTCAGGTTGCCAGGAGGCACCTCCCTCCTGAGTTTTCTCTCAAAAGCAGCTGTGTTTCCCCACCCCTCACTTCTGAGGGACTGCAGCTTTGACCCTTTCTGACTGTCTGCAGCAGTGTCTCACCGAGCAATGCCTGGATGCCGGCCACATCCAGGAATGTTCGTGGGACCATGCTGCTGCCGATGCCCAGAGACTGTGGCTGGATGCCAGCCCACCCCAGAAAAAGTTCATGCAGTCATGTAACAGCAGTGTTTTAGGGGTTTTGGAAAATCACAACACACATCTGGCACCAGGCTTCACCCTTAATGACCTTGTTCCAGCACCAGCAGATGTGGTTGTTCTCTAGGGTCTGCCGGGACCAGGTGGCTGCACAGCGTCTACCAAATATCTTTCCTGCAGTGGAACCACTTCTCCCTGTGTGGCCTGAGAACTTCCCAGACCCCACTCTGTTTCTAGGGATTTACCCTTCCCGCCAGAGCACCACCAGGTATTGAGCTTCAGAGTTTCAGACTCTGTGCTCCCCCTGTTTATAGAGTCTTAATGGAATTTAAACCCTCTCCTTTCTCCTTTCTCCCTTTTTAGTTCAGTCCCTGTGGCTGTTTCCACTTTTCCACTTTCCCTCCAGCTGCTTTGGTGGGGGGGGGGGTGCTTTTCCTGAACTCTCCCCCTGTCCCCATCCTCTCTCTGTAAGTAAAAACACCTCCCTGCCCTCTGTGGCCTTTCTCTCACCTAGTTCACCTCTCCACACCGCATACCTACTGAGTTCTGTGGTTCAAGTTGTGCAGATTGTTATGTTAATCCTCAAGTCAGTTTTCTAGGTATGCAGGATGGTTTAGTATTGATCTGGCTGTATTTCATGAACGCAAGACACAAAAAAACTTCCATGCTGTTCGGCCATGTTGGCTACTCCCCTACACTGCAAAATATTAAAGGGGATTCTTTTAGTAGAAAGGAGTGACACTATAAAGATAATAAAAAAGCAGTAAATATGAACACTTCTGTAAAAACTCAATCAAGGAACTCACAAAATAAAAGGATATAAAATAGGAGACCATATACCTAAAATGTGGGGGAAGGAGAGGAGCAAAGGATAGGCTCAAACTTAAGCAGCCATCGAATTAACATAGACTGCTATATGCAGAAGAGGTTATGTAGAAACCTACTGGTAACCATATATCAAAAGCTAATGAATACGCAAAGAATAAACAGAAAGAAATCCAAGTATATCACTAAAGAAAATAAGCCATGAAAGAAAGACAAGAAAGGATCAGAGAAAATCTTTAGAAACAACCACAAAACAAATACTAAAATGCCAGTAATTACATATCTATCAATAATTACTTTGAATGGAAATGGGCTAAATGCTCCAATCAAAAGACATAAGGTAACAGGGGGGAAAAAAAAGACATGGGGTGACAGATTGGATAAAAAAAACAAGACCCATCTATGTACTGCCTACAAGAGGCTCCTTTTAGACCTAAAGACACCTGCACATTGAAAGTTAGGTGATGGAAAAACACCTATCATGCAAATGGATGTCAAAAGAAAACTGGGTTAGTAATACTTAGATCTGACAATATAGACTGTAAAACAAAGACTGTAACAAGAGACCAAAAAGGACACTATATAATAATAGGACAATCCAACAAGAAGATATAACAGTTGTAAATATCTGTGCACCCAACATAGGACCACCCAAACACATACAACAGTTAATAACAAACATAAAGGAACTAGTCAATAATATTACAATAATAGTAGGGGACTTTAGCACAACACTTACATCAATGGCAGATCATCTAATCAGAAAATCAACAGGGAAACAATGGCTTTGAATGACACACTGGAACAGATGGATTTAACAGATATATTCAGAGCATCCCATCCTAAAACAGCAGAATACACATTCTTTTCAAGTGCACATGGAACATGCTCCAGAATAGATCATATATTAGCCCACAAAACAAGCCTCAAATTCAAGATCGAAGTCATACCATGCATCTTTTCTTACCACAACACTATGAATCTAGAAGTCAACCACAAGAAAAATCGGGAAAGACCACAAATACATGAAGATTAAATAACCTGCTACTAAACAATGAATGGGTCAACCAGGAAATAAAGGAAGAAATAAACAAGTACATGGAAACAAAAGTGAAAACACAATGGTCCAATACCTTTGAGATGCAGCAGAAGTGGCTCTAAGAAGGAAATTTATAGCAATACAGACCTACATCAAGAAGCAAGAAAAATCTGAAATAAACAACCCAACCTTAACACCTACAGGAGCTAGAAAAAGAAGAACAAACAAAAGCCAAACAAGCAGAAGGAAGGAAATAATAAAGATTAGAGCAGAAATAAGTGGTATAGAAACCAAAACCAAACAAACAAACAGAACGGATCAGTGAAATCAGCTGGTTCTTTGAAAAAAAATGAAGAAAATTGATAAACCTCTAGCCAGACTTATAAAGAGAAATGACTCAAATTAAAATCACAAATGAGAGAGGAGAGATAACAACCAACACCACAGAAATACAATCACAAGAGAACATTATGAAAAACTATATGCCAACAAATTAGACAACCTAGAAGAAATAAATTCCTAGAAACATATAACCTACCAAAATTGAAGCAGGAAGAAATAGAAATTTTGAACAGACTTGTTTAACCAGCAAAGAAGTTGAATCAGTAATCAAAAATCTCCCAACAAACAAAAGTCCAGGACCAGATGGCTTTGCAGGCTAATTCTACCAAACATTTAAAGAAGAGTTAACACCTGCTCTTCTCAAACTATTCCAAAATATAGAAAAGAGGAAAACCCAAATTCATTCTATGAGGCCAGCATTACCCTGATACCAAAACCGGATAAAGACACCACTAAAAGAGCTACAGTTGAATATCCCTGATGAACGTAGATACAAAAATCCTCAACAAAATACTAGGAAACTGGATTCAACAATACATTAAAAATACCATTCACCACCATCAAGTGGGTTTAATTCCTGGGTTGCAAGGGTGGTTCAATATTTGCAAATCAATCAACATGATACATCACATCAGTAAGAGAAGGATAAGAACCATATTATCATTTCAGTAGACAGAGAAAAAGCATTTGACAATGTACAACATCCATTCCTGACAAAATCCTCAACAAGTAAGTTTAAAGGGAACATGCCTCAACATACTGCCATATATGAAAACCCACAGCTAACATCATCTTGACTGGGGAAAAACTTAGAGCTTTTCCCCTAAGGTAAGGAACAGAATAAGGATGTCCACTCTCCCCACTTATGTTCTTCATAGTACTGGAAGTCCTAGCCTCAGCAATCAGAGAGAGAGGAAAAGAGAAGAGAAAAAATGAAAGAAAAGGAGAGAGAGAGAGGAGAGGACAGAAGAGAGAAGAGAAAAATAAAGGAAAGAAAGAAAATAAATGCATCCAAATCAGTAAAATCTTTACTATTTGCAGATGACACAATACTATATATAGAAAACCCATAAAACTGCACGCAAAAACTATTAGAACTGATAAATTCAGTAAAGTCACAGGACACAAAATTAATGTACAGAAATATGTTGCATTTCTATAGACCAAAAATGAAGAAAGAGAAATTAAGAAAACCCCCATTTATGGGGTGCCTGGCTGGCTCGGTCGGGAGAGCGTGTGACTCTTGATCTTGGGGTCATGGATTCAAGTCCCATTTTGGGTATACAGCATACTTTAAAAAATATATATCCCGTTTACAACTGCACCAAGAATAATAAGATATCTAGGAATAAAAGTAACCAAAGAGGTGAAAGACCTGTACTCTAAAAACTATAAAACACTGGTGACAAAATTGAAGATAGCACAAAGAAATGGAAAGACATTCCATGCTCAGAGATTGGAAGAACAAATATTGTTAAAATATCTGTACTACCCAAAGCAATCTACACATTCAATGCAATCTGTATCAAAATACCAACAGCATTTTTTGACAGGACTGGGACAAACAATTCTAAAATTTGTATGGAACCACAAAAGACCCTGAATAGCCAAAGCAATCTTGAGAAAGAAAAGCAAAGCTGGGGCATCACAATTTCAGACTTCAAGTTATATTACAAAGCTGAAGTGTTCAGGTCTCACGTTTATGTCCTTAATCCATCTTGTGTTTATTTTTGTGTATAGTGTAAGAAAGTGGCCCAGTTTCTTTTGCATGTTGCTGTCCAGTTTTCCCAGCACGATTTGCTAAAGAGACTTTTTCCCATTGCATATTCTTTGCTGCTTTGTCAAATATTAGTTGACCATATAGGTGTGTGTTTATTTCTGGGTTTTCTGTTATGTTCTGTTGATCTATGTCTCTGTTGTGCCAGTGCCATATTGTTTTGGTGAAATATCAACTAAATAAATGGAGGAATATTGCACGTTTGTGGTTAGAAAGACTCAATATTGTCAAGATGTCAGTTCTTATAAATTTGGTCAATAGATTCAACACAATCCCAGTCAAAATCCTAGCAAGTTATTTTGTAGATATTAATAAGGTGATTGAAGTTTATAGGGAGAGGCAAAAGACTGCAAATAGCGAATCCAATATTGAAGGAGAAGAACAGAGGACTGCCACTACCTGACTTCAAGACTTACTACAAATTACAGTAGCCAAGACAGTGTAAAAAGAATAGACAAATAGGTCAGTGGAACAAAACTGAAAGCCCAGAAATATACCCACATTAATATAGTAAGCTGATTTTTGACAAAGGAGCAAAAGTAATTCAATGGAGCAAAGATAGTCTTTTCAACAAATGGTGCTGGAACAACCGGACATTCAGATGCAAAGAAAAGAATCTAGATAAACATCTTACACCCTCAGCAAAAATTAACTCAAAATAGATCATAGACCTAAAAGTAAAATGTGAGACTATAAAACTCCTAAAAGATAAAGTAGAAAAAACCTACATGACTTTGGGCAATGACTCTTTAGATACAACACTGAAGACACAATCCATGAAAGAAATAATTGCTAAGCTGAATTTCATCAAAATTAAAAACTGCTCTGCGAAAGACCACATCAAGAGAATGAGAAGACAGGCCACGGACTGGGAGAAGACGTATGCAAAAGACACATATGAGAAAAGACTGTTATCAAAAATATACAAAGAACTCTTAAAACTCAATAAGAAAATGAACAATCCAATTTAAAAATGGCAAAATATCTGGGGCACCTGGGTGGCTCAGTGGGTTAAGAAGCATCTGACTCTTGATTTCAGCTCGGGTCATGATCTCACAGTTTGTGAATTCTGACAGCATGGAGCCTGCTTGGGATTCTGTCTCCTTTCTCTGCCCCTCCCTTGCTTGCTCTCTATCTCCCTCTTTCAAAATAAATAAAAATAAGCTTCAAATAAAATAGCAAAACACCTAAACAGACACCTCACCCAAGAAAGTGTACAGATGGCAAGTAAGCATATGAAAAGATGTTCAACAACATATGTCATTAGGAAATTGCAAATTAAAACAAGGATGAGATATTACTACATTTGGATTTTAGAATAGCCAAAATCCAAAATACTGATTACACCAAATACTGGTGAAGATATATAGTAAAGGGAACTCTCATTAACTACTGCTGGGAATGCAAAATGGTACAGTTCAGTTTCTTACAAACATATTCTTACCATAAGATCCAGCAGTCGTGGTCCTTAGTATTTACCCAGATGAATTGAAACTTTATGTCCACACAAAAACCTGCACACATATATTTATAGCAGCTTTATTTATAATTACCAAAACTGGGAAGCAACTAAGATGTTCATCAGTAAGTGAATGGATAAGTAAACTGTGGTACACCCAGACACTGGAATATTATTCGTTGCTAAAAAGAAATGAGCTATCAAGTCTTGAAAAGACGTGGAGGAAACTTAAATGCATATTACTAAGGGAAAGAAGCCAATCTGAAAAGGTTACCTACTCTGTGATTCCAACAATATGACATTCTGGAGAAGTCAAAACTATGGAGATAGTAAAAAGTTAGATCAGTGGTTGCTGGAGGTTAGTGGGAAGGGAGAGAAATAGGAGGAACTAATATTAAGGGTTTTCCAGGCATGTCATTATACATTTGTCAAACCCCATAGAATGTACAACACCAAGAGTGAACCCTAATGTAAACCATGGACTTTGGGTAATGATAATGGGTCAATGTTGATTCATCAGTTGTAACCAATGTGCTGTGGTGGTATTGGATGCCGATAGTGAGGGAGATTGTATGTGGGGAGAGGAGTACATGGGAATGCTCTGAAGTTTTTCAATTTTGCTGTGAACCTAAAGCTGCTTTAAAAACTAAAGTTTTATTAATTTACATAAAAGTTACATGTACTGAGGTGCCTGGGTAGCTCAGTTGGTTGAGCATCTGACTTCAGCTCAGGCCATGATCTTGCAGTTCCTGAGTTCGAGCCACACAATGGGCTTGCTGCTGTCAGTGCAGAGTCCACTAAGCTCTGCACTGTCCCCCATTCTCTCTGCTCCTCCCCCGCTTGCACTCTCTCAAAAAATAAACATTTAAAAAAAAGTTATACGTACCAATCCAAGAAATTCAAATACTCTAAGGTAGTGTTAGTCCCCGGCTCATTATTTGCCAGTTTTTCTGGCTTTTGTCACGTTTTTAAAGTTGTTTGTTTTTAATCTCAGCCTTAGTAATTCAATTGAAGTGTAAATAACATTATAAGATATTTAAAGTATACATTGCGGTGATGTGATATACATATATATTGTGAAAGGCTTCCCTCCATTTGTTAATTAGCAACACTTTTGTTTTCTTAATCAAAATTTCACACATTATAATTAAACTTTAATGTCATTCTGTCACATTTTCTAAAAATCCTCAGCATTTTAAATGAACAGATTAACGTAGAAAGATTTGCTATCCTACAATGCTGCATCTTTCTACACGATAGTGGTAGAATAGTGTTTTCATGAATTTAGACATTTAGGATCCTTACTTAAATGGGCTTTTTTAAAGTTTTCTTCACGTGGGTCTTGAAATTTCCTGAGAAGTTTACTCCACAGACTTTTTAACTTTCTTTTTTTTTTTAAATATGTGTATAGGTGTGCATGAATGACTCATTCGGTAAGCGTCTGACTCTTGGTTTCAGCTCAGATCATGATCCCACGGTTTGTGAATTTAGGCCCCACGTTAGACTGTGCCCTGACAGTGCAGAACCTGTTTGGGATTCACTCTCTCTGCCTCTCTCTCTGTCTCTCTCCTTCCCTCCCTCCTTCCCCCCACTCTTTCTCTCAAAATAGATAAGTAAACTTAAAAAAATATATGTGTATATAGATATACATTGCACGCACACACACGGCGGCAGGGGAGGGAATGTATAAAGCAAACATATAGTAGAACAAATTAAGTTAAAGCCCATGCAGCCATATTGCCGGTGTTATAAAAGTTGTAGATATGTTTCTTTGTTCAACGTATATTCTACCTCCATGCCTTGCCACCCTCCTCCTCTCAACTACTTCCTAATTTTCATGATGCTCACTTGCTTTTCGCTATAGTTTTACTATATGTGTGTATCTAAATAATATAGTTTGCTTCTGCCTATTTTTGGACTTTATATGAACGGAATCTAAATGAAAACGCTATTTCTCTGTTCACATTATTTCTGATACCAAACGTGTGGGGAGTTTTTCCTTATAATAACTAATTCTCCAACTCTGGACATCACTGAGTGTCCCAATTCTGATACTACCTGGAATTAGTGCAGAACCCACAGGTTAAGGGCTCAGTCCCACATGACTGCCCCCCATACAGATGCCAGTCACAAGTAGTTGGGCCCCTAGTTACCCACCATTCTGTCCAACTTGGCTATAAATTGGGGGTTCCCATGACCCCCTTCCTAAGTTTTGATAATAACAGCTCACAGAACTCAGGGAAACACTTTACTTACTATTACCAGTTTATTATAAAGGATGCAAGTGAACAGCCAGATGAAGAGGTACATAGGGCAAGGTCCAGAAGGGTCCCCGAGTGCAGGAGCTTCTGACCCCCTGGAGTTTGAGGTACACCTCCCTACTGGTATGTGGATGTATTCACCAACCTGGAAGCTCTCCAAAGTGTTGCTTAGGATTTTTATGGAGGCTCCATGACATGAGTCTTGTTGACTAAAATCGTTAGCCATTGGTGATTAACTCAATCTCCAGCTCCTTTCCCCTCCCCAGAGACTGAGGAAGTAGGGCTGAAAATTCTAACCCTCTAAACGCCTGGTTGGTTCCTCTGACAACTAGCCCCAATCCTGAAGTTGTGTAGGGGTTTTCAGTCATTAGCAAACTCAGGTATGGTTGAAAGGGACTTATGAATAACAAAAGACAGTCCTCTTACCCTATCACTCAGCAAATTACAGGGGTTTACTGGAGTTCTGCCGGTAACCAGGGATAAGGACCAAGACAGTAGTCCCCTCCTTTCTTCAGTTTCACTTTCTGAGGTTTCAGTGACCCAGGGTCAGGTGCAGTTTCTAAGACAATGACCCCCTTCTGACATATCATTAGAAGGTCCATAGTAGCCTAACACTTCATCACAACGCCTACATCCACCATTCACCTCACTCATCTCATCACATAGGCATTTTATCATCTCACATCGTCACACAAAGGATGAGTATAGTACAAGAAGTTATTTTGAGACAAACCACAATCACATAACTTTTATTACAGTATATTGTGATAATTGTTTCCTCTTATTATGAGTTACGGTCATTAATCTTTTACTTTGCCTAATTTAAAAATTAAATTTTATCATAGGAATGTATGCATAGGAGAAAACATGTAGGGTTCAGTATCATCTGCGATTTTACACCTTCACTGAGGGTCTTGGAAAGTATCCCCTGTGGACAAGGGGGGACTACTGTATATCACAATATCACAGAATCATATTGTATGTTATTCTCTTTTGTTTTTCTTTTAGCTTCAATATTATGTTTATAAAATTAATCACTGTTGGGGTGCCTGGCTGGCTCAGTCAGTAGAGTGTGCAACTCTTGATCTCCGTGTTGTAAGTTCAACCCCCAAGTTGGGTGTAGAGATTACTTAAAAAAAATAGGGGCGCCTGGGTGGCTCAGTCGGTTGGGCGGCCGACTTCGGCTCAGGTCACGATCTCGCGGTCCGTGAGTTCGAGCCCCGCGTCGGGCTCTGGGCTGATGGCTCAGAGCCTGGAGCCTGCTTCCAATTCTGTGTCTCCCTCTCTCTCTGCCCGTCCCCCGTTCATGCTGTGTCTCTCTCTGTCTCAAAAATGAATAAAACGTTAAAAAAAATTTAAAAATAAATAAATAAATAAAAAATAAATAAAATCTTCCAAAACAGTTAATGTTATTGCATGTGCCTTTAATTAGTCATTTTCTTCTCCACATAGTATTCCCAAGTCAGTCACTGCCAAGTTCCTTCTAGTTTGTGGCTTGTCTTACAACTTTAAGGTACTTTTGATAAACAGTAAGTCCTAATTTTGATGTAGTCAAATATTCTTTTATGGTTTACCCTTTGTATCTTAAGAAATCCTTCCTTACACAAATATTATAAAGATGTTCTCTTGGTTTTTTTCCTAAAAAAATTTTAACTGGGTTTTTCATTTCTTTAATAAATCTGAAATTGATTTATGATTTTGGCATGAAGTTAAGATCTGATTTCATTTTTCTCTCTTAATGGATAGTGGTACCATTTAAAGTTCCATCCTTTTCCTCATAATCTTTTTTTTTTAAACACTTTTTATTTTAATTTTTTTTAACGTTTATTTATTTTGAGACAGAGAGAGACAGAGCATGAATGGGGGAGGGTCAGAGAGAGAGGGAGACACAGAATCAGAAGCAGGCTCCAGGCTCTGAGCCATCAGCCCAGAGCCTGACGCGGGGCTCGAACTCACGGACCGCGAGACCGTGACCTGAGTTGAAGTCGGACGCTTAACCGACTGAGCCACCCAGGCACCCCATTCTTCATAATCTTTAATACCACCTCTGACATAAATCAAATTTTTCTAAATGTATGGGTCTGTTTGTAAACCTGCTCTTCTGTCCGTTTATCTGTTTGACTATCTAGTGCCAATACCACACTGTCTTCTTCAGAATTGTCTTGGCTATTCTTGGTCTTTTGTTTTTCCTTTCAAATTTTATTTTATTTTATTATTTTTTAATTTTTTAATATTTATTCATTTTTGAAAGACAGAGACAGAGCACAAGCAGGGGTGGGGCAGAGAGAGAGGGAGACACAGAATCTGAAGCAGGCTCTAGGCTCTGAGCTGTCAGCACAGAGCCCTATGCGGGACTCAAACTCACGAACTGTGAGATCATGACCTGAGCCAAAGTCGGATGCTCAACCGACTGAGCCACCCAAGGCGCCCCTTTCCTTTCAAATTTTAGAGATAACTTCTAAGTTCCTCAGTAAAACCTGCTTAGACATTGAGATGGTACTGAATTTGTATGTCAGTTTGGGGAGAATGGCATATTTATTACATTGCGTCTTCTAATTCATGTACAATGGTATATACTTTCATTTATTTAGGCCTATGTTCCTGTTCTTCAGTATGCTTCCATAATATTTTTTTGCACAGGTCTTGCACATCTCTAGTTAAATTTGTTCCCAGGTACTGCGTTTGTCAGGATAAGCTATGTTATACTGTGGCTTAAGACAAGGTTTATTTCCATTCACACTACTACATGCCCATTGCAGGTGGGGTAGAGGAGGAGGGATGTCTGCATATCATAGTCCTGTGGAGACACAGGCTGACAGAGTTGCCATTATCTTGAACATGGCCATGAGACAGACACATCAGAAGGAAAAGAAACCTTTGGAGTGTCTGCATCCAGAAAGGCCCAGCCCAGGAGTAATACATGTTACTTCCTCTCATAATTTATTGGGCAGAATTAATCACATGACTCCACCTAGTCATGGGATTCAGGAACTACAGTCTACCATGTATCATGGAAATGTTTGGCAACCCACAAAAATAACTACCACATAATAAATAAACTTTTTTTTTTTAAAGGGGGGGTCATCTGGGTGGCTCAGTCAGTTAAGTGTCAGACTCTTGATTTCAGCTTAGGTTCTGATTTCATGGTTGTGGAATCAAGCCCTGCATCGGGCTCTGTACTGAGTGTGGAGCCTGCTTGGGATTTTCTCTCTCCCTCTCTTCCCCTCTCCCGCTCACATGCATGCTCTCTCCCAAAATAAGTAAACAAATGTTTAAAAAAATAACTACCACCTGTAGTGTGTGTGTGCATATGTGCACATGCATGTGTATACAGATATATACAAACACATTCATATACATGTATATGTTTTTTGTGTTGATATTGTATGGATTGCCTAGAATTTTGCCCTAGATGGCATAATTCATATAGAATATAATATGAATGATTTCCCCTGAAGTTGTGAGATGTGGGAGTTATACAACATGAGGCTACTGTTGTTGAAGTATTAAAAAATGTAATTTTTATATCCAACAACCATGATAAATGCTCTTATTCTGATATTTATCTATAGATTCTTTTGAGTTTTTCATGTAAATAATCATATTATTCATGAAGGACAGTTTTATTTTCTAATTTTTACAATTTTTATATCATTATTTTCCTGCATTGCATATACAACATTGGTACACTGCTGAATAGAATTAGCAACAGTAAGCATCTTTGATGTGCTTCTGATTTTACAGGGAATGTTTTCAGTGTTTCAGTGTAACGTTTACTATATGTGCTTTGGAAATAACTTTTAATAGATTAAGTATGTTTTCTTCTATTTCTACTTTGAGGGTTTTTTTCCCCCTCTTTTTAAGAATGGATGTTGAATGTGTTATCAAATGCTTTTTGGCCTCTTCACATGATCATATGATTTTCTCCTTTATGTGATGAGTTATATTCATTGATTTTTTTTTTAATGCTAAGCTAGCTGTGATTCCTAGGTAAACTCATCTCGGTTGTGCTGGATTTAGTTTAATAGTGTTTTGTTTAGAATTTTTATGTCTGTGTACACAAGTGATATTGACTTATAACATTTCCTTCTTTCAGATTTTGTATCAAGTGTATGCTAAGTCATAATAGGAGTCAGAGGTAGCCCTTCATTTTTTGATACTCTCAAATAACTTGTATAAAAGTAGAATAATTTTTTCCTTGAATTTTTAGCAAAACTAAACAGATGATTTCTAAAATCACCTTGACCTGGAGTTTTTTGATGGAAAAAAATTTCAACTACTGATTTATTTCTTTATTGGTTAAAGGACTATTTTGATTTTTTTCTTTCTTCTTGAGTCAACTTAAAAATGTCTTTTCATGAAGGAAAATCTCAAACATGAAAAATTTAGCAAATTGTATAATGATCCCCCATGTACCCATCACCCAGTTTCTTGAGTCAGTTTTGCTAAGCTTTATTTTTCCAGGGATTTATCTGTTTCATCCAAGTTCCCAAGTTTTTTCGACATAAAATTATTCATAACATCTTCTAATCTTTTTTGTCTTAAAAACATCTGTAATTTTGTCCTATTTTCATTCTTAATATTGGTTATTTGTGCTTTTGTTCTCAAATTTCTTCTCAGATGTTTGCCAATTTTAATAATCTTTTAGAAGAACAACCTGTAACATTGTTGCACTTCTCTGCTGTGCTCTCTGTTTCATTCATTTCTGCTCTTATTTCCTCTGTTCTGCTTTCTTTGGGGTATTTTTTCCTTTTTCTGCTATCAAAAGGTTTGTGCTTAGCACGTTAATTTTCTTCCATTCCACTTTTCTAATTAAGTGTGTAAGTGTACATTTTTTTCTACATAGTGATTCTGCATGCCACATTTTAATAACTGGTATTTTTGTTATTGTTCAGTTCTAAAATTTCTCTAGTTTGTGATTCCTCCTTTGACCTATTTGCAGTTATATGGAGTTTTTCCTAGTTATTCTTTTGTGCTGCTTCCTAGCCTAATAGTATTTTGGCCTGAGTGATAATCTTTTTGACATTGACTAAGATGTACTTTGACTCCTGGTTTGTGGTCAATTTTTGTAAATATTTCGTGTGATTGTGAATATCTATTCTGAGTCCTTCAGATGAAGCTTACTAAATGTGTTCAAATCTTGGGGTACCTGGGTGGCTCAGTCGGTTAAGTGTCCAACTCTTGATTTCAGGTCAGGTCATGATCTTGCAGTTCATGAGTTCAAGCCCTGCGTCACGCTCTGCACTGACAGTGTAAAGCCTGCTTGGGATTCTCTCTCCCTGCCCCACCCCACCCCCTCTGTTTTTCTCTCTGTCTCTCAAAATAGAAACTTTTAAAAAAGTGTTCAAATCTTTTGTATCAATAATAATTTTTTTGTTTGAGTAATCTATCAATCCAGAAAGACATGTAAAAGTTTCTTACAATGACTGGATATTCCTTTTTCTCCTTGTATCTGTTTTTGCTTTATGGAGACTGTTATTAGGCATATAGTTTTAAAATTATTATATCTTGATGAAATAAGTCTTTTATTGTACAGTAGCCTCTTTATCTCTAGTAACACTATTTTCCTTGAAATCTAGTTTGTCTGACATTAATATAGGTACACTGGCTTTCTTTTTGGTCAGTTTTTCTTGTTATAACCTCTCCCGTGTTTTTACATTTGTATATAATTTCTCACTTTTATTAGGTTGGTTGATCAGAGTATCTAGCTAGCCCTTCTGATCAGAAATGGAACTTTTTTTTTTAAATACTGGATTTACTAATACTTCATAGAGAATATTTGCATTCATATTCATCAATGAGATTGATGGATAATTAGGCTGTTAATTTTCATCCACACTGAGACAGTTTTGAGAGTTGAAGGGAGTACAATATTTTAACATGTGTATGGCACAGAGATTGATTTTAGTACCATGGGCAGGTGTCATTAGGGTTTATGAAGTACCTAATCATTTTGGCAAGGAATGGAGGTAAAGATAGGAGGTTTTCCAATAATGAACCTAGTTAGGGCTCAGACTTACACTGTTGGTTTTATAACTGTTATTGCATTACTCTACATATCTGACTATAAGGTAATTATATATTGAATGAAGTTGTACAGAGAAAAAAGGAAACGGACCTGGGTTTGAATGTGTGTGTCTGTGACTTAATTGTATAATCCTTAGGTAATGACCTAACTCCTCTGAACTCCATTTTCCCCATCTGTGTAATGGAGATTATAAGGCCTACCTGACAGGGATATTGTGAAAGTTAAAGATACGTGCAAGCACTCAACATGTTCTTAGCACATAGTAGATTCTCTTATGTTAGCTTACCTTCTTTAGTTTCTGTTGTAAGTAAGTTGCTTTTCCAAACAAAGGTTGCTTTTTCCCTTGTGACTTAAGGTTGCAATCTTCCCTACTACTCCCCTATTTACCTTGGATCAGAAAAAATTTCCCACCATGCCCTCCGTTATATGCATGTGGCATTTGGATCATTTAAGATGGTATAGAAATTGACAGATTGACAGTAGCAAAATTTTGACCAAAGGAAATACTAATGCTTATGGTATATAAAATGTATAAATTTTCAGTGAAGTGAAAAGGTAAAATATGATTATCCTTAAAAGCTCAGATGCAGATCTTCTTAGATAAAGCAAAGGCTCCCTACTTGACCACTTATATTCTCATAATATTTTAACAGGACTTCATTGACTTAACCAGAGAAACCAGACCAAGGGCAAAGGATCGCAATGGACTCTGTGTGATTGACCTGACAAGAACTGAAGAAGAAAATAGACCTATTGCCACTCTTGACTTGACCCTAGAACCTGTTGCTCCTTCCCAGAAGGAGCCAGCCAGTCTTCAGACATGTGCCAGCCTCTCCAGCAAAGAGGTGATGGAAGGGTGGGTAGACAGAAGCTCTCGGCCTGCAGCACGGAGAATCATTAACAGCGATCCTGTGGATTTGGACCTTTTGGAAGAAACCGCATTTGAAGGTCCACAACCTCCTACATCCGTCAGTGGGGACTCTATTTATGCAGCAGAGCCAAATTGCAGCTCAACTGCATTTAAAGGTGACCTTGGCTTCTTGGCAAGCCTACAGCTATCTTCAGATGTTCACTCCCATTCCCCAGCAAGCAATAATGGTAGCAGCAGCAATCAGAGGGCACCCTTGCCAACCCCACAGCAAGATGTGCCTTGCCCACCACAAGCCTTGCCATGCCCACTGCGAGCCTTGCCATGCCCGCTGCGAGCCTCACCCTGTCCACCACGAGCCTCCTCGTGCCCACCACGAGCCTTGTCATGCCCACCACAAACCATGCAGTGCCAACTACAAGCTTTGCCTCACCCGCCTCAAGAAGTTCCGTGCCCTCCTCAAGAGACGCCATGCCCTCAGCAGAAGGTGCCAAGCCCACCTAAAGACTCATCGTGGCGACCTCAGTACTCACCCAGCCCACCTCAAGACTCACTGTGCCCACCTCAATACTCTCTGGGCCTACCTCAAGATGTACCAGGCCCACCTCAAAACATATCATATCCACAAGATGTGGCACACTTACGGGATATGCCACAGTCACTGGGAGATGTGCCACAGTCATCAAGAGACACACCACAGTCGCCAGAAGACGTGCCACGGTCACCAAGACATGTGCCACAGTCACCAGTAAGCATGTCACAGTCACCATCAGACATGCCACAGTCACCAGCAGATGCGCCACAGTCACCAGAAAGCGTGCCACGTTCACCTGGCGAAGTCCCACACTTCCCAGGAGATATGTTCCGTTCAGCTGGAGACATGCCTTGCTTGCCAGGAGACATGCTACACTCACTTGGAGATTTGCCTCACTTACGACAAGACTGGCCTGACCCTCCCCAAAATGATATACAGAACCATGACATCCCTATGGATGTCTCAGCTCCATCTTCTCCAAGGTCCTCTCCCAGTCCACAGTCTCCACAGTTTGAAACTTCCTTAGAGAAAGTTCCTTGGCTCTCTGCTACAGAAACACCAGCTAGAAAAGAGAGATCACTGTCAGAGCCTGCTAACCCCGAGTCTGCCCAGGTACAAGCACGAACACCACAAGGTGGGTTATACAGCAGACCATGCCTGCATAGACTGAAGTACTTCTTACGACCTCCAGTGCATCACCTCTTCTTCCAGACACTAATACCAGATAAAGACACAAGAGAGGTGAGCTAATATGTCTTCCCCTAGGGATTAGGTGTCCTTTGTATAGGCCTAGCATAAATATGCATGAAAGAACAGGCCCAGTATAAATTTGATATTTTTATCTTTCCTCCACTTGTGGAACCATCTAGTGTAGTCAGACCTGGGTTCAAATTTCGCCCCCACAGTGAAAAACTGGCACTGTAGAAGTCACTTTACCTTTCTGAGCCTTAGCTTCTTTCCTATATGTAAAATAGAGATAAAAACATACCTCACAGGATCATTAAATGACATAACATATGTAAAAGTGTCTGTTAGAGTGTCTGGCTCATTATAGGTCTTCATCAAATGCTTCTCTTCAATTCCTATGCCTTTCCCTTCCTGATGCCCTTATTACAGCTCCCAAATCACAGAAATAGTGAGACCCTTGACACTTCAGTGCTTCCAGAATTATTACTTTCTGACTTTTGAGGAGGAAATTCAGTTTTAAGATTTTAATGGGAGGGGTGCCTGGCTGGCTCAGTCAGTTAAGCAACCAAGTCTTGATTTCAGCTCAGGTTATGATCTCACAGTTCATGAATTCGAGCCTGACCCCCTTCCCACCCCATCGGGTTCTGCACTGACCGTGCGGAACCTGCTTGGGAGTCTCTGTCTCCTTCTCTCTCTGCCCCTCTCCTCTTCATGAGTGCATGCACACTTCCTCTCTCTCTCTCTCAAAAATAAATAAACATTAAAAAAAAAGATTTTAATGGAAATGCTACTTCCCATTGGTCTTTATTAAGCTGTGAGAACTAAACCAGATGCTTTTCTTAGCAGATGTAAGAAAAAGTTTGTGGCTAGGTTTTACAATATGAAGCTATTTTTTCATCATCTGTAACCATATTCTCAATGTTAAGAAGACTGGCTTGAGGGGCACCTGTGTGGCTCAGTTGGTTAAGCCTCTGACTCTTGATTTCAGCTCAGGTCATGGTCTCATGGTTCATGAGGTCAAACCCCAAGTCAGGCTCTTCACCAACAATGCGGAGCCTGCTTGGAATTCTCTCTCTCTGTCTCTCTCTCTCTCTCTTTGCCCCTCCCTGGCTCAGGCTCACTCTCCCTCACAATAAATAAATATATAAACCTTAAAAAAAAAAAAAAGACTGGCTTGAGGTAGTCCATGAATTCAGAAGGTGCATTCTTGGAGCAATGAGGAATCCCATGTAGCCTGTATCAGGCATTCACATCGATTTGGCCTTGAAGATTGAATTTTTTTCTCTCATTTTAATTGTTGTTGTATCTTCTAATACGTTTTATGTCTTCTCTTTCTGAATGACTCTCCCTAACTACCCTAGCTCATTCTCTTTATTCCTGTGGGTTTGCCTCAGGATGGTGATATATCAGTCCATTATCAAGAGCATTTGGAGGACTTGAGAGAGTTTGTGTTTCCTTAGTCAAGGCCGTAGTGCTTTGTAAGTGCTGCACAAAGTAGCGAGGGCGCCAGTAGATGCAAATGGGACACCACATCCCCTTTCTGTGTAAACACAGGTTGGATTATAAGATGGCAGTTAGGCCAAACAAAGGGGATTTTTCTTCCTCATCTTTATTTCTTACCTTAAAGAACTTCGGCCATCTAGAATCCATCTGTAAATCTTTTTGGTCTCTCCTATTATTTCTTTTGGGCTTTTAATAAGTACTTCTTCAACCAGGTCGTTTTCCCCCCAGAACTTCTTAGCCAGTCCCCACGCTGCCTGCCGCCTACCAGCCTTTGGCCTTAACTCTCTGAGTCTTTCTTTGTTTACTCTAAAATAAGTCATAATGCTCATATCATAAAGTTGTTTGACCTAAAAGTAAATACATAAAGCACAAAGCCACCTTTCAAGGCCTAAAGAAATACTTTATAAGTCTTAGTTCCCCTTAAGTATATGGGCATCAAAAGAATTTGTAAACTTTATCTGCTGTAGATGTCCCCATTTGTAGGCAAGAAATGCATAATATAGGTTCAAATATAGGTAAAGTGCCTCACATGTGAAATAGTCACAAAAGCAATATTGTTTGTTCTTCTCTTCTCTGGCTCTTAATTTTCATTACATGACATGTACAGTATTGGTCTCTGATCAGTGGGATAAAGGGTTACCCTTAGGTGATTTGAGGCATAAGGAAAGCTAACTAGACTTCTCCGGAAGATTTTCTGGAAGGACAATTCTAGTCATCACTGTTTTACTGTCATATATAAGCTGTCAGACCTTTGGTTGATGTTTTACATTTAATACTTGGGGTGCCTGAGTGGCTCAGTCAGTTGAGCATCCAGCTCTTGATTTTGGCCCAGGTCATGATCCCAGGGTCATGAGATCAAACCCCACATCGGATCCGCACTGGACATGGAGCCTGCTTAAGATTTTCTCGGGGCGCCTGGGTGGCTCTGTCGGTTAAGGGTCCGACTTCAGCTCAGGTCATGATCTCGCGGTCCGTGAGTTCGAGCCCCGCGTCGGGCTCTGTGCTGACAGCTCAGAGCCTGGAGCTTGTTTCAGATTCTGTGTCTCCCTCTCTCTCTGACTCTATCCCGTTCATGCTCTGTCTCTCTCTGTCTCAAAAATAAATAAATGTTAAAAAAAAAAAAATTAAAAAAAAAAAAGATTTTCTCTCTCTCTCTCTTTGCCCCTCTTCCCCACTCGTGCGCATGCTCTCTCTCGCTCTCTCTCTCTGTAAAATTAAAAAAATAATAATAAAGTAAAATAATAAGTTTACTACTTATTCTCAGATTTTAAAAATAATACTTGCTGCTCAGTTGCCTTTTTATACATAGGCATTTAAAATCTTTTAATGGGGATTTTTAGCAAAAATATATTTATTATTATTGGTTTTGTTGTTGAGAGGTAGTATGAATTTAGAGGGTAGATATGGGGTTACACCACCCATGTGTGAAACCAGCTTCTGACATTTGTTGCATAACAAGTCCTTACTCTCTAAACCTCAGCTTCCTTATCTATATAATAGGAATAATAATAGTAGTAGTAGGGTTGTGAGAATTAAGATGAGGATAAGTCAAATGTTCAAAAATTATCGTCATTGTTATTATATTCTGATGTCAGAAAACTTTTTCATGTTTTTCCTTTTGATTCTGAAAGTAATATGTATCTATTATGGCAACATACAGAAGAACGTATAGAGGCAAAACATCTAATTCCAGCACCCCAGATAATAGAAAACCACTTTTCACATATTCTCTCCCAGTCTTTATATACATACTTTTGGGAGGTGGGAGGGAAGCAACTTAACATTTACTGTTAACAGTAAATCAATAAAACATATTTAAAGCATCTTCCGGGCCACCTGGTGGCTCAATCGGTTAAGCGTCCGACTTCAGCTCAGGTCATGATCTCACAGTTCGTGAGCTCTGTGCTGACAGCTCAGAACCTGGAGCCTGCTTGGGATTCTGTGTCTCCCTCTCTTTATCTAAGTACCTGATAATAGTATCACAGCTACCCTATCTTCCCACCTTCACTCCAAAATCTACTTAGGCTAGCTCTTGACTCTTTTGTACTTCTTTTCTGTGCTTTTAGCACAGATGAAATCATATTATATGTAGAACTTTGAATTCTTATTTTTTAACTTAATATAAGTATTTTTCCATGTCGTTGAAAGTTTTTTAGATAAGGCTTTTCAGTCTTTTTATTTTTTATTAATTTTTCAAATGCATGGAAAATTTTGCTGTCTTGAATCTGTTTCAGATCCTGTGTATATATGTCTATAGAAACCTGTTCTTATTGGTTTATTTTTATCTCTACAGAGTAAAAGTCAAAAATTAGAACCCATTCCTCATCGAAGACTAAGAATGGTAACAAACACCATTGAAGAAAATTTTCCCCTGGGGACTGTGCAGTTTTTGATGGACTTTGTGTCACCCCAGCATTACCCACCCAGAGAAATTGTGGCTCACATCATCCAGAAAATCCTGCTCAGTGGCTCTGAGACCGTGGATGTACTGAAGGAGGCCTATATGCTTCTCATGAAAATTCAACAGTATGAACCTTTGATGTTGGTGAATCTCCTAGAGAATCTGGACTCAGGGCACATCTTTCTCTTGCCTGAGCTTGATTGAGCTAACCAACTAGAGAGCGTGACTTAGTGTATTAGTGTTATTTGGATTACAACTAATGGGAAACCCAATCCAAACTAGCTGTAACAGCTGATAAAAGAGAATTTAATTATTCATTTTACTAGAAGCCTAGGAATAAGACTTAATTCAGTTCAGAATGGTTACCAGGATCCATTTTCCTGCTTTGCTTCTCTCTTGAGGCTCCACGTAGTAGTCTTCTCAGCCTCCAGCTTTTATGAGAGAAAGCCCACTTCCTTTATAATCACACAAAAGTTCTGAAATTTAGTCTTGTAGGCTTTAATTGCAATAACATAGGACATGAGCCCATTTTTGAACCAACCACTGAACTGAGGAATAGAATATCATGATTGGCTCAATATACTTCATGGGCTGGGATCCTGGTAGGGTAAAGCTAATGGGCTAATAGCAATAAAGAGCTGAGTTCTTCAAGGCAAAATTGGGGTGCTAATGTCTTCCAAAAGAGAAGTGAATACTGGGTAGCAAAAAAACTGAAGTTCTACTACCATCAGATGTCATGGTATCATATCAAAGGATAGACAAAAGCAGTGAGGATAAGAGGAGGTTTTTTTGTTTCTGTCATCTTCCAGATCCCATCCCTTCTTCCACTATACCCTCTAGAATTCTAATTGATGTCCCTTGAATTTCAGGCTACATCCAGCTAATGCCAAGACAGTGGAGTGGGACTGGAAGCTGCTCACTTATGTCATGGAGGAAGAGGTAACATAACAATTATGAGGGTGTATCTTTTGCATAGGAAGTTTTAACTAGAAACGAAAGTGATGACAAAATCTGGTAGTAAAGTCTTTGCCATTATTCCATCCTTATATTCCCACCCTCACCAAAAAACTCCTTTTGAAATGGTATGTGCTGTCTTCCAATTCGAAATTGAGTACCTTCACTTATCCCTCTCCTTCTTGAGATCCCATTGAAAATAATAGTAGATGAATAGTGAAAGATATAAGTCCATGGCAATGAAAATAAGGGGAAGGGCAATAGATTTGAATGAAAACTAGAAGAACTAAAGGAAATGTAAGTGTTGACTGGTGAAGCTAGGCAGAGAAAGCCATAGGCTGTAATGCATCTAGAGGTGGCTGCAGTCAAGGAGAAAGGAAATCTCCCTTTAGAGTAAAGAGGTTTTCAACTCAGAAACACAATATATACAAGAGGGTTAGAGTCAGATGTGGGCTGTAAATCTGTTGAAAGTTTGCAGATAGAACTGACAGTCTTTCCATTCTTGAGTACAGAAAGTTCAGTCATCAGGTTACCTACCCTTCAGGCGAAAAGTCAGAGGACTTATTTTCTAAAGACATTGAATGAAACATCCGTCATAAACAAAGGCACCTAGTATAGAGTTGGTGCTGCAGAAAAGAAGTCTTCTGCATTCTGACTTTTAGGGATCCCTAAATGGCCAGCATTCTGTCTGCTCACCCAGAGCACTTGGATGGAACAAATTATTTTCAGCTTAGAATTCCATACTCAACAAAACTATTATTCAAGTATGAGTGTAAACATAAAGACATTTCCAGACATGTGGGAACTTGAAAAAATAGCCTCACACCCATTTCTTCAGTTACCTAAAGGTATGCATCTAAAGAAGAAGGGATTAAGAAAGAGGGTGGAACAGGATCTAGGGAACACTAGATCTAATCCAAGAGAATAATACAGAGAATTCCTAAAATTATGGTGAATAGTAGACCTACAAAGCAGTCAGTCCAGATTGGAGCAGAATAATTGAGGGCTTTAAGAATGATCTGGGAAACATCACCTAGATGATAAACAAGCTCCAGGCTATTGTTCTCCATGGAGACGCCAAATTAAGAAAAACATATGGACCAGAATACTTTTGTGAAAACTCTGGAGATCAGTTGAGAAGCCTCAGTACCCAGGAGAATGCATAATCGAGAAGGGGCTCAATGAAAGGAGTAGGAAGATTTGTGTTATTTGGTGTGCCCATGCCCCTCCCTCGACCCTGCTTATCATGGTGCAACTGGAAGGAAACTTCACATGCCCCAGCTCCTCCCTCAAGATGGAAACAAAAAAGTGGACCTGGCTTGTTAGGGAGCTGCCCAAGGGAGAGTTGTTTTCTCACCCGACTCAGATCACTGATGGGAATAGTGGTATAGTTTGGAAGCTGCTGAAAAGAGAGGTGAGCACTGCCACATGTTAGAGCTGCAAGGAGTATGCACTTCCACAGGCAGGTACCAGGGAAGCAAGAGATTGTGGCTCCTGAGACAAAGGCAAGCCATTGGGAAATTAAGACAGATAAAAGCACACACTCAGTGCAGAGCCTGACGTGGGGCTAGATCTCACAACCATGAGATCATGACCTGAGCTGAAATTAAGAGCTGGATGCTTAAATGGTGCCCCCCGACAAAAGAGTATTTTTGAACTATCTTAAAAATGTACAAGGAGCTAAAAGAGAGCAGAGATAGACAACTAACTGCAGCATGAAAATTATGTGTGAACAAAATGAGAGTATTAAACAAGAAACTATTAGAATCAAACATATTCTGGACCCGAAAAGTGTAACTGAATTGAAAAATTCACTAGAAGGATTCAACAGCATGCTTGACCAGGCAAAAGAAAACTGTCAATGAACTTGAAGACAGGTCATTTGAAATCATTGAGACAGAAGAGCAAAAAGAAAATACAATGAAGAAAGTTGAAGAGAGCCTAAGGGACCATGGGACATTATTAAGTGGACCATGTATGTATTATGAGAGCCCCAGAAGAAGAGAGAAAGGGGCAGAGAGCTTACTTGAGAAAATAATGACCCCAAACTCCCCAAACCTGAGGAAAGAAATGGATATACAGATTTGTGAAGTTCAACTCCAATGAAGTTAAACCAGTGACCCACACCAAGACACATTAAATCAAGTGTCAAAAGTTAACAAAAGTTAAAGCCAGAATCTTGAAAACAGCAAGAAAAAAGTGGCTCACCGCATGCAAGGTTTTTAGCAGAATCTTGCAAGTCACAAGGCAGTGGGATGATATATTCAAAATGCTGAAGGAAAAAAAGCTCTTATCTGGCCAAACTATATCTGGCCAAACCATCCTTCAAAAATGAGGGAGAGCAGCAGGAGAGAAGCAACACATCACATACAAGGTCTCAATAAGATTATCAGCAGATTTCTCATCAGAAATTTTGGAGGCCAGAAGGTAGTGGGCTAATATATTCAAAGTGCTAAAGAATAAAACTCAGCCAAGAGTTCCATGTTCAACAAAGCTGCTTTTCAAAAATGAGGCAGAAATAAAGACCTCCCTAGATAAACAAAAGCTGAGGGAGTTCATTTCCACTAGCCCTGCCCAGCAAAAAAAAAGCCTAAAGGGAGTCCTGCAGAGTAAAATGAAACACTGAACAGTAACTTGAGCCATATGAAGAAACAAAGATGTCAATAAAGGTAAATACATGGACAATTACAAAAACTATGATTGTAACAACAATTTATAATGTTTGGTTTTCTATATGGTTAAGTGACTAATACAAGTTTCATAATTATTAGTCTAAAAGCCAGTATTACTATAACTTTGAAACACCACATTTTGCTTTCTATGTAATGAAAGACACTAATGCATTTAAAAGAATTATTAATTTGTTTTGTATGAAGATGTAGTTATGTGACATCAACAACCAAAACAGTAAGGGACAGAGCTGTAAAGGAACAGTTTTTATACGTTATTGAAGTTAAGCTTGTACAAATTCAAATTAGAGTATTTTAACTTCCGAATATTAAATGTAATTATGATGGTAACCACAAAGACAATAGCTAGAGACACAAAAGGAAGTAACAAAGGAATTTAAACATTTCACTACAAAAAATCAACTAACAACAAAAGACAATAATGCAGGAAATGAGGGACAAAAAAGCTATAAGGCATGTAGAAAACAGTACAATGACACAAGTGCATCCTTCCTTATCAGTAATTGCTTTTTATTATTTTTTAAAGTAATCTCTACACCCAACAGGGAGCTCAAACTTATAACCCTGAGATCAAGAGTCACACTCTCTAGGGTGAGCCTGGGTGGCACAGTCAGTTTAGCATCCAACTTCAGCTCAGGTCATGATCTCACAGCTCATGAGTTCGAGCCCTTTGTTGGGCTCTGTGCTGACAGCTCAGAGCCTGGAGCCGGCTTCTGATTCAGTGTCTCCGTCTCTCTCTGCTCCCACCCCACTGATGCTGTGTCTCTCCTTCAAAAATAAATAAACATTAAGAAAAAAAAAAGTCCTATTCTTTACTGACTGACCCTCTTTCCTTATAAGCAATTACTTTAAAATGTAAATGTAAATGGGGTAAACTCTCCAATCAAAAGACACAGATTGGCATGATCCAACTACATGCTATCTACAAAAAACACTTTAGATCCAAAGACACAAGTAGATTCAAAGTGAAAGAATGGGAGAAGATATTCCATGTAAGTAGTAACCAAAAGAGCACAGGTGGCCGTACTAATATGAGACAAAATAGATAAGTCAGAAAATGTTACAAGAGACAAAGGAGGACGTTATGTATTAATTAAAAGGTTCAATACAACCCTGAGATACAACAATCATAAATATTTACGTACCTAATGACAGACCATCAAGATACAAGGCAAAAACTGATAGAATCAAAAGGAAAAATAGTTCTTTTTAATTTTTTTTCTAATGTTTATTTTTGAGACAGAGACAGAGCATGAGCAGGGGAGGGGCAGAGAGAGAGAGGGAGACACAGAATCTGAAACAGGCTCCAGGCTCCGAGCTGTCAGCCCAGAGCCCAATGTGGGGGCTCGAACTCCCACACCGTGAGATCATGACCTGAGCCAAAGTCAGACGTGCAACTGACTGAGCCACCCAGGCACCCCAAAGGGAAAAATTGTTCTATATTAATAGTTGGAGACTTCAATACCCAGCTCTCAATAATGGATAGAATAACCAGAATGGAAGATAAGTAAGGAAAGAGAGAAATTAAGCAACACAATAAACTAACCAGATCTAATAATTATATGCAGAATAGTCTACCAACAACAGTACCCACCTTCTTCTTGGTGCACAAGGGGCATATTCCAGGAAAGACCTTATTTTAGGCCATGAATTAAGTTCCAATAGATTTTAAATTTTTAAGTTTATTTATTTTGAGAGAGAGAGGGCAAGCAAGGAAGGGACAGAGAGAGGGGGATGGGGAGGATCTGAAGCAGCTCCATGCTGTCAGGGCAGAACCTGATGCGGGGCTCAAACTCACAAACCATGAGATCATGACCTGAGCTGAAACCAAGAGTCAGACATTTAACCAACTGAGCCACCCAGGGCCCCAAGTCCCAATAGATTTTAAAAGATCTCATAGCAAGTATTTTCATTCTGTGAAACCAGCACCAACCTGATACTAAAACCAGATATAAACACTACAAGAAAACTGTAGACCAATAAATATCCCTTATGAACGCTGATGCAAAAATCCTCAGCAAAATACTAGCAAACCAAATTCAGCAGCATATCATATGGATTATACATCATGATCAAGTGGGATTTATCTGGGAATACAAGGATGGTTCAATATAAAAAATCAGTCAATCAAATACACTATATTAACAGAATGAAGGACAGAAACCACCTGATCATCTCAATTGATGCAAAAAATGCATTTGACAAGATTCAACACATTTTCATCCTAAAAACTAGGAATAGATGGAAACCATCTCATAAAAACCCTATATGGAAAAACCCCAGCAAACCATATTCAATGGTGAAATACTACAAGCTTTTTCTCTAAGTTCAGGAATAAAGCAAGAATACCTGCTTTTGTCCCTTCTATTCAACATAGTATTGGAAGTTCTAACCAAAGCAGTTAGGCAAGGAAGGAAATAAAAGACATCTGAATTTAAAGGCAAGAATTGTCTCTGTTCATAGATAACATGATCTTATATGAAGAAAACCCTAAAGATTCCACACAGAAAGATTGTTACAGCTAATAGGCAAATTCAGCAAGGTTGCAGGATACAAAATTAACACACAAAAATCAATTGCATTTCTGTGTCCTAACAATCTCAAAACGAAATTAGGAAAACAGTTCGGTTAACAATAGCATAAAAAACAATAAAATACTTAGAGGTAACCTAACCAAGGAGATGAACAATTTGCACACTGAAAATTATAAAACATTGCTGAAAGAAAATGAAGACATAAATAAATCGTAAGACATCTCATGTTCATAGGTTGAAAGATTTAATATTGTTAAGATGTCAATAGTACCCAAAGTAATCCACATATTCAGCACTATCCCTAACAAAATCCCAGCAGCATTTTTTTCAGAAATAGAAAAATCATCCTAAAATTCCTATGGAATCTTAGAGGACCCTGAATAGCCAAAACAATCTTGAAAAAGAACAAAGTTGGAGTATTCATACTTCTTGATTTTTAAACATATTACAAAGCTACAGTAATCAAAACAGTGTGGTAATCTCATAAAGACAGACCTACAGACATGTGGAGTAAAATGGAGAACCCAGAAAAAAAAAATTGTGAATATGATCAAACGATGTTCATCAAGGGTGCCAAGACCATTCAATGGAAAAAGATAGCCTTTTCAACAAATGGTTTTGGGAAAACTGGATAGCCATATGCAAAAGAATGAAGTTGGACTCTTATCCAATACCATATACAAAAATTAGCTCAAAATGGATCAAAGATCTCTTACATCATGCCAAAAACTATAAAACTCTTAGAAAATATAGGGGAAAGCTTCATGACAATTGGATTTTACATTTTTCTCTGATATGACACCAAAGATACCGGCAAAAAAAAAAAAAAAAAAAAAAAGGCAAAAATAGGCAAATGGGACTACATCAAAGTTTAAAACGTGTGCAGCAAAGAACACAATCTGGAATTAAAAGACAGTCTATGGAATAGAAAACATTTTGTTATTTTTTTATAAAGTTTTTTTTTCACTTTTTTTTTTTAAGAGAGATTTCACACATGCACAAGCATGAGCAGAGGAGGGTAGAGAGACAGAGAAACAATCCCACACGGGCTCTATCCCACAACTGTGAGATCACAACCTAAGCCAAAATCGAGTCGGGCACTCGACCAACTGAGCCAATCAGGCGCCCAGGGGAAGACATTTTAAAATTGCATATCTGATAAAGGGTTAATATCCTGAATACATAAAGAGCTCCTTAACTCAACAACATTTAAACATTTTATTACAAAACTGACAGAATTAAAGGGAAAATTGAACAACAAATAATCTGATTTTTAAAAGGGCAAAGGAGGGGCGCCTGGGTGGCACAGTCGGTTAAGCGTCCGACTTCAGCCAGGTCACGATCTCGCGGTCCGTGGGTTTGAGCCCCGCGTCAGGCTCTGGGCTGATGGCTCAGAGCCTGGAGCCTGTTTCCGATTCTGTGTCTCCCTCTCTCTCTGCCCCTCCCCCGTTCATGCTCTGTCTCTCTCTGTCCCAAAAATAAATAAACGTTGAAAAAAAAAAAATTAAAAGGGCAAAGGACTTGAATGGCCATTTCTCCAAAGATGATATACAAGTGGCCAACAAGCATATGAAAGGATGCTCAACATCACTAAATCACAAAGAATGGCACATCAAAACCACAATGAGATATCATCTCACACCCATTCAGGATAACCACTATTAAAACAAAATTTTTTAACAGAAAATAAGTCATGAGTTGTGGCAAATTTGTAGAGAAATGAGAACACTTGCCCACTGTGGGTAGGATTATAAAATTGTACAACCACTGTGGAAAACTATATGGTGTTTCTTCAAAAAATTAAAAAAATTATTATATGATCCATCAATCCCACTTCTTCCCACATGCATATACGTGTAAAAGAATTGAAAGAAGTGTCTTGAAGAGATATTTGCACACCCATGTTCATAGCAGCATTATTCACAAAAGCCAAGAAGTGGAAGCAGCCCAAACGTCCATCCATAGATGACGAGGTAAACAAAATGTGGCATATACAGGTACAGTGAAATATTCTGCTTTAAATAGGAAGGAAATCCCATATGCTACAACATGGATGGTACCATAATGAGGGTATTCTACTAAGTGAAATAAGCCAGTCATAAAAAGACCCTGTATAATTTGACATACACAAAGTATCTATAGCTGTCATTAATATAAAAAGCAAATAGAATGTTGGTTACCAGAGGCTAGGGGGGAGGGGGAAATGGGACATGATTGTTCATTGTGTGTAAAGTTTCATTTTGCAAGATGGAAAAGTTCATGAGATCTGTTGCACAACTACGTGAATATACTGAAAAATGATTAAGATAGGGGTGGCTCCGTTGGTTAGCATCTGACTCTTGGTCTCAGCCCAGGTCTTGATGTCAGGCCCCGTGTTGGGCTCCATGCTAGGCATGAGGCCTACTTAAAAAAAAAAAAAAAAAAAAATACAGGGCCCCTGGATGGCTCAGTCGGTTAAGCATCCGACTTCAGCTCAGGTCATGATCTCACAGTTTGTGGGTTTGAGCCATGCATCAGGCTCTGGCTGACAGCTCAGAGACTGGAGCCTGATTAGGATTCTGTGTTTCCCTCTTTTTCTCTGCCCCTCCCTTATTTGTGCTGTCTCTCAAAAATAAAAAATAAATGGTTAAGATAGTTAAGTTTATGTTATATGTTTTTTTTACCACAATTTTAAAAAGAAAGTAGGCAATAACAAATGCTGGCAAGAAAGTAGAGATACAGGAAGTCTGATACATTACTGGTGGGAATGTAAATGGAACAGCCACTGTCGAAAACAGTTTGACAGTTCCTTTAAAAAATTAAACATAAACTTATCATATGACCCAGCTATTCAGCTTCTAGATACTGACCCAAGAAAAATGAAAATATGTGTCTAACAAAGGCTTACATGTGAATGTTCATAGCAGCCTTATTCATAATAGCCAAAAAGTGGAAACAACCCAAATGTCCATCAACAATTGAATGGATAGGGGCACCTGGGTGGCTCAGTCAGCTGAGCCTCTGACTTTGGCTCAGGTCATGATCTCACAGTTTGTGGGTTCGAGCCCCACATCAGGTTCTGTCCTCACTGCTTGCTCAGAGCGTGGAGCCTGCTTCAGATTCTGTGTCTCCTTCTCTCTCTGCCCCTCTCCCGCTCACGCTTTGTCTCACTCTGTTTCTCAAAAATAAATAAAAGTAAAAAAAAATTAAAAAAACAATCGGATAAACAAAATGTGCTATCTTCATACATGGGAATGCTATTCAGTAATTAAAAAAAGTGCTCTTGATATATGCCGTGACATGGACAAACCTCAAAAAATATTAAGCTACATAAAAGGAAGCCACTTACACAAGGTCATATAGTGTATAGTTCTCCGTATATGAAATGTCCAGAAGGGCAAATCAGTAGAGCCATAAAGTAGAGGAGTGGTTGCCTGGGGCTAGAGATGGGAACGGGAACTAACTGTAAATAGGGATGAGGGATCTTATTTCAGTTATAAAGATATTCTAAAAATTGGTTATGGCCATGGTTACCAAGCTCAGTAAATTTACAACAAATCATTGAATTGCACATTGAAAGTGGTTGAACTTATAAGGGTTGTCAATAAAGTTGGTTTTTCTTTTTTTAATGTTTGTTTATTTTTGAGAGAGACAGAGCCTGAGTGGGAGAGAGACAGAGAGAGAGGGAAACACGGAATCTGAAGCAGGCGCCAGGCTCTGAGCTGTCAGCACAGAGCCCGATGTGGGCGTCAAACCCATAAACTGCAAGATCATGACCTGAGCCAAAGTTGGGCGCTTAACCAACTAAGCCACCCAGGCGCCCCAAAAAAGTTGTTTTTAAAAATGAAAAAAAAAATGGGAAAGAAGGATATTCTCAAGATTCAACACCATTCTTGAGGAGTTAAAAGAGGTAAAGTGATAATTGTAGGCAATATAGGGAGGATAAAAAAGAAACTTTAAGAAAATCAAAAAGCTTAACAAGAAAGAAATTATTTTCTTAGTGTACTATATGGATTTCCAGTGTAGTAAATAATTTTAACATAGTCCTCATACTGTAAACACTATTTAGTTATAATATTTAGAATCAATTTATATATAAAACAAAACAATTTTAGCCTTGACAATGGAAAGCCCTAGATGATAAAGATTAAGAAGTGAAAAGGGATAGGATCTCTGAGTAGTAGGGCTTTTATAGTATCTTTATCTTATAAAATTGGGTGTCAAGAGATACTATCTGTAGATGATGGAACATAAATTGAGATAGTTATTTTAGGAAGAGAAATGGGGAAGTGGCATAAGTGAATTAAATCTTTATCTAACACAGCAGAAGCCAATAGATAATGTCTAAAGTTGATAAATCAAGAAGTAATGATATGAGCATTTTTTAGAGATGTTTAGAGTAACTTTCAGAAGAGTAAAATTTCACTCTAGGGTACTGCAGGGGGCAAGCAGTAGTGGAGAGTGGTGTTAGTGAAAGACTTTCATCATAAATCTAGCATAATTACTTGATTTTAAAAAAATTTGCACCAGAGTGCCTGGGTGGCTCAGTTGGTTAAGCATCAAACTCTTGATTTCGGCTCAGGTCACGATCTCGTGGTTTGTGAGCTCAAGCCCCACTTACACGTTGACAGTGCAAAGCCTGCCTGGGATCCTATCTCTCTGCCCCTCTCCAGCTTGTGCACACTCTCTCTCAAAAATAAATAAACTTTTAAAAAATCATTTGCACTAGTTAATGAGGATTAGAAAAAAATATGCACATTGGAAGACAAAGTTATCACATCCTTACCTATTTATTTATTTATTTTAGAATTTTTTAACGTTTATTTATTTTTGAGAGACAGAGCATGAGTAGGGGAGGACCAGAGAGAGAGGGAGACACAGAATCCAAAGCAGGCTCCAGGCTCTGAGCTGCCAGCACAGAGCCCAATGTGGGGCTCAAACCCATGAACTGTGAGATCATGACCTGAGCCAAAGTCAACACTCAACTGACTGTGCCACCCAGATGCCCCTCTCACCTCTTAAAAAAAAGAAATCATACGTGCTTACAATGGTTATTCGTTTTCCTGCTTACTAAACTGTACCCTAGTCCATGAGTTTATCTTCTCAGAGTATATACCAACCCCCTGCTGTTTGAAAAGTTCCTAAAGAATCCAGAAACAGTTTGGGGCCTTATTCTTTGAAGTTTGAAAGCCCGAGCTCCTGGTCCTACGTCACAGCACTTGTCTCCCAGTAAAGGGAAATCAACAAATGGTGCATGTCTGCTTGGCATGTCACAGGTACTTATACTGGCTTTTGTATACTTAAAATTATCACCACTTAAATCAAGAGACAGTGAAACTCAGAAGGGCAGTTGAATGAGTATAGATCTGGGTTTAAAACAATCAAACAAAAATAAATACATAAGATCTGTGTGCCATCAAAGCCCATGCTCTTTACCTACAACAGTTCAGCTTTCTCAGTTAGAATCATTTCACCTGTAACAGAAAACTCAACTCAGACTTGCTTAAACAATAAGGATGTGAATCAGCTCACGTTACTAGAAGTTCAGCAGTGGTATGAACATCATGACTGCTTGATCCAGCAGCTCAACAGGATCATATAGGAACCAGTTTTTGTCTCTCTATTCTGATACCCACAGTTTGAGGTTTATCCTGAGACTGATAGTCAAGTTTAGTGAGAGACGACTTGTCATGGCTATCTATCTCTTAAAATTAGAAAGTCTACAGTCCTGAGCCTCCAGGCTCTGGGATTGCCCTGTTTTCCCTCTTTTAAAACAACCTCGATTGCCTGCTCTCTCTCAGGAGCTTCTCTTTTAGGTACAGACATACTTCGTGATGCATGGCCTTTGCTTGGACTTCATATTTAGGAGAGCCGAATGCTCACTCATCAGGAAATTGAGAGGAAATACTTCTCATTTTTTCTTCTACAGGGGCAAAATCTACCTGGGAGAGTCCTTTTTCTGCGTTATGTGGTACAGACCCTGGAAGATGACTTCCAGCAGATCCTGAGGAGGCAACGACAGCACCTGCAGCAGTCCATTGCAAGCACTGTGCTGTCCTGTGACAAGCAGCCCCACAATGTCAGGTAACTAACTAGCACCTGAGCTCAGGGATGTTAAGAAGTAGGAGCCATAGGTGGGCAGCTACTCAAGGCTGGAGAACATCAAATGGATGAGGTTTCATAGTCACACAATAATATAACAGGGATAGCTATTAAAACTATAGACAAGGAGTGCCCGAGTGGCTCAGTCGGTTAAGCATCTAACTCTTGATCTCGGCTCAGGTCATGATCTCACAGTTCGTGAGTTCCAGCCCAGCATCAGGCTCCATGCTGACAGTATGGAGCCTGCTTGAGATTCCCTCTCTGCCTCTTCCATGTGCACACACTTTCTCACTCGATCTCAATATAAATAAATAAAAACAAAAAAAATTATAGATGATCCTAGAGGCATCTGTGTGGCTCAGTCAGTTAAGCATCTAACTTCAGCTCAGGTCATGATCTCGTGGTTCGTGAGTTCGAGCCACGCATTGGGCTCTGTGCTGACAATGCAAAGCCTGCTTGGGATTCTCTGTCTCTCCCACTCTTTCTCTGCCCTCCCCCTGCTTGTACTGTGTCTCTCTCAAAAATAAATAAATAAACTTAAAAAAAAAAAAAAAAAGAACTACAGACGATTCTAAAAGAAAATCTCTCTGTACCAACCATGTGTTGAGCACCACAGCCTTCATGGTTTTTGGTTTTTCTCAAGACTGTCAGACGTCCTTTGGTGTATTTCAGAATTGTCCAGACAGCCTCAGGAGATCTAGGGGAAAACCTTAACTTGCATAAAACTTTTCACAGCTTTTATAAACCTAGATTTATTTCCATCTCCCTGAGTACCTCAGGAGAACTCTCATTTGTCACTATTAGTTTCTAAAAAGTAATATAATAGGTCCTGAGGCTAACAATAAGGTACAAGATGGTAGCAAGCATGTATTCTTTTTTTGTAGAATCAGGGCAAGTGGGAGCTTCTGGAAGCTTCAGGACAGGGAACTACTATATCCTTATATATGAATAGGAGAAAATGTGATTTCTAGGGTGGCAATCTCAGGCTGGAATTTTCTTCCTGGAACTACAACTCGTGGGTTCTTTTGTTATTTTTAATTAAAAAAATTTTTTTGTGTGTGAGACAGAGAGACAGAGTGTGGGGAGGGGCAGAGAGAGGAGACACAGAATCCAAAGCAGGCTCCAGGCTCTGAGATGTCAGCACAGAGCCTGATGCATGGTTTGAACTCACACACAGTGAGATCATGACCTGAGCTGAAGTCGGACACCCAACCAACTGAAGCACCAGGCGCCCCCCATTTTTTTTTAAGTTTATTTATTTTGAGAAAGACAGCACGAGTGGGGAGGTACAGAGAGAGGGAGAGACAGAGAATCATAAGCAAGCTCCATGTTGTGTGCAGAGCCCAACATGAGGCTCGAACTCGTGAACTACAGGATCACAACTTGAGCAGAAATCAAGAGTCGGATGCTTAACCAACTGAGCTACCCGGGCACTCCAATCCTTACTTTTTTTGGAAATGGTTTTCACCAAGCTAGTGTACCAGCATCCTTTTTTTTTTTTTTTAACAGCATCATTGAAACTCTTCCACTCATATTTACATTCTCATATGTTCTTGTATGTTTGTTAAAAATAGTTTTCTATAGGCCAATATGGGATATTGACTGTTATAACTACTTTAATAAAAAAAAACAAAAAAGAGGAAGCTTCATACTGTTTTGAGCATCAGTCAGCTTCCCCCCTTAGTTTGCATGCCCATACCCATTTTCATAGATGTGGCATTTTCTGTAAAGTTTAAATGTTAATGATTATAGAATAGAAAATCAGTAAGTAGATCTACAAAGAGCACAGGATAGTGTAGTTAGGTAGTTTTTTGTTTTTTTAATGTTTTATTTTTTATTAGAGTGAGAGCATGGGCGGGAGAGGGGGACAGAGGATCCAAAGCAGGCTCTGTGCTGACAGCAGTGAGCCCAATGCAGGGCTTGAACTCACAAACCGAGATCATGACCTGAGCCAAAGTTGGATGCTCAACTGACTTAGCCACCCAGGTACCCCAGCATAGTTGGGTTTTAAATAGAAAAATAACAATTTAGGGACACTAAATATGGATCTTAGATTGAGGTTATGGTTACACAGATGTATATATATCTATTTACCAAAACTCATCAAATAAAAATCTGTGTGCAATTTATTGTATATAAACTGTACCTCAAAGATGAGGGCTTTTTTTTTATTGAAGTATAGTTGACACACAATGTTTATCAGTTTCACGTATACAACATAGTGATTCAACATCTCTATATATTATGAAGTGTGGCCACCATCTGTCACCATACTACACTTTTATAATATCATTGACAATGTTCCCCATGCTGTACCTTTCATACCTGTGACTTATTCATTCTATAACTGGTAGCCTATACCCCCCAGTCCCCTTCACCTATTTTACTCATCCTCCAAACCCCTGCCCTCTGGCAACCACCAGTTTGTTTTCTGTATTTACAAGTCTGTTTCTTTTGTTTGTTTTGTGTTTTTACATTCCACAAATAAGTGAAATCATATGGTATTTGTCTTTTTCTGACTTACTTCATCTAGTGTAATATCTTCTTGGTCCATCCATGTTCTTATAAATGGCAAGATCTCACTCTTTCTCATGGCTGAGTAATATTCCTTTGTATGTATGTATGTATGTACATACATATATATATCACATCTTTTTCATCCATCCATCTATTGATGGACACTTAGGTTGCTTCCATGTCTTAGCTATTGTAAATAATACTGCAGTAAACATAGTAGTGCATGTGTCTTTTCAAATTAGTGTTTTCATTTCCTTTAAATACACACTAGTGGGATTAGTGGATCACATGTTTTTTTCTGTTATTAAATTTTTGATGAACTTCCATACTGTTTCCCCAGTGGTTGCACCAACTTACATTCCCAATAGTGCAGGAGGAGTCCCTTTTGTCCACATCCTTGCCAGCACTTGTTATTTCTTGTCTCAAAGATACGAGGTTTTAAAAGTCAGTCTCTATATTACCCTGGTCTTACGGGGTTTTCTTTTCTTTTTTAACTGTGCATACAAAGAGTAAACTAGTTCTACAAGGTTTAAGAAATACACTAGTTCCCAGGTTCCCTCACCTGCATTTTTCTTTTCCACAGGGGTAGCTACTTTCCACTCTTTTAAGTGATTTTTTTTAATATTTACCTCTGTATGGCTAAATAACATGTTTATGTTGCTAATTCTTGATTTTTCATTATTAGCTATTATCTATTGACTTTCCACATGAAATAAGAGTAGTTAACTCTTTTTCCTCCCTACCTCCTCCTGGGCACACACATGTTTCCCTGCCCCCATGCTATTAATTTATTTATATCATAATTGTGTTCAGATCAGTATTCAATGTTTCTATTGTTACGACGATGTATGCTAGTCAGAGTTGAGCCAAGTCCTAAATAAACTATGATTATTTTTCCTTTAATTCATACCTTTGTGTTTCCTTACAGTTAATAATTGCCTTATTTTTAGTTCCACTGTATTCTTTTTGCATATTGGAAGTCAACCCCAAATTCTCTATTTGGTTTAAATCTCCCCTCGATGTTTATTTGCACTGGGTCGTCATATTCTTGAAGATCTGTGGTGGAACTGTTTGACCTCCTTCAATCTGGATTAGTTGTCCTTTTTGCCAGCTTTTATCCTAAATGTGAGAATTTCCTTTGTTTCCAAAAGTTGGATCTTTCCTTTATTTGTCCTGTGTCTTCTCTTTATTGGTTTACTCCCTCATTTGATGGATCGGTCTCCAGTAGCTTCTTAGAAAGGGATGTGGAAAGTAAAATTTTGAGATGTTATATATCTGAAAATATTTTATCTTCCTGTATGTTGACTGATAACTGAGTATAGATATTTAGGTTAGCAATAACTTTTCTACAGAGTACTGCAGGAAATCTTCCATTGTCTTCCACATTTGCTGTTAAAAAGTCATAACTACCTTGATTACTGATTCTTTGTATATGCCCTAATTTTTTCCTCTGAAAGTTTTTAGAATCCTATTTTTTTGCCCAGTATGCTTGTTGTAGGTCTGTATTCATCCATTGTTCTGGGCCTTCAGTGTGCCATTTCAGTCTAGGAACATCCTTCATTCCTGGAAAAGAGTTTTTATCTCTGCTATCATGTTTTTAATTTCCAAGGGCTCCTTTACTTTGTCTCTAAATGTTTCTTTTTTAAAATAATAAATATGGGACACCTGGGTGGCTCAGTGGGTTAGGTGTCCAACTCTTGGTTTTGGCTCAGGTCATGATCTCATAGTTTCATGAATTTGAACCCCGCATCGGGCTCTGTGCTGACAGCGCAGAACCTACTTGGGATTCTCTCTCTCTCTCTCTCTCTCTCTCTCTCTCTCTCTCTCTCTCTTTCTCTGTCTCTCCCTCTCCCTCTCCCACTCCACCCACTCCACTCACCCTCCCCTGCTCACACTATCTCTGTCTCTCTCAAAAATAAATAAACTTTAAAAAAATTAAATTAATAAATAATATTCTGTTCTTGTTCTTTCATGGGTCTGTATTTCCTCATATCTTTGGTGACACTAATTATAGCCTTTGTTTTTGTTTTTTTAATATAATTTATTGTCAGGTTGGCTAACATACAGTATATACAGTGTGCTCTTGGTTTTGGGGGTAGATTCCCGTGATTCATCGCTTACATACAACACCCAGTGCTCATCCTAACAAATGCCCTCCTCAATGCCCATCACCCCATTTCTCCTCTCCCCTGCCCTCCCCCATCAACCCTCAGTTCTCTGTATTTAAGAGTCTCTTATGGTTTGCCTCCTTCCCTCTGTGTAACTATTTTTTCCCCTTCCCCTCCCCCATGGTCTTCTGTTAAGTTTCTCAAGTTCCACATATGAGTGAAAACATATGATATCTGTCTTTCTCTGACTGACTTATTTCGCTTAGCATAATACCCTCCAGTTCCATCCATGTTGCTGCAAATGGCCAGATTTCATTCTTTCTCATTGCCAAATAGTATTCCATTGTGTATATAAACCACATCTTCTTTATCCATTCATTAGTTGATGGACATTTAGATAGCCTTCGTTTTTGTTTATTCTCTGTATAGTCTTATTTTCTCCCAAGTTGCTTTTTTAGGGGGAGGGGAGAGTTGGTTTTGGCTATTTTGGTGCTTATCTCTCTTATTAGAATATCTCCATAAGTGTGTAATAAACCATGGTAGTCTGTGTTGTGACTGACTCAACAGCTGATGGAAGCAGAGTCCACGGGAGGACTCATCATTTCTACACTTCCCTGTTCTTAGAAAATACCTCGTCATGTCTCTAAGTCTTTTCTCTTGGGCTGGATGGGTTTTCCAGAGAAGACTTCCAGTTTCCCACATGAAGGATAAAGACCGGGATGCCAGGTTTTTAGAAGACAAGTGTGGGAAAATAGCCAGGGTCTCTGCACTCAGCATATGTTCACTTAGTGCTGCTGTTACGCTTTGATGCCCTTTCCTCCCAGCTGTGCCTGGTGTCCTCATCCAGAGACCCTCTGTTTTATCTCTCCACGATGTTAACCTGCAGTGTAGGGTCTAAATTTCTCTTAAAGAGCTTACAAACCATCATATTCGTTTTCCCTTACGTCCTTTCATCCTCGCTTCAGAGAAAACTTGCACTGTCTTTTGCAGAGCTTATTGAGGATTCTTTTTCTTTTTTGGTAAATATGCTTACATAGGATTGCTCTTCTCTACTGCTAGTTTAGGATTCAGGTTTCTCAATCCTGCTAAGTCACTTAAAATCCATCCCTTTGCTAAAGTCATAGATTTAGATTAAAAATCATCCTGAAGGCATGATACACTTGCCTTATTTAATTAGTTAATCGGTTACCTTTGATTTTATAATCAGCATCTCGTAACTCACTCCCCAAATCAAAGGCTGGGACCTTGACGGTTACCTGCATCTAACCATATATCCATCCTCCATCACCTACTTTTGCACCTTTCTGCACCCAAAGTGATCAGCATCTTGAATGTTTATCAATTCCTTTACTTTTTTATGTAGTTTTAGTTTATGTGTTCCTGTAAAGTATATGTTTTTATTTTAGTTCCTTCCTGCTATATATTAAAGGATATCATGCTATACATAATCTGTTGGGGCTTTTATTTTCCACTTTATATTATACAGTGTAAGATTTGTCCATAGTGTTACTTATCACTGTAGTTTATTTTCACTACTATGTAATATTCTATTTTGTGACTATACTTCATTTTCTTTCCATCTTCTAAAATTTCACTGTTGTCTCCCTTTTCTCTTCTCCCTTGTGGCTCTTTAAAAGAATTATTTAGTCTGATATTAGTGGGATTTTAGGAAGGAAGAATATTAGAAGTGTGTATTAAGTCCACCATTTTTACCTGGGTTACCTAAGTGATCATCAAAAGCAATTTTGACTGTATGAGAATATGAGATGTTTTTACCTTACTAACTTTAAGAGCCTACACCCTATAGAAAGTATGACTCCATTGCATATACTCTAAACCTTGTTTACTAGCATTAATGGATGACACCTAATCATAGAAAGCCAGCAAGGACCTCTTTGGTCATCAGGTCTAACTTTCCACCTGCTCAAGAGGCCATAGATAGTACTCTCTGACCTCAGAGGTGCCTTTCAATAATTAGAACTCACAAAAATGTCAGTATTTTAGTTAGCTCTTATAACCTTACTACAGTTAAATGTGGGGTTTCCATTAGACTTATTTAAATATTGAAAATCTCCAAAGAGCCCTCTTGGTTGCCTTTGGGGAAATCTTGGGCCTTGGAACCTAGGTTAAGGCTGCAGTTTTGATTATCATACCATAAGACAGAAGTTTAAAGTTTTTTTTTTCTTATTTTCCTCTACAGGGATGTTATCAAGTGGTTGGTCAAAGTAGTGACTGAAGACGGATTAACTCAACCCACAAATGGAAATCAAACCTCTTCAGGAACAGGAATCTTGAAGGCCACCAGTAGCTATCCTTCTCCCCAGCCTAACCTGACAAAGAACACCAATCAGCTGTAAGGGGCAGACAGAAGTTGTCTTTCCCAGGGCTATTGGGATTTATTGCTTTAGAGAACAGCACCTTTCCTAGAAGAAGTTTCCACAAAATTAGTTAGCTCTTATAACATAGACTGATTCTTACTAAAGACTATCTTAGTTTGACTAAAGGCTAAATTCTAATGCCAAAGCTAAACAAAAGCAGGTGATTTCCCTCTTAGATAAATAGGACTTCGCTAAGTGAACATAAATTCACAAAGCTGAAGTGAAACGAAAGCTAGGGGATACTGACTTCCATCCCCTGGATTCCCAGAGACAGTACAGGGTTACAGCTACTCATTACTTCAGCTGTCCACCAACAAAAGAAGAGCAAGAATCATGGATAGTGGGTGTTCCAGCAGCCTGTAGCCTTCAGGGACCTTCATGTCTCTCCTTCAGGCCTGGGAGAAGAGTAGCAGTTTAACCTGCAGATTCCAACAGGTTATAACAGCCTGTTAGAACAGAACAGAGCCGTCCCCATCACCTCAGACCACACTGAAAAGAGATTTCCTGGCATTTCTTTTATGGGATTGAGAGTAGTCTTGGCATTTTTTGAGAGAGGCCAGGATTTTAGATCCAGAGCCGTCATTGCACAAGTAACCTACTATTCCAAGTCAGTCATATCGTTAAAAGCCAGTCACGCTTGACATTTCAAATACAGCGTTTGTGCCTAAATTCACAATGCTATTTTCTAATCTGTTTGCATCCATCTGATTTACATATAAGGCCTATGGGTTTTAACTAACAGACAATCTTGTATCTAAAAGGAGAATGTTTAGAACGATAAAGCATTTGCTTGACAGATTGGGGGAGGCACTAAAGTAGGGTTATCCTAGAACCCCAGTTATAGAGACCTAACAGAGAGGCAGACACTGTGCCTTCAGTGGAAGATAGTCTATATTATAATCTAAATTACTATGATTTATTATAAGTAAATAGGAGTAGAAATAAAAATAAGGCCCTCTAAAAGTCAGTTTATCATGACCTTAATAACAACAGTAAGCACTACCATCTAACATTAATGAGTGTGTATCTGCCAAATATCTTACACAGCGCTCACAACTTTATGAAATAGGTAGTATTATTTCCTCTTTTTAGAGATGAGAAGACTTGGGCTCAGAGCAGTTTAGTAATTTGTCAAAAGTTGAACAGCTTGTCATTGCAGAGCCAGAAACTGATGCCAAAGCCCTTGGGCCACCTATTGTGTTACTAGCTGCAGATTTTCTGAAAACAGCCCTTTCTTCCATCACAAATAATAATGCATGTTAGAAAAGACTGACTTCACGCCAGGCCCATCTTTCTGCGGGGTGGCCTACATTCTTTTGGTCACATCAGCCTGGCTATCTCCCACATTTAGGTCCGATGGGAGAGAGGGTCACGGTCCACCAGTTCAAGTTCTGAGACTGAACTTGGTAAAGGATAATTCTAAGGGAACCAGTAACAGGAGAACTATATGATAAAGATGTATTTTCTCCCATATCAAAGAAATTCAAATAATTGATAGTCATTCTGGACCTGTTTCTTCATCTGGAAAATAGAGAAGTTACAGGTTAGATGATCCTTAAAGTTCTCTAGATCCTATTTTCTATTTTTGAATTTAAAAGTAGCTTGCTTTTACAGCTCAACCACAGGTTCAGTGGTTCAGATAGCTGGCAGAAGGGATTCAGGTAGGTGAAATTTCTAAATAAAAGCATGCTGATGGCTCAGGTAGTTCTCCCTGACCTAGTAGGTGCTTTACAAGATCCTTTAGTACACTGGTGGGGGCCTCCTCCCAGCTAGCAGGGTGGCTCCTTGCCAGACGGTCCCACTCACTTGTGTTCTGTGTTCTGGACTCAGGATTGTGTGTCAGCTGCAAAGGATGCTGTCTATAGCCGTAGAGGTAGACAGGACCCCCACCTGCAGCTCCAATAAAATTGCTGAGATGATGTTTGGATTTGTGCTGGACATTCCTGAGAGGAGTCAGAGGTGAGTCTTACTTTTGTTTCTGTTTTATGTTCTGGGAACAGAATTTCAAAAGAAAATTCCAAACAGTAGTTAAATTGGGAAAGACGAGAAGGAGGGATAGTTTCTGTCTCGTTAGCCTTTTGAAATAAAGAGGTTCTCAACTGATTATTTGAAACTAAGGCAAAACCTCTTGAGAACAGGCAGGATGCCTTAAGTGGAGCCTGCAGTTTCTTACTTGATTCATTTGGCTGAGAACTTTACTCATCCCTCAAGGTTCAGCTGTTCTCTGATCCTCAACCATAGAGCCTGATATAAATGTTCACTATAGGCTTGGTGGATGAATGAAATAGGCATGTCCAATATTAGCAGAAGAAGAGGTGAGCCAAGAATGAAAACAGTTGGACCTGGAGAATAAGCCCAAACAGTAAGAATAAGGAACTCAATTTCTCTAAGCATGCATTAGTAAAGTGTTCCTTCCCTTAGAAGGAGATAAAGAAATAGAGTTATTGGCAGGGACCAGTGATTCCTTCTTTAAACCAGTAATTTTAGAATCCAGAGGAAAAATAAATAAATGAATGAATATGAATTCATGAATAGTGGCTAGTGCAGGAAATAACTATGAGAGAGCCATTGAACAGTAGTGTCTCTTGGGTAAATTATCTCTATCAGAGCTCCATGTGTGACTTCTGATCCCCATCGCATAACTCCCAATTGGCAGGCGAGACTGTTCTTCTACAGTTCTGGTTCCTCTATTAGAAGAAAACGTCATATCAAATTGTACTGTAATAGAGATTTAATTAAAATACCCCAGTGAGATTAAGAAAAACATTTATTGAGTCCCTACAATGACATGTGTCATTGTCACATTAGCTATCTCATATTTTCACGTTTTCATACGGTATTCCTATTTAACAAATGAGAAAAATACTTAAAGTAGTGAAATCATTACTCCACGATTACACAGCTAATTGGATTCATAATACAAATTCAAACCCAGGACTTTTTGATCCCAAGTTCAATGTTCAAAGGAAGCAATATGTTATAGTGGTCAGACCGAAGGAAGCGTACATAAATGCCATGCTCGCTCTATCACTTTGTCGGAAGTATTTCATTTGGGTCCAACTCGCATGCCATTCATTCATATAAGCCTAGATTCTTATGAGAGATGGGAAATCTAAGGAATGGGTAACTGTAAACACATTTAGACCTAACACTGACAAAAACAATTTAAATAAAGCCTGACCCTGTTCTAAAACTCAGAAGGGGCAAATTGGCAACCACTCAAATTATACTAGAAGATACTTTATATAGCCTTTACCTTGGTTTATTTAAATTCTTTAAAGTTTAGGTATAATTTACACACAATTAAATTATATAAACTGATTTGCATAAGTATTCCATGGACTTTGGCAAATGCATAACCCATGTCACCTATCATTTTCCAGTGACTCACTGATAGTATGTAGAAATCCTGCTGCAACCTTGCTAAATTCACTTATTATATCTAATAAGAATATTTTTGTGGTTTTCTTAGGATTTTCTACATACACAACCATATTTTCTGCAAATAAAAGCAGTTTAACATCTTCCTCTCCAGTCTTTATGCCTCTTGCTTCTTTTTCCTACCTTATTACATGGGCTAGCACCCCCAATAGAATGTTGGAGAAGTGATCAGAGCAGATATCCTTGCCTTATTCCTAATCTTAGTGGGAAAACATTCAGTCTTTGACCAAGTATAATGTTAGCTATAGATGTTTCCTAGAGGTCGTCTGTTGGATTGAGGAAGCTTCTTTCTATTTCTAGTTTCTATAGTGGAGTGTTTTTATGAAAACTAGGTATTGAAATTTGTGAAATATGTTTTCTGCATCTATTGAGATAATCGTAATTTTTCTCCTTTATCACATTGTGATGAATTATACTGATTAATTTCCTAATGTTAAACCAACCTTCCATTCCTGGAATAAAAAATCGTACTTGGTTGTGATATGTTACTCTTTTTGTGTACTGACAGATTCCATTTACTAATATTTTATTAAGCACTTTTGCATCTGTGTTTACAAGGGATATTGAGCTGTAATTTTGTTTTCTTATAATGTTCACCCTCACTCATATTTAAAGAAATATAAACTAAAACTACGCTGAGGTGCCGTTTCTCACCTACCCAAATAGTAAGAATTTTGAAGTACAATAAATACATTCCAGTAGAGAGGTTTTGAGGGCACCTGGCTGGCTCTTAGTAGAGCATGTGACTCTTGATTTCAGGGTTGTGAATTCAAGCTCCATGTTGGATGTAGAGATTACTTAAACATAAAATCTTTAAAAAATAAAAATAAAAAAGAGAGAGAGAGAGAGAGATTTGAGAAAGCAGGTACTCATATGTTGCTGGTGGGAATGCAAAATGGGGCAGACCTGTTGGGAATTCTGCATTATCTAACAAAACTAAATGAACAATTGTCCCTTGACCCCGCAAGCTCACTTCTAGGAATTTGCCCTGAAGATACACTTCTAACAATATGAAAATATCATATGTAGGATTTTCACTACAGCATTGTTTATAATTGTATAAAATTAAAATTGTATAAAAACAACCCAAATGCCCATTCATAGTGCAGTGGTTGAATATCCATAGTACATCCACACAATGGAGTATTATGCAGTGGTAAAAAATAAAGAAATAAATAAACAAATAAATAAAAGTAGGAGCAAAGTTTCTGAACCGATTTCCAAAATATATTATCGAATAAAAAAGGCAAAATATAAAGAGTATGCATAGTAAATATATGTATCTTTTTGTAAGAAAGGAGAAATTTTTAAATGTACATGATTATGATCATTTGTCAAAAAAGGAACAAAGTTAAGAAAGATGGCAGACTGAAAAAATGGCAACTGGCAGACTAATCAAACTGCTTACATTGAGGGGATGGATGGCGATGGGCTGGAAGAGAAAAGGTACTAGGCCAGAGTGATCATGGTGATACTGGTGGTGATGGTGATGCTATAATACTTCTAAGTACAAACTTCTTCGTATATTATGACTTTTAGGCTTTGGGGGCTATTCTAATGTTTTATATACTCCAAAAAGGAAAATAAATCAACAAGAGAGTTGAAAGATAACAAGGGAGAGCCTAACATGGCATACAGACAAACTAATCTGTGCTTTAAATAAATAACATAACCGGGGTGAGGGGAGGTGTATGAGGGGAGGGGTGTGAGGGAAAAACAAGCCCAAGTAACTTTTTTTTTTCACTTTCTATTTTTAAATAATTATGGATTCACAGGAGGTTGCAAAAATTAATACAGAGAAGTCCTACGTACGCTTCGCCCTGTTTTTTCCCCAGTGATTACATCTTACATAACTATAGTACAATATCACTAACAGGAAATCGACACTGGTATAATCCACAGATCATATACAGATTTCACCCAATTTGCATGCACTCATTTGTGTGCAGTGCGATCACATGTATAGATTCATAGATTCACGTAACTGCCGGCACAATCGAGATATACAGAACTATTCCATCTCCACAAGGATCCCTTTCCTTTTACAGCCGCACCATCCATCTTCCCCAATCCCTGGCAACCACTAATCTGTCCAAGTAATTTAAAACACAGTATTTGGACTAAATATTCTCAGGCTAAAGAGAAAATGAAATGTAAATAAATATTGGAACTCTTTTTCACAGAGGTATTAAGTTAACAATTCAAAAATTATCTTATGTGTATTCTAGGATTAAACAAATAAATGTATTGTGGATAATGAGAGCCAAGTTTCTCACTGTCAGAGAAGAGAGTTACACATATGAAAAGGGGAAAGGATAGAAGGAACCCTGTGGTGCTGGATTGGAATTGGAGGTATCAATATGAACTTGTGGTTTCTAATAAATATGGAAAGATAAAGAAATAGATGTAGATGTGTGACAGTGCTCTGTGTGTGTGTGTGTGTGTGTGTATGTGTGTATTCATTCATACATCTTTTTCCTACCTGTGCCCACTGAGAGAACATAAAAATAATTACACTTTAGTGGCAATAAGCTCACCTAGGACCCAGATCTTTGTTTCTAAATACCAATTTACCCTAAAAGGAACAAGAGTTCCTTGAAGGAAAGGATAATTCCACAGCCGAGGTAGGGAAAAGTACAAGATGAACCTGGAACATCTTGTGCCAGAAAGTACGGAAATGTTCAGACTTGTCAAAAGACACACGAGCCAGCTGACCAAATCTGGGATAATTTGGCATCAGAATAAATATTGACAGTAAAAGACTATAAAAACTATTAAGTAAAATAAGAATCTATAATTCTAATACTGACAGGAAAGAAGAGAAAGGACTTTCTCCCTTACAGTTGAAAGCCAATTAATAAATATAAGAAGAAATGACGAATTGGGAAAAAATGCCATTTGACAACCATCATGATAATAGTTTAGGTATAAATGGATATTAAAATGGTGAAAGTTTGTCAAGTACCAAGATATTTGCATAATCTCAAAGTGTATTGCCACAAGATATTAATTATAATAGGGAAAAAATAATAGTGGAGGCCCTACCTTAGTCACTAAGTGATCAAAGTTAATACCAACAATAAGGTAAGTTGGCATCATGTGCCTTTTGATATGATGCACTGAGAAAAACAAAACATAATTCTTGTAGTACTCTTGCCCCAAAACGCATAACCTCAGTCTAATTGTGGGAAAATAATCAGACAATCTGATACCTCCAATTCCAATCCAGCACCACAGGGTTGGACAATCTGTGTGTCCAACAAAAGGTTAAAGGAAAAAAGGGTATGTTTATTGTAAATAGCATAGAGTCTGGCTTTTTGAGTCAGCTGACAATCCCTACCTTTTAATGGGAGTTATTTATTCCATTTACATTTAATTGTTGGTTTTATATCTGTCATCTTGCTATTTGCTTCCCATTTGTCTCTTTCTCCTTTGTTCACTTTTACCTCCTTTTCTGCCTTCTTTCGGATTATTTTCGGTTATTCCATTTAGTCTTTCCTATTGGCTTTTAGCTTTTTTTAATTAAAATTTATTTTGGGGCACCTCGGTGGCGCAGTCAGTTAAGCATCTGACTTCTCGGCTCAGGTCATGATCCCCCAGTTCGTGAGTTCAAGCCCCGCCCGCATCAGGCTCTGTGCTGACATCTCAGACCTTGGAGCCTGCTTCGGATTCTGTGTCTCCTCTCTCTCTCTGCCTTCCCCCACTCACGCTCTGATCCTCTATCAAAAAATAAATAAACATCAAAAACATTTTTATTTTGACATCTATTTGCATTAGTTACAAGGAAGAATACAGAGAGATCCCATGTACTCTTTAACCAGTTTTCCCCAGTGATAACGTATCACAAAACCATAGTGCAGGATCACAACCAGAACATCTAGATTGGTGCAAGCCAACATACAGAACATTTTCATCACCACAGGGATTATTCATTTTGCCCTTTTATAGCCATATGCCCTTCCCTCCCACCCCTTCCCTTCTTAACCTCTGACAACTAATCTGCTCTCCATTGTTACACTTTTGTCATTTCAAGAATATTTTATAAATGGAATCATACAGTATATAACCTTTTGGGGTTGGCTTTTTACACTCAGCATAATTCTCTAGAGATTCATTCAGGTTATTGTATCAGTAGTTCATCCCTTTTTATTACTGAATCGTAGTCCATGGTGTGAGTGTATCTTGGATTTTCTTTAACCATTTACCCATTGAGGATATCTGTTGTTTAGTTTGGGACTATTATGAATAAAGCTGCTATAAATACTCGTATAGAAATTCTCATGTGAACAGAAGTCTTCGTATCTCTAGAATAAATACAAAGGAGTATAATGTTTGTATCATATGTCCGTGACATGTTTAGTTCAAGAAACTGCCAAACTCTTTCCCTGAGCAGCTATACTATTTTACATGCCCACCAACAATACATTTGTGATCCAGTTTATCTGCACCCCAGCCGGCATCTGGTGTTGCCACTGTTGTTGATGTTAGCCGTTCTGGTAAGTCTGTGGTGGCGTCTCAGTGTGGTTTTCATTTCTCTAATAGCTAATGAGTGTGAACATCTTCTCATGTGCTTAGTATAACTTCTTTATTGAAATGTCTCTTTTCATTTTCTAAATGGATTGTTTGCTTTGTTACTGTTGAGTTTTGAGAATCTTTTTGTATCCTAGATACTACTTTTTCGCCAGATCTGTGGTTTGCAAACATTTTCTCCCATTCTGTAGTTTCTCTTTTCAGCCACTAAACAAGGTCTTTCACAGACCAAAAGTTTTAAATGTTGATAAAATACAATTTATCAACTTTCCTTCTATGGATACTTTTGTGCCAAAGATTCCTTGGGGTTGTCCATATAGATCTGTGTCAGTGTGTTATCTTGTATATAGGGACAGTTTTATTTCTTCTTCCTGTCTAGAATCTTTATGCCTTTTATTTCCTTTTCTTGCCTTACTGCGCTGGCTAGAACTTCCACAGCTATGTTGAATAGTCGTGGTAAAAGCAGACATCTTTGCCTTTGTTAATGACCCAGGGGAAAACATTCAGTTCATTAGTTAATTATTTATTAAAATATAAGTTCACCATGAATTATGATGCAAGCTGTGGGGGGGTTTTGTAGATGTTCATTAACAAGTTGAAGAAGTTCCCTTTTACTCCTAGTTTTCATCGTGAGTGGATATTGAATTTTATCAAATACTTTTCAGCAAATTATTTTTAATAATTGCCCTTAGAATTAGAATATGCATCCTTAAGTTACTGTAGTCTGCCTTGAATTAATATTATGTCACTTAACACGTGATGTAAGAATCTTAAAAACTTGTACTTCCGTTTACCCTGCTCTCATCCTTTGTGCTTTACTGTCATACACTTTTACTTTTACATAGGTATAAACTCCAGAATGAAGTCACATTTTTGTTTTAAACACTTAGTTGCTTTTAAAACAAATTTAAGAGATGATGTGGGATGGGGCGCCTGGGTGGCTCAGTTGGATGAGCGTCCAGCTTCGGCTCAGGTCATGATCTCATGGTCTGGTCCGTGAGTTCCAGCTCAGAGTGCTAACAGATCAGAGCCTGGAGCCTGCTTCGGATTCTGTGTCCCCCACCCTCTCTCTGCCCCTTCCCCTTCCTCCCTCTCCCTTTCTGTCTCTCTCTCTCTCTCTCTCTCTCTCTCTCTCTCTCTCTCAGAAATAAATAAAACATTTTAAAAGAGAGAGAGAGTGGGGCACCTGGGTGGCTCGGTCGGTTAAACGTCTGACTTCGGCGCAGGTCATGATCTCACAGTTCATGAGTTCGAGCCCCGCGTCAGGCTCTGTGCTGACAGCTCAGAGCCTGGAATCTGCTTTGGATTCTGTGCCTCCCTCTCTCTCTCTGTCCCTCTCCTGCTCACGCGTTCTCTCTCTCTCTTTTAATGTTTGTTTATTTTTGAGAGAGAGGCTGTGGGAAGGGTCTTTCATATTTACCCTCCATGATATTGTGATTTATAATAAGAAATATATATAATTGGTCTTCATCCCATTTTTGGCACAGAGCTAAAACCCTTGGAATTTCCTAAGTGAGGAGAGCTAAAGGTGCCTTTTATTATGTTAATGAGGTCACTTGTGGAATATCCCTAGGGTAGGTATGGGAGCTGGTTGTTAGGAGAACCAACTGTGTCCCAACCCCCAACCCCCTACCTCCACCTTCCTACGGGATGGGGAGAGGGGCTGGGGATGGAGTTTAATCACAAATAGTCAATGATTTAATCCGTCCTGTCTATCTAATGAAGCCTCTATAAAAAAACCAAAAGGACAGGGCTCAGAAAGCTTACAGGATAGTGAACACAGGGAGATACCAGGAGAATAACAGCCTCAGAGAGCTTGGAAGCTTTTCACCTCTCCCCATACCTTGCCCTGTGCATATCTTCCATCTGGCTGTTCCTGAGTTACATCCCTTTATAAGAAACTGGTAAACTAGTAAGTAAAATCTTTTTCTGAGTTTTGTGAGCCATTCCAGCAAATTGATTGAACCTGAGGAGGGAGACCTAGGAACTTCTCATCCACAGCCAGTCATCCAGAAGCACAGATGACAAACTGGATGTGAGGGTGGCATCTGAAGTAAGGGTGGAGGGAGTCTCATAGGATCCATAACCTGTGGGATCTGATGCTATCTTCACGCCAGAATTGAGTTAACTGCTTGTAGTGTCAGAAAAAATATATACATCAGACCCACATCGTTACCATTTCTGGTATTCTTTCTTGAAGATCCAAGTTCCATTTGGTGTCATTTCTTATCTACCAAAAGAATTTACTTTTTAAAGTATTCTTGTAGTGCAGAATAAATTATATAATAAATTCTCTCGGCTTTTATCTGGAAATGTTTTTATGTCACCTTCATTTATGAGTGGTGTTTTTACTTGATGTAAATTCTAGGTTGATAGGTAATTTTTCTTCATTTATTTTAAAGTTGTTCCATTTTCTCCTGGTTTGCTAATGAGAGGTTCTTAGAACATCTTACTGCAGTTCCCCTATGTCGTGTGTCTTTTTCTCTGACTGCTTTATTATTTTTTTTCCAGCAATTTGATTATGATACCTAGGTGTGGTTTCCTTTACATTTATCCTGCTTGGGGTTCAGTGAGCTTCTTAAATCTGTGAGTTGATGTTTTTCATCAAATTCTGTAACATCTTGGCCAGGATTTTTTTGCCCCAAACTCTCAACTTATTCTGGGGATTCAAGTACATATATGGATTGCTTGACACTGTTTCACAGATCACTGAGATTCTGGTGTTTTCTGTTGGTGTTGTTTTGCCTTGTTGTGTCTTGACTCTTTTTTTCTATTTCGGTTTGGATAGGCTCCAAGATTCCCAATCATTTCTTTCACAGTGCCCAATTTGCTGTTAAGCCTAAGCAGTGGTGTGTTTTTTTTTCTTTTTTTCCATTTCAGATATTATATTTTTCAGATCTGGTGTTTCCATTTGATTCATTTTTATGGTTTCCATTTCTCTTTGCTAGTAGTCCCCAGCTACCTAGTCACTCATTAGGTACATCTTGTTTTTGAAATTCAAATTTGAATTGTTATAGATCATTGTACCTCCATTTCCTACTCTGGCCAATGCATGAAAATGATCTTTTTGTCCTTTGTGTATCTCTGAGTTTGCCACCTGTGGATTATAAAACCAAGACAACCGGGAGCCCTGGAAACAAAGTTAGAAGAGAAAATACAGTTTGAAATAAAAGGTTATTGAATAGGAAAACTGTCTTGTGAAAGAAATAGGGCAAATACACAGTACAGATTGGACTTTAAAAAGAATTTGGGAACTATCTTGCATATGCAATCATTTGGAGTTCCTTATATCTGGAAAATGTGTCAGAGAAAATATACAATGATTTTCAAATCATTAAAGAGATAAAATGGATAGTCACAAATTATTGTTGACTTTTTAAACTTTTGAATAGTAAGAAGCAAAGGTTAAAAATATTCATTTTGCTTTTATACAAATAATATATGTGCCTGACGCAAAAGCAAAGGGAAAGGGAAAAAAGAAGATTAAAATAATAAACTCTTTGTGCTTTTATCCTTTTTATAAATGGCAGTGGCACGAAGAACCCCCTACTTTTCCAGATGTTGCAAAACTATAAAGGGCAAGATGTTACAGGAGAAAGAGCTCTTGGATCAGGGCTACCCGTGTTCCTTACAGCTGCACCTCCTTATGTGCTCGTGAGCTATCTGCTCCCCGGAACTGCTGTGACCGGCAGACCTGACAAGGACTGACAAACCTTTAAGAAAACACCTTGGAGCAGATGCATCTGAGATTTATACCATTCTTCTAGAAGCTGACATTGCTTTCAGAACAATGAGCTTGATTCACCTTCCTGAAGCACAGGAAGTTTTGTCATTTTGTAGCCCTCCCTCTCTGACACTTTGAATATTCTGGAGCCCACCCTTGCTGGTCGAGTCCTGTACTGGGTAGAGTGACAGAGTCAAGGGCAAGAGCCCTCTGGGACTCTCAAGTCCTGGACTTGAAATTTAAGGGGCTACACTGCCCACAGCTGTGTATTTTTCACTTTTTTCGTTTTGTCCAGGTTTCTCCTCTCTGGAGAAAGGCCTCCTGCCTTGAGTCTTCTTTGCTCTTCCTGGACCACTGTCCCATGCCTCCTCCTCCATTAGAAGGCCACTCGGAGTCCCCTGACCAAACGTACCCTCTCCTGTTTGTGTGTCTGGAGCACCACAGGCAGCTCACGTACACATGCACTTGCCCCGCGCTATATTTAAGTTCCCGTCGCGTACCGTCTGCCCTTGTTCAACAGTCAGCTTTTGGAGAGAAATACCTTCTTTTATTTACCTTGATGTTCTTTGCCGGGCCAAACAGTACCTGGCACACTGTGGACACTCGGAAATATTTATCTCATATGAATTCTCTTACAGTATGAAGTTATCCTTTTTCATTTGTCCTCAACTTATCTTTTCCAAATGTCAAAGACTTTTCCCTCTTTCTGGCAGTGGTTAATTCATGAACAAATCCCCCTCTGCCCTGTCCGCAAGCTTTGTGATTTTGTAGGCCCCTGTCGTATTCCTTCTTAGCCGTCTCTGCTTCAGGACAAACGTTAGCACTTTCGGGGGAATTGTGGTATGTGTTCCTTGAAGTGATAGTTGTGATGGTTAACCTTTCTGTTCTCCACACAGAGAGATGTTCTTCACTACGATGGAGAGCCACCTTCTGCGCTGCAAAGTGTTAGAAATCATATTCCTTCACAGCTGCGAGACTCCCACCCGCCTGCCCTTGTCTCTGGCCCAGGCCCTCTACTTTCTGAACAATTCCACATCACTGCTCAAGTGCCAGGTACATGCTTCCCTGCTTTGGTCAGGCCTAGAACACCTTCCCCCCAACCCTTGAGCTTCTAACTGAGGAAGGCATCTACTACCACCTGCTTTTACTTCTCTGCAGTCGGATAAAACCCAGTGGCAGACGTGGGATGAACTGGTTGAGCATCTGCAGTTTCTGTTATCCAGTTATCAACATGTTTTAAGAGGTAAGGAGCATTTGTTCACAAATAAGATGGTGTAGGAGCCTCACAATGGCCATTATTATGAATTGAAGTTAATAGGTGATTCTAATTTGTTAGCCTAAGTAAAGCATTGTGCCTTGGTTGTAACTATAAGGAAGAAGGAATGACATCGTTGGAATCACCGCTGTGAGTCAAAAGAATTCACGTATTTTTGTAATGGCAGACAATCCAGTGGCCATTGCAGTTGTTAGGTTGTATAGGTAAGCAGATGTCATTATAACATGAGAAATATTTCGGAATGATCTGATTAGCCCTGGCATCTTACCCTAGCCTGTCACTGCAAAGTCTTTGTTGAGTCATTTGCTCCTTGACTGCGGACATTGTAAGCATCTGTCAGTATGATGCAAATCCAGAGCAAATCAGTGGCAAGCTAAAAGCATACATCTTGCAGAAATTGTTAAGACACTCTAAAGCCTGCGAACATAGGTTTGCTCAAGGCCCTGGCAAAGCCAGTGATCAATGAGGATCCAGGAGAGTCAGACTAATTAACGCTCAAGAGGCAAATATCAACAAGGAAAAGAATTAATAGCTCCTTCGAATGAGAATGATTTTATTGGCCAAAGACTAATAAGGCCCTTGGGAAAACTGATATCATTAATTCCAAAAGGAAAGATAGTAACTTTTTAGAGGAGAAAGCACATTTTTTTTTATTTTTTTTAATGTTTATTTATTTTTGACAGAGAGAGAGAGAGAGAGAGACAGAGCATGAGCAGGGGAGGGACAGAGAGAGAGGGAGACACAGAATCCGAAGCAGGCTCCAGGCTCCAAGCTGTCAGCACAGAGCCCGACATGGGGCTCAAACTCACAGACAGCGAGATCGTGACCTGAGCCGAAGTCGGACACTCAACCGACTGAGCCACCCAGGCGCCCCAAGAAAACACATTTCTTAATATGATGCCCTGAGAAGAACACCTCATCACTTATGTAGTGTTCTTGCCAAAAATCCATGACCTGAGTCTAATCACATGGAAGCACCAGACAAACTCACACTGAGGGACCTTTTATAAAATAATTGGCTTATACTCCTTAAAAATGCCAATGTCTTGGGGCACCTGGGTAGTTCAGCAGGTTGAGCATCCAACTCTTGATTTCAGCTAATGTCATGATCCCAGGGTCATAGGATTGAGCCCCTCTGTGCTGAGCATGGAGCCTGCTTAAGATTCTCTTGCTCTCTCTCTGTCTGCCCCTCTCCATCTCTCCCCGACGCATACTTTCTCTCTCTCTCTCAAATTAAAAAATTAGATAAATAAATAAAGTGCCAATGTCTTAAAAACAAAGACCAAGAAACTTCCAGATTAGAAATTAATCCAGATTAATACTAAATGCAAAGCATGATCCTGGATTGGATCCTGAACAAGGAAAAAAGAAGCTATAAAGCACATTATTGGGACAATTGGTGAAATGTAAATAGATTATGTAATATTATATTAATATTAAACTTCCTATTTTTGATAATGATCCTGGCTTATGAAAGTAAATGTCCTAGGTCTTAGGAAATCCAGACTGAAGTACTGAAGGGTAGAAATGCATAATGTTCAACTTATTCTCAAACAGGAGGGAAAGTATATATTCATATGTAAATATACACAAATATATAAATTTACATGTAATACAAATTTTATATTTACTTGCCATGATCATGTTGAGATTGATCTTAGCTCAGTAATGGCACTGGGGAAGGTACAAATTAGTCCTTATACCCTCTCAGGCCTGGAACTGAGGAAACTGTTGTAGAGAAATAAAAAAACAGCACTGAATTTAAGACAGAAGGTCTGGATTTGAATCCCAACTCCGCTACTTACTCTCCTAACTTTATGTCTCTAGACCTCATTTTCTTCCTTCTATGGAATGGGGATGGTAATATATAACTTTTCAACACTGATTGTTAATAGGTGTGAGAAAAAATAGTAAGCCCACAGTCAATGTTCGTTGACTCTCAGCCTGTTTGCCCAGCCAGGAGCAGGCTGCAAGGTCTTCTGTGTTTCAGGCTCTTGTAACTAAAACTTAAAAGTGCATTGTTAAGGCCTTGACATTTGTAGTTGTGTAGTTTGTGCATTATTGAGCACCTCAAAGAAAGGTGTATGTCCTTCTCAGGACAAAGCCCCAAAGGCAAATTCCATGTGTACTTAGCCTCATCAAGGTTTACATAATTGTTCTTTTGGGAGATCAAGCAGAAAGTTTAATGTTAAAGCAGCTTGGGTTGATTTCAAGTTCACCTTTAACATGCTTGTTCACTTCTGTTCTGCTTCTCAGGGAATACAGCTAGGCCTTGGGCAATAGTGACTTAAGATGGACATGGGATCCATTTTGTTAGGTTTGTTTTTTTTTTTGTTTTTTTGGTTTTTTGTTTTAATTTTAGTTAGTTTACATACAGTACAATTTTGGTTTCAGGAGTAGAATTCAGTGCTGCATCACTTACATACAACACCCAGTGCTCATCACAAGTGCCCTCCTTAGTACCCATCACCCCTCTAGCCCATCTCCCATCCAAGGAATCTGTTTTCATTACAGAATATTCTTCTGCTTCTAAGAAAGGAGAGGAAAGCCTTAGACCAGTGTATATTGACCAAAAATAAATGGAGTATTCCAGGGCTATTTTATCCTTAACATTCTTTCCACTTTCTTTGGAGACCAAGAGTTAAGGAGAAAAAAATATTTAGAACCAATAGTTTGGAAACAATGTCCTCCAAAGAAGACAGCTAAATGGTACCCTGAAATGTTCGGTATCATTGTCGGGAGGCTTTTTCCTGTGAGGGCTCCTTAATCATCTCTGCCCTCTGCAAGTGTCTGAGGACGATGTTGAGGGCATTTTGGGTCAGCCTGAGCTGTCCAGCTCCACGGATAGGAGAAGAAGGGAAGAGGTTGGGGAGCTTGCCCCTTGTTTAGGGGAACATCTTAGCATGGGAGAAGAGAAGAAGGAAGACTAGTAAATTCACACAGACTGGCTTATATAATCCAATAACCTGGTAAAGAAGAGTATCATGCCCTTTCTATAGATGGGGAAACAAAGGCTGAGAGAAAATTTGTTTATTTTCTCTGGTGCAGAGCCAGGATTCAAAGGTCTGTCGCCCCGTCTGTGTGCAGTGAAAACACACTGGAAGGAATTATTATTCTATGAAATCACTGGGTGAGATTAGAAGGTGAGATTCTAAGGAATTTCCAGCCCCCATTTTCTAAACTGTCTGTACATAGTTAAATTACTTTTGTACAAACCCTTGACCTTGGGGAGAAGTATATCCTGAAGCCCCACACTTTGTAAATATTTCAAGGCAGAGCAGCCCCACTGAGATGCTGGTCTGTCAGATGAGCTCACATTGTCTGGCTAAGAGAACCAGTCCCACCACACCCCCACTTACATAGCCATGCAGCTCAAGTTTGAGCCTCAGCACAATTACAAATTGCTTTATGCCATGAGTTTTCCTGACACTTGTGAATAGTTTATACCTCTTATTTTGAAGCTAGGAATGCTAGGAATTTAAACATACAGTATTTAAAGGAAGAAAAACACATGCTTTTCGGAATTCCACTTGGCTGGACAGGTTAGCAGGATGGCCCGCAGAAGTCAGATCCCAGTTCATTCTGAGGAGAGAGACACATACAGCCTTCCCACAAGGAGCCCTGTCCAAAGAGGGGAGAAAAGCAGACGCAGGCAAGATCAGTTCAATTCATACATTCATGCAGGCAACAGATATTTACGAAATGCCTCCTGTGTGCCTGGCTCATTGGGAATACTTCAGTGAATAAGACCCACATGGCCTTTGCCCTCACAGAGCTTACTGTCTAGTGAAAAGATTTGATCCTACGCAAATATTCACACAAGTAACATATAATTACAATTAACATAAGTGCTCTGAAGGAAAAGAGAAGTACATAAAATAGGAGGACGTAATCTATTTTTGGAGGGACCCACAAAGGCTTCCCTGAAGAAGTGATACTTCAGCTGAGATAAGAAGTACTGGTGTTAGCAGGCAAATAAGGCAAAGTTTTCCAGAAAAAAAAAAAAAAAAAAAATAGCACGTCTAAGGGCCCTGAGGCAAGAGGTTGCTTAGTGAGTCCAAGAAACACAGAACACACTAGTAAGACTGGAATGTAGAGGGGCGCCTGGGTGGCTCAGTCGGTTAAGCGTCTGACTTCGGCTCGGGTCATGATCTCGCGGTTCGTGAGTTCAAGCCCCGCATCGGGCTCTGTGCTGACAGCTCAGAACCTGGAGCCTGTTTCAGATTCTGTGTCTCCCTCTCTCTCTGACCCTCCCCCGTTCATGCTCTGTCTCTCTCTGTCTCAAAAATAAACAAACATTAAAAAAAAAAAAAAAAAAGACTGGAATGTAGAGAGCCAGGGGAGAATAGCACGAGATGAGACTAGAGTGGTAGAGAGGGCACAAAGGGCCTTCTGGGCCATGCTAAGGAATGTCAGCTGATTCCAAGAGTGAAGAGAAGCCATCAAAGTGGTTTTGCATAAGATTGTTCCACCTGATGTGTGGCAAGTAGTTTGGTGGAGGACCAGGCAGGTCCCGGAAGGGGTCATGGTGGCGAGGACGTGGGTGGTACAGCAGGGACCACCTGGATGGTGGATGGAACAGAAGCACTTTGAAGATCCGTTTGACAGGGCTTGGGTGACTGAGTCTGAAGGCTGACTCCAGGGTTCTGCCATTACTGACATGGAGATAAATGGAGAAAGATCTGTAAAGAAGATAAAAAGCTCAGTGTGACTGTCAGGTTGGAGATTCCTGTAGTGATGGCGATAATGAGGGTGAGGAGGAGGATGATGATAAAATAATAATAGCTAACCCTAGTAACCTGATCCAGGAACTAATAATAATAATACCACCAGCCAGAATATCTTGAGTAAGGTATTGTGCTGAACCCATTACATAAATCACCTCACACAGTAATCCCAGCAGCCTCTGATGTAAGACTTACTAAAGCATGCTTACTGAAGCATAAAATCCAAGGCCTTTGCCAACTGGACCAGAATGGCCGAAGTCCACTGGCTGAGAGCTCCTCCCCCTTGGACAGTGTTTGGATGGAAAGAGCTAACATTTGCTTCTTTGAATGTGCTGTATTACCTTAATGAACTCCAAACTCTTCTTCCCACCCCAAGTCTTCCCTCTCCCCCCCTCTGTTCAGCCAGTTCTTTCCATTTTTTCCAAATCACTTTCGTATTTTTCAGAGTAGCATACGCCTTAAGAAAACCATTTTACTAAAAGGCTTTTGCCCCCGTACAACCATTCTCCACCAGTAGCAGAATAAAATGGAGGACATTCCCTGGCTTACAACCCTCCAGATACTTCCATGTGCTCTTCAAGGCCAAACTCCACATTGTTCTGTGGTCCAGACTGCCTTCCAGTCTCATCTTTTACCACTCTCCCTTACTACCCAGATTTTACCTCTAGTTCTCAGAACAGGCTTTGTCCTGCCTCGGGGCATTTACAGCTCCTGTTCTCATTACCTGAATTGCTTTTCCCCTAGGCCTTTGCAGTTGCCTCCTTCTCATCCTTCAGGACTCAGCTAAGAGGCCCTCCCTGACTAGAGTGGGCTGCTTCCCTCATTCCCCCAGTGCCACTATCTATCACAGCATCTGATTTATTTCTCTGATTGTACTCACCAAAACTATAGTTGTTCTTGACGGCTGGTTTACTGTCAGGCTCTCTGCAAGTAGAATGCCAGTCCGTGGGGGCTGGGCCCAAGTCTAATTCCACTGTATCCCTGGAAACTAGCCCAGTTCCAGATGCATAGTAGATGATTGCTGGAATTGTTGATTGAATGCTGAAAGGGCCCTGAAATGACACCTCAAGGCAGTTTTGCTTCCTGTGTTACCTTTTTGAACACTCCATTTGTTGTATTTGTTGTACTTTCTTTTCATATTACAGTTAGGCCTAGTGCCCTAAGTTTAGAGGGACTTTACCTAGAAAGTTATCTAAAGGTTCAGGAGAAACATATTGAGCATATTATTTGAAAACGTAACCTAACGTAAACGTTGCTTAAAAATAAGTTTATTCTGTGTTTCCCAAACTTCTGGGTACAAGGTAGTTCGGTCCTAATAACCCTGCTGGCAGAGGTGCCATTATCCCCTTTTCACAAATGAGATCGAGAAAATGATGCTCTCGTTAGTGCACACTGGTGCATCTGGGAGTCCGCAAGTCCTCGGAGCTCTCTTTGATCCATTTGCCTTAGCCTGACCTGTGCTGCTTTGCCTGAGCTCCACAGGCTTCCAGAATCCTATTGGGGCTGATCTGTGCATTGGGATTACCCACCTTTATAACCTCTTTTACTTTTCCCTAATGTTTTTATTTTTGGACCTACAGAAGGGTTGAAAGAGAGGTTCAATGAACACCCATTTACCTTTTATGTTGATTTAGTAGCTATTAACATTTTGCCACATTTGGTTTATCTGTTGATCCACCTAAATACTTGAGTTGAGAGTAAGTTGCACCATCATAATTCTTCATGTAGGGGCGCCTGGGTGGTGCAGTCGGTTGAGCATCCGTCTCTTGGTTTTGGCTCAGGTCATGATCCACAGGGTTGTGGGATCGAGACCCCATATCAGGATCTGTGCTGAATGTGGAGCCTGCTTAAGATTCTCTCTGCGCCCCTCCCCGTGCTGGCTCGCTCTCTCTCAGACTTAAAAAGGGGTGCCTGAATGGCTCAGTCGATGAAGCATCTGACTTCAACTCAGGTCATGATCTCATGGTCCATGGGTTCCAGCCCCACGGGTTCAAGCCCCACATCGGGCTCTGTGCTGACAGCTCAGAGCCTGAGGTTTTCTTCGGATTCTGTGTCTCTCTCACTCTCTGCCCCTCCATCACTCACGCTCTGTCTCTCTCTTTCAAAAATAAATAAATTATTAAAAATAAGCAACTTTAAAAAAAATGGAGTTACCACAGTTCCTCAAATAGCCTTTGAGTCGTACCCCAGTAACCAGTCTCTGCCCAGACCCTACCTGCTAAAATTGCACTTCATCTTAAACGATAAAGGGGAGTTAAAAGCAGTTCAAGAACAGTTCAGTGGACTTTTTCCCTCTTGCAGAGCACTTACGGAGTTCAGTGATTGATCGAAAAGACTTAATCATCAAAAGGATTAAGCCCAAGCCCCAGCAGGGGGATGACATCACGGTGGTGGACGTGGAGAAGCAGATCGAGGCCTTCCGCAGCCGCCTGGTCCAGATGCTGGGGGAGCCGCTCGTGCCGCAGCTCCAAGACAAGGTGCACTTGTTGAAGCTCCTGCTCTTCTATGCCGCTGACTTGAACCCCGATGCAGAGCCTCCTCCAAAGAACTGGAGCAGCCCCTGAGGTCCTTCTAAGCACTGAACACCAAGAATACCTCCCGAACTCTATCTCCAACTACTTGGAAGTTCTAAAAGTATCTGAAGTAGTTAAAAATCTTAGAGGACCAAACCTATCTATTTATCTGTAGGTTATAATGACTTTCTAACTCTTTAGTAAATATCTTTTTTTGATATTCTATCCTAGCCTGTTCTCAAATATGGCTTAAATATACAAGGTGTATATATTTTTTAATAAATTATTTATACCTTTTTTGAAACAGGTAATACTATATGCACTATGTGTTTACCATTTCCACTCAATATGTGAAAAAAGAATCCCTCTGCTGAACAAATTCTGGACATCAACGTATGTCATTCAAGGTACTGATAACCTGTTTCGAAAGAGAAAGATCTACTCATTTCTCCCTGATGGAACACAAACATCCTATTTTAGAGCTGTTATGCTGACTATGAATTTGACTTTGTGGCCAGTCTGTTAAGATCTAATGTATTGGGGGGGGGGGGGGGTTGGGGAGGCAGAAACAAAAGGATTGAATGTGTTACAAATAATTTGATGTTAAAAGGATACAATAAAAAGGCACTGGTTTTTCAAAATACCAAGTTTACCATGCTTAGGTTCTATGACTGCGAGTAGGCAGAATGTAATAACAACTCTCAAAAGGACCAAAAAAACCCAAAAAACAACAAACAAAAAAAAGCTATCCACGTTTGAGAAAGCACTAAGGATTTTTATTGTCAAAACAAATAAGAAATACAAGCATACAGAACAGAAGACACAAATAAATTAATTATTCTGATCATTTTAGACTCCAGGGCTTCTCTATGGAAAGGTCAGCCCAGGTCCTTATGTAGACAGGACACTATCCAAAATAAAACACAACAGTGGGAATTTGAGACTGTGTTTAGAACAATGACTGAACATATACATGGTGAGAGGAAAAATAAATGTTCTTCAGTAACTTACATATTTATAAAAGTATGCAGCTCTTTGTGGGGGACGATTTCATATAGAAAATTTTTAAATTCTTCTACCTCTCAGAAAAAAAAAAAAGTTTTATGCTTCGCCTGAACAAGAAAATCAAAATGGAAAAAAAAAAATTCAAAATAGGGTGACACTGGTTTCACATGAACCTCAATGACTATAATCTAAATGTAGGTACCACCTTCCATACTAAAAAAGTTTAACATCCATTTATCTATACCAAACCAGTACACTAAATTTCCTCCCTTAGGAAGTTTTCAACCGAATTGTGAGTTACTCTCATTTTCAAAGCGCAAAAAAGGATATGCAAGACTAGTGTTTGCTCTGTGACACATAAGAGCTCCGGCGATGAGTGGCTGCAAGATGACATGATCCGTAAGGCCTACCGAAAGGCAAGGACGCTCCGGTTTCAGCATAGGGAGAGGGGTCCCTGCCGAGTCTGGCTCAAATAGATCTCAGGTGCCCCACGGACAAGGCTGGAACACACAGAAGTACACTAGTCAAGAGGGCCAAAGTCTAAACTAGCTCGTGAATACATCTATTTCATGGTTTCTCCATGCACACGTGTTGATAGTGGTAAAGACATCAAGAAGCCTCAGTTCTGGACCAACACAAACATTATTTACCTAGTAAGCAGTGATCAAAGTTCTTGTCTAAGGTAAATGATACAAAAATGGGTAATGAGGTCCCCCATACATCACTGCTGGGATTTAACTTTAAACCATACAAAATGGCTTCTTCCACACAAGGATAAGCTTTGCACTAACATTCCTCAAAACCCAATTATATCTCCAGCTCTAGCCTCGGTTTAAGAGGTTAAAAAAAAAAAAAAAAGAAACCTTTCCTATGTCAAAGCCAAGGTAAAAAGAGAATTGGATACAAGATATCCTCTATCCAGAGTCCCTGGAATACAAAGAGCTCTAGAAGCCAGTGGGTGTGAGCACATTTAAGTCACGGGGTTTGAGATTGTGGGTCCGTGGCGGTTGTTTCTTCCCTTCCACCACTGGGATGTCCATCTTGGGTGGCTTGAAGGTTGCTGGATCTTCAGCCATGCGGGTGGCCTGGGCACGGATCAGTTCCATCGGAGAAGGTTTCTGGGCTCCTCTGTAAGCCTGGGTGGCAAAACCTCCTATGGAAGTAAACCAAAAAGTAAATTATTTCAAAATTAGTAGCAGCTCCCAATATACATGGTAAAATGCCATCCACATGGGGTTTTTTTTGTTTGTTTTTGGTTTTTGGTTTTTTTTGAAGGAGCTGCCTTACCTGAATCAGACTTCTGGAGGGATCTTGGTCCAAAGAGGCTCCATTTATCTGCCAAGTTTCTGTCCTTGTCCCCACTTGCAGAATCCATGGGGCCAGGATTTGGGCCAGGTAAGGCTGTGGAAGAACCAGAAGTGAACCAGCCTCTGGAAGAGAAAGAATAAAGCATATCCTTATATCCCCTTCTGACACCTCTAGAAGCGCCTCATGCCAAAAGACTAGAACTGTCAGCTCCCCTGGCTCCCTCTGAAACCACAGGCTTAAGCTCCAATTTCACATGCAGCACTAGCTTCCTGGAAGCACGATGCAGCACGAAAGGCTCCCAGCAAGGGCTCACCTGGACTTCTGCTTAGGGGAGGAGTGCGGGGTGCTGCTGGGGGTGGACTGGGCTGAGGCCGGCTGCTTCTCTTCTCTTGTTATCTCTCCACTCTGTAGCTTTAATTTCTGTTCAGATGGGTGAGAAGGGACTTTTTTTAAATGACAGCAAATACAAAACAGCTAGTTTGGGTAGAAATAACTTGGTTCACACTTTAACCTCAGGCAAAAGGAAAAACGTTAATACGTAGAATAATTTTGATTACAGAACAGATATTTGATTTTGCCGTACTAGACAGAATTCCATCTTTAGGAGAATGTATTCATTCTACAACATATCTCAAATAGTTCTGTATTAAATACCGCAATAGAGCTTTTGCTTTCAGAGAAATAATTTTCCCACTTGCCAGCAAGTGAAAAACCAGAACACAAGCTATAGGCCTTTTCGGCCTTTTAAGGAGGCCCTTGAGCACTCATGCTGCTTCTCCTACCAGGTACAAGCCCTGCCATTCCCGGTGTCTCAAAGCCAAGACTCAGGCATGCTACTCCTCTCCAGCTAAATGCTTTTATGTGGAGCCTGCCCCTTTCCCTTCACTGGGGAAAGTCACTCTGGGTTCCTAACATACAGACTAGCCGTCTCGGAGGGGAGAGACAAGTCTACTTTTCAGTTCTTCTAGATCAAGGCCCGCTCCACCACCACGGTCTCTGTGCGCCATTATCTAGCAAGCCCAAGCTACATTCCAAACAAATGAGCATGTCTAAATGTTCTCCCACACTCAACATGTCAATTTATGTAAGCTGGCATTTCAGCCATCCTCACGTTCTACTCCTGTGGCCAAGATGCAGAAAATGGGCCAGCCAACTGGAAAAATTGCTCAACTGGAATTCTGACTGACACCTATCCTGGAAAGTTCTCAAAGACGGACAGTGCCCCTCTCCAGAATTATCTGCCTTGTCTGAGAGATTAAATGAGCCACCAACCCAACCCTGATGCCCTACAGCAGTGGTTTCTAAACTTAGGGTGCAAAGAATCATCTGGGATGCTCACTGCAAAACGCAAACAGTCCACAATGTCCTATATCCTTACCCACAAGCCACCAGTACCATATACTGTGCATCATGATCCTCTTATGACCCCTTAAGGAACCAGATTCCCAGACAACTTTGGAATATGGGGGGAAAAACACCGGGAAATAGGGAATCAGGAGATTTTGAGTTCTAGTACTGTGACTGGTTACATATATGACCTTGGGCCTCAGTCTCTTCATTTATAAAATATGGAGAACAGTATCTACCTCCAAGGATTAATACAAAGACTAAGTGAATCCAAGTGCTTCATAGATCACAAAGCACTATTAAGTGCCACCTAGTAGTCCCCGGCAGAAAATCCCTTGAAACTATGTCATTCATACAATTAGTCATTAACCTCATCAAAAATTATTCTTCATTCATTCCAATTTTAGAAATGAAAGGGCAAAAACATTTCAATTCTACCTGTGATTTTACTATTTTAAAAACTAGGGGAGCCTGGATGACTCAGTCGGTTAAGTGTCTGACTCTTGATTTCAGCTCAGGTCATGATTTCAGTTTGTGGGTTTGAGCCCCACATCGGGCTCCGTGCTGACAGTGCAGAGCCTAATTGGGATTCTTTCTCTCTGCCTCTCGCTCATACTCACTGTCTCTCTCAAAATAAATAAAATTTTAAAAATAAATTAAACATAGAGCATAACGTTCCTTTCCCGCTAAACTGTTGAGACTGTCCGATTCTCTTCTCTCCCTCAAAGTGTCACTCTGGTACACAAAGTACCCGCTCCATTGTTCATAACGTGCTCACACACATCATGTGTAAGCTCAGAGTCTCATCTGATCCCCCTGACCAGAAGGCAACAAGGCAGATACCCCCACTTTACAGATGGATAAGCAGAAACCAGAGGCTGAGAGTTCTGGAGCTCTCAACCAGAAAGTGCCACCACAGGTGGGACTAAACCAGTTCTGAAACGCTCACCCAATTCTGTCCACTGCTCTCCACAACCCCCGGCTGGCTGCGCTGGTAACTTGTAAGCCACACAGCCACATCTCGAGCTATGAGTGAGGAGGGCTTTCTTAACGTTCCTAAGAGACGAGCTTACGTGGAGTGCTTCTGCCACTCGCAGGTACTTGGTCTCCTCGGTGGTAAGGCCCTTGTGGGGTGTGTAGCCAGCATCTCTCAGCCCTGCCTGTTGCTCAAAACGCTGAATGCTCTCCTGGGTCTGTTCTGGGAACAGAGGAGATGATGGTCATGCCCATCCCCCTCGCCCACCACAAACTGGGGGAGATCTACACAGATGTCCGCTGTTCTCCCCAGAAGCAAGAGACCACACTGACCATCTGAGGAGGAGGGGTCCCCCAGACGGGCATCACGGCAGCAATGCTGAACCTCATACAAAAGTTCTCTAACCAGAAGGAAGCCTTCCCTCACACCAAACTAAAATAGGTTACTCCTAAAGGGATGGCCGGATCACCTGCAGGGAAACACTCCTTACCTTCCTTTATTTGTGCACTGACGTTTTTTTGTGTGTTTAGAAATGCAACATGGAGAAGGCAGCTGACATTCAGAAGTGGTGCAAGTTCTCCAAGCGTGGAGCTTCCCCAGACTCCCCACCCTCGTTACTCCCACAGAGACCTCTACCAAAGAGAAACGGGCTGCATTTAGGCCGGGTGGCAGCAAGGTCCCAAGTAGATCCAAACCACAGAGAACATGCTTTGACCTAGCCAAGGTCTGCTGATCCCACGTGTCTCAAGTGTGAGATCAGCCATCACGGTACCCGGCAGAAGACACAGGCAGACTCAGTGTTAGGTCAGTCTGACCCGTTTATCTCATCAGTAAGTCAGTTAATCTGCGGTATGACTGACAGCTGCATTTTTGCTTCATCTGTACACACACTACAAAACACACCCCTTCATACAGGAATGTGGCAGCTGGGGACCAAAAGCCTAGACACCAGATGTCCTTTATGAGTTAGCCATTCCCCTTCTAAGGAACTATTTTATTATCATCAGAAATAGAAGCAAAAGGAAAACAAATGCATAAAAATGTTTTCCAATTTTGCCAGGTGGCCACCTGAAAATTTTAAAAGCAGGAAAGGATTTAATGAATTACAGTTCACTAACACCAGGATTTTAAATGCAGAGGGTTTTTTGTTGCTTTTTTTAAATTTAAGACTAGAACAACAGCAAAGTTCATGGCATTATTAGTTGGGCAAAACAGAATGGTATGTCTATACCTGTGAGGATTTTAAATGCAGAGGGTTTTTTGTTGCTTTTTTTAAATTTAAGACTAGAACAACAGCAAAGTTCATGGCATTATTAGTTGGGCAAAACAGAATGGTATGTCTATACCTGTGATTACATAAAAACTTGCTCAAAAGTGGAAGTGACTAAACCAAACAAGTATCTGAGTGACAGGAGCACACTGGGCTGTTAACAACATTCTGCACTGGTGAGAAATGGGATCATCAATAAAGAAGTTAATACTGTGCTAAGACAATGCCTAAGCTTTTCTAACGCCTGCCACGATACCTTCTCAAGCTGGCAAAATACAAGTGGTAGTTGCTGATTCAAACAGTGCCTTTATGTAGGAATAAAAAAAAAAGTCCAAGGAGGAGTTTGGACTTTGGGTTCTTAGGTGAATTCTCCAAGAACTGCCCAAGACAAGTGGATGCCCTCCTGGAGCAGGTAAACAAAAACTTCCAACTTCAAAGCGGAGCCAACCAAGGAGCTCTGTGTGCTCGGCAGAGCTGCTGCTGACCAGCAGAGCTGTGGATCTAAGAGATGTTAATTAACTTCCCACAGCAACTAGAAGGGCCCTCAGAACCAAAAGTTTAGTTAATTTGTTACAAGGTTTTAAAAGGGAAAGAAGAAAAAAAAAAAAAAAAGCTAGCTCTCATTTCTGGTCTCATTAGACCCACAAACCACACATTCCTAAGACGATAAAGATGTCTGAGGCACCGAACTTGCCTCAGGTCCAGGAAGAGAAACAACTTTGAGCCTCTCAATTAAAAATAAGAAGTAGTAGTAGCGCAGGGCAGGTGGGAGATGCCTCAGCGTGTCACCATCTCCAGGACGGCCTGAGACAGCCACAGCAGCAGCAGCTCCCAGCCACTGAGCACTGGGGCCAGCTACACCTCCCCTCAGCCCACCAACCAGCTGCCTCATTTCACGGAGAGGGAAACAGTCTCGAGAGTTAACTAACTGGCCTGACGCCACACTAATGGATATGGGAAAATCAGATTGCATCAGCAGATCAGCAGGGATGCACCCAAATCAACTGAGATGCTCAATATTTGGCAAACCTTCCATTTAAATGATCGTCAGTACCGACGCCTCAGCAGCCAAGCTGACAAGGGCCAGGCACGGTCAGGACATGCCATGCTAAGGCATGGGAGTCTGCAGTATCCCCCACAGCTAGCTTGTAGGAAGCCCAAACTCTCCCCGCCCCTACTTCATTCTATTCTGAGGATGAAAAGTGCTTACTTGTGATCAGAGAATTCATGATGACATGAGTAGCTTTAGCCTTCACCACAGGGGCCTTGTCCACACTGTCAGTGGCCGATGACATGGTCATGGCAGGGGAGGAGACACTGGCCTCCCCTTCCTCCGCCTGTTCAAGAAAGGTAAGGAGGAGCTTGAGTAGGGCAGGGGAGTCACACACCTAAACTTACTCCTTTGGGGAAGAAGTTACCCAAATACCTTTCACCTGACAGGTAAGGAAATATCTGAAAGGGGGTTGGTTATCTCCACCCAATTACGTATGTATTATCCACAGTGAAAACACACAAAGACATTATATGAATAGTCTGAATTTATAAAAGTGGGAAAGCTGGGGGCGCCTGGGTGGCTCAGTCAGTTAAGCATCTCTTGACTTTGGCTCAGGTCACAATCTCACGGTTCCTGAGTTCAAGCCCTGCATCAGGCTTTGCACTGACCGCGCAGAGCCCACCGGGATTCTCTCTCTCCCTCCCTCTCTGCCCCTCCCCTGCTTGTGCATGCTCATGCTTTCTCTCAATAAATAAACTTTTAAAAAAATAAATAAAAGTGAGAAAGCCAGAATTTGAAGATTTGAGGTCTTCTACCTTCCCAGCCTCTGTATAATATACTATACGATTGTGTCCCTAAGAATGCAGGAGAAACATTACTAAGCCCTGACCATGTCCCAGTCACTATGCTGGCTTTGTTTAATCACTACATTTGCTAGGTGGTTCTCAAACTTTGCTGAGCATCAAAATCCCATGGAGGACTTGTTAAATAAAGATTGCTGGGCCCACCCCAGAGCTGATTCAACGAGTTCGGGGAGAGGCATGGGGGGGCTCTCAAGAATTCATGTTTCTGGAGCACCTGGGTGGCTCAGTCGGGTTAAACATCCAAGTCTTGATTTCAGCTCAGGTCATGATCTCACGGTTCATGAGTTCGAGCCCTACACGAGTGCTGACAGCTCAGAGCCTAGAGCCTGCTTCGGATTCTGGGTCTCCCTCTCTTTCTCTCTGCCTGTCTCCTGCTTGCACTCTGTCTCTGTCTGTCTGTGTGGGTCTCTCTCTCAAAAAGTAAATAAGCATTAAAAAAAAAAATCATGTTTCTAACAAATTCCCAGGTGATGCTAATGCCGCGAGCGCCCAGGACCACAGTTTGATGCCTACTGCTCTAAAGGTTCAAGTAACGGTCTTTAAAACAAATCAAAAATGGGGACGGGGGAGCTGGGGAAAATGGGTGATGGGCACTGAGGGCACTTGTTGCAATGAGCACTGAGTGCTGTACGTAAGCGATGAATCATGGGAATCTACTCCCAAAGCCAAGAGTACACTGTATATGCTGTATATTAGCTAACTTGACAATTAAATAAATAAATAAATAAATAAATAGCTAGCTAGCTAGCTAGCTCCTAACCTTTAACATGAGAAAGCTCAGACATGCCACCTCTGTAATCTAGACACCATGCTCAGGACTACCAGGAAGAAGAGAACTGGGTTTATTCTTTGTTCTCTGCTTCTCCAAAAGAATTGAGGAGAAAGATGGTCCAAAAGGAGGAGAGCAGAATAAAGTACTGAAATGCTGCATCCCTGTTACAAAATGGGATTTCTAGCTTTTAGCTGTAACCCTATTTGACTAAAAGGGACCTCTACTTCCTCACTTGGAGCGTGGTTGACTGTTTGGACACGGGGAGTCAGGACAAATGAGAGAATGCATGTAATGAGTCAAATCAAGCTTTCTTTTGAGAGAACAGTTGTTCCAAACTGTCAACTTTTCCAGCTGGGGCAGGATACAAAACTGGGAGCCCATCCCTTGCCCAGTGGAGTAAGCAGCAGCCTTTAGGACGGAAAGGGTGTGGCCCTTCAATGCACCATCAGAAGCCAGACCCATTTTCTGCCCTTGTCCCCCGAGTGTGCTGCTCTGGCCTTGAGGCCAGGCTGCCAGGCCCTTTCCCCCTGGCGCTCTTGTGCTTTCTAGACTAAATGTTTTCTCCTTCACAAATGACTGGGTCAGATTTCAGTAGATAACTGATCCAGGGAGTTCCCCTCAGAGCTGCAGGGGATGCTTTTGTAGACCGGAGCTCCCTATTTTGAGAGCTTCCTGTGGGAGGGGGTGGGCTGGGGGCCTCATCGGAAAGGAACGATCAAATACAGCTCTACCCAGTGAAAGTTAAGCCAGGAGTCACAGGAGCAGATACACACCTAACGTGTCAAGCCTCTTAATCTTTTTTGATTTGATCCCCCACAACACCTCCATGACATAAAGTATTCTCATCTCTCAGATGAAGACACTGTGACTCGGGGATGAAGCTGTGTTCCCAAGGTCATTGCTAGTACATAGACCTTTACGGGATTCTCACCCAGGTCTGCTTAAGCAGATGCGTACTGTGCACTTCCTGCCAGGCCCTGAGCTGTCACACAGCTCAAAGTTCAGTGAAACTAGCTGCAGGTTAAATGACCTCATGTGAACTTGGCAGGCCTAGTTTATTCAGGCAACAGTACCACCTTTCTTGGGTTCTTGATGGCTGGAGAGTCAGAAGCGAGGGAGACGCAGCCCCTGCAGTCAGGAAACAGGTCTATAACAAGCATGTGAGAACCTATGAAGCCAAACTACACAAAAGGGCTGGAGAGCAGATCAAGGTGCAACGAGGTGTGTGTGGGGTTATGTGTGTGTGTGTGTGACAGGTGGGCCTTAGGAAGGAGGCGCCTTTACGGAGGATAGCAATGGGAAGAGGCATCTGAGGCAGGAGGAACCGCATGAGGAAAGCACAGCATGTGTTCAGGAAAGAGCCATTTTTTCTCCTAATCACTCCATGAAAACTTTTTTTGGAAATCTACTTCACGCCAGGTCCTCTGCTAAATACTGCAGATGGGAGTATAAAACTGGACATGGCCCCTGCCCTCAAGAACCTCATGGAAGGTGATAAAAATCACGTAAAGTTTATGACAGGGGCACAGCAGAGAGCTCAAAGGGCAGCAGGATGGAGGAAAACCCTCCCAGAAGAGATGTCTGAGCTAAGATGTATTGTGCAGCTGAAGTAGGAGGAGGGGTGGGAGAACAGGACGGGGGCTGTAAACGGGACAGGGACTGTAAACATCCCAGCAGTGTGATGCAAAGACTTAGAGGCATAAGATACCCATCAAGTGCAAGAAATCTTAAATAATTTGCATGGTCGGATCACGGGGCGGGGAGATGACACAGCAGAGTCTCAGGTAAGAGAAGACACAGCCATTCTAGTTTGAATTCATAAAAAAAAGAAGGCCCACCAACTCCAGCTGAAGCACTGAGAACATACAGGGGGCTACCCAATTCAAAGGGTGCCAAGAGCCACTGAAGGCTTCTGGAGCAGACGAAGGAAAACGAAAAGGTTGGGCTTGCCAGAAGCAGTCAGTGGAGTCAGATACCTTGGCGAGGTGCTGATACTTGCGCTCTGGAATCACTGGCTTCCAGGGGATGCTGCCCATGTCCGATGGAGGAGGAGTCATGGGTGTAGGGTCCTCGAGGGCATCATCATAGCTGAATGCCCGGCGGTACATCCCGATGGGCAGGGACATCTTGCCTAGAGGCCCACTAGGCTCTAGAGCTAAGAACAGAGATACCTGTCAGGATGAGTTCAGCAGCTGAACATACTAGTATCTTTAAATTAATCTTTAGGCAGGAAAGCTCTGAAACACTCTCCTTCTGGGACAGAGCAATAGCTTGTTCTGGAATAGCTAATCCATTCAAGGAAAGGTAATGGTACTAAATCCTTCCTTTATGCCTGATGCTTTGAATTCTCCACTTTACCCATCCAGAAGCTCTAATCCATTTTTATGGAGCAGAAAAACAAACTTCAATTTAAAATTACCTGAGTAAGGTCATACACCTTCAAAGTACAGTTTGGAATCAAATCAAAACCCAAGCCTGATTTCGAAGCTATGTTCTTTATGCCACAGAAGCCACCCAACGGCAAAGCCAAGGCTCTCAACTCATGTAGGACTAAAGATATGCAGTTCTTGTTCCCATTTTATAGATAACGAAACTAAGGCCTACAGGTAAAGTGATTTGGCAAAGCTCATACAGAAAGTAGCCAGCTGGGGCACAACTGCAAATCTTCTGCCTTCTTTACCTACTCTACCAAAGAAAACAAGAGTGCCATGATAAGAAATAATTAGGGGCACCTGGGTGACTCAGTTGGTTAAGCATCTGACTTCAGCTCAGGTCATGATCTCACGTTTCATGAGTTCGCGCCCCACGTCGGGCTCACTGCTGTCAGAGCAGAACCACTTCGGATCCTCTGTCCCCCTTGCTCTCTGGCTCCCGCCTCCCGCCCCCGCAAAGTAAGTAAGTAAGTAAGTAAGTAAGTAAGTAAGTAAATAAATAAATAAATAAATAAATAAAACATTAAAGTATATATTTTTTAAAAAGATATAATTAAAGCATTTCCTGTCCAGAGTCACCTCTAGTTTTGAGCAGTCTGTGTGATTTAAACAGCAGAGCCAATTTCCATCACAGAAATTGTTGACAACCACTCTCATAAAGCACTGCCGGCTGATCCTGCCATTCCTGTCCACTGAACTCACTGGCGGAAGGAATGTCCCACTGTGACACAGGCACCCTACTTCAAGGGCACTCTCAGTTCTGCCAGACCAGGGAGCAAAGTTCATTTTGTTTGTTTGCTAATCCTTTCACTGCAGAACTGATGTCCAGATCCTCCCTTCAGCATGACATTTTCCTGCTTAAAATTATATCATAACTCTCTAAGACATCAACTTCAATGGCAGGAAGTCCCAAACCAGCAAAGACACTTCATTGAAAGAGCAAGGGGAACAAGCAGCTACCATTATTATTAACATTAATAATAATTACTAACAAATCCACAGAAATAAAGAATCAATGGTTGCCAGGGACTAGGATGAAACAGAGGAGAAGTGATTGCTAATGGGTACAAGGTTTTCTTTTTGGGGTGGTGAAACGCTCGGGAATTAAATGGTGGGGATGGTTGCACAACCATGGGAATATACGAATCACCACTAAACTGTTCACTTTGAATGGGAATTTTACGGCATGTGAAGTAACTCAATTAAAACAAACACACAAGCAAATAATAATTACCAAATACCGTTCCTTGCTGAGCAGTTACATCCCTCATCTTACTTAATGCTCATTAAGCAGATATTCTTCCCATTTTCCAGCTCAGGAAACTGAGGCATTGAACTTAAGTGACACCCAGGTAGCAAGGTGGGGACTGCATCATAGATCTAAGCCAGTGCTCACACTCTATGTGCAACACTCCATCCTCCCCACACTCAAACTTTAACCTAATGAGTGCAACCCTATAGCCCAGATGGTTACAGGGAATTCATGTGATCACAACAATGATGAAAGACAAACTATAATGCAAACTGATGATGTTAGAGACCAGAGACAGATCCACATCGAGAGACGTGGGGGAGACTCCTAATAATCCACCTAATTTGGGAGCAATTTCAAAGTATCTTAAAGACCCCTCTTAGCAGCCATCCCAACAGCCCTTCTAAAAATAATACTAAGTCAGCTAAAATTTATTAGGAAATATATTCCTACAGATAGAGACCAAAAAACTGAGCAGTACATGTATATTCATCACTAATTTTTTAACTCACATTTTCACATATGTTACATTTAATCTTCACAGCAACCTTGAAAGACAGGCAGTATCTCTCTACTGAGAATCAAAATTTGAGGGATTCAGATCTGATTAAAAATCACTGGTCCTTCCCACTAAAACAGTCCTAGGAGGGATCAATGACTTTAGTAACCCAGAAGGTACTGCCCTACACAGGCCCAGGACTCATTAGATGTTGCTGTGAGGGTTTTCACGACTGCCCAAATTTAATCTGCCTTTAAATCAGGCTGGTGCCTTTTTGCCCAGACCTCCATTCTGCCCACCCCCATCCCCTCAAAAAAGGGGGATAGGTACAGTCATTTTTGGTACATACTATTAGAACTACACAACTTATTCTGAATTCTTATTTGATATCTGTAGGAAAGTGACAAATTTGGTATATGCTTAAGTGAAATGACTGTACGCTTATGAGTGAGGGTTTGGGTTTGTACCCTGGCTGGGTAGTTAGCAAGATAATATTTAAATGATGCCAATCTATTAAGTTTACATACTTGCCTGGAGGCAGAAAGTAACCATTAATATATGGTTGAGAAAAAAATTGGTTTCTATCTAGCTTAAAACATTAAGGGCAAAACAAAACTTTATCAAAAAGAATTAAGTTTACCAGGCACTTCTGGTTGTCTCGAAGCCATTGAAAGACTGGGATCCAGGTGCTTTTTCTATATAGAATTCGGAGCTGAGTGCCTGCCACCTAATAAAAATAACAAAGGGCATTTTCTTACAGTGAACACGAAAGAATAGCTCCAATCCTGTTCTTCTGACAGGCACACAGTTTTACAGCTTGTTCACAAGGTTGAAGCACACTTCAACCTTGGTTGAAGAGCCAATGGGTGGGTGACAAACATACAAACATGCCAAAGATGACTTAAAAAAAAAAAAAGGATAAAGTCAAAGGTCTCACCACACTCATGGCTGATCTTAACACCTGTGATATGACAAAGACACTAACACGTGGTGAAAAGGTCACCTTACCAGAGTGAAATGATGTGACGATTATGCTGACAGACAGGTATTAATGAGGAACATTGTCCAGCTGCTGTGAATTAGCAAAGCTGCTTGGGAAGAGTCCATCCATTTCAGAGGTTCTACGAATAACAAACAACCAGCATTGGTAGAGCCCTTCAGAGTCTGCCAAACACCTTCCTATACATTCATGTATTCCCCACAACCTCGCAACAGTGATTATAAACATTTCATTTTTAAGTAAGTTAGGACCCAGGGTCCATACAACTTAACCCACAGCAAGGAGCTATTTACCATAATGGTTAAACTCATTCTTTGTTGCCAGCATTAACATTCTATTCATAAGCATTTTCTACTCTGCAAAGCGGGCACTTTCTATCCCCTATAATTTTAAAAGAAGGAAACTAAAACTCAGGAGATGTATATATGTGATTTGTCCACTGTCACAGATAAGTGGCCCATCTGCAAGGCTGATAGTTTCACCCCCATTTTACAGGGGAATTAAAACAAAGCCCTTGGGGGCACCTGAGTGGCTCAGTTGGTTAAGCATATGACTTCAGCTCAGTTCATGATCTCACAGCTCTTGAGTTCCAGGCCCTCCTGGGGTTCTGTGCTGACAGCTCAGAGCCTGGCGCTTGCTTCAGGCTCTGTGTCTCCCTCTCTCTCCGCCCCTCCACTGCTTGCACTCTCTCTCTCTAAAATAAACATTAAAAAATATTTTTAAAAAAGCCCTCAAAAAGCCAAGTTATTTGCTTTTCAACTTGCTGCACTGACCCTCTATCCTGAAAGCTCAGAGGACAAACTAGTTAGTTCTTCATTAAAAAACATCGCAGAAACCAAAGTTCAGCATCTTCCGGGTCCAGGAAGCATTCCGACCCACATACAGCCCCTTCCTCTTCCCCTTCCCTTTCCCCATTCGCACTCCCCCGCAGGGTTCACGCTGCTCCTGCACAGGATACAGAACAAAGCCACAAGGATTTGAAAGGCCAGGTCTGACCCAACCCCCCTCCCACCCCGCGAATCTAAGAAAAAGGAGATTAAGGCCGCGGCCTGGCACAAGCCGAAGGTTCCCCGAGGGCAGGGCAAGGCAGAGGCATGGGGTGAGGGCTAGGAGTGGGGTTCCCGGGCTAGCCCAGTCTGAGGAAGCAGAGACCAGGCCTGGTGCGGGGATGCAGGGGGATCATCAGACAGACGTCCCACTAGACAACCTCCCAGAAGGCGGGGCAAGAGAAGCTAGGGGCTGTGGGGCCGAGCTCTGACCCTGGGTAGGGGACAAGGGCGAGCCACGGAGAGGCCCTCTGCCAGCGCCTCGGTGGAGGGGCCACAGGCACGCCCCTCCGTATGCCCGCAGGACACAGCCCCAAGGAGGGCCAGGCCTGGGCCGTCTGGTTACCTGTTCTTCCGCCGCCGCGGGGCTGCCTGCGGCCAGAGCTCCGGCACTAAAGAGGCTCCGAGGACCCCTGTCTCACGAGACGCTGTGGTGCATTCGGGACCCAAGCCATGGTGCGAGCAGCGTCGTGCCTGTGGAGACACCGAAGGCCTCAGGCACCAACCAAAGAGCACTGGCCGGCAGCGACCGGCAGCCTTCCTGCAAAGCCTTCCGAGGTCTCGTCACATCACGCGAGACTTGGCCCGAGAGGCCCTCGGGGCATGCTGGGAACTGTAGTCCACGGTCCAGAAGGCCGCACAACTTCAGCCGCACCGCGAGTTAGGGGCGGGGCCACAGTTGCAGGTGTGAAACTAGCCAGTTCCCAGAGGAAAAGCCACCCTTTACCACCATTCTGTGCTTTGGTCTATGACAGGCTGAGAAAGATGGAGGTGCCATTGCAAAGTGAAACCCTGAAACCCGTTTCAGGGAGGTGATTTTGAGGCCCAGAGAGATGAGAAGTCACTTAAGGAAGTGAGCCTGAGCCGGAACCCTCTTCCAGGAATAGATAGGTTATGCAGGGTTCATACTAACAGCACAACCGAGAAGAGCTATCCGCACCTGCTCTCCCCTCCATAAGACGGTCCTAATATCATGTCCCTTTTACACTAAGGAAAGTGATACTTGGAGAGGTGCCAGCTCAAATTTCACATCCTGAAGGAAGACCTTTTTTTCCCCTAATAGTGTTTACAAATCTGACAGAACAACAAAGTTGAGGAAGTAAAAGAAGATGGGGGAAAAAATCTACCTCCGTTTCTACCCCACGTCCAAAGCTTGCCATCAAGGCTCTTCTCAGGAGGGCTCTGAGGGTTGGGGGTGGGTCTCACATTTAGATTTCTGCATTTGACGTTTGCTGGGCCTACTAGAAGGCCTGAGAGGCTTTGCTCCCGCGACTTTAAACGTGAGTGCCATTACCAAACCTGTGAATGAATTCAGGTCTTTTATAAATTCTATAATTAGCTTATGAATAGCACAATTATCTTGCAGTGTGGTTTGTGTGTTAAAAGTGTTAATTTGTTAATTTGGAACTTTTAAAATATGCTGTAATCTTTTTCATTCTGCAGAAGCAGAGCTGACACGTTGCCCTCCTCCGTTAAGAGGATAGGCCGCACAGAACATTTCAGTCAAAATGGGAGAAACAGGACTTTGCACCCTTCTATAAGTGATAATGATCGGTTTGTTCTTATCATCAAATAAATTAAAACTAGAGTGTTTCCTGATGTTCTAATACAACTTTATCCCTGACCTTTAATGATACAAATTTCTGAACCTATGGCATTATGTTGATATCATGTAAGAAAATTGCTGTTTCCCACAAAAAACCAGACTGTAAACTTTCAACCTTTACAATCTTAAGTTTTCCCCTTTAAATGGGTGTTGTATTTTTTATACCTCTCTCTCTGCCTCTCTCCTCCTTGTGCAAGAGCACATGCACACATGTGCACACACACACACACTCTCTCTCTAAAATAAATATTATAAATAAAATAAATAAATAAATAAGTGATTTTGTCTCTGAATTGCCTTTTTGCACCTCCTTGGGCATTTCATACTTTAACAAATTTGGAGCTTCGAAAATTAGAATTGACCAGGACCTCTCTTGTATCCACACTGGATGCCCCAAAACATCCTACATTCCTACTTCATGGGGAAATAAAATACAATTATTTCAAAGCCTGGTGTCTCTTAGCAGCCTTATTTGCAAGTAAACTACTTTTCTAAAGGGTATGGTTGCATTGCTAAGGAGGAGTCAGTCAATCAAAACTGAATCCATCAGGCCCAAGAAGGGCCTTTTAAGCTGTTTGAGCTCAGGCCTTCTTTTGCAGCTCCTGGTGTGGATTTCTTGTAGCAATAGAAGTTCCCTTTCATCCCCTCCTTTGTGCTTTTTTTCTGACTCTGGTTTTGGTTCATAACCAAGCTTGCTCCCAGTTATATACACAGCCACTTTATTTCCCCAAGAGTGGCAGCATCATTGAGAAGTTTGTCTTTGAGGTCTGACTGTATGGTTCTTGTCTGGGGGCAGACAACAGTCAGGGGTCCCTGTATGTGACTGACCAGGGAAACTGGTTGCCTTTTTATGTATGTTTACAACATATACTTACTATGAAACTAATTTTCTAAATGCTTTTGTCTCTGGGGGCACCGGAGTGGCTCAGTTGGTTAAGCACCCGACCCTTGATTTCAGCTCAGGTCATGATCTCATGATATCGAGCCCTGGGATCCTCTCTCTGCCCCTCTCCTGCTTGTGCAAGAGCACATACACACACGTGCACACATACACACTCTAAAATAAATGTTATGAATGAATAAATAAATAAATAAATAAATAAATAAATAAGTGCTTTTGTCTCTGAATTGCCTTTCTGCACCTCCTTGGGCATTTCATACTTTAACAAATTCGGACCTTCGAAAATTACAATTGACCAGGACCTCTCTTGCATCTACCCTGGATGCCCCAAAGCATCCTACATTCCTACTTCATGGGGGAGGAGGCAGGGCGCAGGACCAAATTCTGCTTACCTGCCTTCCTCCTTAGACTTGCCGACATTCTCAACCACCCATCAGCAGACAGGAGCTTGTTTACTGAGATGGGAGCAAGTGGAGCATTTGCATTTCTGGGGTTTCTAGACTGGGAGCTCTATCTGGAAGCCTGCCCCACGTATCATCACAGATGAGGCATTTCCATTGCTCACTCAGCAGCAGAGAAAATGAACGCTCTCAAGGGGACCTTGCCAAAGATACCTCAGCCGGCCAAGAAATGGTAGAGTTGAAATTCAAGCCCAAGGCTTGAATGCCCGCTGATAGTTTGGCCGCAGGTTGTCCTTGGCCTCAGCTCCTCCACTTTTAATATCCCTGGGGCAAGAGAGTTAAAGGCACATTCCTACAGAGAAAAAAAAAACTAGAAGTAGCATCTCCCTCTAGTGGTGGCGGGGAAAGATTTCACTGAAGAGATTAATTAAAGGATGTTGGGTCAACAGTCAGACTCCCCTTAGAGACCAGTTTGTCCAGCCTGATATTACAGGTGGTGCAACTAAGGTACAGAAAACAGAAGGAACCAGGCCAATGTCACACAGTCTGGGGCAGTTAATTAAATAGAAAATGTGTTCTTGTGTCTTACTTAATGTCAGATATCATGCTCAGTGCTTGGGATACACTGGGGAGAAGGACACAGTCTGTTATGGGCTGAATTGTGTCCTCCCAAAAGTCACATGTTGAGGCCCCAAACCTCAGTGACTCAGAACAGTATTTGGAGGTAAAGTCTTTAAAGGATAATTTAGTTAAAATAAGGCTGGTGTCCTTGTAAGTAGAAGAAACCCCAGGGTTGCACACACGTAGAGGAAAGGCCACGTGACGATACAGTAAGAAGGCAATTAACTGCAAGCCAAGGAGAGAGGACTCAAAAGACACCAAGCCTGCCACCATCTTGATCTTAGACTTCTAGCCTCCAAAACTGTGAGAAAATAAATTTCTGTTGTTTAAACCACCCAGTGTATGGTCCTTTTTATGGCAACCCTAGCAAACTAACATGAGGAAACACGATAAATGAATGGTTATGAATAACTACAAATCAAACGTCCTGGAGCAATAGCACCAGGTACTATGTAATAGAAGGACTGACTCGGAAATGTCAGGGGAGATTGCCCACAGAGATACAAGTTTAGAAGCAAGGAAGTGGGTGGAAGAGGGTACTCCAAGTGGGGCACCACAGTAAGGGCAGAGACTCAAAGGTAAGAGAAAGCTTGTGTCTGAAGAACTGAGAGAAGGTAAAGCTGAGGGTAGGGACTATGAGGTTGGGCTTTACAGGCCAAGGTAGGGAGTTCTGTTTTTTCCCTGAAAGCCCAGAGGATAAGGGGCCCTCTCAAAGTAGATATAGTGTAAACAATTCTGAAGTCAGCCTTTGGTGAGGAAGGGAGAGGACAGTTAGAAAGGTTAGTTGCAGTGGGTCCTAGTGTGATTTTGTTAGGCCAGGTTTTGTTAGGCTAGAAGGGTTTATCAGGATGGTAGAAATCAGTACATTTAAATGCAGCTGGGAAGAATCAAGCAGAGAGGGAGGTGTGGAAGATGTGACTGAGTGAGGGCTTAAAAGCCCTGAGAAGCAAGAAGGGGCACCTGGCATTCTGCAAATTACCTAGGGCCTCTGAGCTTTTCAGGGACCCACAAAAATCTTTGAGTGCTAAATGTAGAATTATTGCCTCCAAAATTGTTTTTAAACCATACCTAATCAAACTTATTGTTTAGTTAAATGACGGCACAACAGATTATTACGTCAACTTCCTTTATGGCAATATTTAATGTTCATAAAAATGGCATTACATTTGAAAACAATTTGGGAGTTAGATTTTTCTTACCTTAAAATAAATTCCAAGTGGCACCTTAGTGCTCCTAAGGCGGGGACGTGGAGGGAGGGGAGGGGAGGGGAAAGCATTGCCAATCACAAATTAGACAAGTTACCTGCAGCTAAGTAATTAAATTCTCAAAAAAAGTATTTAAGATTTTTACAGCAAAAATATATATTTCATATAGGAAGTGAGTACATCTGAATATGTTTGGTGTGGTACGTGGTGAATAAATAAAGACAGACTAGGGCCAAAGAAGATCTAAAAGTCACTGTGGGGGGTGGGGTGAGCCAGATCGTGTGACATATAGGAGACTAATACTGAAGAGGAGGAAGTTTTCAAGGGATTTGGCACAGGAATATTGGCAAGCCCCACTCTAATGGCTTTTTTGTTGTCTGTGAAGTAGAAGATGAGGTTGTCTCTTCTGCAAGCAGAAAGGGGGAGGCATGGTATGGGGCAAAGAAAGAGAAGCATGAAGTTTTTAAATTGCTGTTTCAGGGGTGCTTGGGTGGCTCTGTATGTTAAGTGTCTGACTTCAGCTCCGGGCATGATCTCACAGTTCGTGAGTTCAAGCCCCACATGGCGCTTCGCACTGACAGTGTGAATCCTGTGTGGGAATCTCTCTCCCTCTCTCTGCCCCCCTCCTACTCTCTCTCTCTCTCTCAAAATAAATAAACTGAAAGAAAGAAAGAAAGAAAGAAAGAAAGAAAGAAAGAAAGAAAGAAAGAAAGAAAGAAAGAAAGAAAGAAAGAAAGAAAAAATTATTGTTCCAGAGAGTGGAAGAAACTACCTGGAAAGTGTGGAGGACCCAGTTGAGGGTGGTCACCAAGAGTAAATGTTTGTGCCAATCTGCCTCATTGTGTGTCTCCTGAAACACAGTTTAGCAATCTGGAAGCAGGCACAGAGAGGGGCTTATTGGGTCCACCCAGGAGTGGGGTTCAACAGAAGGATAGGATGAAGGGTCAAAGTATGAGAGGAACTTAACATCTTTGAGTGACTACATCATGCACACAGATACTTTTACATGCCCTACCTCAATCATAAGGATCATTATATCTGTCAGTATGCACTGGACTATAAGCAAGAGAAAAACTCAACAATGGCATAAGGATATCTGCTTACTTACCAGAGGGTATGGAGGAAAGTATGCCCAGGATTGGTTGGGAAGCTCCATGATATCAAGGACCCAGGCTCTTTTCTTCCCCCATTCTGCTCCCCCCCTCCCCCCACCAAGCAAGTTGAGTTTCACTGCAGGCTTGCACCTCATGTTTGAGCTGGCCACCCCAGCTCACAAAGCATACCTTCCTTCCATGACAGCACTTTCTACAAGAAAGGAGAAAATTATTTCCCAGAAAACTGGCCGTTTACCTAAATCTCCTGGGCCAGAACTGAGGCAGGTACTTAAACCTAAACTAACACTGAATTGGAAGGCTTCAGTTAGCTTAGCTTTTTTTTTTTTTCTCCAGTTTTATTTATTTAAGTAATCTCTACACCCCATGTAGGGCTCAAACTCATGACCCCAAGATCAAAAGTCCCCTGCTCTTCCAACTGAGCCAGCCAGGTGCCCCTAGCTTTGTTTTAAATTGTGACTCCTCCTGGGGCTTGGCGCATGCCAAATAAATAAAATTGGGATTCTGTTAGCAAGAAAAACAGAAGAATGGCTGTTAGGTAGGCTACCAACAGTGTCTGCCACAATCATCATCCTCCATTTTACAGTTGAAGAAACAGGTTCAGGGAGGTTATGTAAACTGATAAAGGTCATAGACCTAATAAGCAGTGGGTCCAGAATCTGAGCCCAGATCTTTCCAATATGCTGTGTCCTTTTAAGGTCTTGCTGAAGCCAAGACCAGTTTTCTTTGCATATAACAATGGTTCCTAACTAGGATTTGAGGACAGAAGGGGCCCCTAGAAGTAGTAAGTGGGAGTGAGGAGAGGAGGGAACCTCCTGGGTATTCACCTATTCCCAGGAACTTTACAAAACTCGTATGTTCCTAATGAGACCACAGAAGCAGTTCCCCAAACTGAATATAATATTAAGAAGCCAAAGATGGAGCACCTGGGTGGCTCAGTCGGATAGGGGTCCAACTCTTGATTTCAGCTCAGATCATGATCTCATGGTTGGTGAGTTCAAGCCCCTTTGCACTACAGTGCAAAGCCCACTTGGGGTTCTGTGTCTCTGTCTCTGTCTCTCTCTGTCTCTCTCTCTGGCCCTATCCTGCTTGCTCTCTATCCCTCTCAAAAATAAATAAATAAATAAACAAACAAACAAACAAACCTAAAAAAAAAAAAAATGAATCCAAACATAATCCAAGCAAGAATAATCAACAGATGCTAACTTGTGAAAGTGGCTATTCGTGCAATCTCAAAGTATTACCTTATAGACTACTTATTAATTAGAAAGGGGAAAGGGTATCTTAAAAATGGAGCAATCTAGTGAACACCACCTCTAACCAAGTGATCACATTAGCATCATCAATACTAAAATAAGCTGATAGCTATGTGTCCTTGGTGTGATGTCCTTAGGACATGTCACTCAAGTAACATCCCTGCCAAAAACAACACAAATCTAATCATGAGGAGACAATCAGACAAACCAACTTATGGGATTGCCCACAAGTGACCCAGACTCTTCCAAAATGTCAATGTCATAAAAGACCTCTTATCATGTCATAAATGTCAAAAAACACTACAACTGTTCTAGTTTCGGGTACACCAAAGAGTCATAACAACTAAATACAACACATGACAGGGGCACCTGGGTGGCTCAGCTGGTTGAGCATCCAACTCTTGATTTTGGTTCAGGTCATGATCTCACGGTTCATGGGTTCAAGCCCCATGTTGAGCTCTGTGCTGACCATGTACAGCCTGCTTGGGATTCTCTCTCTCCCCCCCTTACTGCCTCTCCCCCACTTGTGCTCTCTCTCAAAATAAATACATAAACTTAAAAAAAAGTTTAGGTATGGGAATGCAAGCTGGTGCAGCCACTCTGAAAACAGTATGGAGGTTCCTCAAAAAACTAAAAATAGAACTACCTACGACCCAGCAATTGCACTGCTAGGCATTTATCCATGGGATACAGATGTGCTGTTTCAAAGGGACACATGCACCCCCATGTTTATAGCAGCACTATCAACAATAGCCAAAGTATGAAAGGAGACCAAATGTCCATCGATGGATGAATGGATAAAGATGTGGTGTGTATACACACACACACACACACACACACACACACACACACACACACACACACAAAGGAGTATTAGTCGGCAATCAAAAAGAATGAAATCTTGCCATTTGCAACTACATGGATGGAACTGGAGGGTGTTATGCTAAGTAAAATTAGTCAGAGAAAGACAAAAATCATATGACTTCACTCATATGAGTGAAAGAGACAAAACAGATGAACATAAGGGAAGGGAAACAAAAATAATATAAAAACAGGGAGGGGAACAAAACACAAAAGACTCATAAATATGGAGAACAGAGGGTTGCTGGAGGGGTTGTGGGAGGGGGGATGGGCTAAATGGGTAAGGGGCATTAAGGAATCTACTCCTGAAATCATTGTTTCACTATTTGCTAATTTGGATGTAAATTTAAAAAAATAAAAAATAAAATTTAAAAAATGTTTAAATACAACACAATATTTGACTGAATCATAACTTTTCCATTTAAAAAACAGCTATAAAGGTTAGCATTGAGGAAATTCAAATATTGACTGCATATTAGACAATCATACTACATTGACATTAAAATTCCTGTGTGTTATATTTGTCCTGTGGTTTTGTAGGAGCCTGGTCTTGTTAGGAAGCTTCTGATGTATTTGGGACTAAAATGCCATGATGTCTGCAACTAAATCTCAAAGAATTTGTGTGTATTTGTGCGTGTGTATCTGTTTGAATATACACAGAGAGAGAGATAAACAGATAAAACAATAAAGCAAAATGTTAACAGCTGGTGACTCTAGATGAAGGATTTACAAGTGTTCATTAAGCTATGCTTAAATTTTCTTCTGCAGATTTGAAATTTTTTTTTTATTTTTTTTTTTAACATTTATTTATTTTTGAGACAGAGACAGAGCATGAACGGGGGGAGGGCCAGAGAGAGAGGGAGACACAGAATCTGAAGCAGGCTCCAGGCTCTGAGCTGTCAGCACAGGGCCTGATGCGGGGCTGGAACTCACAGACTGTGAGATCGTGACCTGAGCGAAGTCGGACACTCAACCGACTGAGCCACCCAGGCACCCCTGAAAATTTTTGAAAGAAAAAAAAATTGGGAAAAACCCAAATGTAAAGTGGTTTAGTCAGAATTCATTTAGTTAAAAGGAGAGAAACTCTGGGGCACCTGGATGGCTCAGTCTGTTAGGCATCCTACTCTTAATTTTGGTTCATGATCTCATGGTTCGTGAGTTTGAGTCCCACATCAGCCTCTGTGCTGACAGCAAAGCCTGCTTGGGATTCTCTGTCTCCCTCTCTCTCTCTGCCCCTCCCCTGCTCACTCTCTATCTCCCTCTCAAAATAAATAAATAAACATTAAGAAAAAAAGGAGAGAAACTCTGATAAAAGACCATAAGGCAAGCTGAGGGCAAAGCACAAGCTACCCTAGGTCCAGGCCTTTGAGGCTCTGGACCTAAGGGCCTCTTGTAGAATGTTTTTGCCCAAATGTATTTGGTTAGTAAACTCCCCCAGACATATATTGTCTCCCCCAGACATATATACAGTCGCTGGAGGAAACACAAGCCATCCCTAACGAAGGGGACACTGACCCTCTCTTACTGTTCCTTCTTCTAATTAATGTGAGGGTTTCTCCCTCATTCATTTCCTAGGTTAATGGCTATGATAATTGGAGCCAACAGTGGTTAGTCAGGATGGGAACTTTAAGGAATATTCCCAAACAGCTGTTAAAATTCCATTTGTTTCAGGAAATTCCCTGTCTTTTCCAGCCTGACATGGACAGCCTAATTCCACTAGTTGGTAGAAAACAAAACAAAACAAAACAACACAAAAATCTGGCGTCTGTTCCTCTGTCCCAGATGACAATGTTTAAAACCGGGAATCCTCCTTCTCTGCCTTCTGCTGGCACCTTGCTTCTTCTGCCTTCCCCTCCCACTCCTGTTTCTGCACCACCTTGGATGCAGCCTACAAAACTGGCTTCTATACCATCCTTGGTGTCTCTGGCACCATTGGCTCCTACTCCCATCATCAATGTCAAAGAGTGAAGAGCACCCCCTTGGACCGCCCACTTCAGATTCCCAGGTAAAAACTGACAATGGGGAACAACTGACTGACTTTTAAGTGGACACAGGTAGAACATATTTGGTATTTAAATTAAGTTTGTTGATTTAATTAAGATAGACATGTTTTTACAGTTATCAGCATTAAATATGGAACTTATTCTATCTAGGTTTGCTGAAGGCCACAAAAGCTCATGTTATCTCCGTTCCAATTTGTTAGCGAAAAGATGACTTAAAATAATGGTTAATTTTGCCTGTCTCAAAGTTTTCATGGGTAATTGTTAAGATATTTCAAAGTCTTTGGTAATCTGAAACTTAAAAGTTTTGCTTGCCTGGTAAGTGGGACTGAATTCATTGGACATATAGGTCTTTTCCAAATAGAATGGAATGCTAAAATATTAATTATTCAATGTAGATTTGTGCTTTTGACTTCTTATTGCAGAGAAACTAAGGCTATTTGGGTCTGTTGGCAAACATGCTTTGCGCTTAACTGGTTCATAAATTTGTCATCTAAAAAAATTCTGCTTTAACAGTTCACAATTGGTTACTACTTAGTTTTCACTGGAGACTAAGGTTCCTAAGAGTTAAAATTCTGCTAAATGTAGTTAAGCCTGATGGAAATAAGGGAAACAACTCTGTATGTAAAAAAAAAGTAGAAGATGTATAAGATATAGTAAATGGAAATATAATTTTGTTGAAAGTAAAAGAAAGTAATTTTGTCCTAAATGAGATTGGTTGTTTGAAGAGAAATGGCTTGGGACAAAATCTGAAGGCAAAGGAAAGTTGTAGAAGGTTCGTGAAAGGAAATCTTTGGAAAGGAATTTTATATGTGGTTAGAATGGACTAAGTGAAATTAATGGATTTTAAAAGTACACTGGTATTGAGGTGCCTGGGTGGCTCAGTTGGTTAAGCATCTGACTTTGGCTCAGGTCACGATCTCACAGTTTGTGGATTTGAGCCCAGCATCAGGCCCTGTGCTGACAGTTCAGAGCCTGGAGCCTGCTTCGGACTCTGTGTCTCCCTCTCTCTCTGCTCCTCCCCCACTCACACTCTGACTCTGTCTCTCTCTCTCTCTCTCTCAAAAATAAATAAACATTAAAAAAATATTTTTTTAACTACACTGGTATAAGGTTAAAATTCTGCTTTTCTATATTCAAAAGACAAAGTTTTCTTGGATTGTTCTGCTCTTGATAAATATATATATTAAATTTTATATATAATATATATTTATATGATATATAAATAAATCTATAATTCTATATTATATATAATATATAATACATATAGTAAATATATGTATGCAAACGGTTTTTTCTCTTTTGTCTGCTGGGAAAATGAAAGGTTATGTTTTGTCTTTATCAGGTCTTTGACAACTTAAAGTTAAAACTTCTCAATGTTAAAGGACCTAAGTGTTGCTAACAACTATACAACCCTACATGTTTGTTTTTGAAATCTCTTATTGCCATCTTGGTTAAATAAATAATTTAAAGTTTTTAAGATTTGTAATGATCTATAATCCTATTTAGGATGTGCTTTATAACTTTCTAAGGTTTTAACAAACTTCCAAGATTTAAATTGTAAATGAAGTCTTTTTGACCAGTTAGGCCATTTTATTTGTTATGTTAAGTTACTCTGCAAACACTGTCAAACAAATAATGGTTAAGTTTAGGTTTTATTGCTTGGGTAAATGCTATAACTCTTCAAATATATATGCAATTCCTAAAATTTTAATATGTTTTGGTGATAAGGTTGACACCTGATATTCTGATTATCAAAGTGTTATGTGTCACAGAAATAACCAAATTTCCTTGTCAATTCCATCAAAATGAACTCTCATCAGACTGTTAACCATGTCCACTTTTTAGTCTTTTGTCACTTATAGTTATTGTTCTGATGCTCTTACAAAACGTCTTTTATCTTCAAGATTTATAAAAAGGACTTTTAGGACAAATACAGGTATCTGAAATCTTTAACATTAATACTAAAATGGGTAAGAATTTCCAGAACCAAAAGACATCATTCAAACTGAACAAAAATTAGGAACATGGTACAAAATAAACTGAGGAAAATTACAGTTTTCATGACTCTTGTTTTAAACAATTGCTGGTTCTCTGTTTGCTCTTCCCGATTAAGGAAACTTTCTCCTAAGATATCCATGATATACAAAAATAGGATAAGGTATTCATTGGGAAACAAACTGAAGCTTTTAACCTTTCTCTCTACCTGAACCCCAGTAAGTGTTCTTTTTCATGGCAATTACAGTTATTTGCATGAGTTATATAAGAATCTGTTCTCTTTGTAACAGGACACCATTGGTTATTTTACTAGGCTTTGACTGGAAGGTCATATTTGAGAATCATGCATAGACTCAGAAATAACCAAACAGCTTTAAGGAACTAAGGTTGACTTTATAAAGCATGAAGCCAACAAAGCCCGTTGGAAATGTTGGCCTTATGCCTTGCTTACAGAGTTCCCAGCAGCCTTACCAGGTGAGTAAAAAATGTCACTTCCTGGCAGGTGCAGGAACCTCAGGATATCTTGGGGACCTCTAGAAGAGGAACTTGCCCAACTCTCTAAGTATTGCAGGCACGTCTGATGGCAAGTATATGGCTGGCTTCTGGCCTGGAGATGCCTAAAAGTTCAACCTAGAGATTCCTTACAAAAAGTTCTAGCAAAGCAAATTATAAAGGATTTATATGATCAGTCGCTGTTCTTGCTGAGCTTATGTAATTAATTAGGTCAAGTTTATTAAAACTGGACTTGTTTTACAAGCAAATTAGTCTTGATTTGGCTATCTCTGGAAATGAGGATTATTACAAAAATTATGTTTCAATAATGCACCTTTATGGATGTTAAATTCTAGTTCTGATTGTCTTTACCTGTTTGTTGTTTGCCTAAGTTGAACAACGTGAGGTAAACTTCAGAAGAATTGTCACAATAGCACAGGTATGGACAATATTCTTGTTTGTTATTTTGTGGGAATAATAACAGGACCCCATGGCCATATATATATATACGTATATATATACATATATATATATATATATATATACATATACATACATATATACATATATATACACACACACACATATATATATACGTATATATATTTTTTAGTGGGATGGATTTCCCCAACAATTGTATATAAAAAGACTTTTCTCACTGTAAACCTATCAATAGATAAAAACTATAGCGCTTTATTAAATTATTCACTTGAGGCTGGGTTAATTCATCAATCTCTAAGTGAATATACAAACCATATCCTCCCTAAACCTGATTTGACAGTTACTAGAAACCTACCCCATAAAAACCCAGGAGTCCTGGGCGAAAGTCTAATACAGCAGGGGATTTAATTCCAAAATGGAAGGACCTCTACTTGGGGTCATATTGTGTACTTCCACTGCAATAAAGTTAGAGGGGCATTCTTCATGGGCTCATATACCCAGAATAAAAACTGTACCTCCTTCACAGGAAACCTATGAGCCAACTAATGTGCTTTCTTATTCCTGAAACCTGTGGAAGACCTCAAGCTTCTCTTGTGATGGTTGCACCTTTCTTCTTCATTCTCCTTTTCCCAATTTATACTGATAATTCCTTCTTATAATGGGTCATTCAAAAGGATCACCAAAGACATTTGAATTACAAACCAAAAAGACCCATCTGATTCCTGCTGCCAGTTCCTACTCCCCTCTGAGGAGGAGGAGTAGTAGTAGTAGGGGTAGAAGTAGTAGAAGTATTCCCCTCTGAGAGGCTTCAAGCCTGACATCTAAAAGTCTCACTGGCAGTGCTGGCAGACACCGGGTTTGAAATCTGCTATAACCATTAACCTATAATTGCCTTGTTTCTATATTTCTTTATTGATTACTTATTTGCTTCCTGAACAGAGTCTATGATGGCTATACACAACCTTTACACAGTTAAGGCCTTAAATGACTCTCAAAATAACATTATATTATTAAATACTAAAATAACTAAAATAAAATTAAACATTAAAATAAAAGCATGAAGCCAATAAAGCTCGTTGGAAATGGTGGCCTGATACCTTGCTTAGAGAGTTCCCAGCAGCCTTATCAGGTGTGTAAAGAATGTCATTTCCTGGCAGGTGCAGGAACCTCAGGATATCTTGGGGACCTCTAGAAGAGGAATTTGCTCTCTTCATAGTTCTACAAAAGAGAATGGCATTAGATGTTTTAACTGCTGCACAAGGTGGAACTTGTGCTCTCATAAAAACAATGCTGTGTAGACGCTCTACAAGATGGGTTTTCCTGAAGCTGCCAGTTCTTTCAGAACTCATCAAATCGAGGCTGCTCCAACCAGCTCTGCATTTGATGGATTTAAGGCAAATCTTGTCTTTAAGGAGATTGAGAAGAAACTTGAAGACAAGGGAACTTGAAGAAAACTGGTGGTTTTTTTGTCTTCAAGGTGAAGGATGGCCCTGGGGGTAAAGAAGCCACCTGGATGGTGGATGTGAAGAATGGCAAAGGTCAGTGCTTCCTAACTAGATTGTGACTGCACAATCACAATGGCTGACTCGACTTACTGGCTTTAACGCCTGGTAAAAGGAATCCTCAGTCGGCATTCTTTCAAGGCAAATTGAAAATCACTGACAACATGGGTCTGGCTATGGAGTTACAAAATCGTCAGCTTCAGTCAGGCAAAGCTAAGCTGTGAAGAACTCCCTTTGCCTATCTTTGAAAATTAAGATAAGGTATATAGATATATATCCATATATTTCATTATCAGAACTTAGATGGAAATCACACATTGGCAAATAATGTGAGATTTGTTTTTTTTTTTTTTTAACGTTTATTTATTTTTGAGACAGGGAGAGACAGAGCATGAACAGGGGAGGGTCAGAGAGAGGGAGACACAGAATCTGAAGCAGGCTCCAGGCTCTGAGCTGTCAGCACAGAGCCCGACACGGGGCTAGAACTCACGGACCGTGAGATCATGACCTGAGCCGAAGTCGGACGCTCAACTGACTGAGCCACCCAGGCGCCCTGTGAGATTTGTTTTTAAATGGGTGTGACCAATCCTATTTACCCTGAACTCTGGGTGAATAGAGCCTGCTAGTATATTACTGCTTGCTGAACTGCATACAACTGTGCATTACAAAGTTAATATGTTAATTAAGGTTTGGGGTAAAACTGAGTTTCAGAATAAAATTAGGAACAGCAAGATCTAAAAACAATGTAAACAACGCTCTCATTTTGCTTTAAAGAGCATTCTGCTGAAGACTGAATTTAAGTTTCCTTTGGGAGAACTAGGGAAGAAACCGAATACCACCACTAGGTGGCCAATAATTAGTGTTGTGCACTTAATGTCCTTAACCTATTTTCCATTAACAGTTTTTAAAATTCTGTACTGGGATGTTTAAAAAAACTTAAACTTTGCATTTCATGCTGTCAAAATGGTATTTTCCTCCCAAATCAAAATAATCTGATCAGAGCTGGGGGAAAATTTTTTTAGGTGAATACAGGCCTATTTAAAAAAAAAAATTTAAGATGAGTTTCCTTCTTGAAAAATCAGTGTATTTATCATAAAACGCTGTTGTTAAAAATAATTGAACAAATAAAGTTTGCTTTGAGATGCATAGTTTTCAAAGTAAAAAAAACAAAAACAAAAAAAACAATGCTGTGTATACATTCCAGATTACCACACGAATATTTCTGAAATTCAAAGCAACATGAATGCTCAAATTGACACTTTTAAAAATCCCTCTCTTTCCTTTAATGATTGGTTAAACATCTAGACTGGAAAATTTTTGTCAACTACCAAGGACTTTTATTGGGGTTTCTTTCTTCTTACTCTAATTATGTTTTGCTGTTTTCTCCCATGTCTCTCCACCTGATGCTAAGACTCCATCACTACAATAACTTCAAGCCAACAGATGATCTTTTCTACTCAAGGAGATTCATACTCATTGTCCACCTTGAATTCAGTTGCTTCCGCCTTTCATAACTCTCCTATACGTCCCCAGACTGACCAATGTTGACCCACAGGTAGGGACATCTCTATACCGCTATTTAGCAGGAAGAAGCTATAGAAGATGAGACCCTCCACCTTCAGCAACTTTAAAGATTTAAAAGTCAAAACTGATTAGGGGGGATCGGACAAGGGACCATAAGGCAAGTTGAGGGCAAAGCACAAGCTAGCACCCCACTCCCAACCCCTAGGTGGGATACGTGTGATTCCTCAGGCACTCCTGGATGCCCAAGAACAAAGGAAAGGAAACAAATAGGAAACTGACAGAGATCACAGTCATGAGGGCATGAGTCTCCATCAGTTTACAAATATCTTAGTAAATTACAAGAAAAAGGCATTCATTTCAATAGCCTAATCTCCAGAAACCTATAGACTCGGTTTCCTGGAGCCCCTAATATCACCCTCCCCTCCATAGTGATGTGGAGAACAAAGGCAAGAAGGAAATGGCAGGGAAAATTAAATTTCTTTATAACTGCAGCCCATTGACAAATACTTGAGGCAAATACAGAGTATAACATTTCTCTAGGAACCTCCTACCGTCATAATGCTAATGCATTACTAGAGGGAAAACCACCTTAGTTTGACAATAGCAAGGTCTCCAGTATTTTAAGAGTCCTCTTTAGTGTATCAAAGTCTTTCTGGAGGCCTACCTCCCTTTTGTCTTTACCTCCCCCAACTCCATAGTATATAACCAGTCACTCTTCACAACCCCAGTGCAGCTCTTTCTGCCCATGGGTCCTGTTCCTGTGCTTTAATAAAATCACTTTTTTGCACCAAAGATGTCTTCAAGAATTCTCTCTTGGCTGGCAGCTCTGGACCCCTCCCCCCCCCCACCACTCTAAAACCTTATCAACTCCAGTCCGCCCGCTTAACTCACAGAAATCCCTCTTGAATACCTGAAACCAGAAGTTCTAATTTTCTCATCTTTTCACGTTATCTTCATTCTCTCAGTGTCTGTAGGGAACATGAATGCTGATATCTCTCCAGCTTTACTTCTGCCAAGAGTATAGCTATTTCTCAAATGCAGTATGAAAGCGTCAAATGCTTGCCCTGGCTTGGGTCAGTGCTCCCTCCCACTGCAGCCAACCATCTGTGGCCAGGATCATGCTACATTAGAAAATGTTAGCTTCCCTAGGAATCTCATGACTGGGATGGAAGAGGCATTCCCATAGGAAAAGGGGGAGATGACAGAAAGAATAGATGTCAGCACACAGGAGATGCAATCAGCACCCACTCAACAAAGGGTTGATGAATATTGAAGGGACAGGGATTGTGCTAAGTGCTGGGTGACTCAGTCCTTGCCCTCAGGGCACCTACCTTCTAATGTAAGGGACTGGTGATAAACTGATATTCATCCAAATTGCCAATTAAACAAATGGTAAAAGGATATGAACAAACACAGAAGAAAACTGGTGAATAAACTGAAAGGGCGGGCCTACGCCGGCCGACTCCATCTTGTTCTGTGTCCTCCCCATTGAGTGACTATGTCCCCGACATGATCCCTTTTCCGGGAAAATCACAGAAACCTCAGACCGCGCCTCCTCCCCTTGAGTAACCTCCCGCTCACCCGTTCAAACTTCCTGATCAAAACACGCCCAGCGACCTTGGTAACAGGACTCTGACCCTTCCCCAGCCAATCGGCTGAGGCCACAGCCGTTACCTCACCAACTGCCCCTAGACCCCTATAAAACCTTTGTGCTTTTGAAGCTCTCTCCCCCTGGTATCTCACCGCTGCGTCTGTGCAGGTAGGGGACTGAGCTCAAGCTAGCTCGAATAAAGGCTCTTTTGCTTTTGCATCGGACTCGGCTCCCTAGTGGTCTTTGGGGATCACGAATTCAGGGCATAACAAAACATATAGAAAGTTGCTCAGCCTCACTCCAATGGGAAAAACACCAATAAACAAAGAAATAGAAGCTCATTTCCATCAGATTTGCAAAAAAATTTAAGTTTGATAATACCATATGTTGGCAAGGATATGGGGAAATAGAGACTTAATATGTTTTTGGAATAGATTAAAAATTAGGACAACCATTTGGGAGAGCAATTTGGCAGTATTAACTTTGAAGATGCACAAATAGAATGACTCAGGAATTTTGCTCCCAGGAAATACTTCACACATACATCCCTCACAAATGTGCTCAAGGAGATGCATATAACAATCTTCATTGCATCACTGTTTGTGAGAGCAAAAACGTGTAGTCAGTCCATTTCAACAACAGAAGAATAAAAAACTAAATCGTGGGGGCGCCTGGGTGGCTCAGTCCATTAAGTGGCTGACTTTGGCTCAGGTCATGATCTCAACAGTGTGTGAGTTGGAGCCCCACGTCAGGCTCTTGTGCTGGCAGCTCGGAGCCTGCTTCGGATTCTGTGTGTCTCTCTCTCTGCCCCTCCCCCCTTGCCCTCTGTCTCTCTCTCTCAAAAATAAATAAACATTAAAAAAAAAAGTAAACTGTGATATATTCATGCAAGGGAATACTACACAGCATTAGAAATGAAACTAGATCTCCATGTATGACATGGATTAATCTCAAAAACGTCAAGTTGGATAAAAAAAGATAACAGTATGTTACCTGTAGAGGACACTTTTTAGGCAACAGGCTCAAGCATTAGAAACTTGAACAAGGCAAAAGTGTCCACAGTGACCACCAAGCTGACGCAAAAAGGTTTATCAAGTGACCCACCTGGAAATAGCCATAGGCTCTGACCAATTACAACCACGCATAGTTCTTAAGATCACCAAAAAAGGGAAAATTCCATAGGTTCCATACTTCCTCACTCTGCCCTATACCTATAGCCCTTTACCACCACCTCCTGGCAGATAGTCTCTCCTTTGCTGTCCTTCCTGCTCTTTTGCAGTGTATTCAATAAACTTTTATCTCTTTTGTTCTGCCTTGGGTGTATTCTTTCACCACCCATGCCTTGGCCCCCTATCCAATCAGACCATGCCACATCACCATTTATGTATATTATTAAAATTCAAAAAACAGTTTTGATACGTACATAATAAAAGTGTAAAAACATAAATGGGAATGATACACATCAACTTCAGGATAATGGTTATACCTGGAGATAGGAATAGCATCCTAGTTATGTTTGAATTTTTTTTTTTTTAGAGAGAGAGAGCATGCATGAGCCGGGGGGGCGGGGAGAGAGACACACACACAGAGAGAGAGAGAGAGAGAGAGAGAATGAAACCCAAGCAGGCTCCACATTCAGCACAGAGCCCAATGCAGAGCTCGATACCATGACCCTGGGATCATGACCTGAGCAGAAATCAAGAGTCAGATGTTCAACTGACTGAGTCACCCTGGTGCCCCTGAAAAATCTTTTTAATAAAAAAAGAGAATAAAGCAAAATGCTAACTCTCAAATTTTGGTCAATACATGGGTATCTGAACATGTTTGTTTGTCATATTTAATAATTTTAAAATTTAAAAATATTAAGAGTCGATTAATTAAAATGATGAACAACTCCAGAGCTCATCTATGTCTGTGAAATTGAAACATCCTAAAATCCAACTGAGGACACATGTGAAAAACTTCAGAACCAATCCTTTGAGTTTCCCTTCTTTTTCAAAAGAAAAGTTGGATAAAATGAGTGGATCTAGATTCCTGGATCTATACAGGGAGAAACAAGGCATCAAAAGCATGGTTTTCAAGACACACAGACCTGGTTCAAATCATAGCTGCCTTGGTTATTCAATACATGTTCTTGGGTAAACCACTTCCTCCCTCCAAGCTTGTTTCCTCTTTTATGAGATGGAGATAAGCTGGCCAGATGGCAGATAGCACAAGGCAGCCCCAGGTCAGGGATACCTGAGAGCCAAAGGGAAGCTGGCAGATCAGAGAAACCAGCCCTGTGGCCATCAGAAGAGGGCTGGGCTTGGGTGTAAACAATGGCAACCCATTACAGAAGAGGCCAGAGCTCTAAGAAGGGAATCAGGCCCTGTTGGGTTTCAGACAGATGTACCCCTTCTTCTTCCCCCCGTTGCCCTGGGGAGAGCTTGGCCAGCCCTATCACCGTTACTGCAGGTTGAGAAGACACTGGCTGGGTGGCTGGGTAGGCACCTGCTCTACCTCAAGAACTAACTACAGTGTAGTGAACCAGCTTGCACCTTAGCAGCCTCTCTTCCACCACTCCTCTTCCCTCTCCCTGTACCCAAGCACTAAGTTAAAGCGATCAGAGGCGGCAACTTCTAGTAAGAGTCTTACCTGGGCCAAGAGAGTTATAGAGGGGTTCTCCAGGGATGCAGTTGTCTGCTCAGGATTATACCAACTAGGGGTGTAGACTATACACCAGAGAGCCTCCTTCCCAACTCACCAGGAATACTTCAAGTTACACTTGGACTATGCCACCTCCCCTAGGCATTTTAGTCTCCAGGCCTCTCCTGGCCCCAAGGAAAGAGGAGCTCACAGGGACAGATAAGAGCGGTCTGAGGGGCACACACCCAACAAGAGAAAGACAACATACAGGACTATCTTATCCAGACACACCAGAGTTAATAGACTAGGCAGGGCAACAACTGAAAATAAGCATTTTAAGTATTATTAAAAAAAGAAAAGAGAGGACTTTGGAAATATGAAGGGAGAAACAAGAAATCATAAACAAGAACCAACTACAGAACCCGATGTGAAAAATGTAGATTAAATAAAGCCCTCAAAGGCTGTGGTGAATAGCAGTGTGGATATATACCCAAGGACGAAATAAGCAAGTGTGAAGATCAGGTTCAGAAAATTGCCTTAAAAGCATAACAAAGGTATAACTGAAAGGCAGAAGGTTAAGCCAGTGTTGTCTGAAGCTGGCTACTTCTGAATGATATGGTGTATGATATAATGAGTGGACTCTTTGGTCAAGGGTCCTGCCTTTCACTGTATAGTGGGTCCCCTCATTGTATGCTATGTTGTTTGTGACTACTTCCTGTGGATTGGGCAGGCATAGTGTGGTTCCCCAGATAGTGATGAAAAAAAAAAAAAAAGGATGGAAGGAAAGAGGGAAGGAAGGAAGGAAGGAAGCAAGCTATAAAAGGGGTGAACACAAATATACCCTGGACTTTAGGAACAAAAGTGCACAAGAATGCAAATGGCACCAGGATTCCAGCTCTACTTTCTTTCTTTGTTTTTCCTGCTCTACCTCAATCTCTTTGACCTGAAGCCTTCTTCTATACAGGTGGGGAAAATGGCTGCCTATAGCTGATAAGTTTTATATCTTTATCCACCCAAGACAGATTGATCTCAACACTCTGCTAACCAAATTTAAGAATCTCATGAAAGGATCTTCTTCGTCCAGCTTGATCCAAGTCATTACCCTGGGACTAATTATTTGTGCCAAGAATCATATAAACATGGTAGGTTTCCAGTTAATTCAATCATTAGGGAAACAATTCTCAGGAGATGAAGACAGACAAATGTTTGCATAGCAGTACACTTTACACCAGAACAAAGCCTGATATATAGTAGGTGATCATTAAATGTCAGTTCCCTGCTGCCCTTCTTGCACCATCATCAGAGACGTGTAGTACTTATCCTGGTAGAGATGGGGAGCCACTAAGGAATTTTAAGCTAAAGATGACATTGTCGGCTTTTGTTAAGACTACTGTGTAGCAATATGGAAATTGGACTGTGTAAGGAAAGTTGGCAGTGTTTATCTTTAGAATTTAATCTTTAGAGGCGCCTGGGTGGCTGAGTCGGTTAAACGTCCAACTTCAGCTCAGGTCATGATCTCATGTTCTTGGGTTTGAGCCCCATGTTGGGCTCTGTGCTGACAGCTTAGAGCCTAGAGCCTGCTTCAGATTCTGTGTCTCCCTCTCTCTCTCTGCCCCTTGCCGCTCATGCTCTGTCTCCCTCTGTCTCAAAAATAAACATTTAAAAAAAATTTTTTAAGAATTTAATCTTTAATTGTAGAATATCCAGATGGGGTTATGATTGAAGAGGAATTAACATCACTCAGAGATGGATATATTGACTATTGGGACTTTGTCTTCCCTTTTTTCAGAAGGTAAAGGGTGACTATTTTTATGATGGATATTAGATCATGTAAGTGGAAGCACAAAGTTTAAAATGGATATAAGAGTAAAACTGGATGCAAAGGGGTGGACTGTGCTGGTCATGTGCCTGTTTACTTATGGCTCCATCCTTCACCCTTCACCTGCCCTGCTGTGTATCTAACTCCTGACAATCCAATTTCCAAAATTTCCTTGCCAAATAGTCCAGTTAGTTTCAGCTAATGGCAGCCAATGCCAGGTAAAAGGAGATTGAAAAGGATTGGTCAGAGAGGAGGGAAAAGATCAAGAAAAAAATGTGTCATAGAAGCCAAGGGAGGAGCACATGCAATTCATTCAATTCTGCAAATATTTAAGTGTGACCTCTGGGCTTCAGTCAGACTGAGCACATCAGACCCCAAGATGACAAAGGCCTAGTCAACATCCTCAAGTGGAGTGACAGAAAAATTTTCAGGCAGAAACTGTGACAAAACAGGGTGACTGAACTGCAGCTGAGGAAAAACAAAACAAAACAAAACAAAACAAAAAAAGAAACCTAAAAAAATTTTTTCTCTGACTGCAAAGTTCTGGTTAAATTCACTGATAATAACTTTTCTCTTTGGGAACTTTGCACTCCTGTTTTACCAAGGAGGTGATCCCTCAAGCAGTGAGCTGGCACCCTGGCCAGGTTTTGAATGGCATCTCTGCTAAGACTCTATTTAACAGTGTTAAATGGTGCAAGGAGGTCGAGCAAAATAAGAGCTGAGATGTTACCAACAGATTTAATAAAGAGGGATTTGTTAGAGACCCAGGTGAGAGAAGTTTCTCTGGGTGGGCGGGGCGTGGAATAGGAAACGCATATTATCCAGAAGTAGGGCTGTAATAGAAAGGAGAGGAGGTAGCCAGTGAGGGAGGACAGTTTCCCAAACAAGAGAGATCTGAGCATACCTGTGAATGACTACAAGAGTCCCGGGTCAACTAGATGGCTTGGGGTTGCTTACAATAAAGACACCTATTCACCGCGCAGCCCCTCATGGAGTTCTTCTTTGAAGTACCTCAGGATGTTTCCCCTGCTACACCTGGAAACCTTGGCAGTCACTGGAAGTCACAAAAGACTAGGTGATTAGGAGATCTAAACACTGCCTTCTGATCCTGCCTGCTTCATTAGCATGCCCAAGACCCCAAGAGAGCAGAACCCCTGGGGTCTGAGAAGCAGCCAACGGAAGGTAGAGTACCAAGCGTCTGGGATCCAGGCTGCAGTCCCGCCTCTGACACTCCATAACCTGATACCCGTAGCCTTGTGACTTGTCTTGAGGTCACAAGGGATGCCCGAGGTTTTGAGGGATGCCCAGAAAACACCTTTTGGGTTTGAGTGCAGTCTCTACCAATGCACTACAATGCGACCTGGGGCCTCGGTTTTTCCTTCTAGGAAGCCCTGCTTTACAGAGTAACCGAGAACAGCGGTCAACTGACCACTAGGCATACAGTAAGTGCTCGGGAAATGCCAATATCACCGTCTCCCATTACGCCCAGGTACAGCCTCTCGCTCCACACCGCACCTTGCAGCGGGGGCGGGAGGTCCCCGCGCTCTGGTCGGCTAGCCCACTCCCGCTGCCCCGGCGCGGGCCGCCTGTCGCTGATAGCAGCGGTGCATTGTGGGCCTTGTAGTGCGGGGCTGGGGTTGGGTGGGTGGGCGCGGCCGCGGCAGTCGCAGCGGGGCCATCTTACGCGGGCCGGCTGGTTCGGCCTGTGCAGCCCGCACCCGCGCCCTTCGCCCGGCCCGATGGCTCCGCGGCCGCTGAGCCCCTTGGTGCTGGCGCTGGGCGGCGCCGCGGCCGTGCTGGGCTCAGTACTCTTCATCCTCTGGAAGGCCTACTTCGGGCGCGGACGGGAGCGGCGCTGGGACCCGAACGAGGCCTGGTGGGGCGCGGAGCCTCCTCGCCTCCCTGAGTGGGACGAGTGGGACGTGAGTGCCGGGCCGGGGTCTGTATCTCCGCACGTGCAGCTGAGGGGTGTGACGCGGCCCCGCGAGGCCGGAAGCGCCTGGGTCCGGGACTTGGCGCCACAGCCCGCTAGCCCTCGCGAAAGGGCGCGCGGTGGGCAGCCAGGCAGTCGTGAGTCCCGGAACCGAGAGATGGGTGGGCATTTCAGGGAGTGTTTGGCACCGCCCTGTGCTGCCGCGGGACCCGGGCTTCCTCGTGGGCGCCAGAGCTCCGTGGGCGCGGCCCCGGAGTGATGTCGGGCCCGCGCCCTGTCCAGCCCGCGCTCGCCGGGCGCCTGCGCAGTACGCACAGCCCGCGGCCTGGGGCATGCTGGGAGAGGCCTCCGCCCCTTCCCGGCCCCAGGCCGAATTGCGAGTTTTTCCCTGTCCGTGGTACCTACGATCCTGGGTCGCGGGGATTGCCAGTCTGAGGAGGCTGAGACTTCGCAAGAAGGAATTTCACCGAGGTCACTCAGGGAAAGCCAGGAGAATAGGGTTTGGGATTCAGGACTCCAAAGGCAGCGCTGGTCTCACTGCACCAGACCATGCCTGCCTGCCCATTGATGAGTGGGGAGCGGGATGGACGCTTTGGTGTCTTCGGTCTTCTTTTAGGGAGGGTCCGGAGGGAGGGTGCCGGCCGCAACCTGACCTGTACTCCACAGCCTGAAGACGAGGAGGACGAAGAGCCGGCGCTGGAGGAGTTGGAGCAGCGTGAGGTGCTGGTGCTGGGGCTGGATGGCTCAGGGAAGAGCACGTTCCTGCGCGTGCTGTCTGGGAAGCCACCGCTGGAAGGCCACATCCCCACCTGGGGCTTCAATTCTGTCCGGCTGCCCACCAAGGACTTCGAGGTGGACCTGCTAGAGAGTGAGCAGACCCCCCCCGCCGCCCCCCCCCATCTCCCCATCACCTCAGCTGGACCCAAGCGGGGGATCTTTGCCTGGGGGTGGCTCCAGCATGCATATCTAAGCAGGACACGTCCCTGTATGACATTCTTCCCCTGCCTCTCTGGGACACAAATATAGTCCAAGCTCTGTCTTCTGAAGCGATGGGCCGTTCATGATCAGGCAACTCCACCTTGGTCACTGCCTGTCCCTCACCCCTACTGAAGCTCACATGCCTAACACTGAGATATCAAAAGCTAAAGTTTCCTGTATGCCAAGCACTTGACAGGCATTATGTAATAAAATCCTCCCAACAATTCCAACAAACTGGAAACAGTCATTATCCTTGTTACATGCATGAGGAAAGGGAGGCCCAACAAGTTAAATAATTTATCCTGGCTCACCCAGCTTGCCAGTCTGCTAATGCAGACTCTGACTCTAAGCTCTCGATGTTAAGTACCATGCTACATTGCTTGTTTCTGAAGGATGCTTGCTATTTTCTTCTGCCCTTTGCACTGTTCCCTCAGTCTGGAAAGCCCTTCTTCCCTTGATAAACTGCTACACCTTCAAGATTTAGGTCAAATATGATATCCTGTGAAGCCATCTCTGACTCCCAGGCTAGGTTAAGGGCTCTTCCTCTGAGCTGGCTTTTGCCACATACCAGGCTGTGTCCATAACTAAGCATCTGGGACACAGATGGGTCTGATCCAGTCTGGCCCCTAGGGCCCAGCCTCAAGCAGATACCTGGGAGAGCTTGTTGAGTGAGTGATCAGAGGGGGTCTGGGCAGCGCCTATCCTCAGTGTTAGGCTTCTTGGGATCCCAGGAGAGGGTTGGCTGAGGGGGTATTGAGAGGACAGCAGTACTTAGCCACGTGTGTCTAGCTACAGACTTGGAGGGGAGGGACAAATGGACTTCTTGCCAGCCACAGGACTCAGGCCATAAAGATTGGGTAGGCTTAGTTAAGCATTATGTAGTGAGATCAGACTCTGAGGGCCTACCTGTTAGCCTGAATGGGCCCAGTTCTTCTGGTCTCAGGCACTTGCTTGCTGGCCTGTCCTGGCTATATCTTTCCTCCCTGATTGTGGCAAACATTGATATCCACCTGGAATTTGGTTCTTTAAACAAGATTTTCCCCATCCCTGGAAGAAGGGGTTTGGTGTTTTCATGTTACCCAAGAGTCTGACTGGTTACAATCCAGGTTTGATAGGTCACTCCTGGATTCAAATTCAGATCTCCCATTCAAGTCCTAGAGTTTTCCCTTCCCACAACACTCACATGGCTGTGGTCTCCAATGCCTGGCCTGGAGCCCAGCCAAGGATGGGCCCTTCGTGGATCTTTGATGACTCTTTCCGTCCCCCCCACTCCCCCCACTTCGTATACCTCTTTTATTAGCTAGTTCTTTCAGCTTTATTTTCCAATAGATTCTGCATCTGTCCACTTTCCCCCACTTCCACCACTGCCTGTTTGATCCAAGCCACCATCATCCCAGTACTATAATAGCCCCTGTGCTGGTCTTTCTGCTTCCACTTCTGTCCCCAATGTCAGCCAGCAGTATCTTTCAGACACCCATGTCACGCTTGCTTAAAACCCTTAAGGGGATCCCCAGCAGCCTCACTGTAGCCTTACAGCCCCTGTGTGTTCAAGCCCTGGCCAACCTTAATGGTTGTGGCTTCTTCCTCCCTCCCTCAGCCATCCTGGCTGCCTTCTGTTTCTCAAACACAGTGTTCTTGCTCTTCCTTCTGCTTGTAATGCTTTTCTCTGCCTCCTCCCTTAGCTAGCTCCTTTTCATTAGTCCAGACTCAGCTCATATGCTGCTTCCTCGGGGAGACCTTCCCAGATGACCCAATCCAAAGCCACCCTCCGCCATTTTCACTTTTTCTATTTGATTTCCTTCCCTTCTGAAATGTGCTTATGTGTTACTGCCGTGTCCGTCTTGGTTACAGAGGGAGCTCCTTGAGAGCAGGGCCCTGTCTGCCTTGTTCACCTCTGTATCCCCAGCACCCAGATCAGTGCTTGGCACCTAGTAAGTACTCAGTAAATACTTGTTGAGTGCCTGCTATGTGCCAGGCATTGTGCTGAGGGCTTTGGGGGGGGATCCAGATGTAAACAGCTCTAACTCTCAAAGAGCATAGAGTCCACAAGTATCAGAAATATATTCAGCAACACTAGGATGTGGTGTGACTAATGGGGACTGTGCAGAGGGACAGAGAGGAACAAGAAGGCAACCCAGGGTACTGTGTGGGCAGCCATGTGGTGGTAGGACTGAGTGTGGTGTTTGCAAGGAAAGAAAATGGGGTGGCCAGACTGAACAAGAGACACTGAAGGGAAAATGGCTGTGCACAGGCTGGGCAGGGAGTCCTGGCTTCTGACCACACCATTACTGGCCAGGGAGGAAGCTAGGAATTGGCAGGAAGCAGCCCAGGAAAAAGAACTAGAGAGTACTATTTAATGAGCACCTTGTATGCCAGTCCTGTGAAAGGTGCATTGCGTGTGGTACCTTGGGTTTTGCCACAACCTATTAGTAGATAAGTTCAGTGAGGAGGAGAATGCTGCTGCTTGAAGGCAGTGACTGCCCAGGGAGCCCTAGCTGTCAGAGCCAGAGCTAACCAGGTCTGATTGGCTCCAGAACAGGTTGTCTTTTCCTTGCCCCTGGCTGATGGAGCCTTGGGAAGCCAGAAGAGGGGTGGTCTTGAGGCTGTATGTACAGAGCTGGGGCCTGAGGAGGCTCTGAGCTGGCCCCTGGCCTCTCCTCAGTCGGTGGCAGTCAGAACCTACGCTTCTACTGGAAGGAGTTTGTGAATGAAGTAGACGTGCTGGTGTTCCTGGTGGACTCGGCTGACCGGCTGCGGCTGCCTTGGGCCCGGCAGGAACTGCACAAGCTGCTGGACAAGGACCCTGACCTGCCTGTCGTCGTGGTGGCCAACAAGCAGGTGAGAGCCATGGGAGGCTGGCTTAGGCCAGTTGGGCTTGATCCACTGATCCCTGGGCAGGGGCAGGGAGCACAGGAGAGAGATTCAGGCCCAAGTCCATGACCCGGAGCACTTGGCTGAGATTCTGTCACGTGCTTTTCATCCTGTGCTTTTTCCTCATCCCTGACCCTCGTCCTCTATCTGCCTTCCTCTTTGTCTCCCTGCCACCCACCATCCTGGAGAAATGAGAAAAATAATGATTAAGCATCCACTACATGTCAGTCAGGTATGGTTTTGAAGAGCATTTCATATTATGCTTCTAATTGACCCTACTACGTATGGGATACTATTCCCATTTTACAAATTGGGAATCTGAAGCTTGAGGTTTTGTAATCTCCCCAAGGCTGTACACCTTGAAAATAGTGGAACTGGGATGTCTAAATCCAAAACTTGTGCCTTTTCTGCATTGCCATATCCTTGTGACTTCCAGCTCTAGATCTGAGAGGTAAAGCTGGGAAGTAGTAAGTTGAGCCGATTGAAATAACAATATTATGAGTGCACCTACAGTGTGCCAGGCTAACCACCTGACAATCATGACCTCACTTAAATCCTGCAAAACCCTGTGATTGGCCTTGTTATTATCCCTCAATGCCCAGAGTTACAGCTGGTATATGGCAAAGGCAGGACTTGAACTCAGATCTTCCTCAAAGATCCTTCTTAACCACACTATACCTCTCCTGGGCCTTTGGCCAGACCTAAGCTGCCCTTCTCAGTACATACCAAGTTAAGCTTTGCCACGGTACAGAGTTCTGTCATTTTTCCTGTGGCCTGGCCCATGTCCCTGAGAACTGTGGCACATGTTCCCAACCTGTCTTGAAGAGAAGCTGTACGTCTTTGATCCCAGTTTCCCTTGCCTGTCAGGAAATACTTGACAATCATTTATAAATATGCCCATATGTCCTGGTTTTCCTGGGATGGTCCCCATTTATGCCTGTTGTTCTGGTATAATTATTAATAGTGCCCACTTTGAGTCTCAGAAGTACCCTGGTTTGGATGATGAATTATATCATCATTCTACTCATAATTTATGGCAATATAGAACCTACAGGAGACAACACCTAAGGTCCTATGAATTCTCCAAGAATTATTTTAATTTGGGGCCAGGGCTGAAATTAAAATGTACCCTCACCAGCCGTGCTCTGCAGTGGCTTCTTTTTTCCTCAGCCAGTGTCTAGGAGTCTGGGGCAGATAAGGCCCTTGTCTGGAAATGATCCTAGTATAAGATCTCCCCACTACTGAGTTTAGGAAACTGAGCTAGGATTCCTGTAAGGGGTATAGCCTTGGTTATCAGCCCAACCTGGGTTTGAAACCTGGCTTTGAAACCTGGCTTTGTCACTGTGTCCTTAGCTAAATACCTTCACCTCCCTGAGTCCATTTCCTCAGCAGTTCAGTGCAGACTGTGAGAATCAAATAAGTCTAAGCGCCTCTTACAATGCCTGGCTTAAAGGAAGTGCCATCTCTTACCACAGTGGCTGGTGATGGTATGAAAAGAGGTTGGTACCAAGGAAAGACGGAAAAGAGTTTAGACAAAGGGGCCCAGAGGCCACTTCTGGGAACTTAGGCCCCAGTGTTCCCCGGGTAGCCAAACAGTTCTTTCCATGGATGACAGCATGGGTGCTGGGAAACTGTCAGCTCTGTTCCAACTAGCTTCTCCATCTCCTCCCAGGACCTGAGTGAGGCCATGAGCATGGTGGAGCTGCAGCAGGAGCTGGGCCTGCAGGCTGTCGATAGCCAGCGGGAGGTGTTCCTCTTGGCAGCCAGCATCGCCCCTGCAGGACCTGGCTTTGAAGACCCCGGCACCGTGCATATCTGGAGACTGCTCTTGGAGCTTCTCTCCTAGGCTGGCCCCCACCTGCTCACGCACCCAACCCTGGAGACCCCCGTTCTGCCACTCCTGCTTCTCTATTGCCGGCCTGGGCCTGAGGCAGGAGCTGTGTGGCAACTCTTCCCTTCTCTCCTCCCACGCTCCAGAACAGGGCCTGAGCAAGGCCAAGAACCACACAGAGGCCTTCCTGGTGAGGTGGCCGTGAGGCTGAAGTGGGGAGGCAGGTGGGGCAGACAGTGGAAGAGCATAGTGTCTGGCTCACTCCAGGCTGGAAGTGGATCCAATTTTCACCAGTGAAGGCCTGCACCCTCCTTCTCTGATGTGTAAAGCAAGGTGCTCAGTGGGCTCAGTTCTCACCACTGCAGGTTGTGGTGACTGAGAACCAGTATAGTGCCAGAAGTACTCCCAATCTGAACCATTCCCTCCTGGAGACTTCACGCCCCTCTCATGCAGGCAGGTTCTGGGCAGTACACAGTGAGCCGTGGCTCCAAGGCCTACGATGTCCTGCAGCCCCAGTTCTGCCCAGCTGGGTCATGGCCTTGTGCTATCTCTGCCTCTCTGGCCCTGGGGCCATCATTTTTAAAGAGAGGTGATTTCCATGGGTTTTTTGTTGTTGTTTTTTTTTTTCTGACTTGGAAATACATTTTCCAGCCATGAAGGTAAGAAGTGCTAGAACGAACCTGGAGATCCTAGCAAGCTTTCTGAAACCTCCTGCTTCTGCAAGCCAAGGCCTGCCTGCCAGACTACAGGATCAAGTGGTATTCACCCCCAATCAAAAAAACTAAAGGCTTTTTTCCCCCTAATCTGGACACACAAGCTGCTGCTCTTGCACTAACTGTGCCAATGCCCATGTTTACAGAAGTCTGGGGGAGGAACCCATGTCCCTGGGGAGACAACTGTCAGCTGGAGCTGGGTGTTGGCCTCAGAACTGCGTTTTAATTATTTATTTATTTATAAAAGGAACAGGCCAAAGTTTTAGGTTCTGTTTCTAGGTGCTGTTATCAGAACCCCAGATGACTGTCATGGAAAACTTGTGTCTTTGAGGAAAATAGCTGGAATTGTGAGGCAATGTGATAACCTCCACATGTCAGTGGAGACAAAGTTCTAGCTTCCCCCTATCATTTACAGCTGTATGCAGTATCGTACTTCACATTAATCCACATGAACTTAAACTCCACCACCTGGCCTGATAAGTCAAAAGGACACACCTCCTTCTGTGTAGATGGTGACTCTAGGAGAGGAAATTTGAATCATGTAAATCCAGGCAAAAAGAAATGGGAATTAGCAGATCAGCCAATAGGGGGACTTTGGGTACCTCACTCAGCCTTTCTGGACCTGCTGATTCCTGAGCTAAAGCAAAGTTGGACAGAATTTCTGGGTTTCTCCAGTGCACACTCCAGGATTCTCCTGTTTCTGGTGACCAGCCAGTTTGTCTGTATATTGACACTTCTCTTTAGTGCAGGCAAAAGAAGGAGCCTTTTGTCTGTCAGGGGCCACTGAGTAATCAGTAGCCACAAATGGATTTTTTTTTTTAGAGGTCATATCCAACTCCGTTTGCTTTTTAATTGAGAATACAGATTATGTGCCTTCATTTCATTTGACATTTACTCAGTGTGTGCTTCAGTTCCATGCTGTGGCCTATGTGAGAAAAGGCACAGGGAGGGAGGGTGGGGAGGGAACCCCCCAAATCCAGAAGTGTGATTATTGGAACAGTGGCCTACCATGCTCTTGGGCTGTAGGTATATCAACAGAATCACTATTATTTGAAATCCTGATTAATGTTCGCAGAAGAAAGAGATTTGTTTGCTTTTACTTAAAATATTTAAGGAGTGACTTGGCTTTTAAAGAGTAGCCTTTGAAACTTTGCCGACAAATTTTCATTTTGACATTGAAAGATTATAAAACTACTTCTCTGTTCTTTGAACTCCTGGTTCTCCAGTGCTTGACATTTACCTTTGGAACCAGCAGTGTTGTAGGGGATCCTTTTCTAATTTAGATCTGCCTTTGGTCTAATGAGTATCATTATGTAATACAATTTTCAAAGTCTCCAGTGAGGGCAGTGAACTTGAATAAAGAGTTTAACTAACTATATCTACTTGAGCAACTTTTGAAGACCACTCCCAGAACTGACAGGTCCCAGTGGTACACCAGAAGAGACACCACCGGGGGGCGCTGAAGGTCCAGAGTACCACCCCTCTGATACTTGTGCAGAATATAGATGTTCTCTTGGCCTGTGAGTGTGCCTCATCACATTTGTGGCTGACAGCTGTGCTCTGGTAGGGTCGTTGGCCTATCCTCCAGGCAGAGTGCCAACAGTGCTTATCTGCTCTGGTTTCTGCCAGGATTAGACCAGATGAAGTAGAGGAGTGGGGCTCTCTTACAAACAGCTACGTGCCTGGCCTGTGGTGCTCTTACCCAGTTGCTCCCGAATGTGACTTTCTGATTCACAAGCCCAGATCACCTGCTCCTGGGACCCAGCCATTATCTGGAGTTCATCTCAAAGTTTTCTGAGCTAGCCTGGATGACACTGCCTCCACCCCACTGCCCCAACACTACAGCTCCCAACCTACCTGAGCGTGGGTTAGGGGTCAAATGTCAGCAGCTCTCCTAACAAAGGCAGCTGGAAGGTAGGAAGGCTCTGGGTCTGGGAGAACAGATGGGCACTCCACATCAAAGGGAAGCCTCTGCTTCTGCTTGCCTGTTGAACCTATGCCTCATCATTCACCCTGGCCCTAAGGGCTTCTGTTCTTAAGAATTACTTAATGCAATGTGGCTTCTGGTTTTCCATTCTCTGACCTGCTGCCAACCCTCAGGAGAGGCCAACTTGGCTGAAAGCTTGGTCATGTGGATGGTCTGAGCAAAATTAGGTTCCTGAGACTACTGAGACCACCACCTTGGACTGGCTGCCTATCCCAAGAAGCCTCCTCTGGTACCTCTTGGTGCCCAGATGTGGGTTGCAAGCTTGCGCTGACACACTGGCATCCAGCTGTAAGGACGGGGTGGGATGGTGAAATCAGTCCATCACAGCCCTCCCAGTCCTGCAGAGAGGTGCTGATGAGAATCTGAGGACTCTTCCCCGTCTGCCTGAATGAAACACTAGATTCTCCAAAAAATGTTTCCACCTGACTTTAGAAAACATTTGTTCTTATGCTAGTTTAGTAGCAATCGCCAGCACTTTGAACTAGCTGCTGAAACTCACCTGTGGTATTCATCCTCAAGCACCTGCCCACACCTCAGACCTGGGAATGAATAGTCTTAGTCTGCCTGTCTTGTTTGTTGGCTCACACATCCCTGAAGTCCTTTCTAGTAAAGAACCTCCACCTTTTCCTCATCTGCTGCCTCTGCGAGGTGGGCCCATGAGGTACATGGGGAGAATTCCCATCAAAGATCTGGAAGAGGCCTTGCTGTCCCAGCCCAAGCCCTATGAACCCAGACCTGCAGGGTTGCCAAGGACAATCTGCATTAAAGAGCACCGGCAGCAGTTTGAGCCACACAATAAATGCCAAAAACTCAGTTGTGGTTTCATTTGAATTCTGATTTTGAGGAGTACATGCTGGGTGCTTATAGCTCCAGTGAGGGGCAGCTATGGAGGGTGGTCCCAGAATACTACCTGTGACACAATCACTGGTCAACAGCAAGTCCCAGTCCTCTGACCCTTCAACCCACAGCTCAGTATCTTTTGGGAGGTATCCAAGCCTGGTTGACATTCCTTGGGAGTTCTAGCTGATGGGCTGGAGCCAGGGTGTGGAAACAGGAGCAAAGGATGTCTAACTGCCTCCATTCCAGAGATCAGAATGGAGCATTCCCCTAGCACCTGCCTTGGGCTGGGCTCTGGATTCCCAGGTAAGGTGTCCACACTCCAGCCCAGTCTGGAGGCAGAAGTCAAGCATATTAAAAGGCATTTATGACTGATCTTTATTGCCACAGGAAGTCTGGGGTGTAGGGACAATAGGACACTTACACAGCCTGGGGGTGGGGCACAGTGGTAGGAAAGGCTTCCTAAAATTGGCACCTGAATTGGGTAAAGAAACAAGGGGACAGCCATCAAAGGTCTGAATATGGAATGCTGTGGAGGGCATTATGAAGCCAAACAACAAAAGTCCTCATGAGCTCTGCTGCAGACTAGATTCCAAAGGCTGTGTGAACACTGCTTACAATGGCCAGTCACTGCTGGGGTCTAAACTGGCTGGGTCCTCTAGGAGGGGTTTCTGGGAACCTCTTCAGTTTCCAGGCTGCCTTCAAATGGAAGGACAGCAAGTGAAAGCCCAGGCTTAGCTGTCGGACAGAATTGACTTCAAACTTCACACTGACCACTCAAGCCTGTTTCCTTACCTGTAAAAGGATAAAGCCACACACCTTACAGGGTTTTACATGAAGTGATTTATATAAAAATACCAAGTCCTTTTTAAGAGCAGTAAGAACCAGATTTTAGGGGCACTTGTAGGAGAAACATTAGGAATAAGAAGGTTTTAAAATTATAATAGCTGAAGACAGGGGCACCTGGGTGGCTCAGTTCGTTGAGCATCTGACTCCAGCTCAGGTCATGATCTTGTAGTTCGTGAGTTCGAGCCTCACATCAGGCTTGCTGCTTTCAGCGCATAGCCCGCTTCAGATCTTCTGTCCCCTGTTGAAGAACAAGAAGCCCAAGGCACCATGAGAATGTCCTGAAGGAAAGGGACGGAGCAGCAAGGAACTGAAAGCCGCTGGGACTGCACGTTCTCTCCAGAAGGACATCATACCGGCACCAGGCCAGGGAGAAGAATGTTTTATCTGGCACCAGATGTACTCATGACCCAGTATGGAATACACTGCAGGTGCACGGCCTGTCAAGATGCCAAATACTATGTTGTACGTGCTTGCTGTCATCAGACAAATTGCAAAAATAAGAGGCTTGAGCCAGGGGACTGGTGCTTTGGGTTCCTGGAGAGTCTTAGCCCCCTGCTTCGTAATTCTCTCGTCACTGCACCTTTAGGCCCTGTGTCTCTACAGCTGGCGCCCAAACAGGGACCTGAGGGAGGAAGTGTGCAGCACTGCTGAAGAAGTGCCAAGGGAACCAAAGGGAAATTTGGAGCCAGAAAACTCATCCTTTGGGATTTCTGCAGGTAAGTATGGGGAATGCCACCTCATCTAGTTAGGACTCATATATTCAGCTCTTGCAGACTTCATTAAAGAGCTCAGTGGTAAAAGTGAAACGTTCCCCATTTGAAGATTTGTCTTATTTAGTAAAGAAACATTGTTATTGGTTTACGCCCTCTGGCAAAAAAATGCTTTGAATCAGAAACAATGGAATTTGGCTTTACATGCTTTGCCCCTCACTCATCAACAAGGGGAAGCCATCCCTTTCTCCATATGGTCTTTGTGTAATTTAACTTCCCTGGCTTTACAACCCTTGCAGTCAGAATTGGGAGGAGGGGGCACTGGTCCTCACAACCTTTAACTGGCTGAATGTGATCATGAGCTTGTAGATAACGAGGAACCCGAGTCCCAACCTCCACCACCGGAGGAATGAAAACCTACGGAATCATGGGTTAATGGCTCAGAGATAGTCGCAGCTCCAGCCTCCGCACCCCTGCATCCCGCAATACCCCATGGTCCTCAGCCAGTCAATCCTTTTAAGGAAACTAACTGTTCCACTTATTCAAAAAACCCATTTTTTGATACGTCCGCTCAGAGCATCACAGTTCCTGTTTCCCCCATGATGCAGATGCTTCAACAAGCTAAGGCTGGGGGGGACACCGAATTAATGGCTAGTATGCCTGCAATTTATCCTGGCAACATTAGCCAAATTCCTCCTAATCAGCAATATCCTCAGGGAGGGCAACAATTTGATCATGTTCCTTTAAGTTTTAAGGTAATTAAGGATTTGAAACAGGCTTGCATGCAGTATGTGTTAATTCCCCTTGTATGTTGGGATTGGTGTCTGGTTTAGCAAATTCAGAGCGACTCATTCCGTGGGACTGGGAGGTCCTAGGTCGCACTGTCCTAAGTGCTTCTAAATTTTTGCAATTTATAACTTGGTGGTATAAAGACACAGATACAGGCCTGGCGTGATGCTGCCGTGAATCCTCCTGTGCCCATTACCATAGAACAACTTACCGGGCTGGACAAGGGTTTGGCCTACAGGTTCGGCTTCAGTACAATGATCATGCAGTGTCACAGGTCAGATTGTGCTGCCTTAATGTCTGGGAGAAAAGAGCTACCCCAGGACGGGCTACACCCTCTTGTGTTCAAGTTAAAGAGTTCTAATGAGCCCTATGTAGATTTCATCGCTCGACTAAAGGTTGTTATTACAAAAACTGTTTCTCAGGCAGGTTTACGCGATCTCCTCTCACAGCTGCTGGCTTTTGATAATGCTAGTAAGGAATGCCAACAAGCTTTATGCCCAGTGAAGCCTCAAGGTGTTAATTTAACCGATTATTTAAAGGCCTGTCAAGATATTGGCTCAGAGATCTATAAAATGGGGTTACTGGCAGTGGCTATTCAAGGCACTGGACCTTACAAACAGTCCAAGTGTTTTCGCTGTGGCAAATTGAGACATTATACAAGGGACTGTCATAAAAAAAAATAAATAAATAAAAGGGATTGTCGACAGCCGAGTCGTAACAATTCCCGTGATCCACCTTGGCCACCAAAATGAAATACTAATGCTCCCCCCCACCAAGCAATAAAGGCTATTACTATGCACATCGATGTAGATCTAAATTCCTTAAGAATGGAGCTCCCCTGCCACCTCATTCGGTCAGGGAAACGGGATAACAGGCCCTCCCCAGGGCCCGAATGTAAACAACATGGGGAATCAGATTCCACGTTGTTATCCTGTGAGCAGCGGGACTCATCAAGCAAATCTGTCCATGACCTCCTCCATGCCACACGAGGGAGCACTGCATTAGATATTCCTCCTCCAGATTCTCTGGACCTCAAGACTTCCATGGGAATTTATATGCTTAAAACGGGATTTATGACCCTTTTCCTTCAGGGTCCGTTGGCCGTAATGGCTGAAGTAGTCTTATGTCCAAGGGAGTTCATGTCCACTTAGGAATTATAGATGCTGATTTTAAGGATGAAATTTTAGTAATGATTAGTACTTCTGTTCTTTATCGTGTCTTGGCAGGAGATCACATTGCTTAACTATTGTTGCCTTACGTTGCTTTGAATTCCAAGCCGACAGAACGACAGGGAGGGTTTGGATCTACCGGCAAACAGGGTACTTTGGCAAACATTTCTAAAGGACACAAGGCCTGAGCTGACCTTACAAATGAACAGAAAATAGTTTACTGGCCTGGTAGATTCAGGAGCTGATGTCACCATCATTGCTTCTAAGTTCTGGCCTAAGAATTGGCCACTTTGACTTGTATCCACAGTCTTCACGGGTGTAGGAAAAGCTACTGACTGATATCCAACAGAGCATTGAAATTTTTGTGTAAAGGGCCTGAAGGCCAGGCTGCTACTATCCAGCCTTATATTACTGATAGAGCCATTAATCTGTAGGGAAGAGACCTATTAAGTCAATGAAGAGCATATGTTACTATTCCTTATGTTTCTCCTGCTGCAACCAATATTATGTCCAAAAATGAGTTAAAATCCATTAGAAGAGCTTGGACGACAAGAAAATGGGTGTACGGAGCCAATTACTGCCAAAATGCAGCCTCCTTATATGGGACGGGGATACCCTGCACAGAATTCAAATTTAGTGTTAGGGCCACTGTTTCTAAACAACATTATGCCTTACCATTAAAATGGTTAACAACTGCCCCAGTGTGGGTGGATCAGTGGCCCCTTCCAAAAGAGAAATTAGAGGCTTTAGAGCAATTAGTGCAAGAACAATTGGATGCAGGTCATATAGATATGTCCACCAGTCTATGGAATTCTCCTGTGTTTGTGATAAAGAAAAAATCTGGGAAATGGAGAATGTTGACTGACTTAAGGAAGGTAAACGAGTATGGGACCTTTGCAACCTGGGCTCCCATCCCCTACTATGATTCGTCAGAACTGGTCATTAATTATAGATTTGAAAGATTGTTTTTTCACAATTCTACTATAGCCAGATGATAGAGAAAAATTTGCTTTTTCTGTACCTTCATACAATCATATGGCTCCTATGCAATGCTATCAATGGAAAGTGCTTCCACAAGGTATGTTTAATAGCTCTACTATGTGTCAGAATTTTGTTAATCAGCTGCTTTCACAATTGCGTATTCAGTTCCCGCAAGCATTGATTAACCATTACATGAATGATATTCAAACGCCTACACAAGTAGATCTTTATCTTTATTATTAGGCCCAAATACGGCCTAATAATAGGAGAGGAAAAGGTGCAAAACCAAGATCCCTTCCTTTATCTTGGTGTAAAAATTCACAAGGTAACCATCATTCGCCAAAAAGTACAGATTCACCGAGATAATTTGAAAACTTTAAATGATTTTCAGAAGTTACTAGGTCCCAAAGTTGTGACCTGATTTGGGAATCTGACTTATACCTTATCTTTTCCAAACATTAGTCGTGATCCCAACCTTAACAGCCCTACCCAAAAAGCTGAATTAGCAGCCGTTATAGAATTGTTGCATCTTGTACCTGCTTCCCTCAATGTTGTGACAGATTCACTATATGTATGGTTCATAGTCCTAAATATTGAAACTGCACATATTGTTTCACAAAATGAATTACGTTACCTGTTTTTGCATTTACAAGAATTAATACAGACGGCATAGGCAACACCCTTTATATATCACTCATACTTGCAGTCATTCTAACCTTCCTGGCCCATTAGCCTTAGGAAATTCCACTGCTGATGACTTATTACAAGGCACTTTACAGATGACACAAAAGGAGCATATGCTTCACCATACTAATGCTCGAGGACTTGCCCATAGACATACTATAACACATGCTGAGTCAAAAGACATCGTTAGTGCCTGTCCTTCTTGCAAGCCCCTCACTGTGGCTCCATATACTTCTCGAGTGAATCCTCATAGACTACGGGCAAATGAACTTTGGCAATCTGATGTTACCCATATTCCTGCTTTTGGTAAGCTCTCTTATGTACATGTTACTGCGGACTCCTTCTCCGGATATATCTGGGCCACAGCATGTACAGGGAAAAAGGCTATACATTAAAAGTGATAATGGCCCTGCATACATATCTCATAAGGTAGCCCGCTGCTTTGCAGCACAACAAATTACTCATCTTACTGGCATTCCCTGTAACCCTCAAGATCAAGGGATCATAGAACACACTCATCGGGTACTTAAAAACATGTTAATTAAACAAAAAGGGGGAGAAGAAGGACTTAGACTACGCCACAGGAACAATTACATCGTGCCTTATATACTTTAAATTTCTTGGACATACAAGTACCCCATACATGTCCTGCTGCTAAGGTACACTGGCACAAGCAAAACGTCACCCCTGTTCATCAGCCGGTATATTGGAAAGATGAGAAGGGACACTGGGAAAAGGGAGAGGTTGTTGTGTGGGGCAAAGGGTATGCTTATGTCTCTATGGATCAAGGCTACCAGTGGTTACCCAGTAGCCAGTTGAAACCCAGGAATAAGCCAATCTAAGTGACCTTGGTTAGACATAATCCCACCAGTCAAAGAGTTTCACAGAATGTCCATCGGGAAACTGATTAATTTGTGCCTAATGTGCCATGCCCTCTCCTCAGGCGCACTAGGACCGCTCAGCCTCCTACCTGGGGACAAGTTAAGAGGTTGACACACGATGCTGAAAAATACTGATGCAGACTCGCAGCCCGCAAACTCCTGCTCACCTTTTCCTTGCGATGCTTGCGGTTATCACTACTACAGTAAACGCTGATAACTATACTTACTGGGCTTATATCCCTCATCCACCTCTCAATCAGGGCATAAATTGGTATGACTCCCCCGTGCCGGTATATACAAATGACACAGAATGGACACCTGGGCCATTTGACAGCAGAGGACTACATAGGCAAAATGAAGAAGGTCCTGTTATGGATAATTACACTATAGGGATTGAGTGTCCTCCTTATGTTTTGGTTACGGGCAACACTGCCTCAAGAGTAAGCCTCAAGTATGACTATCTATTATTAAAAATGGGACCCAACACAAACATATTTTCTTACTATCAGCCCATTCTCTGATTGACTCCAATCTTACAATTAATGACACTCCTCCAATGCTTCTATCTTATGCTACTCGCATTGTCAGAATGACAGATGCGTGACTTGGGACGTATATAGAAGGGAAATAAGGTGAGTTCTTTTAAATGCTTCCTATGGAAGCGTCATTCATTAAAGCCCTATGGGCTCAGCTTGCCTTAAAAATTCGTTACAAAATCTACGATGGTGTGTTCATAATCAAACTATCAGCACCACTGCTAATGGCTCAATCGTTTGGCATGGTGGGGGAATTTCCGCACCCGTCCTCATTTACAACGACTGTTACAGAAGCATATAGGGAAATTAACTGCTGCCCTCCACCCTTTACATACCTGGAAGGGCACGTATTATAAAAACAGCTCCAGCAATATTTCTACTTTATCCTTCACAGTCAATAGTACCCAGTACATACGGGCTTGTGTCCGTTTGCCATACATACTACTGAAAGGACGGATAGTTTGGAATGATTCTGAGACCCTTATAACTTGTGTTAACTGCTCATTACACACCTGTCTTAACAATTCTATACCCTTTAATATGTCATCCAAAAGCCTGTATTTACTTAGAGCATGCACTGGCCTGTGGCTGCTGGTTCACATGTCTCAACCATGGCAATATTCTTCAGAAATGTGTCTGATGGACCATCTGCAAGCAGAAATATGTGAGACTTTCAAAACAAATCTGGACATGTTATCCATTTCTAAGATCTTAGAAAGTATATCAGAGGGATTGGGGAAATTAAACCCTAAAGAGCATATTAGTATTTTTAATTTCTCTACTGCTATTCTGTTTGTATTAATATGCAGCGTATTTATCCTTGCATGTGCAGTCTGGTACCGGGGACAACGAGCCTGTCAATGTACCGACGGACACCTCAGGTTATACAATGTCCTCCTACAGTCCGTTGTATACAAACAAAAAGGGGGAGATGTTGGAGAACAAGAAGCTGGAGGCACCGTGAGAATGTCCTGAAGGAGAGGGATGGAGCAGCAGGAACTGAAAGCCGCCGGGACTGCACGTCCTCTCCAGAAGGACATCATACCGGCACCAGGCCAGGGATAAGAATGTTTTGTCTGGCGCCAGACGTACTCATGACCCAGTATGGAATACACTGCAGGTGCACGGCCTGTCAAGATGCCAAATACTATGTTGTACGTGCTTGCTGTCATCAGACAAATTGCAAAAATAAAAGAGGCTTGAGGCAGGGACTGGTGCTTCGGGCTCCTGGAGAGTCTTAGCCCCCTGCTTTGTAATTCTCTCATCACTGCACCTTTAGGCCCTGTCTCTCTACAGTGCTCCCTCCCTCTGTCCCTCCCCCACTTGCACTCTCTCAAAAATAAATAAAACATTAAAAAAATTATAACAGCTGAAGATAAAGTACACAGACCAGAAAATGCCCAGTGCCCACCCCACAACATGCCTGTGATCCTGTTCTGAGTCATCACCTCACATGACCAAATTAGGCCTGCCCCAGAGACTGGCCACACAGTGTGTAGCACAGTGCTTGGCACACAGTAGAGTGGTATTCAGCAGTCCCCCAGTCTCAGAAAGCAGATTTGGGGGCCCTGGGTTCCTTTCAGGGCAAGCAATCTGAAGATGCAGTGAAGACCAGTCACAAGGAGGCAGCAGTGCAGCTACCTGCCCTCTGGCCATCAAACCACAGGGTAGGGCCATGGACAACCAGTCTGCCAACCTCCAGCCTCGGAGTGGGGCTAGTGTTGGCAAGACAGACCCCTCTGAGCAGTCCAGGGTTGCTGGCAGGCTTCTGTGGAAGGGTTAATGCTGTGCAGAAAACCAAGGCAGAGCAATGGAACTGAACAAGTGAGAAGAGGAGGGAAGCCACACCTAAGAGGGCATGGCAATGTGGCACACAAAGGGCTGGACGGCCTCTGCCCTGGTTGAGTTGGTTTTCACAGGGGCAGTCCCAGGGCTTGGCTGGGAGGGGAAACACATAACCGTCAGAGAAATAAAATAGCCTTATTTTATTATGTACATATTATATGTAAACAAACCACCCACTCTGAAAACATTAGGTTCTGGCTTTTCCCAGGGCCCTAAGAAACCTCATGGAGACTGTTCCTTCCCCAGAGAGGGGAGCGTGTATGTGCGTGTGTGTGTGTGTGTGTGACCTTTTGATTCCATGGGGTTTGGCCAGCCTCATCTAGCCACATGCCCCTTCTTGCCTTAAACCCTGGCTTCCAGTTTCTTTGGTCCAGGAGGAGGCCTCAGCCTGGGGCAGGCATAAGCCACTCACTCAACTTCCATCTTATTCTTCTGCAAAGAATCAATGAAGGCTTGCCACTCCACTGGGTAAAAACGCTTATAGACGTTGATCTTATTCCGAATCTGTTTCGGGGTATCTTGATAGTAATTCTTCTCATCCCGAGCCATAGCCTAAGAAAGGAGAAGGGCCACTTGAGGAGGGCTGGATAGGCACAGTTCAACCCCTAGTTCTGCCTGAGATGGGCAAGCCACCTCATATCCCCGAGGTTCAGGTTCCTCACCTCAAAAACCATGGTATATGTGGGGAAATGGGTGCAAATGCCCTCGGGGACCAGGCAGGAGCTAGGGCCAGAGGAATAGCTAATGCTCCATCCACAGCCATTGATCCCACTTGGGCACCAGAGTCCAGTGCAGCCAGATTTGTCAATTTTTAAGAGAAGTCAAAAACGTGAATTTTTATTTGAAACCTCCCATAATTAAAATAGCAACTAGTTCAAGTTCTTTAAAAATACCATGCAAACAAAACAGCATATCTGTGAGTGGGATATGAATCACAGGCCAGTCAGTCTATCCCAGCTATAAGCATCTGTCAATGAGATCAATTTCCTAAAGTCTCTCTTTCCTTTCTTTGTTTCAACTCAGTCTCAGGCAAGAGTCAAGATCAGACCCCAAATTGTCCAGGGTCCCTTCCCAACAGACTCAAGTGGTTCTTCCCGTGGGACCCAAACCACTCACCTTATAGTCCTCGCCATGATTCTCCACCATGTAACGTACATAGTCAATGAGGTCTCGGGACAGCGTATTCCCTTTCTTCTCTGGGAGGCTGGCTTCTGCCTCCAGCTCTGGGGTGAGAGAAACCAAGAAACAGGAAAAGAGGTTTTGCCTCCTGTACTTTTTGGTTGCCCAGTCACTCTTTCACCTAATCCCATACCATGGCCATCAGATGGGCTTTGCCTCTTCATCCCCAATTCGGTACTCTTCAGCCCCTTGGATCTCAGGCTGTGCCTATGACACAACCATCTATCAGTTTCACAACTACCTAAAAGGCAAGTCTTATCTCTTTGGGTCTAAGCTTGGTAAGAGACAGGAACCAAACTAATAATCTCTACTTAGTACCAGGTCCTGGGGACAGAAATGAAGATACATTGCCTACCAGAGGTTGGGACTCCCTTCCATCTCTAAAATTTCCCGAGAATTTCTTTTCTTTAAGTGTTACAACAATAATGTGAAATGGAAAGGTGTGAATGAGAACTAACGCCGCAGGAACCAGGGCCTGAGGCTGGGTCTCACTGGCACCTCACTGCTCTATGTAAGGTAAAAAGCCAAGCTGTGGAGGCAATTATGGCTTCGCTTTTAAAACAGCTAAGCAGGAGGGACTGGGTGGATCTGTCGGTTAGACATCCGACTTGGGCTCAAGTCATGGCCTCATGGTTCATGAGTTCAAGCCTGGCATTGGGCTTGCTGCTGTCAGCACAGAACCCACTTCAGATCCTCTGTCCCCCATTCTCTCAGTCCCTCCCCTGCTGATTCCCTCTCCTTTCTTTCAAAATAAATTTAAAAACTTAAAAAAAAAATAAAATAAAATCGTTAGGCAAACACTCCCCATTTCTCAATGTGAAAAATAGCTCACAGAAAGAAGGTGGTCAAATGTTATTCAAGGGTTCAATGCTAAATTGCTTATGGTCAAGAATATCTTTGACTTGGTTGCCAGGGGCAAGGTCGGGGTGGGGAGACAGGAACAAGGGGATTAGTTGTTTAATGGGTAGAGTTTCAGTTTTGAAGACGAAAAAGTTCTGGAGATCTGCTACATGACAACATAAATATACTTAACATTACTGAGCTATACAATGAAAAATGATTAAGATAGTAAACTTTATGTAGTATGTTTTTTTACCATAATTTAAAAAAATTTTTTAGAGAATGAGAAGTAAAACTTTTTAAGATTAACTCTGACTACAATAAGTACACCTGGTTTTATTTATGCAATCCTGTGTACTAATTCTTATGAGAATCACTGATGAACTAATAATAGGAACTCGAGAATTCTCTATGTAATGTCTGGCCATTTAAAACCCTTTTACCTTAAAGGTGCCTCGTTAGCACAATAGGTAGCGCATCAGTCTCATAAAACCCTTTTACCTTCAGGAGAACTGTTAAAAATCTTGGACAGGTAAGAAGAAGGATGGGTGGAGAATTTCAGAGTATACCTGCTTCCCTGCAGATTTTACTCTGCTCTATTTTAATATTCAGCCTCTGTAGGCTTAATATACATGAAATTGACTTGTCAATGAAAAGATTAAATGAGATGGTGGAATCTCTATAAAAATCTGTTTGTCCTTAAATTCATGACAAGCTGAACATGTGCCTGAGACTTAATGGTTTCCTTTCTATTCTCTTAAGGCACCTGGCTACATCCTCCCTGAACATCTCTGACCTCACTTCACACACTGGAGTTTAGTAAGTAGACTGAAAATGTCCCAGTTAGGGACGCAGTATTAACTTTGTGAACCCTGGACCAGTTCCCTTCTTCCCTCTGAACCTCAGTTTCTCCATCTGTAAAATGAAGACATCTGAGGCCCTTTTTAGCCCTGACTGTGCAGGATAGTGACCTAGAGGAATGTGACCAGCACTCACCATTTAGCACATAGGGTTTTCGCACAAGCTCCTTAGGCCTTTCCTCTACATCAATGTCCATGGCCTTCACCTGAAGAGAACAGAAGTTGTGAGACCAGTATACAAAGGAAGGATCCCAGATGAGGGAAAATTCTAGAGGTTCCTGCCCTCCTCACACAACTGCACTACCCACAAAAATCCCTACATAAGTTCAGGCAGGAAGAAATGACAGAGAGAACCATTGCCCCAGAGGCTTTATGGTTCCCAAAAGGGATTCAAGCAAGCAATTAATCTTTCTGTGCCTATCTATAAAATCAGCATAATATCCTTTGCCTACCTCACCTCATCTGTGCTAATCAAGTGAAACAATGCATATGAAAGCTCTTCATAATTTACACTGAGGAGCAGATGACTTCTTTTCTATGAAGACGAGCAACCTGACAGTGCTTAGCAATAGCCTCACATTTATTTGATCAAGAAACAGTAGTGCCATTTTACTCTGGCATGAAGGAATAAAAAGAAACCTGTCTAAAAGCAATGGGACAAAGAACCATAAAATACCTTGGAATAAACCTAACCAAAGATGTAAAAGACCTATATGCTGAAAACTAAAGAAAGCTTATGAAGGAAATTGAAGAAGACACAAAGAAATGGAAAAACATTCCATGCTCATGGATTGGAGGAATAAATACTGTTAAAATGTCAATACTACCCAAAGCAATCTACACATTCAATGCAATCCCAATCAAAATTGCACTGGCATTCTTCTCAAAGCCAGAACAAACAATCCTAAAATTTGTACGGAACCACAAAAGACCCCATACAGCCCAAGTAATATTGAAGAAAAACCAAAGCAGGAGGCATCATAATCCCAGACTTTAGCCTCTACTACAAAGCTGTAATCAAGACAGTATGGTATTGGCACAAAAACAGCCACATAGACCAATGGAATAGAATAGAGAACTCAGAATTGGAACCACAAATGTATGGCCAACTAATCTTTGACAAAGCAGGAAAGAGCATCCAGTGGAAAAAAGACAGTCTCTTTAGCAAATGTTGCTGGGAGAACTGGACAGCAACATGCAGAAGAATGAAACTAGACCACCTTCTTTACACCATACACAAAAATAAACTCAAAATAGACCTAAATGTGAGACAGGAAACCATCAAAACCCTGGAGGAGAAAGCAGGCCAACAACCTCTTTGACCTCAGCCGCAGCAATTTCTTACTTGACACATTTCCAAAGGCAAGGGAATTAAAAGCAAAAATGAACTATTGGGACCTCATAACAATAAAGCGCTTCTGCACTGCAAAGGAAACAACCAACATAACTAAAAGACAACCGATGGAATGGGGAAAGATATTTGCAAATGACATCGGACAAAGGGCTAGTATCTATGAAGAACTTACCAAACTCAACACCCAAAAACCAAATAATCCAGTGAAGAAATGGGCAGAAGACATGAATAGACACTTTTCCAAAGAAGACATCCAGATGGTCAACAGACACATGAAAAGATGCTCAACGTCACTCAGCATCAGGGAAATACAAATCAAAGCCACAGTGAGATACCACCTCACACCGGTCAGAGTGGCTAAAATGAACAAATCGGGAAACTACAGACGCTGGTGAGGATGTGGGAAAACAGGAACCCTCTTGCACTGTTGGTGGGAATGCAAACTGGTGCAGCTGCTCTGGAAACCGTGTGGAGGTTCCTCAAAAAATTAAAAATAGAGCTAACCTATGACCCAGCAATAGCACTGCTAGGAATTTACCCAAGGGACACAGGAGTGCTGATGCATAGGGGCACATGTACCCCAATGTTTATAGCAGCACTTTCAACAATAGCCAAATTATGGAAAGAGCCTAAATGTTCATCAACTGATGAATGGATAAAGAAGATGTGGTTTATATATTCAATGGAATACTAGTTGGCAATGAGAAAGAATGAAATCGTGCCATTTGCAGCAATGTGGATGGAACTGGAAGGTATTATGCTGAGTGAAATAAGTCAGTCAGAGAAGGACAGATATCTTATGTTTTCATGTATATGTGGATCTTGAGAAATTGAACAGAAGACCATGGGAGAAGGGAAGGGGAAAAAAAGTAGATACAAACAGAGGAAGGGAGACGAGCCACAAGAGACTATTAAATACAGAGAACAAACTAAGAGGATGGGGAGGTGGGGGATAGGGAAAATGGGTGATGGGCATTGAAGAGGGCACCTGTTGGGATGAGCAATGGGTGTTGTATTTGACCCAATTTGACAATTATATTCACACAAAATTTTTATATTCATAAAAAAATTTAAATTCATAAAAATTTATATTCATAAAAAAAAAATAAAAGCAATGGGACAAATCCAATCAGCAAACCCATTCATTAGGTTAACTATTGAGCACTAGTCACATCCTAAGAACCACTGGGGGTTTAATAGTGAACAAAACACAAAATTGTCTCCAAGGAGATTACGCTGGGGTAAAGAGGCACAGACAATAAACAAATATATAAAATATCAAGTGTTTACAAGTGCTATGAATTAAAGCAGGGAAGAAACTACTGGGTAAAAAAGTGTGCCATTTTTGAAAGGGTGGTCCAGAAAAAGACCTATTTGGGAGAAACTAATAAGGGAGCCTCAGACCAGGATGACTAGGGAAGGTGTAAGGAAGAGGAAGTAAAGATCCCAAAATCTGGGGGAGCCCTTACTAGGAAAGTTAAGGGCAGAAAAAGATAAGTTCTGGAAAACACCCCTGAGATGACGAGGGACCCAAACAGGTTAATTTCGGAGGGAAAAATGAATGGAGAAGAAAAGGCGGAAGCTCCAACCCTGGTCCAACGTGTGCTGAGGGGTCTGAGCATAGCGGTAAAGAGACATTCATCCACAGTCGGTGCAGGCTGCCCGAGTTGGCTGTGGGAAGGTCGCAAACCCAGAAAAGCGTGAGCGTGGGAATAGACAGGATGAAGTTCTGAAACCCAGCTAAGTACGGCGGGAAGCAGGGGTCAAGGGCCGGGACTCTGCCATGTGAGTACCTTTCTCTTACGAAGGGGCACAGCCTTGTTGGGGTCCATAGCCAAGCCCATCTCGGCCAGGTTCTGCCGCACGGATTTAGCGTGGTCCCAGGCATGTCGGATGTGGGAGCTACGGGCAAAGAAAGAGATCACGGAACCGTCATCTCGCAGGCCGTCTCACCAGAGGTCCCCCGCCTCCTAAACCCCGGCCCCTCACCACTCGATCCGCGGCGCTGCTTTCCGTCGAGCATTTCGGTTCAGACGCTTCCGGTTAACATTGTAACCGAACTTCTGTCTCCTCGTCTTCCCCTTGGCCTTGGGCATTGCAGTGACCACCGCACCGCCAACTACAGCTGGACTCCTCTCACTCGCAGCACCTCGTGCAGCAGACTATTTCCGGCATATGCGCGCCAGGGCTGTGCAGGCTTTTTGGGAAATGTAGTTCTCCCCTTAGCGATATCGTGCAGTTTACCACGACTCCCAGAATGCAATGAGCGTTTAGCGCCTGCGTACAATGCTCAGCAAATTCCTTTTCCCCGCCCTTTTCATGACCTCATCAGGAGGCGGGGTTTAGCGTCCGTATTTTCTCCTAAAGCTGTTGCGGGGACATGGCGGTTCCTGGCCCTGTGACTCCGGAGGCACCCTTTGAGCCATCACAGCCCCCGGTCATTGAGGGCTTTAGCCCCAGTGTCTACAGCACTCCAGAAAGCTTCAAGGAAAAATTCCTTCGCAAGACCCGCGAGAACCCGATGGTACCCATAGGTAAGCAGGTGTTGTAGGAACTGTAGTCCGAGAGGATAGTGATGTCTGAGGGAATGAATTAGGGGAGGACCAGGAAAGCCAAGGGGGGACCTGAGTGAGAGTGGACCAGAGTTGTGGCGAAGTGGCCGGGCGGTGAGGGGTGAATCTGATTGGAGCTGGGCGGGATTGGGGGGCGCTGAGGTGGGGCGAGCCCTGTAACTAGGAGGGCCCTACCTCGACCAAAGCCTCCCACTCGGCTCCACCCCCGTTCCCTCGGTCTCTCTTCTGAGCTCTCCACCCTCTGGTAGGGGATCCAAAGCGGGGAGAGGCCTACGGGGTCGAAACCTGCCACTCCGTACTTGCTTTGTCCCTTCCTCAGGCTGCCTGGGCACGGCGGCCGCCCTAACCTACGGCCTCTACTGCTTCCACCGGGGTCAGAGCCACCGCTCTCAGCTCATGATGCGCACCCGGATCGCTGCCCAGGGCTTCACGGTCGCAGCCATCTTGCTGGGTCTGGCTGCATCTGCTATGAGGTCTCGATCCTGAGCCTCCTGAGACTTGGCCTTGAAAGTTCCGCAGAGATCATTCCCAGCCCCAGGAGCAACCACCTGTCCTGTCACCTGACTTATTCCCTCATCTTCCCTGACAAGTCGGAGGAAGTGGCCAATTGTGTGACCGACACATGTTTTTTCAGGAATCTCAGATTCGGTTCAGTTTGGGTGTTGCATACTTCTATTTGTGCCTCACTTTCTCCACCTCCTACTTAATAAATTGATCCACTTGTAGTTTGGTGAATTCATTCCTTCTAACCCTCCAAAGTTTTTGGTCTTTGGTTTTAGGACAAAATTGTCTAAAGACTGCAGGGGCCCTTAGAAATCTTAATAGTTTAATCGTTCCTGAACTTTCCTGGTAACGATCACCTGAGGAACTTGCTAAAAGTAGAGATTCCTTAGAGTGATGTTATTTGAAAAAAACTGATCTTTCTGTCAATTTTCAAACTTACAACAGAAAACCTTCCTTCAGACTAGGCCAACAGCTGTGGCCCTGTCCAAGGCAGAGGGTTCTGCTCTCCACTTTACTCCACACCCCACTCTCACCTGAGAGCACCTAGGGCTCCACTGATCTATACCATCCCTGCTTGATTCTTGATGCATCTTACAGAAAAGGAAACTGAGGCTCAGAGAAGTAGCCTGGTAGAGTGGTAAGAACATAGTCACAAAGCTTGTCACTGGTTTGTGTACCTACTGTTTCAGGGTTAAGGAAGAAAGTAGGCTGGGGACCTGAGCAAACTCTAGAAGAGAGGCAACCTATGAGTTTTGCATTCATGTAAAATCTCACACAAGTATTCCTGGACTGTGGTCAGATCCAACCTGTTGATTTGGACCCAAGTTCCTAACATGTATGACTTCAATTTCATCACCAGCTGCAAGCTACCGGAAGGGAAAAGAGGGAGTATAGAAGACATACCCACTTTTTGAGCCCCGTAACACAATCTAAATTGCAAAATGGAGGAGTGTATGACTAGGGCCTAAGTTTCTTGTTCCCATCATGGTCTCTCAGTTGTAAGGCAGAGATTATAAATTTAAAGCTATATGTTGTGGTGACCCTTGCCTCAAGATTCAAGGAATCAATGTGGAGTAGTGAGGACTATGGCACTTTTAAAGATGAAGGCCACTATTTTTAGTGGTTGGTGGTATTGTGTTCCCCTAAAAAAGATATGTTGAAGTCCTAACCCAGTATCTCAGAATGTGATCTTATTTGGAAATAGGGTCTTTACTGATAATTAAGTTGAACTGAGGTCATTGCAGTAGGCCTTAATCCATTCTGATTGACATTGTTATGAAAGGAGAAATTTGGACAGAAAGACAATGCATAGATGATACGAAGATGAACTCAGGGCTGTAGTGAGGCACCTACAAGTCAAAGAATACCTGAGGCTGCCAGAAGCTGGGAGAGAAGCCTGCACAGATCCTTCCCTAGTGCCTTCCGATGGACCATGGTCCTGCTGACACCTTGATTTTGGACTTTGGACATCCAGAATGGTGAGACAATAAATGTGTGTTCTAAGCCAGACACTGCAGTACTTTGTAATGGCAACTCTAGGAAACTAATACAGTTGGTAGTTACTCAAATCTTTTTAAACATTGTGTAGGTCACAATGGCTTAAGCATAGCTTGTTTGCAACCTCGGCTGAAGAGGAAGAATGTATGGTCACTGATTATTTATCCCAGATCTACAGAGGGGCACAGCTGAAGGAGAGAGAGCAGTGAGCCTTCCCCATCTAGAGGGTACTGGCCAAACCCAAGAAAGGAGTCTGGCAGCAGCCACCTTCACCAGCCTCTCACCCAGGTTTAGAGGGAGCTACCACCGGGAACTTCTGGTCTTGCCTCTTCCCTCCCACTTGAAGCTTCTTACTTTCTGGGAGCCTTGGTGTCCATGGCTATATCAAGACAACAAGAGAATCCCTATCTCACAGGCTTGTTCAAGAATCAGCAAGGATCAAGGTTGCAAAAGCATTCCATTAGAGGTTGTCTTTCCTCCTGGAGAGGGAGGCAGCAGACATATACAAGTTGGGACACCCACTTCCAGCTGGGAGGGGTTCTGGGGGAATAGCCTCACCTTGTCTCAAGGCCATGAAGCTGGGAAAGTTCTAAGCACAAACTGAGCCCTGACACCAGTTATGGCTTCCGGAGAAATGAGAATGATAATAAATAAGTGTAAAAAGAGTTAACAACACACCCTTTAGCCAAGAAAAAAAAAAATACATCAGGAGGCACAGTCACAATTTTGTGGACTGAGAGGAGGTGTGAAGGGCTGGGCCACAGGGCTAGGAGGAAATGGGGTGAGAGGGGTGAGGGTTCCCTTCCCAGCCCCGGGAGATGGGGAGGAACGGAATAGGCTGTGTGTAGCAGCTGCTGGAGGTGCTGCCCCCCCCTGGCTGAAGCAGCTGCTCCTCCTGTGCCCAGGCCCAGCCCATGCTTTGTGGCCATGCTTGTAACAGGCACCTAGCGGGACAGCGGCGTCTGCTTCAGGGACATGAGCACTGAGCGCAGGCGGGACACGTCTTTGCACTGCTTGCTGCTCTTGGGGTTGAAATCACACAGCTGAGCCACCTTCTCCCATTCTGTGCCTGGGGTCTCCTCCTTGGATTCCTTCACAAAAGCCTCCTCAGATGCCCTGCAGGTGGAGAAAAGACAGAGATTTCATTGCTGTCTGTCTTTCCCCTGAATCAGTGATGCTCTGCTCCCATTGAGTAAGCTGCTTTGCCCAGCCTACTCTTGGGTCCTCTGTCCAGAGTTAGCCCTGTGTCCTATGCCCTCAGGTCCCCAGAAACAGCCTTGGCATCAAAGGAAGCCTACTTTGGTCCTGCCTCAGGGCCTTTGTACTTGGCTGTCACCTCTTCCTGGAATGCTTTCCCCTATACCTGCTTGTGGCTTGTAGCTTCTTTTCATTCAGGTCTGAGTGTAGCTTCTTTTCACTCAGGCATGTGAGTGCCTCACGTCCTCAGCAAGAGTTCCCAACTGGGGCGCCGGAGTGGCTCAGTCAGTTAAGCGTCTGACTCTTGATTTCAGCTCAGGTCATGATCTCCCGGTTCGTGAGTTGGAGCCCTGCATCAGGCTTTGTGCTGACAGTGCGGAGACTGCTTGGGATTCTTTCTCTCCCTGCCTCTCTGCCTCTCCCCTACTCACTCATTCTCTCTCAAAATAAAATAAAATAATAAAATAAAATAAAATAAAATTTGTTGGGAATCCCAACAACTAAAGAACCTTGGAGGCACTAGTGTAGTACCTCAGCCATTTTAAACATTTCCAAAACCTTGACAGAGGTAGGACATTGACTAACCACCTTACTAACTGGTTCAGCATTGCCTCTATGTTCTATGGACCCAATAAGTATTCCCCCAGAAAAGCATTCTGGTCAAATACACATAGAAAATTTAGTTAAAGAGGATCTTAAAAGTGAGACTTTCAAAGGCTTGAATGTACTGATGTTTATCCTGAACCTCTAAGGTGGAGTATAAGATGCAGATAGAATCTACCACATTCCAAGCATATTTGACTACAGAGCTCTTTTTAGCCCAGAATGACTTATCTCCATGGAACCACAGCCTGGGGAATACTCCATTGGAGTCTTTGCTTTTGGTTGGAATCAAGGTAGGATGAAAACTGGTGGTTTCTTCATCAGAAGTTCTGGTGGACAGTTCTAGAAGCCACTGATTAAGGAACAGTGGAGAAACAAAGTACAGTAAATACAGTGCAGTGGACAAAACCCAAATGTGGGAATCTAAGAAAAGGACAATAACTGATCTCCAGTGGAGAGGGCTGGGTCTATGTCTTATTTGGCCAGCAAGGGTCCCTGGAAATCCCCATTCCCCTCATGGCCCCTTCTGTATCTCAAGCAGGATCAGTTCTGCACATGTCAGGCAGGGAGCTCTTAGGTGATGCCTACGGCTGTGCCAAGAATGAGCTGGCCCTGGATTAGGTGACGTGGCCCCTCCCTAGTGATCTTCCTTTCCTTCCATGTACTCATTTCCTTACCTATAAAGTGAGAATCAGCCTCCACCTTGCTGATCTCACTGGCCTGAGAATCTAACAAAGTGGTGAGTGTGTGCAGGCTTGGAAAAAGGCTATATGAGGTTGGATGACCAGTAGGGCTGAGGCATGCTGTCTTAGGAACTGTCCCTTCTAGGTCAAGAGGCTCTCCTCTAACCTTGCTGTTCAAAGTGTGGTGCATGGTCCAGCAGCATTGGCATCACCATGGGGCTTGTTAGAAATGCAGAATCATGGCCTCACCTCAGTCCTACTGAATTGGAATCTCCCTCCAACAGATCCCTCAGTGATTCACAGGCACAGAAAAGTCTGAGAAACACTGATCTAGACTCTTCCTCTCTTCAGGAGCCCCCTGGGCGCTATTTCCTCAAGCGCAAAAAGAACACTCAACCACTTGTCATATATTCCCCAGCACCCATGCCCCTGTCATCCCACTCTTCTCTTTGAAACCTATGGATCCTGCTTTTAGGATCAAGTCCCAGCTTATACATCTGGCACAACAGGCATTTTGCAACTAGCCCCAAGCTGACCTCCCATCCTCAGCTCCCACCCATCCATCCCCACAGCCCCAGCACTCCACTCATGGAGGCTGCCCTTGTCCTCTTCTAGCACATCCCTTCCTTCTCATACTGAAGGTCCCGCATCCCTGAAGCCGCTCCCCCAGCAGACGGTGGCTCCTGGAGCTCAGTGTGCCCTTCCATACCGCCCTTATGACAACACCCTCCTGACCATGAGCAACTTGGGGGGACAGGCTGTGCCTTATTCCTGTTCGAATAGAGACTGGCACTGGGCGAGTCCCAGTAAAAACTGGCTGAAAAACAGGTTGTTTCTCAGGTGGGTCCTGTGCTCTGTGAGAGAAGTGTTAGCCCAGACAGCATCAGAGGCCTGCCGAGGGTGAACCCAGAGTGAGGAACAGCAAATACTGGCACACACGCACATGGCAGACATCACACATTCATCACTGCTTCTCCTTCAGCTTCAACATCCCCAACACATCTTCCAGGCTGTCACTACCAATCATTTGGGGGTGACATGAGAGGAAGCCTCTGCCATCTCAGGTCTAGATTAATCACAGTCCTAACTAGACTCCAAAGGGGAACATGTGAGAGGGGCCCTGGGTGGTCTAGGCAGGGTCTTGTCGCCAAACTTGGGCCGAAGTTTTGAGGAGGAGCAGTGCACTTGGGGGCAGGAGGAGAGAATGGGAGTGTTCCTGGGAGCATCTCTTCTTTATGCTTCTGACAGTCCATGTTTGGTTCAACAGAAGACTCCACCCCACCTCCCAGCCCTAAGAGGCCTCTCAGAGGAAGGGAGTTTGACTGTTTGCATTTGCCCCTCCCACCATTTGCCTGTCCCCGCTGGGATGGCCCGTGCATTCTTTCTCTGCTCAGATTTAGCAAAGCTGCCTCCAGGCAGAATAGATACTCAATAAACATTTGCCGCAGGGATAGAGGAGAAGGTCTGTGCCTGCACTAGCCCTGGAGTGCCACCTGCTCTGGTCATTGCCACCCCCACCTCATTTATACCCCACAAGCAGGAGACTCAAGAAACCATGCCAGCCCCACAAGGGGTCCCTCGCCCTCTCCCGGTCCCTGACAGAGGAGCAAAGAAGACACGTACACATAGCCGATGATATCAGCATCTGGCTGCTGGTAGAATGCTTTGTCAGCGATCCTTGAGAGAGAAGGGTTAGGTGGGGGAAGACAGATGGCAAGACAGACAGGCAGAGGGTTAAAGAGAAAGGGAGACAGCGTTAGTACCTCCAGTTGGAGCGTGTTAGGAAGCACGGTTCTGTAACGCTTGGCAACTATCCACAACCCGGAGAGGAGAGCAGGGATCCTCCACCGGCCTGAGTGCCTCTTCTAAGACTGCGCCGATCGTATTACTTGTCCTGTTCACAAATCTTCGGTGGCTCCTCACCACCCCGTCTATCCAGCCCTGTTATTGGAGGCCCTCCACCCGTGACCCCTCCTTCCTGTCTTCCCTCCTATCACTCCCTGACTCCCCGGTGCCTGAGACACAACATCCTTTCTTTCATACTGTGCTGTTCCCTGATCTAGAATACCCTCCCCCAACGCTGCCCTCTTTTCCCTAATGAACTTCTAGTCATCCTCCCAAGCCCAGGTCCTCAGACACAGAGGTCTCTCCTCCACCCACAGCCCTTGCTTCCATGGCCTTCTTGCAGAGAGCTCTACTGTTGAGTTCACCTGCACATGTGTGCTTGTCTCCTCTGAGCTCTTCCAGGATACTGACGGGGTCCTCAGCTCTGTTTCCCCAGGGCCCAACCCAGAGCCTGGCGTGCAGCAGCTTCTTGAACAGAAGTGCGGCAGCTTCCCAGAGCCAGCCTTTCCTTTCTGGGCAGGCCAAGTACCTTGAAGGACACAGCCTCAAAGGCAGAGCTGCTGGCCAGAGTCTCAGAAGTGGTCTGAGACCATGCCCATGCAGGTACCCTCTGGTGAGCATCCACTGCCTGCCTGCCCAGCATCCATCCGCCCCTTCCAGGAAGGGCCCCTGATTGTCTTTTGCAGGATCAGGCTGGCCCCACTTCAGTCCCTGTGGTTTGGGTGAGACTGATCTCATGCACACTATTGCTGGACTATCAGGGTCCCTCCCCCGGCACAGTCACTGGGCCTGGAATGGGCACAGGACCTACACCAAACCAATGAGGGTCAGGTTGAGGATTTCAGCTGAGCTATTGGGAGCAAGATGCTATTTTCACTGAAGTTGCCAAGAGAATGGCAGAAGCCTGGAGCTTCTGGTGGCCATCTTTCTGCCCCATCCCAGGACAAGAGGGGAATGCCGCATGGAGAGACAGTAAAAGTGAGCACCAGTCCACTTTGTCTGAGCCCCTGAGCCTAGTGTACCTGGAGTCCCACCCCAGCCTTTTCAGTTACACAAGCCACTAACTTCCTTTTATTCTTTAGCCTCTCTGGGTTGAAGTGTTGCCATTTCTACAGGCAGTAAAATCCTCTACCCAGGTTGGTTCTTCACTCCCAGCCAGGCCTGTGCTCCCTGTGACACTAACTGCTAGGCCCCGGACAGTCTGGCTCCCATGCCAGGGTCCTGGGACCTCTTCTGCTGACTGCAGAACTTGCTTCTCTCTGTTGTGGTAAGATGACAGTTCAACAGTGTACCACCTCTGAAGGACTCCGAACTCCACAGGCAGCTGAGGAAGCAGCCCTGAAGGTTTCTGCTTCTACTTCCTCTATGTTCTTGCCACTAAATCGGCATCCTCAAGACAGTTCCCATCCCATAACTTGTCTCACTGTCCTCGTGGCTGGCTTCATGTCCCCACAGCCCCCTCCTGTCTCCATAAATCCTCTCATGTCCCCACAGCCCCCTCGTGTCCCCACAGTCCCCTCAGGTCCTCACAGCCCCCTCGTGTCCCCACAGCCCCCTCGTGTCCTCACAGCCCCCTCATCTCCCCACAGTCCCCTCATGTACCCATAGTCCCCTCGTGTCCTCACAGACCCGTGTCCCCACAGTCCCTTCATGTCTCCACAGTCCCCTCATGTCCCCACAATCCCTTCATGTCCCCATAGTCCCCTCATGTCCCCACAGCCCCCTATGTCCCCACAGTCCCCTCATGTCCCCATAGTCCCCTCATGTCCCCACAGCCCCCTTATGTCCCCACAGTCCCCTCATGTCCCCATAGTCCCCTCAGATCCCCACGGCCTCCTCAAATTTCTATAGCTGCCCTCATGTCCTCATAGCTCCTCTCACCGGTTGTTGATCTTGTTCTTCTCAACTTGTTCACTCTGGCGCTGGTTCCACTCCTCCAGGTCCTTTTTGGCTTTCTCCCGCCACTCCTGTTCTGTCACCTTGGAGGCAGCATCTGCGATCCCAACAAGAGAATAAGTGGCAGCTTTCTTGTAAGAATGTGAGAGCACAGCTGCCCTGGCTGCTTCTCCCCTTGGCCCTTGGCAGGCAGCCTCAGGGCCCAACCTCACCCAATACCCATATTAAGGCAGTGCAGGGGGAAGGGGGTCCTCTATCCTAAGGATTCCCCACCCCCCACCATATCCCAAACAGTCTGGAGCTGCTCCGAACCTCAGCCTGGCCCTTACCCAGCTCCTGCAGCCGTTTCCTCTGCTCCTCTCTCCACTTGCGGATGCTCTCAGGTTCCTGAGTCAGTCTGTCAGCCTGGGCAATCGCCGCATAGCCGTCTGCTGGACCGTTAGCCTCCTACGGCACAAATACACAGCAGCGTGCACAGCTCGTGCACCTGCCCCTTTGTCTCTGCTGCCTGACTGCCAAGACACCCCCTGCATCTGGATTTCCCAGCAGTCCCCAACAATCTCCCACCTGCTGCCTCTGGTGACTATGACTAGACCCTGCCTCTATACTTGCTGTGCCCTTTGCCAGCAATCTTCCCACTGGGGGACCCTGGGAAAGTCACTCAGTCTCCCTGTGCCTCACTTTCCTCATGATGAAGCAGGCTCAGTAAGACTATCCACCTTAACACTGATGTAAGGTTGAAATCAGTTTTAACATGTAAAGGATTCGGAGGAACCTAGGTGACTCAATCGGTTGAGTGTGCAACTCTTGATTTCGGCTCAGGTCATGATCTCATGGTTTGTGAGATCAAGCCCTGCATCAGGCTCTAAGAAAACAATGTGGAGCCTGCTTGGGATTCTCTCTCTCCCTCTCTTTTTGCCCCTCCCCTGCGTTTGCCCTCTCTTTCTCTCTCAAATCAGTAAATATTTTAAGAATATATATTAAAAAATGGAAAAGATTTTGAACACTTCTTGGCACAGTGAGTCCCTTGTGTTACTATTATTAAAGTCTCTCTCTATTACAATCTTATTCACCCCCTAGCACTTACACAGTCTGAAAAAAATCTCACTTTATGTTTGCTTGTCCATTGTCTGCCTTCTCCATCAGAATGTCACCTTCGTGACAGTAGGGTCCTTGCCTAGCCTGCTCATCACCCTGTCCTCTGTGCCCAGCACAGTGCCTGACACACAGAAGATACTCAATTAGCATCTGCTAAGTGAACAGGCAGCACTGAGATAGGCAGGATGGCCATGGCTAAGACTGCACAGTGGTATAAGCCTTGCTGGGCCTGTTTTTTCATCTGAAAATGAGAATAATAATAAAACTATTTCTAAGAGCTGTTGTGAGCATTTGACGTGACAGTATTTGTAAGACATTTAGAAGAGTGCCTGGGAGCGCCTGGGTGGCTCAGTCAGTTGAGTGCCTGACTCTTGATCTCAGTTCAGGTCATGATCTCATGGTTTTGCGGGTTCGAGCCCTGCATTGGGCTCTGCGCGCTGACTGTGCCGAGCCTGCTTGGGATTCCCCCGCTCTTCTTCTCTCTCTGCCCCTCCCTCACTTGCACTCTCTCTGTCTCTCTCAAAATAAATAAATAAACTTAAAAGAAGAAGAAGAAGAAGAGTGCCTGGCATGGGGTGATGGCTCAATGAATGGTAGAATTATCATAATTATCATAATTATTCATTCTCATTTTATAGGGGAGGAAATTGAGGCAAGGAAAGATGGCATGCTGTAGTGGCAGGCATCCAGGCTTCTGACTCCCAGGCCAGGGCTCTGCCCACTTCCCTGTGCTGCCTGCCCGAGCTAGGGACTCCCAAGTGCTGGGGCTGAGAGCTCAGCCCAGCAAGGATGTGGTTCCCCTCTGGTCTCGCAAAGCCAGAAACCTTTTCCAGTCCAGCCCCATCTCCTGCCTCCTCCTCTGGCACTCTGCTGGTCCTACACATTCCAGTCTTCACACACCCCACACACTCCTGCAGCCCCGCCTCTGTCTCCTGCTTTAGCTGCAATTGTCTCCCCTCCCTTCTCCAGCCGATGAAATCTTGTTCCATCCCACGAGTTTCCAGCTCTTAAGTCACCAGCTCTGGGATATCCACCCCCTTGGCAGATTTCACACCCCTTCTTCTCTGTGCTCTATCACGGCCTTCACCTTCTGCACAAGAGTCTCCCCGCTGAACCAGGAGGTCCTGGTGAGCAAAGCTGGACCTTATTTATAGCCTCTGGTTCCCTGTTCCATCCTTCCATCGCTCCCTGTGCTCTTCCTTCAAGCACTCATCAAAACTGTCAGGAACTTTGGTGTTTAATGTCTTCTCCCCACAAGACAGTGTCTGGGGCGCCCTCTGTCCAGGAGTGCTCCCCACTGTCCTTGGCACACATCAGTGCTCAATAAGCAGTGGCTGCATGGATAAATATCCCTGGAGCCTGATGTGCCCAGATCAGAGGAAGTGCTGGGTAAACGCTTGCCCAAAGGGGTGTGGGCAGCCAGGGTGAAGGAGCACACAGCAGGGAACAGGAGGGCTGCAGTCTCCAGCTGTCTGGGGGGAGAGGGAAGGGCAGGCCCAGAGCTGGGTATGTAGCCTGGCACCTCCCTGGGCTCAGGCCCAGCCTTGGGTGGGACAGTTGGAACACTGCCCTATTCCTCTTTCCAGCACAGCATTACACTTCAATTTAGACAGTCTCTCACCACACCCAAGGGCCCTAATCTGGAGAACACAAGTTGATCACTAATGCTGAGTGAGCCCCACCCTGCCCCCTTTGGAACAAGACTGTCCTGAGGCCAGGCCGCCAGGCCTCCTGCCCAATCTTCTAGAATGTCCCATCTGCAGACAACTGCAGTTACTTTTGTGTATACGTGTTTATTCAGGTGCCGGGTTTCATTGTCCTCATGGCACTACTTGCTATCTGAAATGACTTGTTTGTTTACATGTTTACAATCTGTCTCCCACCTGCCCCAATCAAGTGAGTCCCAAGCCTACCTCTGTAGAGTACCTAAAACAGGGAAGGCCCGCTGCAGGATTTCTAGAACATTCATTGAATGAATTACCATATACTTGGGCTTGGGGACAGGGATGAATAAGACAACCCATTCCCTTAGGGAGTCTGGCATGGAGAGTCCCTCACAAATGAGGACCATGGCTGGGCTATGCACTATAACACAGGTCAGGTATAGAGAGGGGTCAAGAGAGGACACAGCCATTTTAGCCTGGGGGTATAGCAGGATGGGAAGAGACATGGAAAGGTCATTTAAGACCAGAGCCAACAGCATTAAGGACCCTGTGGGGCCAGTGCCTTTGGGAAACTCTGGGTACATTGATGCTGCCAGGCATGGGAGGAGAAAGGGTGGGGGGTGTGGGCTGGAGAAGGGTCTCTTGAGCAGGAATTGTGTAACACTGGTGTCCTTCAGGCCCACCATCTCCATAAAACCTGCCCTAAAATTAAGATTCCCAGGTTATAGTGCTTTAAAACTTACAGAGAATCACAATTAAATAGTTCTCTTTGATCTTTACAACACTACACGATGGATTTTATGATCGGTGTTTTACAGGTAGAGAAATTCTAGCTCTAGAGTCCCAGGGTCACCCAGCTGGGAACTGGTGGAGCTGAGATTCCAACTGAATTCCTGGGTGTGAACTTACTGGCCACGTAGCAGCAGGGACCAAAGTCACTTCTGTGTCACGTGATTTGTGACACGCTTACTCGGTCTCTCAGATAAGTCTACTTGCCCAAGATTAGAGACTACGCCCACTCCTCCAAGTGACCCCCCCCCCCCCCCCCCCCGCCCATTCCTCATCTCTCTCACACCCACACACCTGTCTGCAGCAGGCCCCAGGCTCTGGGCAAGGCCCACACAGACTGCCTCACCCTCTGTACTTTGCACACACTTTCCTATCAGCCAAGACCACCACATGCCCCCGGGCAGCCTGGAAACCCACTTCCAGCATCCCCTCCCTATTGTACTCCCTGATTCAGTGCAGCACCTGGCCTGGTTCAAGTCCCAGCTCTTCCCAGCTGTCTAACTAGAGCAAGCTATTAAACCTCTCGGTGCGTCCTCCTCTTGGTCTGTAAAATGGGAATAATGACAGAACCTACATCATAGGGGTGTCGGGAGGATGAAATGAGCTTACATGTAAAGCTCTTGGGTGATGCCTGACACACTGTTAAGAACTCAAATTCCTCATGTTTTTTTTTTAATTTTTAAAAATTATTTTTTTGAGAGAGAGACAGAGACAGAGAGTGAGCAGGAGAGGGGCAGAGAGAGAAGGAGACACAGAATCCGAAGCAAGCTCCAGGCTCTGAGCTGTCAGCACAGAGCCTGATGGAGGCCCGAACTCAGGAACCTTGAGATCATGATCTGAACCAAAGTCAGACGCTTAACCGACTGAGCCACCCAGGTGCCCCTTGGATTCCTAGCTCTTCATACCACCCCTGTATCTGAGCCTTACCATCCTGCACTAGCATCACTCCTCTCCGGGTCTCTGTCCTCCATTACAAGCGAGCTTCTTTGAAGAGGACAACAGCTGGTCGAAGGGCACCTGGGTGGCTCAGTCGGTTAAACATCCGACTCTCGATCTTGCCTCAGGTCATGATCTCATGGTTCACAGGTCCAAGCCCCGCATTGGGCTCTGCATTGACAGCGTGGAGCCTGTTTGGGATTCTCTCTCTCTCCTTCCTTCTCTGCCCCTCCTCTGTTCGCATGCACACACACACTCTCTCTCAAAATAAATAAACTTTCTTAAAAATATAAATAGATAATGAATGGGAGTGGCGACATCCCACTCGGAGCGTAAAGCAGGGCCCACATGGGATAACTGCCGTGGGCCTCTTGTAACCTGGAGAGGATGTGCATGTGTGGGGGTCAGCAGGGCTGTGTGGCTCACTGTAGGGCCTAGCAGGCCCTGTGCATGCCGACCCATGTTGCACCATGTCCAGGAAGAGCACCACAGTGCTGCCAGCACACTGAGTCCTGGGAAGTCGTTTACTGGCTCCTCTTCTCTGGCTGCTCTGTGGACTTATTTTCCCAACCCCTGCCAGGGAGCAGCGAGGTTGGGGGCCACAGCAGGGCTCCTCTTTAACCACTTGATTGTCCCAGAGAGGAAATCGGGTCAGCTGCAGGCTGGCAGCTCAGGTGGGCTCCCCAGTGGCTGCAGGAATGCTCTGAGCACCCCCAAGCTCAACAGCGAAGGGGGCAGGAATGGCCAGGACCAAAAAGCAGGAAGCCACAGTCAGGGCCAGGCTTATCTTGGTCCAATTGCCCAGCGCCCCTCTCCTGAGAGACCTCTCTGCTGGACATCACCATGAAAGCCTCCCCGGGTCAGGCTGGCCGAGGATGTGCTGTGACTCTGGAGACAGTCAGGAGGATGAAGCATATCCATCTTTGGGATTGTCCATCTAAGGCTAAGCTAAGCTGAGCCGTTGATTCCTCTAAGTAGCTCAAAGGGGGATGATGGCAGTGAGTGAGGGGAGAGAGAGTTTGTGCAGGAGGGGGGAGTCCTGCAGGGACCTTCTATACTGTCCCTGGCGGTGCTAGATGGAACTGGAATAGGTGTGGGCAGACTTATCCTTACGCCTTGAAGACCAGGTTTATAGCTGGACCCCCTTGTGGTCCAGAGGCTGCCAGGAAAGAATAAGAAATGTAGTAAGAAAGCTGTGCCCAGGACACTTGAAAGCGTTGGGCATGTACAAGCAAGGCTTCCCCCCATCCTCCTTCCACAGCACAAACCAGACCCTGGTCTATGCTCAATCCTAAAAAAGTCTGCATGGGCTTTCTACCTAAGATTCGGGGGCTGCAGCCAGCCAGTTCCAGCACAAGGGGTTGGGACAAAGGGCACCAGATCAGGGGCAGGAGATCTAGGAGAACAGTTTTGCCACTAGGTTCCTGAGTGACTCATCTCATCCATGACCCCTCCCCTCCCCGTAATGGTTCTAGAATGGCATGGAGTGAAATGATTTACACATAAACACACCTGGATTATTAGCAGTGAGAATAAGAGTTCCCATTGAGACAGGGAAGGAGCCCCGGGGTTCCCTATGGGGAATAGAAAGTAAGTCTGGGGGGCCAGGAAAGGAGAAGACCTCAAGATCCTAACCTATAGAAAGGGAAAATTATCTTTTTTTTTTTTAATTTAATTTAATTTTCTTTCAATGCTTATTTACTTTTGAGAGACAGAGCATGAGTGGGGGAGGGGCAGAGTGAGAGGGAGACACAGAATCTGAAGCAGGCTCCAGGCTCTGAGCTGTCAACAGAGAGCCCAATGCAGGGCTTGAACCCACAAACTGTGAGATCATGACCTGAGCCAAAGTCAGACACTTAACTGAATGACCCACCCAGGTGCCCCTAAGCATTGGCATTTCTTTATTAAAAAAAAAAATTTTTTAATGTTTATTTATTTTTGAAGAAAGACAGACAGAGTGTGAGTGGGGGAGGGGCAGAGAGAGAGGGAGACACAGAATCCGAAGCAGGCTCCAGGCTCTGAGCTGTCAGCACAGAGCCTGTCGCGGGGCTCGAACTCATGGACCACAAGATCATGACCTGAGCCAAAGTCAGACGCTTAACCGACTGAGCCACCCAGGCACCCTGAAAGGGAAAATTATCTTGCTTATAGTGTTCTAAGTATTTCTGTGGTCCTAAGTATATCTCCAGCTCCAGGTCCACTTTAGGACACAGACTTTTTGGGTCAAGTGAAGTCCTTTTAAGTGTGCCCAGGACAGGGGCTGCCTGAGCTCTATGACCTACCAAACTGTACAGGAATAAATGCTGCTTACTTGGAGCTCTCAGGCCGGAAGGGACACAAAGTTCCTAAAGTCCTAGAGCCTGACTTTTCTAGCTCGCCGATAGTTGAGTAATTTTCCAGAAATGGGACTTGGCTAGGTTCCTTGTGTAAGGTACCAGCCCATCCCTCTTACATAAGAAAGTATTGTTTATTCCCCACTGAGGATTTGGGAGGCCAGCTCTTCAATAGGGTGGGGCTCAGGAGATCCTGAAGCTGCAGCCCCAGGGGTCAAGGCTCTTTGACCTAGCCAGTGAGAATTAAGCCTCATCCAGCAAAGACTTACCTCAACTAAGCATGGGTGGGGAGGGACTGTTGCAACTGTGGAGGTCCTGGGGATGCCATTTGTGGTCCAAGTTCTCCCAGTCTACGGACTCTTAAACCGATTTGTGTACAAATGAGGGGAGGCAGTAGGCAAGTACAGAGGGCAGTCTGGCTAGAAAAAGGTGGGGTGTGTGTGTGTGTGTGTGTGTGTGTGTGTGTGTGTTATAAGACTACTATGAGGAATTTTAAAACAATCCAGTGAAAGTGAAAGCCTTTTTCTTATCTCACGCCCAACCTTGGGGCTAACCACTGTTAAGCATTGTTAACAGTTGGTACACATCCTTTGAGATATTCTGTGCAGATTTCTACAATAAAAACCTGGACCATACTGTGCATATTATTCTGCAATGGGCTTTTCTACTTAATATATTGTGGGCCTCTTTTTTTTTTTTAATTTTTTTTTTAATGTTTATTTATTTTTGAGACAGAGAGAGACAGAGCATGAACGGGGAGGGTCAGAGAGAGGGAGACACAGAATCTGAAACAGGCTCCAGGCTCTGAGCTGTCAGCACAGAGGCGGACGCAGGGCTCGAACTCACGGACTGCGAGATCATGACCTGAGCCGAAGTCGGCCGCTTAAACGACTGAGCCACCCAGGCGCCCCTGTGGGCCTCTTTTCATGTCAATACAGAAAGCTCTGATTGCTCTTTTAAACAACAGCACGGTTTTCCAGTTTACCTACTCAGTCCTTTGATGCTGGACACTTAGGTTGTTTCCAGTTTGTTTTTTTGTTTTTTTGTTTTTTTTTAACTTTTTATTTGAGTGTAGTTGACATACAATGTTACATTCCTTTCAGGTGTACAATTTAGGAGTTCAACTTATGTATATGTTATGCTATGCTCACCATATAGTTTGTCTGCTCTTATAAACAGTCCTGCAGGGGCACCTGGGTAGCTCAGTCAGTTAAGCATCTGACTTTGGCTCAGGTCATGATCTCACAGTTCGTGGGTTCAAACCCCATGTCGGGCTCTGTGTTGGATTCTGTGTCTTCCTCCTTCTCTGCCCCTCCCTTGCTCATGCTCTGTCTCTGTCTCTGGTCTCTGTCTTTCTCTCTCAAAAAATAAATAAACATTAAAAAAATAAATAATCGTGCAAACATCTGGGAGTATGGGAGTCCTTGTCCAATTCTTTCCTTAGGGAAATTTTTTTTTAATTTTTTGAATGTTTATTTATTTTTTGAGAGAGAGAGAGGCAGAGTGTGAGCGGGAGAGGGGCAGAGAGACAGGGAGACACAGAATCTGAAACAGGCTCCAGGGTCTGAGCCATCAGCACAGAGCCCGACATGGGGCTCGAACCCACAGACCGTGAGATCATGACCTGAGCCGAAGTCAGATGCTTAACTGACTGAGCCACCCAGGCACCCCTCCTTAGGGAAAATTCTAAGAAGTAGAATCAGTGGATCAAAGACCTGCCTACTTAAAATGCTCAGACATGTTAGAGATGGTCAGTTCAGCCTCCCATCCATGGTACACATGTGTGCAGGGCCCAGTGTGCATCGTGACACTGTGGGCCACTTTATCTCTCTCTCCCTGATGGACATCACCATGGGCAACCTGAGGCCATGCACCATCAATCCCTGTCTCTAGTGGTTCTTATTCTTCACTCCCTTCCCCTACACAATGGCAAGGGGGAAAGGGAGGAAGGGAGGGAGGGAGGGAGGGAGGGAGGAAGGAAGGAAGGAAGGAAGGAAGGAAGGAAGGAAGGAAGGAAGGAAGGGAGAAAGAAAGAAAGAAAACATGTCAAAACCCTCATCTATATTCCCCATCCCAATGCATCAGACATAATGACCAGAATAACTTGCAGCCTTAATCCTTCTGATGATGGGGCCATAAGTTTTTGAGACCCAGGCTGTTGGTCCCTACCACGACTAACACAGAATCTTGCTTACCTGAAACACATCTCCATTGATGGTGGTCCCCATGTCCTCAGAACCAGCTAGAAAGAGAACAAAGAAATGGCATTATTCATAGCTCAGCTTAAAGCAAGCACAGAATGGTTCTACGTTAGCTCCCTGAGCCATCCTCTGCCTATGCCCATGTGTGTATTAACACCCCCTCCCCACGTAGACATACTGGATGCATAAATAAGTTGGGCTCTATCCATGACTGTTCACAAATCCTTCTCACAGCCGTTATCACATTTGATTGTCACCACAACTTTGTGATGATGTTATCAACCCATTTTACAGATACTCAAACTGAGGCCCAGAGAGGCTTATGATTGCCAAGAGCCACCCAGCCAGTAATAGCCCCTCACCTACCTGAGATTACTTCACCCTCGGCCATGGCTAGGAATGGCCTGATTGCCTGTGGAGCCTGTGCCTGGTGAGGAGATAGAGGTGCTGTAGGCTCAGGGCGGTGTCTGTGAGAGCTAAGGAAGAGGGGCCCAGCGCGTCCCTGCCTGTCCCTGCGATGCCTTGAGCAACTGCTCCACCTGGAAGAGCAGGAACTGCAGCCCCCACCAGGCAGCACCTGGCCTATTTTTCCTCCTTCCGATCCTCCCAAAAGGATTTTCTTTTGCCCTCAACAATGACTCCTCCTGGTCCCTTTCCCTGACAGCTGATTAGTCACAAATTCCTGTGGCTTTTGCTGCAACAGTGACCTTCAAATTTGCCCTCTGCCCTCTGCCCCCTGTCCGCTCTATCTGCCCTGTTAGTGGCAAACACCTAGAGGGCCATACTTGTGTCCTTTCTCCTCCCCACTGTCTTCTCCAGAGGTGGGCACAGTAAGAGTTCAGAGACGTGTGTTAAATAAACACGAATAAAACATATCAGAAAAAGAATGGATGGCTTTTGTCCACTCACAGGCCTCCCTGACTCCAGTGTCACACTCTCCCAACCCTCTTTCAAACCATCTGCCAGGGTTGATGTTTTGTAAAGCATACACTTACCTATGTCACTCTTCTAATTAAAAATATAATAAAAACAAACCAGAAAAATATCCACCTCTCATGAACTGCAGTGGCCCGTAGGGCCTGCTCCTGCCTTTGGGACTGTTCCCTCTGCCTGGAAGGGCTTCCTACCCATAGCCACACAGGCTGTTCCCTTACTCTCTCTTCAGCCTCTGCCCAAATGTTGTCTTATTAGAGGCCCTCCCTGACCACCCCGGACATTTACCCCTCTGGCACCGCTCCCTCCTGCCCCTGCAGTATTTCTCTACTTACCCCTCGGCCTGATAGGCTTTTTTGTGCATGTGCCTATTATGCACCTTCTCCACTTGAATGGACCCTCGTGAGGGCAGGGACTTTGTTTTGTCCGCTGCTGGGGCCCAGCATCTAACACAGTGCGTGGCGGGGCACCTGGGTGACTCAGTCGGTTAAGCGTCCAACTTCGGCTCAGGTCATGATCTCGCGGGTTTGTGAGTTCAAGCCCCGCATCGGACTCTGTACTGACAGCTCGGAGTCTGAAGCTTGCTTCAGAATCTACGTCTCCCTCTCTCTCTGCCCCTCCCCTGCTCAGGTTCTGTCTCTGTCTCAAAAATAAATAAACACTAAAAAAAATAATAAAAATAAATAAAATAAAATAAAACCGTGCCTGGCACATACTAGAGGCTCAATAAATATTTGTTGAATGAGTACGTCAAACCTCAGACCATAGTACGTGAGAACCTCTACACTCTGGCCCTGCCCACTTACTTCCCTGCCTCACTTCCCACCAGTCCCTCTCACAAAACCTATTCTGGTTTCCTCCTTCTCCAAACACAGCAGTCTGCACCCCATGACTTTCTTCCTGCTTCTCTCTCTAAAGAATGCTCTCTGGAGCCATTCTCCAAGGCCCAGCTCACAGGTCACCTCCTTTGGGAAGCCCTCTATCACTTCCCCTACTTCCCTAGACACTGATGGAAGATTCCAGCTCTGGGATATCGCAGAATATTGTATAGCATCCCCCACACTCTTATGCAGTTATTTGTGACCTTCCAAGGGTCATGCACTCCCTTCTCAAGGCAGTCTCTGTATCGTGTTCAGCTCCTAAGGGTTCCTGCACAGAATGGGTGAACAGTTGAGCAGCGAGTGCCGGCTAAATGGAAGGTGAATTGCTCTTTTGGGCCCACTGCTACCTGCAAGGTCTGCCTAAGGCATCTCAGAAACTGTGATGCCTCCTGCCAAAGAGCCACAGGAGGCCACACCAGCTTCCCACAGACAGACAAGTACCCCTTTACCAGCCAGATAGAGCTGTAAGCAGGAACCACAGTGATTTCAGCCTGGGGACTGAAAGGAGGGATACTTAATCTTATGGAAATAATCCCTGGTTGATATACATTATAATTGACTATTTTCAAACAGTGATTGCTTCTGACCAACTATGTCAGCTGTCATTCCTACCCATTCAGCTAGGGCTTCTCCTATATAGGTGGCCTCATCCCTCAGTCAGCAGGGAGCTCATGGAGTTTTAGTGGCAGCATCTTCTGTGTAGGGGCTTCTCCTGGGACATCTCCTCTACCAGGGCCTAATGCTATCAGGGTACACTCATGATTATGTCAGTCTGTACACTTGGCCTTTCTGGAGGCCCCACCCCACTCTGACCAGACCAGTCTCAGGTCCCTGGTCCACAGTCCTTGTGCCTACCTTGGCCTTTCAAAAGTCTCTGCCTCAGTTTCTCAGTCCCCTGACTGCTCCTCTGGAGATGAAATTTCAGGCTCTTCGAGAATCCACACACACCCACACGCAGAATTGAGTATCTGTTCCCACAATGCTTTCTGATTATTGTACATTTATAATCATATGTCCGTAGTCAGAGGCCTGCAGACTAGAAGCGCAGCAGATATGAGTCCCACAGATAACCCTGTGGGTGTTGCTTCCCTCAGATTCCTGACCCCTTTTGGAACAAGGGCAGACAGGGTCCAGAACATTCCTGGGAGCTTACTGAGGCCCAGCAGGGGAAACAGGCTTGCCAGGAACTAACTGGGCAAGTCAGGGGCAGAGCCAGGCCAGGGCTCAGAAATCTGGGTGTGAAAATGTAAACCTTCTGGGGCCCTACCCAAGGCTGATGAATGGAAACAAAGTGTCCATTGCTCAGGCTGGCCACAGATCCAGCCCCAGAGGAGAGGCTCAATGTGGCTGAGGCGCAGGCCTATATCGGATACCTCTTTCCCCAGGGGTAACAGGGAGTCCAACGGCAGGGCAGTCAGCACAGTGGCAACATCTAAGAGAACAGCCACAGAAGTGTTGATTGGTGGCAGCTCCGGAAGCCAGCTTCCTCCAGCTCCCAACAGGCCAAGGCACTTTTTCTCCATCCTATCCTGGCTTCTGACACTATCACTGGTTAGGAAAGATTACTTGCTCAGCACCATCTAGGCCTAGGAAGGTCAGATCAACTCCATGCTGTCTGGCCACCTACTGAGCCATCATCCCATATTACCTCCCTGATCTTCAGGTCCCACTTAGGAGGGCAGCTGAACATTTGCAGCTTCAGCAAGTATGAGTCTGGAAGGTCTTCAGAGGGCCATGTCTCTGCTTTTCTCCCTGCTACCTCCAGTCTGGGGTCAATCTGTACCCCACTCCTGCCACAAAGGGAACCTCTCATCCAGGCTGTAAGCCCCTGGAGCCCCACTGTCCTGGGATAGGCCACAACCTGCTCAACTCCCAGACGCCTCTGGCTGTCCTTAGCCTAGTTTCTACCTGCCCTTCTCTCTCAGAGGGTTCTGATAACAGCTCTTCTCAGCAGGGCCTCCTGCAGGCCAAACCAGATTGAAAAAACTGGTGGTTTCAAGGAGGAGGTGTGAACTAATGAATACTGGTGCATGACTATAGGCAGGCATTTCCTAGGAGTTCCCTGGAATGTGTGAGCATCCATGATGAGGTGCTAGGAGCTGCTGTTTGAGAAGACTCCACTCTTGGCCTGGTTGGGTCACAAAGCCACCCCTCCATCCCATTACCTCCTAGGGTGACGGCCACATCATTTGAAAGAGTGTGGGGCCCAAAGTTGGGAGGGTTAGGATCAAGTCTCAGATCTGTCACTCATGGCTGTGAGACTTTGGGCAAGACACTCAGGCTCTCTGGGCCTCCAGTTTCTTAGATGTTACAAAAGGCTTGTTTCATTTCTTTTATCAATGGGGTACTGAGATGCTTCAAGCTCCTACAGCCACAGAAACTGTCCTATTCATTTCTATATCCCCAGTGGTCCTGGCACACAGTAGGCACTCAGTAAAGGTTGAATAAAAACAAATATGACGATAAGGAACATTTCTTTTTAATTATGTAAGCTACCACTAATTCCAACAGGCCCATGAACCCCAACCAAAATGAAAACATTAACAAGAAGCACAGGCTGTTTTGGAGGCACCCATGAAGGTATCTACTTTTTAGCTAAATATTTTAAGAAACTGTTCTTTCCAGCCAGAACCCGAACAGGAGTATCATTGATAAACACGCTATCAAAGGGACCAGACCCTGGACCCTGATTCTAAAGCTAACCACAGTAGCCCTGGACCACCATAGAAAACCATTAATAGACAGTTAGAAACCCCCAGGAGGCTAGCACCACATCTGACTGAAGCCCTTTGTGCCCCTACCCCCACCTTGGTGTCTAACTCAGAGCCAGGCATATGGAAGACAGTGTGGTCAGGTGGAGAGGGCTTAGAGTCTGACAGAAACAGGTTTAAATCCTCACTGCCACTTACTAGTTGTTTCAGTAGTGTACCTTTTGAGCCTCAGTTTTGCCATCTCTGAAATGGGTTTAATAATGCATAGGAAATGACTAAATGTAAGTAAAGTGACTAACCCAGTGGCTGCAGGGTGGCAGGTGGTCCCCAGGAGAGGTTTGTGAGTTCTTGGTGCACTGAGCGTCCTCTGCTTTTGCCAGCTGTAGACAAAAGCTAGGACTGAGGAGCTGGGAGGTCTGTGGTTCTGCCCACACCTGCAGGGCTTAGCTGGGAGTCTGGGACAACCAGCCAAGGGGGGAGGTTCAGAAGGGACTCTCAGGGCCAGGTTATGTTGGATTCCAGAGCCAGGCAGTGGTGGAGCTGGCCCTGGGATGAAATGTCATGACAAATTCCTGTCCGTGGAGCCACCAGGTCCACAGCCGCCAGGCAGGGCCTCAGAATCCAACAAGATTCCTCCCCATATCTACCAGGTCCCTCTCAGCCCTAGGCCTGCTCCTGGCTGGCCATAGCAGGCCCTTTTCTCTCCACCGCAGGGCCCCGAGGCCGGGTCTGCGCGGCCAGGTATCCGGGTGCGAGCCCCAGGCGCCCCCAGTTCCCAGGCCCCTGTACTGACTCACCCCCACTCGCAGGTCCCAGCTGGGAGAGGGCCGCATGGCTGCCGGCAGGTGCCCCGAAGCCCTCGTCATTCTCTATGCCCGCGATCTCACTCTCCTGCTGGGCCAGGAAGGCAGCCGCCGGGTCCTCCTCCGCCGCCTCGGGCGCCCCGCTCTCCGACGACGAGAAGAAGCCAAAGTCATCAGCCATTTTCCCCGCGTCTCTGCTGAAGCGTCCGCCTGGCGCTCGGCTCTGCCCGGCGCGTGCCCGGCGCTGCGCCCGGCGGCCGCGACACTGTCACCCGAGCCGCCCGGGAGCCGGCCTCGGCTGGGACTGGCTCGGCGCGGCGCGGCGGCCCCGCACTTCCTCTCCGCCACCGGGCCCGGCTCGCCTGTCACTGCAGCTGCAGGCGGGAGGAGCCGGGACGGGAATGCGGTGATGTCACCGGCCGTGGGAGGGGGCCCGCAGCGCGGCCGGAGGTCGCCTCGCAGCGGCCACAGGAGGGCGACAGCAGGACGGTGGCGCAGCCCCAGGGGCCAGGAGGCCCCGGCAGCGCTCCCGCTCCCGGCTGGCATTGCTCTTTGCGGGGACACCAAGACGAGGCACAGCGCCCGGCCGGTCTAGAGGCAAGCGAACCGGGCAAAGCGGCCGGGGTATGAACAGCTCCGACCGCCAGAGTTTGCGTCGCCCGGCTGGGCCCCTACTTAGGGACCTGGCCCCTTAAATGTTCTTCAGTATGAACTGGTCTGAGAAAGACCTATTTATCCATCTCAGGCAGGCAACCCCGGCCTGGGGAGCACCGGGGCGGGAGGCGGGTGGGTAGTGGCTGCGCAGACCTTCCTCCTGAGTCATTCTGCGGATTCTTCGCCTAAACTGGGCAGATATTATGAATCCCATTATTATGAGAGTCCCGCTCTATAAGAGGAGGAAAAGGAGGCTTGGAGAGGTAGACCCTACGTCCCACCGCCTCTTGCATCCTTCCTGCAAGTCCAGAGCATTCCCCACTAAGCCTTATTGCTAAAGTACATATCTTATGCATCTCTCTTCATTTAAGGCGGCTTCAGCTCAGACTGCCAGAGTTTGGATGACCTGACTGGGCCTCTACTTTACAGGCTGGGTCCCTTAAATGTCCCTTAAGTGTGAAACTGCCTAAGAACGGCAGACCTAATTTATCCAGGCGTCCTGCCACCGGTCCAACCCTCCTGCCACTGGTCCAACCCTCCACCCTCAATAAACAGTCTCTGCCTCCTCCCTGCCAGCACTTGGCCAAGCACCAGGGCACCAAAATGTGGCAGAAAAAGCCAGCTTTGGCCAAGGAGAGATTACAGTCTATGAGACCAATAGATGATAAATGGCCCATCACAGCATCACATGTGAGGTGCTCTGACATTTAAACATTAAACATATAAACACCTTTAAAACTCTCCCTGGGAGACTCAGAGAACCACCATCAGATTTGGACATTGGGATTTTTCTCTTTCTGATTTGACACTTGAAAGTCAACTATGAACTGGAAAAGAGAAAGAAAAGATGCGCCCTAAACTGTGAGTAGTGGTTCCCTAACGGGTGGCGAGTAGAAGCAGAGTTAGGGTGAAGGGGAATTTCTCTCTCGCTCAGTAATATTTCGATGTAGGCCTCAATCGTATAATGAGAATATAGTTGTTTCTAAGGAGTGTAAAAAAGAAAAAAACTTAAATTCCTGCACAACCCAATCCAAGCACACTACTCTGCCGTCATATGTCTCTTGTTCCCCTAACCCCAGGCTCAGGTGCTGTGAAGACCTAGAAAGTTTGCTAGTTTAACAAACCAGCCATAAATGTCCACTGCAGGTTTTGTGGCTAGAGAAGAGCTATGAACATTGTGTCCATTGTGACCTCAGCAGGCTATTCTTATTTGATTCCTAGAGACCTCAGTCAGTAATGTAGGCAACACTACATAGCATATTCATGTGCAAAATCCAAGGCAGAGCTTCCTCCTTCCTTCTTGACCCTCCTAATTTAGCCGCCAGCAGCCTTTAGCTCCATGCTTACAGTTACACAAGTTACTGGTCTAGATTATTCTGCAACAGAATAATCGTGTACCTTACCCTTCCTTGTTCTACATTAATATTAAAAATCATTATTTTTAAGACTTTTTTCCCTGTCCTTCTTAAAAAAAAGTTTATGTATTTTGAGAGCGGGGAGGAGGGGCAGAGAGAGAGAGGGAGAGAGAGAATCCCAAGCAGCCTACGCACCCCGGGGCTCGGTCCCATGCACTGTGAGATCACGACCTGAGCTGAAAACAGACGCTTAACCTACTGAGCCAAACAAGCGTCCCCAAAATCATTACTAAAGTCATATTTTGAACCATGTAGCATTTTTATGTGCTGGAGATTCCCGGTACCTTGATGCCCCCATGCACATCTTTGTAGACTTTTTAAGACAGCCCTACTTTTCTAATTCTCCACTCAATTGTGAAACTCAATAAAAGTCAAAAGAAATCAATAAAGTTGAGTGAACATATGAGGCAATCTCACAGAATCTAAATTTCAATTTATGAAGTCTAAAGTGGAGAAATTCTTAAAACTTTTTTAAGAGAAATTTTCAAGTGAACATAAGAATAGATCAAGAATCACATCCTCTGCTGACTGAGCCAGCCAGGTACCCCGATTTTAATTTTTTAAGGAACTGCCATAATGGTTTCCATAGCAGTTGCAGCATTTTACATTCCCACGAATAATTTCTTTTTTGTTTTGTTTGGATTGGTTGGTTTGACTTTCAAGGCTTTTTCCCCCCCTTTTTCCAACTTTTTAGTTTGACATAATTTCAGACTTACGGAAAGTTGTAAATAATTCCCACCTGCCTCTCATCAAGATTCCCCAAATGATAACATTTCATCACATTGCCTTTATCCTTTTTGCTTCCCCCTACTGTTGGAGAGTAAATCGCAGAGCTGATGCCCCCTTTATCCCTAAATATTTCATTGTTTTCCTAAAAATAAGGACATCTATTTACATAACCACATTATAATTATAAAAATCTAGATATTAATATTGATATAATACCATTATCTAATTGACATAACTTAGATTTTACCAAATGCCTCGATAATAGAGGAAAAGAAAATCTCAGATTATGCATTGCATTGTTATCTGTTTGATCTATTTTAATCTGGAACAGTTCCTCTCTTTGCCTTTCACGACACTGATGTCTTGAAGATTACTAGCCAGTTATTTGGTCCTTCAACTTGAGTTGTCTTATGTTTCTTCATGGTTAGAGTCAGCTTCAACATTTTTGGCAGGATTAACGTGGATGTGATGCTGACTTCTCAGTGCATCATATCAGGAAGCACATTATGGGCTTTTGTCCAGGTACTGGTGATATTAACATTGATCCTTTGGTTAAGGTAGTATCTGTCAGGTTTCTCCACTGCAAAACTGTTTTTCCTTTTATAATTAATAAAGATCCTGTGGATAGGTATATTAAGACGATGCAAATTTTGGGGTGCCTGTGTGGCTCAGTCAGTTGAGTGTCCAAAAATCCACCTCCCCTACTTGTGCTCTGCCAAAAATAAATAAATATTTTTTTTTTTTAAAAGTAATCTGTGGTAACAGAAGGCAGTAGCTGCCTGGGCAAGGGGTTGTAAATTGACTGAGAAGGGGCACAAGAGCATTTTTTAGGGTAACGGATATGTTTCATATCTGGAGTGTGCTGGTAGTTACATAGGTATACATATCTGTCAAAACTCAGGGAGTTGTACACTTAACCCGGATGTACTTTATCAATTATAAATTTGACCTCATAAAATTGATTTTTCAAACAGACTTAAGCACAAATAAATGCAACGTGGAGGCATTGTTTGGATCCTGATTCTAACAAGCCAACTGCAAAAAAATTTATAAGGCAATCATGAAAATTTGACTATTGACTGGATGTTTGCTGATATTGATATTGTTAAATTTTTTTAAGCTGTAATAACCATATTGTGGTTCTATTGAAAGAGAGAAAAGAACTCCTTCTCTTTTAGAGAAGTATTTATGGATGGATTGATAAGACATGTGAACTTTGCTTTAAAAAGAATTAAAGCACAGGAAAGTGGAAGGGGTGTGGATGAAACAAGTTTGGCCAAATGCTGATAAGTATTGAGTCTGGGGGATGGGCCCCGTGGCATTTACTACATTAAACAATTAAAATTTCATTATTGTACTTTGTTATCACTTCCACATTTGTACATGTGCTGTACATATTTGCAATGTGTTGACCTTGTTTGGATCCTAAGTGAGCAAACGCACAATGAAAAGATACTCATGGGACAATTGGGAAAATTGGAATACCCACTAGCAAACAGCTGACATTGAGGAATTTGGGGAGAAACTTTTTTGATGTTATAATCGTTTTGTGGTTGTGTAAAAAAGAAGATAAAGATGAAGGTGGAGGAGGAGAAGAAATTGTAGCCATTATGATGATCAAACCTGGCACACAAATCTTGGTTTCTTCATCTTCCACTCAAAGGTACCAGGAGTACTTGTTGAGATGGCTTCTTTTTTTTTTTTTTTTTAACGTTTATTTATTTTTGAAACAGAGAGAGACAGAGCATGAACGGGGGAGGGGCAGAGAGAGAGGGAGACACAGAACCGGAAGCAGGCTCCAGGCTCTGAGCCATCAGCCCAGAGCCCGACGCGGGGCTCGAACTCACGGATCGCGAGATCGTGACCTGAGCTGAAGTCGGACGCTTAACCGACTGAGCCACCCAGGCGCCCCTCTTTTTTTTTTTAAATAAATATTTTTTAAGTTTATTTATTCTGAGAGAGAGAGGGAGCATGGGAGAGGCAGAGAGAGAAGGAGAGAGAGAATCCCAAGCAGGCTCCGCACTGTCAGTGTGGAGCCCGATGCGGAGCTTGAACTCACGAACTGTGAGATCGTGACCTAAGCTAAAATCAAGAGTTGTATGTTTAACCAATTGAGCCATCCAGGCATCCCTAGAAATGGCTTATTCTTTTTTTTTTTAATGTTTATTTATTTTTGAGAGAGAGACAGAGTGTGAGTGGGGGAGGAGCAGAGAGAGAGGGAGACACAGAATCCGAAGCTGACTCCAGGCTCTAAGCTGTCAGCCTAGAGCCCGATGCAGGGCTCGAACTCACAAACCACGAGATCATGACCTGAGCTGAAGTCAGACGCTTACCGACTGAACCACCCAGGCACCCCTAGAAATGGCTTATTCTTAAGCCTAGAACATTTTGTTGTGCCAGAAAGTAAGAAAGATGATGAGGAGATAAAAACCAGGAGCCAGCTTGAAGGGGCTCCCACTGATCCAATCTTGGACCATTTGAGCACTAAAAGAAATAATGATAGCAAAGTATCACAGTCCATGGGATAAAATAAGAGTCTGTGAACCCATGTAGACTGAAACAAACAAACGTTTTCTTTGTAGTAGAAAGCCAACTAATAAATATATAAGGAATGACAATGCTAGAAAATTATCATTTGGCAACTATCACAATACCTGAATCATGCAAAAATCGATAGATGCTATAATGAATGAATAGGTGAAAGTTTGAGAAGTGACATATAATTTACATAGTTTTTTTTAAAATATTTTTTAATGTTTATTTATTTTTGAGAGAGAGACAGACTGCAAGTGGGGGAGGAGCAGAGAGAGAGGGAGACACAGAATTCAAAGTGGACTCCAGGCTCTGAGCTGGCAGCACAGAGCACGACGCGGGGCTCAAACCCACGGAATGCGAGATCATGACCTGAAGTCAGTTGCTTAACTGACTGAGCCACCCAGGCGCCTCTGGACTGTTTTCTTATTGGTGACCTATAAAACTTGAACAAGTGGGTATCATATAGAAAAAAATGAACTTCAATCCTCATCTCACATTGCACACGTAAATTATCTTGAAATGGATCGTAGACTCAAACATGAATGCTAAAACTGTCAAACTGCAGGTGCATCTCACAAACTTAGATATATGTATTTTAATTGAAATATTTTAATTTTAATTTAAGTGAAAGTAAGTTTTAATTTCCATGATGAATTTTTCTTTGACTTAGTCATTTAGAAGTGTGTTGTTTAATTTACAAATATTTGAGAGCTTTACAGTGCATATATTTTACATAATTTTAATAATTTGAGGTTTTATGAGGCTTGTTTCATGACCCAGCATAGAGTCTATCATGTGTGCTTTAAAAAAATATGTATTCTGCACTTTTGAGGTGCAGTATTTTATATTATTTAAGTCAAGGTGGTGGGTAGTGTTTGTCTTCTGTATCCCTACTGATTTGCTTTATAGTTGTTCTATTGATTACTGAGAGAGAAGGAATGGCCAACGTTAATTGTGGATTTGTCTTTTCCTCCTTTCAGTTCTACCAATTTTTGCTTTCTCAGTATTTTGAGACTGTTATTAGGTACATATACAGTTCGGATTGTAAGATCTTCTCGTAAATTTAATCCTTTACTGTGAAGATAAGATATTTCTTGTTGTTGGTAATACTCCTTATTCTGAAATCTGTTTGGTCTGATATTAATATAGCCATTCCAGCTTGCTTATGATCAGTGCTTGCCTGGTATCTTTCGCCATCCATTAAATGTGACTTTATGTTTAAAGTGATTTTCCCTTTCTGGCTCGCTGAAGCCTCCCCCAACTGTGTTTTGGCACTCTGCTCTAGATCTGGTTGAGTTTTTCCAACTTTATCCTCACTTCTCCTGGGAAGCAATGACCACCAGGAGTTGTCCGGTCACCCCAGAGAGGGAAGGGGGAAGGTGGAGAGCTGTGAATTAGTGCAAACCTGTAGAGCACCTGCAGAGATGAGGCAAAGGTGGAAGGACTAGGTGAACACGGATTCACTGGTTTAAATGGCTTGGCTACCTGGCAAAGGCACCTTGGAGTCCACAGTCTCCCACGCACTCACAGTCGTGCCTAACAATTGGAAAATAAGCCTGACCCTAAATCCAGAAACAAAGCTGTGTTCAGTACCCAGGGCAATAGGCCAACTTGGCTGGCTAGCTGCCAGAGAGCAGTAGTTCACCTCTTTGAAGAAACCCTTAGCAGAAATGTGGGTTGATTTTGTCTGACTTAGATCTTGGAATTCAGTTTTGAAATGAGGCACCTTCACTCTTTTCTTTTCCAATTATATACTTAGTGCCCTGTAAATTGGGCCCAAGTTGCCAGGCTTCAAATCAGCATGAGGGGGTGGCTCAGTCAGTTAAGAGTCCGACGCTTGGTTTCAGCTCAGGTCATGATCTCGAGGTTTCCTGAGTTTGAGCCCCGCGTAGGGTTCTGTGCTGGCAGCACAGAGCCTGCTTGGGATTCTCTCTCTCTGCCCCTGCCCCACTCAGGCTGTTTCGGTCTCTCTCAAAATTTTAAAAAATTTTAACAATATTAATATCACAAATACCCCACGAAGCCTTGAGATCATGACCTGAGCTTAAATCAAGAGTTGGATGCTTAACCAACTGAGACACCCAGGCGCCCCAGCAATGTTTTGTATTTTTCATTGTACAAGTCTTTCACTTTCTTGGTTAAGTTAGTTCCCAGGTATTTTATTCTTTTTGATGGTATTATAAGTGGAACTGTTTTCTTAATTTCTTTTTCAGATTGTTCATTGTTAGTGTAAAGAAATACAACTGAAACTTGTGTGTTGACTTTGTATCCTGCTACTTTGTTGAATTCATTTATTAGTTCTAACAGTGTGTGTGTGTGTGTGTGTGTGTGTGTGTGTGTGTGTGTAACTTTAGGGTTTTTTACACATAAGATCACATCATCACAAGCAGATTGGTATTTAGCTAAAGATTCAAGGCCAACTTCTCTGCATATTTCTGGAATACTTTCTCTACCTATCTCCCTCCTTTCCAGTACTGTGCCCTATAAATCCTAGCTACTTCAACCTCCCCAAACTCTTATCTCTGTCCCCTTGACTCTTGAGACCAACGGGCTCTGTTTGAGTTCCCCTTTCCTACTCAGCAGTTTAGAAATTCCTTTAGGTAGAAAGTGTGAAAATCATAGGGCTTAACTTGTTTGTTTCTCATCTTCCAGGGATCACAGTTCTGTGCTCTCTTGTCAATATCTAAAAACAATGCTAGCACATATTTTGTCCAGTTTTTAAGTTATTTACAGTGGGAGAGTAATTTTGAATCCTAATACTCCTTCATGGTCAGTGTAGAAAAGTAGACATCTCTTAAGTCTTTTTTTTTTAAAGAAAAAAACAAATGTGTCCATAGAGGATTAATATCATTGCTTATTAAAGGAAGAGTTAATTGTCATTAGAGGATGTGCTTCTGTGGGAGTTAATGGAGTTGCTGAAACTAGACAGAGACATTTTTTTGAGCAAAGTTTTCTTCTCCAAAGGGGTTAGTGGAAGACTTTCTGGTTGACAATGAAACACACATTCCCAAAGATGGAGAGAGCATTCTGAGATCCTGGCACCCTTGGTGCATCCTGGCTGGTGCTAGATGGGGCACAGGATCCCAGGGGGGCAGAGAAGGTGAATTTCTCCACCACAGTTGCTGATCTTGGAATTTCACAATTTTCCTATGGCATCTGTCTTTGTTTCTGAATTGTCTGTTTCTGCCTAGAAAATTCAGGCCCTCAAAGGCCACATGAAGGCTGCAGGGATGTCCAACTAAAGCATCTGCCTGTGCTGGAACTCTCTCCTTATACCTGAGCACTGAGTTGACATTTTCTTCTCTAAGATTTGCAACTGCCTTTCTTATTCTCCTGACTTTCAGCTTCTTTACTGCCCCCAAATATAGTCCCACTTCAACTGAGGTCAATTTCCACTCCCCCCAACCGAGGGACCATATGGCAATATCCAGAGACCTTTCTTATTGTCACAACTTGCATAGGTGCTACTAACATCATGGGTAGAAGCCAGGAATGTGCTAGACATCTTACAATGCACAGAACAGCCTTCACAAAAATAGAATTATCCAACTTAAAATGTCACTAATGCCCAAGTTGAAACCCTGATTTAGAGGCTTAATCAGATTCGCCATGAATTTTTTTTTTAAGGCTATTTCATATATAATGTTGGGAAATTCACTTGGATCATGTCATGTTTAGTTGCCCTTAGTGACATTAAAATTGGGGCGCCTGGGTGGCTCAGTCGGTTAAGTGTCCGACTTCGTCTCAGGCCATGAGCTCACAGTTTGTGGGTTCGAGCCCGACATCGGGCCCTGTGCTGACATCTCAGAGCCTGGAGCCTGCTTCAGATTCTGTGTCTCTCCATCTCTCGGCCCCTCCCCTGCTCATGATCTGTGTCTCTCTCTCTCTCTCTCAATAACAAATAAACGTTAAAAAAAAAATTGATCAGCAGATTTAGGTGTTGTCAGCCTCATCCATCAATAATAAAGTTCCAGATCAGCTTTTCACCCCAGGTTTTAGCAACCTTTGTGATCTTCATCTAAGTCAATTATTTTATTTGAGGTTTAAAAATTGTGGCAGTCTTATTTCTCTCAGTATCTCTGTACTAGCTGGAAAATTTTTCTTAAGTTTTTATTTTAATTCCAATGTAGTTAACATACAGCGTTGGATTAGTTTCACGTGTGTAATATAGTGATTCAACAATTCCATACCTCACCCAGTGCTCATCATGATGGGTACACTCTTTAAACCCTGTCGTCTCTTTTACCCATCCCCCCAGCCACCTCCCCTCTGGTAACCATCCGTTTGTTCTCTATAGTTGAGAGTCTATTTCTTGGTTTGTCTCTCCCGCTCTCTCTTTTTTCCCTTTGCTCGTTTGTTTTGTTTCTTAAATTCCACATAGGAGTGGAATCATGTGGTGTCTTTCTCTGACTGACTTATTTTGCTTAGCATTACACTGTCTAGATGCATCCATGTCATTGCACATGACAAGATTTCACTCTTTTTTATAGCTGAGTAATATTCCATTTTATGACTGAGTATATATATGCATATATAATGGCATATATATATGCCACATCTTCTTTATCCATTCATCTGCCGATGGACACTTGGGCTGCTTCCATAATTTGGCTATTGTAAATAATGCTGCTATAAACATAGGGGTGTATGTATCACTTTGAATTAATGTTTTTGTATTTTGAAGGTAGATACCCAGCAGTGTGATTACTGGGTTTACACATGTGAAGTTTAGTGCATGTCAGTTATACCTAAATAAAGGTATGTACTTAAAAAGTATAATGCCTACAATGAATTGAAGCATATTGAATATGTATAAATATAGGGGTTCATTATGATACCAAAAAAAACCCACAACAAAAAACAACCCAACAACAGCAGCAACTGGATTGCAGGATAGTTTTATTTTTAACTTTTTGAGGAAACTGCATACTATTTTCCACAGCGGATGCACCAGGTTGGATTCCCACCAACAGTGCAAGAGAGTTCTTTTTTCTCCACATTCTCACCAACACTTGTATTTCTTGTTGGTGCGTATTTTTTTTTAAATTTTAGCTATTATGACAGGTGTAAGGTGGAAATTTTCACCTGGAAAATTTTGTCATTAGCTGGAAATTTTTAAAGAACTTTCACTCATTATCAGTTTGGTTACCTAGAGGTAGAGTTCATAGAGGACAAGTAAATGCTTGATTACTTCTCTTAATTGCCAGCTTTCAGGAAAAAAAATGAGTTGATATGCTGACAGTCTCCAAAAGTGATTGATGAGCTATTTGGTTGTGAGTTGCTGTTGTTGTTGGGTTGGTTGCTTATTGTTGGGGGGGAGGGATCACAATGAACTCCTGTATTTATAGATATTTGATGTATTCCAACTTATTGTAGGCATTATACTTTTTAAGTAGATACCTTTATTTAGGTATGATTGACATTCAATAAACTTCACATATGTAAAGTTTCCAAGTTGATAAATTTTGACATGTGTGTTCATTTAAGAAACTCTCAAGACAATAAAGATAATAAACATATCTGATATCTGGACTTTTTGATGCTTAAATTTTCCCATCTTTGGGCCCTTGTAATAATTTGATACCTTCTTTGCTTTTTGGTACAGCAAGGTATTCCTGGCTCATTCTGTAAATTTCCTGTCCCAGACTTGAATCAGTCATTTCTTCAAAGGGTTCTACAAACTTCTAGTGGGAAATGATATGCAGAAACCATTGTCTGGGCCCGTCAGTAGTTAAGTACTTCTTATAGATCTCTTTGGTCAACAGAACTAGGAAATACATTTTCTTTTTTAAAGAGAAAAATGCATTGTGTTCTTACTAATATTTCTTTTTTTTTTAAATTTTTTTTTCAACGTTTATTTATTTTTGGGACAGAAAGAGACAGAGCATGAACGGGGGAGGGGCAGAGAGAGAGGGAGACACAGAATCGGAAACAGGCTCCAGGCTCTGAGCCATCAGCCCAGAGCCCGACGCGGGGTTCGAACTCACGGACCGCGAGATCGTGACCTGGCTGAAGTCGGATGCTTAACCGACTGCGCCACCCAGGTGCCCCTAATATTTCTTTTTTTTAAGATTTCATTTATTTAATTTAATTTAAATTTTTTTTTTTTGAGAGAGAGAGAGAGAGGGAGGGAGAGGGGCAGAAGGAAAGAAAGAAAGAGAATCTTAAGCAGGCTCCATGCTCAGCACGGAGCCCAATGTGGGGCTCAATCCCACGATCTTGGGATCATGACCTGAGCTGAAATCAAGAACTGGATGTTCAAACAACTGAGCTAGCCAGGTGCCCCTAAACATTTTATTTTTTTATTTTTTTAAGTTTATTTATTTATTTTGAGAAAGAGAGAGAGAGTACACGGGAGAGGTGGAGAGAGAGAGAGAGAGAGAGAGAGAGAGAGAGAGAGAGAGAATTTCAAGCAGGCTCTTCACTGTCAGTGGAGAGCCCGATGTGGGGCTCGAACTCATGAACGACAAGATCATGACCTGAGCCAAAATCAAGATTTGGATGCTTAACTGACTGAGCCACCCAGGTACTTCTGAAGATTTTATTTTTAAGTAATGTCTGCACCCAATGTGCTCAAACCCACAACTCTGAGATCAAGAGTCACACACTCTACCTACTGAGCCATTCCAGGCACCCCAAATAATTTCTAATTCAAATTTAATATTTTCTTTTAATCTCTTCTAATTTAGATGTATTTTCCCTTTCACTGAAAAATCTTTTAAATAATAACATCAATATTATTACTGAGGGGTGCCTCGCTATCTCATTTGGTAGAGCATGCAGTTCTTGATCTTAGGGTTGTGAGTTTGAGCCCCATGCTGGGTGTGGAGATTACTTAAAAAAATAAAATCTTAAAAAATATATTATTATCGACACTATAATTACTGAGTATCATTTGAGGTTTCTTCACTATTCTTTCTGTTCTTAGAACCCAACCTATAAGGAATATATAGGCAAATTACTGTGATTTAAATTCACTTGAAATTGTTCTTTTCTCTGTAGTTGAGCCACCAACTTGATACATAGTCTCATAGCCCAGGTTGCATAGAAAACATGGCCTCCCTGAATCAAAAGCTTACTTGTTTGTACTTTACCAGGCAGTGCAATCCCAGGGAACACGGCATGACAGAACAGGGGAGTGGGGCAGGGAAAGACGGAGGGCAAATACAAGGGCCTGGCTGCTGCTTGGTAGCAAGTGTGTTGTTCCATTCATGGGGTTTGTCCTCAGAGAAAGCATATGAACGATTGCGTCTCAGAATAGCTCAACATAGGGCAGGAAATGGGCCTTAAAATTTTTTTTTATTCTTTCTTTATTTTTGAGAGAGAGAGGAACAGCGAGACAGAGTGCAAGTGGGGGAGGAACAGAGAGAGAGGGAGACACAGAATCCAAAGCAGGATCCAGATTCTGAGCTGTTAGCGCAGAGCCTGACGCGGGGCTTGAACTCATGAACCGCAAGATCATGACCTGAGCTGAAGTTGGACGCTTAACCAACTGAGCCACCCAGGCTCCCCGGAAATGGGCTTTTATTTGGTGGATCCCATATCTTATTTGTCAGGGTTTTGCTCCATTCCTTTGCACTTCTGAGTTATGCATGTATGGGCATTGTGCTGGCCTATGGTGTTTCATGCTTCACTAGGAATAGGCAGGCTTTGGATAGGAGGCAGGATGCTTGTGGTGCATGTGTGAGGTGAGGTGCTGTGGGATTGTGTCTGAGTAAGATGGTCACCAGGGTGTTGGCTAGATAGAATCCACATAGCGTTGGTCACCACAGAAGTGGCTAAAGAGAAACAAAAGGCCAAGAGCCTTGGAGATACATGAGAGTTCAAAGTTCTGAGGTAAAACCTATGAAGTTCGACACAGTAACCCTCCTTGTACCGGTCAGTGCTGCTCCTTCCCCTCATCATGTCCAGTCCCATACTATAATATGGGTTCTCTGCCATTGTGGGGACAAAATGCCTTCACTCCTTCCAAGACGGTGCAAATCCAATCACTTACAAAAGTCCCTCTTTTACAGCCAGAGTCTCTGTAAAGACTGAAGGCAAGTACGTTAGGGAGATAAGCTACAGTTCTCTGAAGCTGCAGCTGGTCTCAAGCCTGTAAGTGATAATCATAGCATCTTTTTCCTCCATTACTCATTCTAGATTCCCTCACTCTTGGCTTATACTTCAGCTGGCCGGATTGCTCTCCAGTGGACTAACCCAGACTTTCATTTCTGAAGGGTCTGAGCCGTTAGGTGCCTTTCCCTTGTCAAGTTGTAGCTGTTACAATTGCTTACTTTCTATTATCACTGGGTATGGAAGTACCTACCATGAGATGTTCTAGTGAATCCCCTGGGCACTGGACATACTCCTCCTGCCTCCATTGTGTGTAACAGCAACACTGGCCCCTCATTGTAATCAGAGGCGTTACCTGGCCAGTATGGTAGCTCCACCATCTCTAAGTTCACAGCCATCAGGACCCCAAGGTGTCCAGATGGTAACTGCAGCACCCGGTTCAGTGGAACCCACACTCTGTCCTCTGAGAAACATGCTCCTCCTTTCTGAATCAGAGCCTAAGATTGTGGGGACAATTTAAATGCATCTGGGTTATTTAAACCATCTGTAAATAGGTGTCCTGCTTTTCCTCCCTTTCCCATTCTGCCAACTGAGGTGTTGTTTGAACTCATTCGCAGTTCACAAATCATGTAATTTTTTATGGGCATGGGGCTTTAAAATGAGCAATAAAATATCTCTGCTTTAAAGATCACCTGTCATCAGCACTCTTTTCCCCCATCACCCAAAACTGATGTGGTCCTTCTTGTATCTTTTGATTTGAGATGCTCTAATTAAAGATCACCCCTCTATATCCTACAGGTGGTAGCTTAATTTCCCATTTAGTTTCCATGGCTTTACTCTCATAAACCTCCCACCCCCACCCCAGTCCATTAGGCCCTGCTCTAAGGATGTGGCCTGGGCCAAATATTTACAGACCCTGTACTTCGTGCCCAGCACAGTTCTCATCACTGAGGACTGATTGGTGGCTGAAGCCAACTTGGCCTCTGTTATCCTCACGGAACGCAGAGTAGGGAAATACAAAAATAAACAGGTAAACAAGATAACAGCATCTAGTGATAAGTGATTTGAAGAAAACATAATATGTTTAGGTCTTCATTGAGGATATAGCACACATGTACTGAGATCTAAATGTCAAAAGGGGCCAGCCATATAAGGACCCAAGGAGAGTGCTCCAGGCAGAGGGCACTGCAAATGCAAAGTTCCTGAGGTATAAATGAGAATAATGAAGTGGAGGTTTGAAAGTAATGAGTTCCCAGTAATGAGGTCAGAGAACCAGTAGGGGCCAGTTGGGTAGGGCCTTGTAGGCTACATTAAGGAGTTTGGATTCCATTCCAAGGACAATGGGAAGCCAATAGCAGGTTTTGAGTTGGGTAATGTTAGGATCTGATTTAGTTTTTAAAAAAGATTTTCTGGCAACTGTGATGAGACTGAATTGGAGAGGGATAAGAGTAAAATCAAGGAGACCAGTTACTAGGTAATTACAGTGACCCAGGTGAGAGATAAGATGGGGACGTATGTCATTGATGCAGTCTACCACCAACTACATACTTTTGGGTCTCTGTCACTTTCTACTTGATATTGCAGTTAATTTCTTGCTAGACTAGGAGATTACTGATGTCAGGTCATCCCAAGAACTAACAACTGTAAGACAGTAACAAACACATGTTGAATCAATCTACAGTGCTAACTTCTGCAAAGAACTTCAGCGTTGACAAAAGCCTTTCCTTATTTTTTGAATTTTTTATTAATTTATTTTGTAGGCTTTACACCCAAAGTGGAGCCCAACATGGAGGTTGAACTCATGACCCCAAGATCAAGACCAGAGGTGATATCAAGAGACAGATGCTTAAGTGACTAAGCCACTTGGGTGCCTTGGCAAAGCCTTTTCTTAATCCATTATTCCATCCCATCCTCTTGTCAAGTATGCAAGGTAGATATGATTAAGTCATAGACTTTACATGTCCCCTTTGAATTAATCCTTGCCATGACCTGATGAGGTAAGGACTATTTGTTTACAGCTGAGAGATAAGCAAACTGAGGTTTAGGGAGGTTAACTTGCCAAAGTCACACAGTTAATGGTGGCATCAGTTTGTACTCAGGCCTCCCTGAAGAGCATGAGATGTGCTTGGTGACTTATGTAAGCCAAAACTTTGCCTTCAAGCCTGATTTGTTTTGTCAGTCCAAATACTCCTAGTAGAAGCCTGGGAGCAGGTTTTACCTTTCTCATGAATTTGGTGGGGCAGGAGGCCAAACAAACAAAAAACTGTTGCTGACATCAATGGTCTGCTTTACTCAGCAATCAAGATGCTGTGTCCCCAACTGATAGAAAATATGTTATGTTCCAGGCACTCAGAAATTGAAGGCTTGTTCTAGGATTTCCATGACTTGGCAGGACAGATTTTGTCCTTTATCAGGAAAAAAATGGTAAGGCATAAACAAAGCCCTATTATTAGTATTAAAGAAACAAATATATTCATTAAATTCTCTAAAATAGCTCTTAGTCACAAATCCTAGTATGTTATAGGCATAGAACTGGGATTCAAAGACCTATCACACCCATACACACACACACACACACACATGCCTACACACACACATCCTTCCCAAGAGTGATGAAATTTGTTTACTTTACCAATAAACTGTGTGTTCTTAGAGGGCAGCAGCCACGCCCTCTTTATCATTGTAGCATCCAGTCCAGAGTCTGGCTCAGAATAAGCACTCAATAAATATTTGTTGGGTGAATTCCTAAAAATCTGTAGACTAATATAATTAATAAATCTATTAAAAAGATCTTTAGAATGTTCTAAAACTTCACTATCCAATACAGTTGTCACTGTCCACATGTGGCAACTGAATACTTGAAATGTGCCCAGTGCAAATAGAGATGTGGGGTTAGTGTAAAATACACATCAGATTTTGCAGACTTAATACAAAAAAAAAAAAAAGAATATTTTGCATGTACTGGCTTAAATACATTACTAAAAATAATTTCACTTGTGTTAAATATGGCTAATAAACTATTTCAAATTACACATGTGGCTCACATTATATTTTGATTGGACAGCACTGCTCTAAAAGAATAAAGTTCAGGGGGAAAAACTGTTCTTAAAGGAGAGGACAAGCCATTAATTAATTACACTTTCCATACTTTTCCCCTTGAACTTATCAAAAAAATCTTAGGTTTCTTCCAAGGCCACGTTCTCCCATGGCAAACAGAGACCATCAGGATTGTATCTAGGTCAGAGGGGCAGAATGGCAGTTCATAGGCTGGAATGTGGCTTGCAATTATAGTTGACATGGTAGTTTTCTTAAAATCTGAGTAAGTTATTACCTTTTTAAAATGGGGAGATTTCATATGCAGCTCCAAATTTGTAGGTGCTCTTTTAAAAATGGTAAGCTCTTGGGGGACAGACAGGCTCAATAATCAGAGCATGTGACTCTAGTTCTCATGGTCATGAGTTCAAGCCCCTACCTAGTTGGGTGTAGAGCTTACCTAAAAAAATAAAATAAAGGTATTACCTATAAAAAGAAATGGCAAGTTCTAGCAATACTGGCCTTACATGGAAACCATCAGCTACAACTAAAAAGCAGAAACCACCTTAGGACAGGGAATGGACTCTCCAGCTTGCCATATTGTATTCCCTACACTGAGGCAAATTCTTACTGGTGGAGTTAAAAAAAAAAGTAAAACATTTCTTGTAACCATGTCTTAATTCAAAGAAAACAGAAAGGTAGATCAAGAAATGTATGTATATATATGTGTGTGTGTGTATATATATATATATATATATATATATATATATATATGGGTTTTTTTTTTTAAAGAAGTGAAGAACATTCAATGGTGTTTAATATAACTACAAAGTTTGTCTGTTGAAGGACTATATTTTAAGTCAGAATTTCGCAACAACTCTGGAGAGTGTATGATTTTGCAATCCCTCATCTGGTCTGGCTGGATCCAACATTATAGGAGATGTTGAATAATACCAGGTCTCCTTTGAGCTTTGGGTTGATGTCAAGTCACATCTGTCTGTTTCCAAATTTACCCTAAAGGTCTAAGAAAAATTCCAAAGTATTATTAGGCAGTTTGTGTAGACCTGGTTAAGACCTACAAGATACAGGTTTGAAAGAAGTGGATAGAGCCCTTCTGTCCCTTAAAGTACTCCTCACAGAACTTCAGCTTTGAAAGCACCTCCTGTCCTGTCTTGCCTGATCAACTCTGAGAAGTGTGTAGGCATGGGATTCCACAGCGAGGTAGAGTGACTTCCTAGGCACACAGGTAGTCTGTGGAAAAGCATACACCAGACCCAGACCCCTCTGCCTTCTGGAGGCCTTCTGGAGGGTGAACAGAGGCAGATGGCAGGAGGAAAAAGGTGGAAATGAAAGAGAGAGGCCTAAAGAGAGGTGGCGGTTTGAAGGGGCAAGGAAAGTGAAGAGGAAGTCAGATATTGGAGAGTAGAAATAAGACAGTGGAAAGGGTGAGGGACGGCCTCCAAGGAGAATGAGCTGAGGCGCTATGTCAGTGGCTTTGGGAGAACCTCATTCCACCAATGGCAGAATGGAGCCCAGAAGGGAGGTGGTTTGCCCAAGGACGTCCAGCACTTTGCCAGGTGGGCCCTAGATCCCGAGCTCAAGTATCCCGATCCCAGTCCAGGATCTTCCCTCTGTTCATCACAGGGAAGACAGGCCAGTGGGCCTGAGACAGGTAGCAGAGTCGCCATCTGGTTGGCGATAGCGCCATTAACAAAGACCCAGGTAGCCAAATCCAAACAATCCTAGGAAGCGAATTTGAAGCCACGATTTTCACGTGGCTGAGGCTTTTCCCAACTTCCAAGCTCAAGTCGGCTTCAGAAAATACCCAACCACTCTATTCCAGAGACTTTTGGAATCTCCCGAGAGATGTTCAGGAGCTTTTGGAAATGTAAAGGAAGCAATCAGACATCAAACAGCCGATATTTCCGAACGGCACAATCTCCTAAAAAATATTCAGGAATATTGGAGACTGGGGGAAGATGGTTAAGAAGCAGGCGAAATCGGCCAACTGGCGTTCGGGAATTTCCGCAGCTTCTCGAGGAGCACTCGGTACCTCTCGGCTCTTCGCGATCTATTCAGAAGTCTTTGGGTCTCCGTTTGACAGGTCTGTTCGCCGCCTAAATCGTAAGGGCGACTGGTACCGACAGTCCCTCGGCAATTTCCGGAAGCGTTCGGTATTGGCCCGAGAGTGGCGCCCTCTGACGGCAGAACTGTCACCACGGGTACCCTCACGCTGCGCCAGTAGGCGCAGGCGCAGTTGCGCGCCGGCGGCCCGTTCAGAGCGGACGTGGTTGCTACTGAGGTCACTTCCGGCGGGTGACGGTGCGGACGGGTCAGAAGCGTAGAGGCGGCGGCAAAATGGCGGCGCCTGAGGAGCGGGATCTAACCCAGGAGCAGACAGAGAAGCTGCTGCAGTTTCAGGTAGCAGCGAGTACTCGGTGCAGCACATGCCGCCACGGGCTGGGGAATGGGCCCCTAGAGGAGCCCAGAAACCTCCTCAGATTGGGCCCGAGATTCTTCTCAGACCAGCGGCGGCCCCCTCCCCCCAGACGCCAACTGCCCTGCTGCTCCCGGCCCCGAACCTCTGTCGGTCCCCGGCCTTCCAGCCAGGGCTGCGGCCCTCTCCTCTCCCCTCAGCGGGTCAGCTTCCCAGGTTTCCCTTAGCGGCACCTGTCCTCAACTATCTTTCCCAGTCCGGCTACCCGTCGGACCTTCTCCGCCCATCGACTCTAGATCTACCGAGATGCTTAATCCCCACCAAGGAGTTGGCCTCGTTTCGGGTCTCTGGAAAACCTACCAGCATCCCATGCTATTTCTGCAAATATTTATTGATGGCCTCTTGGGTGCCTGGTCCTGTACTGGGCGCTCTGGTGGGGGAGGGGGCAGACCTGGCCCCCGTGCCCTAAAGGTGTGGGAGGACACCACGTAAGGAAACAATGCAACATTGTAAGTGTCATCAGTGGCTTCTGACTTGGTTTATTACCCTGGGCTTATTGCTGGACTCCGGTTATTGACTGTGCTTGAGGTGGGTGGTAATTTGCAGAAATCTGCCTCCTTTTAGTGGTTGTCGTGTTAAGAACTTTTGGCACTAAGCACTTGTCTCTGACCTGGAGAATCTGGGTGGGTACCCACCAGGGTGGGTAACCTTGTCTCTTTATTACCATTATAATGGATATCAGTTTCCTTGTTTCTAAAATACTTCTCTTAAAAATGTCTACCCCCTACGGATGTTGTGGAGATCAAATGAGTTTATGGATATATGAAGGGCTTTGTAAGCTGAAATGTTGCTAAATGGTATTGCTCCTATTAATCATTATTTAACTTAGGATAGAATTAAAGTTAGTGGTACACTTATTCCCGAATAGAAAATGGGTTAAACATTCATTAATTCAGCAATATTTACCAAGAACCTTAGTGCTTATGCACAGCTAGTTCAAATACCATTTATTGAGTACTCATGATGTTGTAAGTACTGTACTAAACACATGCATAGCATGCATGATCTCATTTAAGACAACAACGCTGTGAGATTCATGGTGTTAGCAATCCCTGTATCGCAGATGAGCCATGGGGTTTAAGAAGTAACATACTTCGGTTACACAGCCAGTAAGTGGTGGTGTCAGATTTAAAGCCAGATCCCTCTTTCCAAAACCGTTTCTGATCGCTTGTGTGCTGTACCACCTGTGTACAGCCGAGAGTGGAATGCAAATGCTGTGATATTAAGTCTTTTTTAAAAAAAAAGTTACTACTTTTTTGTAATTTCTTTGATTAGATTTCACTATAATTAATTTTGAAGTGGGTTTTCTTTAAATTGAGCAGTGGGTTGGAAGTGTATAATGGAAAACTATTGTAGAAATAGTTGACATTTGGGGCGCCTGGGTGGCTTGGTCGGTTAAGCGTCCGACTTCGGCTCAGGTCATGATCTCACGGTCTGTGAGTGCTAGCCCCGCGTCCGGCTCTGTGCTGACAGCTCAGAGCCTGGAGCCTGTTTTCAGATTCTGTGTCTTCCTCTCTCTCTGCTCCTCCCCTGTTCATGCTGTGTCTCAAAAATAAATAAACGTTAAAAAAAAATAAAAAAAAAAAGAAATAGTTGACATTTGATTGGAGATTTGAGTAAAGAAATTGAGGACAATATAAATTAGAATGAATAAACATCAGACAACCAGCTTCCTCTTCCTAGTAGAGGGTAGGAAGGTAACCATGTAACTTATCCCTTACAACGCTTTAGGGGTAAGCTCCCGGATTAAGTGTTATGAGGTGATTTGAGTTATATGTCATGATGTACTTAGTCTCATAGTGGCAAGACATGAATGTGTGGTAGTATTTCTGAGGTAAAGTACATAGGTACCTCCATTTTGTCTTCATTGGACATTTAAATCAGTAAGAGGTGAGTAGTAGATTAAAGCTACATTAAAATTGCTTTATGAGGGGTCCCTGACTGGCCCAGTCAGTAGAGCCTGCAATTCCTGATCTCAGGGTCATGAGTTCAAGCCCCATGTTGGGTGTAGAACTTACTTAAAAAAAAAAAAAAGATTGCTTTATGAAATTGGATTTACTAAGGCAAATGCATTTTGCATTTATGTGTTCCTTAAACAGTTCCTGGATCAGGTTCATCATTCAATTGCCATTAAACATTCTTTGAAACTTAACTAGGTGCCAAGCATTATACTAGGTATTTAACATACCTTAACTTTTTAAAATCTCTTAATAACTCTGTAAGGAATTAACCCCCATTCGTTTTGTAAATGGAAATTTAGAAATTCATACCTGTTACCACCTTTTGTATAACCTGTTGGAGGAGCTGTGTGTGTGTGTATATATACACATATACACACTCACATATACATATACATATATATACACATACATGAACAATGAGTATCCTGCAGTATATTAGTGCTCATAGTGCAATATGGTATAAACAAAGCGCTGTGGGAATTAGGGGAAGGTTAGGAACATTGATGGAGGTGGGAGGGAGAGAAGAGAGGAGGATGACTTAGTAGCTAAGCATTTTTTGTATTTATTATGCCTTAGGCATGGTGCGAGATAGTTTATAACTATTGTGCTTAATTCTTGTAAAGTGCCATAGATGATATGGCTGCTCCTCGGTGAGGAAACACATCTATTGAAGTATTTGCTTAAGTTCATTAAGCTATTAAATAGTGGAGATGGAATTAGAAATCTAATTGGTCTGGGTCTGGACTTCAAGGCTGGGCTCTTTCCACTGTACTTTGCTAATTTTGAAGGAGGAATAGAATTTCAACAGGTTGTAGGCAGAAAGATGCTCAAAGCTGAGGAAATGGCTTGAGCAATGCATGAAGATGGAATAGTGTGGAGTGTTGCTGTGATGGATTTAGAAATCTGGAAGTGAAAAAAAAAGATTGGAAAGGTGAATTAGAGCCAGATTTTGAAGGCCTTTCAAAGCTGTGCAGAATTAAATTTTAATCTGTATACATAGGGAGCCATCACAGGTTTTTTCAACTAGAGAATGGGCTAATACTAGGTTTCAGGTTTGCTTCACTAACAGTATGGAGCATGTGCTTGGAATATCCATAGGAGTTAGGACAGAAAAGGGTGGTACTGCTGGGAACTAGTTCTCAGTATGTTGTTTCATTTGATATATTGAAATTAGCAAAAGTAAAATATTTTAGAAATCTTAGGTTTCCTCTATTTCACTTTTTTTGTGACATGTGTTTTGACTGAACTCCCTAGGGTGTATTTATCCTTCTCAGTCTGTTTGATGTTTTCTTAGATTTTTCTAGTTATCCTTTTCTCCTGTTTATTTTGGAGCCAATTGACTATGAATAAAGCACACATTTGTTTCAAGCTGTTCCAAATGGAAGAGAATAGGTTTTAAGAAGAGTTAATGCAGGGGCACCTGCGTGGCTTGTTCGGTTAAGCGCTTCGGCTCAGGTCATGATCTCATGGTTCGTGAGTTCGAGCCCAGCGTCGGGCTCTGTGCTGACAGCTTGGAGCCTGGAGACTGCTTCAGATTCTGCTCATGCTCTGTGTGTGTGTGTGTGTCTCTCTCTCTCTCAAAAATAAAATAAACATTAAATTTTTTTTTCTTTTTTTTTTTTTAGTAAGAGTTAATGCAGGTATGGGTAAGGTTACTGGTATTGAAATCCACTTCCCTAAATTTCCAAATATAACAGACTCCTCTAGTGCCTTGGTTTACTGCTTCTAGGTTGCTGTTTGAACACCTGGAGAAAGATGACCTGGACAGATTCCAAATATAACAGACTCCTCTAGTGCCTTGGTTTACTGCTTCTAGGTTGCTGTTTGAACACCTGGAGAAAGATGACCTGGACAGAGAGAAGGGATTAAAGGAGCTATATGCATGGCCAGTGGAAGAAGAAATTATCCTTTTCTGCTTTTGTACAGGAATAAGAAATTTCTGTCCTTTTAAATGAATATTAGGGTTGATCTTTGTTCTTTTAAATTATAGAAAGTTAAGCCTGAACTCTGGGCTGTAGAATCAAGCTTATAATTCATTTTGAAAATCTCTCATTGGCTTCATCTGACTCTTTATTACCTAAAGGAAAAAGAGTAATATGATGCTCTTTGTTCATGTATTTTTAAAAAATCATAGAGTGAGCTGTTTGAACTTTTTGCCAGGGAGAATTTGGTATTGTAGGAAAGCCATGAGCTTGGAAACTTGGGCAAACCTGAACTAGCTGTTCAGTTTAGCTTCTAATGAGTTCTGTGACCTAGGGCATGTTCCTACTTTTTTAAATCTTTCCTCATCTATAAAATAGGGATACTGTTCCCCAATTCACATTGATTTTTGTTTTTTACTTTAAAAAAATCTCCCAAATAGTGCATACTTTTTGCAAGTCAGCAATGTAAAATTGTTTAAAAGGGTAATTAAATCTCATCTCATTCCCCCTCCTCATTCCCAGTTTGTTGTGTGTCTTTGTATACTTTTTCTTCTCCATATACAGATATACATGCTTAACGTATACGCTAACTTACCCTTGACTGTTTAGTTGGAACAGATGGCTTTCATTTCCCAATATGTTCTCTGTAATATGTCCCAAGTATTTCTGCTTTCATCAGTTGAGTTGTACTCTTAACAGTTGTGTTTGCTTCCGTACCATTGTGTGCTGGTTATATTTGTCATAAAAATATACAGAAACCAATAAAATATCAGTGCAAGAGTTTTTATCTGAAAACTTTACCTGACAATTAAATGCTTTAGGGAAGGTCTATAGGGTCAAGTTGCTGAAAAACAGCTGTTCAGTTAGGTGAGGGCAAAACAGGTATACAGATAACTCTGGGAAAAATCACTGAGATTCAGTATTGTGCCCTTTCTGCTTGGCAAGTGTTTGGAGTTCTTGCACTCCAAGAAATTAAATCCGTGTCTATGGATATGATTTATGCTAGAAAGACTCCAAAGAATGCCAGTGGACCCATTTCCCTTTTTTGTTTTTAAACGTTTATTTTTGAGAGATAGAGACAGAACACGAGCAGGGGAGGGGCAGAGAGAGAGGGAGACACAGAATCTGAAGCAGGTTCTAGGCTCTGAGCTGTCAGCACAGAGCCGGATGTGGGGCTCAAACCCACGAACCATGAGATCATGACCTGAGCCGAAGCTGGATGCATAACCGACTGAGCCATCCTGGCACCCCAGTGTACCCATTTCCTAAAGAAAAGGGTAGGCTTTCGTCAAAAGATTGCTGCATGAATGTGTGTGCTTTATGTTTTAAATGAAATAAAATAATGTGTGGAATATTTTTATTCCCCGCTTTAAATGACTTAAAAATTTTTTTAATGTTTATTTTTTGAGAGAGATAGAAACAGCATGAGTAGGGGAGGGACAGAGAGAAAGGGAGACACAGAATCGGAAGCAGGTTCCAGGCTCCAAGCTGTCAGCACAGGGCTGGGTGTGGGGCTTGAATCCACAAACTGTGAGATCATGACCTGAGCCGAATTGGACGCTTAACCGACTGAGCCACCCTTAAGTGACCTATTCTCGTTGGTTAAGAGAGTCTGCTGTCTTTGTCTTAATAGAGGTAGGATCGTATTATAATTTTGAAAGTCAGCACAGCATAGTAGGTTGTCATGAAGACTGGCTGTGAAGTAAGACAATCTGAATTTGAATCCTGCTTCTCCAGGTATTAGCTTTGTGATCTTGGGCAAATTACTTAACCTTTCTGCCTTAGTTTCCTTGTCTATGCCCTTACTGTATTACCTCATAGGGGTTATTTCAGTAATTAAATGTTAATATATCTAAAGCAAATATTAAGCACTTGAATGTTAAACATTATTAAGGTTAATACTTTGTGGGTTTAAAAAAAATTTTTTTTAAATGTCTTTATTTTTGAGACAGAGCATGAGCAGGGGAGGGGCAGAGAGAGGGGGAGACACAGAGTCTGAAGCAGGCTCCAGGCTCTGAGCTGTCAGCACAGAGCCCGATGTGGGGCTCGAACTCACAGAGTGTGACATCATGACCTGAGCTGAATTCGGACGCCCAACCCACTGAGCCACCCAGGCGCCCCTATACTTTGTTGGTTTTAAAACATTGGGGGACAGTCAGGTTGGTTTCATACAACTAACGCTATAGTGAATATCTTTGTATATAAAATTCTCAATCAACTTTTATTAGTATAGTTCTAGGCACGTATACAACAGTTAAATATAATTAGATTAAATATCTAGGCACAGGATACAACAATTAAATATAATTCCTACCCTTGTGGAGCTCACATTCTAGTTGAGGAGACAGAAGAGTTAAAGTAAATAAAATATATAGTATGTTAGGTGGCTATAAATGCTGTGGAGGGAAATAAATAGGGAATTTTGAGGAGGGCATTTAATTTAATTTTTTTTTAAGTTTATTTATTTTGAGAGGGGGAGGGCAGAGGAAGAGGGAGAGAATAGGCAGGCTCCACACTCAGCACAGCACGATCTCAACCTTTAGATCACTCCTGAGCCTATATCAAGAGTCTGATGCTTAACCAAATGAACCACCCAGGTGCCCCGAGTTTTAATTTTAAATAGGATTATCGGGGCACCTGGGTGGTTCAGTTGGTTAGGCGACCGACTTCGGCTCGGGTCATGATCTCACAGTTTGTGAGTTCGAGCCCCGAGTCAGGTTCTGTGCTTATAGCTCAGAGCCTGGAGCCTGTTTCAGATTCTGTGTCTCTCCCTCTCTTTGTCCCCTCCCCTGCTCACACTCTGTGCCTCTCTGTCTCTCAATAATAAACATTAAAAAAAAATTAAAAAAAAAAAGGATTATCAAGGGATGACCTCACTGGGAGTGTGTTAATTGTGTGAAAATCTGGAGGAAGTACTAAACAAATGTGGATTTGGATTCCAGATAGAGGGAATAGGGCATACAAGAGTCCTAAGGCATGGCCTCAAGAGACCTTGTCCAGGAATGGCCAGGAGGCTAGTGTGGCTGAGAGAAGGAAGAAGAAAGTAGTAGGAGAGGGGTGCCTAGGTGGCTCAGTTGAACGTCTGGCTGTCGATTTCAGCTCAGGTCGTGATCCCAGGCTCGTGGCATCAGACACTGTGCTGAGCATGGGGTCTGTTTAGGGTATTCTCTCTCTCTTCCCCTCTTTCCTTCCCTCCCCCTCTAGCCCTCTCCCCACTTGTGTGCTATCTCTCTAAAAAAATAAAAAAGAAGAAGAAAGAAAATCGTAGGAGTTAGGGTCAGAGAGTTGAAGGCAGGGCTAGTTCACAGATGGCCTTGAGGCTACTGTAAGGATTTTGGCTTTAACTCTGAAGCAAGTTGGGTAGACATGAGAGGATTTGTGAGGCATGAGAGGTAGTGACGACAGGATTTATGATTTATTAGGGTTACCCTAGCTGTTTTCTTGAGGTTAGCCTGAAGGAAGAGAAGGGAGGAGTAATGGGGTGCCTGGGTGGCTCAGTCGGTTAGGCGTCCGACTTCGGCTCAGGTCATGATCTCACAGTTCGTGGGTTTGAGCCCTGCGTCAGGCTCTGTGCTGACAGTTCAGAGCCAGGAGTCTGCTTCGGATTCCGTGTCTCCCTCTCTCTGTTTCTCCCCCACTTATGCTCTGTCTCTCTCTCTCTCCTTCAAAAATAAATAAAAACATTAAAAAAATTTTTAAAAAAAGAAGGGAGGAGTAAGGAGACCAATTAGGAGATTTTTGCAGTGATGCATAACTGCTTGGACCAGGATGAAGTAGGAAGTCATGAGGAGTAATTGGATTCGGAATATATTTTGAAGGTAAAATGGATGATTTTCTAAGGGATTGTATATTAAGTGAGAGAGGGAGAAATTAAGGATATCTCAGATTTTTGACCTAAGTAACTAGAAATGGAAGAGTCATTAACTGGGATAAGGAAGGCTATGGGAGGAGCACATTTGGGTGTGGGGTGAGTTCAGTACCTCAGTTTTGGTTATGTAAAGTTTGAGGTTTGTATTAGACATCTAAGTGAAGATGTCTAACTGGATATATTAGTACTTAGTGCAAGAGAATGATCTAGGCTAGCAATACAAATTTGGAAATCATCTACATGTAGATAATATTTAAAGCCCTGAAACTGTTTAGATTATCTGTAGAGCAAGAATACATAAGAAAATTTGAGATTTGAAGGTGGTTTTGTTAGTAATGTCACTTAAACATCTATTGAGCATTTACAATTGACTCTTGAACAACATGGATTTGAACTTATAAGTGGATTATTTTTAATAAGTACAGTACAGTATTGTAAATGTATTTTCTATCATTTTCTTAATAACATTTGCTTTCCCCTAGCTTACTTTATTGTAAGAATATAGTATATAATGCATATAAACCTACAAAATATGTGTTAATCAGCTGTGCTATCAATAAGGTTTCTTTTCAACAGTAGGCTATTAGTAGTTAAATTTAGGGGAGTCCAAATGTCTCGATTTTCAACTGCATAGAGCTTGGTCCCCCACCATCCATGTTGTTCTGGGGTCTACCATACTCTATCCAGAGTGCTCTAGATTCATTGTGTCATTGATTCCTTTCAAAAAATAAATGGTGTAGGTTCTGGTATTGGCGAGTAAACTAAGATCTGTAGGTAATTTACCTAAGGTTAGTAGTGACAAGCTTAGATTTGAATCTAGAATTCTGGATTCTTTCTCTTCTTTCCTACCACCTGGCACTGCCTCTCCAGCCTTAAGTGTTGATTTGTTTTCAACTATAGGTAAATGAATAGGGCCAATAACAATTGCTATGTGGTAGTTTTAAGAAAGCAAACACAGCAAAGGAAGTCAAAACTATGATTCTAATTCAGGACATCATCACTCATGATAATTCTCTTAACCTCTTCTACATAAAAGTGGACTTTTTAAAAGTTATTTATTGAGAGAGAGAGAGGGAGGGAGGGAGGGAGGGAGGGGCTGAGAGAGAGGGAGACTGAATCCCAGGCAGGTTCCACGCTGTCAGCACAGAGCCTGACATGAGGCTCAGACTCCCAAACCATGAGATCATGACCTGAGCTGAAATAAAGAGTTGGTCACTTAACCAACTGAGCCACCCAGGCACCCCAAAAGTGGACTTTTTAAGGAGAAAGAGAAGAATCTCCAAAAGTGGGAATGAGTAAATGTAGGCATCTCACTTCCATGCCTACAGATATGAGAGAGAAAATGGGGGAGAGAAGGCTTCAGAAGAAGAAGTATCTTCAGAGAAAAGCCAAGTTTCAGTGAGAACATGAAGGTGAAGGAAGTGGTCAGAGATGTAGTTATGGGTGTAGGGGATGTTGCTGATATAGTAGGGCTTTTATTTCTGTAGAACAGAATCCTAAAAATGTGTTACTTGGTCAAAACGTACTTTGTACATTTTAATAGCTATCGGTAGATTATTTTCTAGGGAGTTTTGGCAGTTCACACTCTGACCAAGAGGATGTGAGAGGACCTGTTTCCCCACACCACTGCCAGCACTGGATAGTATCTTTTTGAAGTTTTGTGGATTCAGTTAAAATTTTTAAGCTTCTCGTTTTAATTTGCATTTGTAGTGGTAGTGGTGTTTGTAATTTTTGGTTTTGTTTTTCAGTCAAGTTTGAATAGCTAATGCAAACACTTGTTTTAACCTATTTCTAATAAGAAAGAATAAGGAACATTGGAGACAAGAACTGACTTATGAGCCTCTATTTTTTTAAGAGCTAGCAGGTGTCTCCAGGTATGGGGAGTTTGCTTTCTGGCCAAGTTGGTTGCAGAATAAAAGTGCTTATTTTACTATTGAATTCCATTGTTCCATAAACTGATCAAGCTTCTAATGGCTATTTACAGTTATTGTGTAAATTGCCTGTCTATCCTTTGTTCATTTGCTGTTGGATTATTTGACATTTTATTATTGATTTGTAGTTCTTTATATAAAAAGGGATATTGGTCATGTATATGTATAGCAAATATTTTTCATGATATCTATCCTTTATCTCTGATTTTGTTATCTTTTCACTTTCATTTGTTAAATTGCTCACTTTCTTCTAGAAATTATAGGTTAGCTGAATAATCCATCCCTTCCCCCAGTCCTTTTTATCATACTGTATTCTGTTTCACCGGCCTGTCTGCTGGTACCACTACTGAATTAATAACAATAGGCTTTATATTAAGTTTTAATATCTGAAAGATAGGACTCCTTCCCTATTTTTTAAAAAAATATTGGTGGTGTTTGAAAGCTTTTTTGTATACAAAAATGATTTTACATACAAAAATTTATATGATTATAGATGATATATACAAAAATAATTAAAAATCGTTTTGTGCAGTTGTGGGATTATTGGAAGTGCATAATATATGTATATTAACTTGGGACTGGTTGACATTCAGGGACATGTACATCTCTTTATTCAGATGTATCACATATCCTTTAAAATATTTTTTGTGGGGTGCCTGGGTGGCTCAGTTGGTTAAGTGTCTGGCTCTTGATCTCGGCTCAGGTCATGATCTCACAGTTTGTGAGATCAAGCCACACATTGGGCTCTGTGCTGATAGTGCAGAACCTGCTTGGGATTCTCCACCCCCTTCCCCCCAAATAAATAAGTAAACTTAAAAATAAAATATTTTTTGTAACTTTCTTTATCTAAATTTTATATGTTCCTTATGAACAAATCAGGAGACTATAGATGCTGGAGAGGATATGGAGAAACAGGAACCCTCTTGCACTGTTGGTGGGAATGCAAACTGGTGCAGCCACTCTGGAAAACAGTGTGGAGGTTCCTCAAAAAATTAAAAATAGATCTACTCTGTGACCCAGCAATAGCACTGCTAGGAATTTACCCAAGGGATACAGGAGTGCTGATGCCTAGGGGCACTTGTACCCCAATGTTTATAGCAGCACTTTCAACAATAGCCAAATTATGGAAAGAGCCTAAATGTCCATCAACTGATGAATGGATAAAGAAATTGTGGTTTATATACACAATGGAATACTACATGGCAATGAGAAAGAATGAAATATGGCCTTTTGTAGCAACGTGGATGGAACTGGAGAGTGTTATGCTAAGTGAAGTAAGTCATACAGAGAAAGACAGATACCATATGTTTTCACTCTTAGGTGGATCCTGAGAAACTTAACAGAAGACCATGGGGGATGGGAAGAAAAAAAAAAAAAAAACAAGGTTAGAGAGGGAGGGAGCCAAAACATAAGAGACCCTTAAACACTGAGAACAAACTGAGGGTTGATGGGGGGGTGGGAGGGAGGGGAGGGTGGGTGATGGGTATTGAGGAGGGCACCTGTTGGGATGAGCACTGGGTGTTGTATGGAAACCAATTTGACAATAAATTTCATATTTAAAAAAATAAAATAAATTTTATATTGTTCCTTATTAAATTTATTCCTAGGTATTTTATAGTTTTGGTCCCTTATGAATAGAACATTTCTTTATTTCTAAATGGTTACTAATAGAAATGCTATTGAATTTTGTACATTTATCTTAAGATTTTGGATCTTTTATCTAATTTCTTAATGTTTTATGATCATTACTAATAGTTTTCTAGTTTGATCTTTTGGGATCTTTTTGTTTTATAACAGTTTTATTGAGCTATAATTCACATACCATAAATTAACCCTTTTAAAATACACAATTAGTATATTTACAGAGTTGTGCAACCATTACCACTATTTACAACATTTTTATCATCCCCAAAAGAAACCTGTGCCCATTAGCAGTCACAAGGTTCATCAATGTTGTGGCCTGTATTGGTACTTCATTCCTTTTTATGGCTGAATAATAGTCCATTGTGTGAATAAACTACATTTGTTTATGCATTCAGTGGGCATTTGGCTTGCTTCTACATTTTAGCTATTACTGCTAATGCTGCTATGAATATATACAAATATTTGTGTGGACATGTTTTCATTTCTCCTAATAGTAGAATATCTGGGTCACATGGTAACTCTGTTTAACTTTTTGAGAAATTGCCAAACAGTTTTTCCTAAGCAGCTACACCATTTTCCTCACCAGTATTGTGTGAGGGTTCCAGTTTCTCCACATCCTCACTAGCATTTGTTTTTTCTTTTTTATTTTTTTATTAAAAAAATTTTTTTTAATGTTTATTCATTTTTGAGAGAGAGACAGAACGCGAGTGGGTTAGGGGCAGAGAGAGAGGGAGACACAGAATCTGAAGCAGGCTCCAGGCTCTGAGCTGTCAGCACAGAGCTGAGCTGTCAGCCCAGAGCCCAATGTGGGGCTCGAACTCATGAACCGTGAGATCATGGCACGAGCCGGAGTCGGACGCTCAACAGAAAGAGCCACCCAGGTGCCCCCTCACTAACACTTGTTAATCATCCATCTTTGTAGCCATCTTGGTAAGTGTGAAGTAGTATCTCGTTATTTTGATTTGCATTTCCCTAATGACTAACATGATGAGCATTTTTCATGTGCTTATTGGTCATATGTCAGTCGTCTTGGAGAAATATCTATTCGGATTCTTTGCCCGTTTTTTAAATTGGGTTACATGGCTTTTGGGTTGTAAGAGTTCTTTATATATTCTGATACAAGTCTTTTATCAGATATATCATTGGCAAAAATACTCTCCATTCTGTGGGTTGTCTTCACTTTCTTGATGGTGTTTATTGAAGTTTTAAATTTTGATGGAACCTGATTTATTTGTTTTACCTTTTGTTGCTTGTCCATTTGGTGTCCTATCTGTATCTTTTGGTGTTTTACATATATAAGGTCTGATCTGTTTTTAGTTAACAGATGTGAGGTAAGGGTTCTATTTCATTCTGTTGCATGTGGGTGTTCAGTTTTTCTGGCACCATTTATTTAAAAGACTATTCTTTTCCTGTTGAACGACCTTGGAACCCCTGTTGAAAAATCAGTCAGCCATAATTACAGATTTATTTCTGGACTTTCATTTCTATTCCTTTGATCTGTATTCTTATGCTAGTACCACACTGTCTTGACCATTGTAGTTGTAAGTACGAAATTAGGAAATGTGAGTCCTCCAACTTTGTTCTTTTTCAGATTTATTTTGGCTATTCTGGGTCTCTTTAATTTCCAAATTGTTAGAATCACCTTGTCAATTTCTGCAAAAAAAAAAGAAAGGCAGCTGAATTTTGATAGGGATTGCTGTTTAGTCTGTAGATAAATATGGAGATTATTGCCATCTTAAAAAAAATTAAGGCTTTAAAAAAATGGTTTTATTTGTATTTGAGAGAGAGAGACAGCGTGAATGGGGGAGGGGCAGAGAGAGATGGAGGCAGAATCTGAAACATGCTCCAGACTCTTGAGTTGTCAACACAGAGCCCAACATGGGGCTCAGACTCACCAGCCATGAGATCATGACCTGACTTGAAGTCGGAGGCTTAACCGACTGAGCCACCCAGGTGCCCCTTAAGTCTTCTAATCCATGACCATGGGGAGTCTTTTTTTTTTTTCTTTAGTCTTTCTCAGTGATGTTTCACAGTTTTTTGTGTACAAGTCTTGCACTTTTTTTGTTAAATTTATTCCTAAATATTTTACTGTTTTTGATGGTTCTGTGAAAGGAACTGTTTTATTTTTAGATTGTTCATTGCTAGTGTTTAGAAGTAGAATTGATTTTTATATGTTGATCTTGTATCCTGCAACCTTATTGAACTCATTATTCTATTATTTTTTTTGTAGATTTCTTGGGATTTCTTATATACAAGATCATATTATCGGTGAAAAAAGGTTTACTTCTTTCTTTACAGTCTGGATGCCCCCCCCTTTTTTTTCCTTGCTTAATTTCCCTGTAAAATGTTGAATATAAGTGACAAGAGCAGACATTCTTTATTATTATTATTATTATTTTTAGTTTATTTTAAGAGAGAGAGTGTGTGGGAGGGGCAGAGAGAGCCAGAGAGAAAGAATCCCAAGCAGGCTCTGCACCATCAGCACAGAGCCTGATGTGGGGCTTGAACCCACCAACTGTGAGATCATGACCTGAGCCGAAACTGAGTCAGACACCCAACCGACTGAGCCACCCAGATGCCCCTAGAGCAGACATTCTTATCTTCTTGTTCTTTATCTTAAGGGGAAAGCATTGTCTTTCATATTATCATTTCAGCTGAGAGTTTTTTTCACATGTACTTTATTAGTGTGAGGAAGCTCCCTTCTGTTCCTAGTTTAAGTTCTTATCATGAAAGGGTATTTTGAGTTCTTAAAAGGATTAAATGAGACAATGCATGTAAAATGCCTGATGCATAGGTACTGTGTGGACCCAGGCCCCTCAGTGCCACACATCACCTCCAGAAGCTGGAAAAGTAGTCCCAAGGCTCAGGGTCAATGCCAGCCAGTGACTTCAGTCTTACAGTGGCCAGCACACCCTCAGCACTCAGAGGAGGGAGAGCTCCTTTCTAACTGCCCAAACCTCTCCCAGCCCAAATGGGCTCTGATCATGTTCTGTCCTATCCCAGGACATAAAAGGGGCGGGCTTCCACCCAATCCTGGAGAATGTTCAATTTTTCACATGTTCTCTTCTATTTCTGTTTATTTTTCTGGGGAGTATTTAATAAAGGGTGGACTTGAGAATTTGCAAAACTGTTGTCCCTTTTAAAACTTGGAAGTTAGTAGATAAGAAACACTTGCCAAGTAACCCAAAATATACTTGAAGGAGTAAAAGTCCTTTTAAAGAGGATATAGAAAAGATTTTACATACAGAAGACTTGTCTTTTATTATTCAAATGTACAGAATTAAACCTGCGATTTGAGAATTAAAAGTGTTGACAATAAAACTTTGTAGAATTTCTTCACTTAAAAATTCAAATTTAGGGGCACCTGGGTGGCTCAGTTGGTTGAGCGTCCAGCTCTTGGTTTTGGCTCAGGTCATGATCTTGCTGTTCTTGGATTCGAGCCTTGAGTCCTTAATGTTAGTGAGGAGCCTGCTTGGGATTCTTTCTCTCCCTCTCTCTGTCCCGCCCTCACATGTAACTGCTCTCTCTCTCTCTCTCTCTCTTCTCTCGGAATAAATGAATAAACTTAAAAAAAATTCACATTTAGCTTACAGTGTTAGTATCCTTTTTCTTTTCTTGAAACTTATTATTTTATTGTTAATGAATCCCCTTCTATGACTATCATAAAGCCCAGGCTGGGTAAATGGTAATGAGTCCTGGAGGTACTACATCCATCCAGCTCTGGACTTTCTGGTTATGAGCACTGTCTTCTCTCTCTACCTTGGCTGAAAACCCAGACTTATGAGGCCTTAGTTTGCCTCCCTATTCCCAGAAGATGCCAAAGCCAACTGTGTAGGAGGCTTTTTCAAAGGAGAAGATGACTTTGTATTCCCAGAAGACAGACCCTCTACTTTGCTTTATAAGACAGATAACAACCCCAAACCACAGACAGGTTGGGACCAGTGTTAGTATCCTTAAACACATTTTCCACAAGCTTAATATTAATATATTTCATTAGCTTTTACTTAGCCTTTTGACATACAAAATGAAGACATCCTAATTCTCTCATTTCTTCATTTATTAATAGGGATTCCTGTATAAAGATATATTCCCTCATCTGTTTAGTTACACTGAGTTATATAGTATATGTAAAGTCAGGATAAGCATTTGATGCTTTCAGTTATTTAGTAGTTTTTAAATAATGAGTTGATTTCCTAGCATCCTCCAAAAGTAACCAGTGAGGTTTTTAAAAAACTGAGTATTGGTATGAACTCTTGAATTTAAATATATTTAATGGATTGTAACTTATTGCCATTGTGCTTATTGAGGCTCAGATTGTGCCATCTTTAACAATTGTGAGTTTCTTTAGTTTGATTCCTGATGACTTTTTTTTTTTTTTTAAGAGAGAATTCAATCAGGGGAGAGGGGCAGAAAGAGAGAGAAAGAATATAACCCAAGCAGGCTCCCCACTTGAGCCCTCCCATCCTGGGATCATGGCCTGGGCTCTATCCCACCTGCCCTGGGATCTTGACCCGAGCCCATATAAAGAGTTGGACACTCAACCGACTGAGCCACTCAGACGTCCCCTGATGACTTTTTCTAAATCCTAATATTTACACAATTTATTTTTTCAGAGACACAGAAGAGATTTTCCTTTTGAGTTTGTAAGAGCCTCGTATTTTTGTTCCTAAGTAATTTTGTCTTATTGCCATGGTCCCAGTAATTTTTGATAGTTGTTTGGCTTTCTGACATAAGATGTTTCAAACTCATCTTGAGTAGGTTTTAGAATTTATGCCTAGATCTAGAATTAGCCAGTTCTCTAAAAAAGCTCATTTTTGGTGGGGAAGAAATAATATTTAGATGCTATAGGTCTTAGAGTTATGACTGCTTATTGCTATTGGGTTGGTCTAGAACTTTTTAGTTGACAGAACTAAGAATACATATATACACAGACACACAAATATGTTTGTATTTATTTACTTCATAATAAAACAATTTGATATTTCCAGATCAGATTGAGGGCTACCAATTCAAATTCAGCCCTACACCTTACCTCTCTGTCTTCTTTCTTCATGCCAGAAACATCTTAATGAGACAACATGATTATTCCTTTGCTTTATGACATAATCAGCGCTTAACTTTCTCAAAATAGCAATACTCATACTAGCAACAACAATATGATTATGTAAAATAATTTATGTCCCTGTTTTTACAGGATGTATTGTCAGTTTAGTGTTTTAAAGTCATTTGGGATAGTTTATATTGTTATGCCACCAACTAGGTACATTTATTTGATTTTAGCTTCTGATGTTTAGGGATTGCTGCTGCTTTTCATTTTTTTTTTAATTAAAAAAAGTTTTTTTAAGTTTATTTATTTATTTTGAGAGAGTGTGAGCGTGACCAGGGGAGGGGCAGAGAGAGAGGGAGGGAGAGAGAATCCCAGGCAGTCTCCACACCGTGTGGAGCCCGATGTGGGGCTCGCACTTAAACTGAGATCGTGACCTGAGCTGAAATCAAGTTGGACGTTTTTTGTTTTGTTTTGAAGAGTCAGACACTTAACTGACTGAGCCACCCAGGCACCCTTGCTGCTGCTTAAAAAAAAAAATTGTCTTGGAAATAGTTATGAATACATATTATAAATATATAATGTAAACATAGATATGTTTATGAATATGTTTTATAAAGAAATTGAACTTCTATTCCTTTCTTATACTTTGTTCCTTTCTGCTACAGGTAAACTTAAAAATTTTTTTTAATTTTTTTTTTTTTTTTTTTTAGGAGACAGAACATGAGCAGGAAAGGAGCAGAGAGAGAGGAAGGATAAACTTAAAATCTTTTAAAAACTTTATCTTTCCATTGTTTAATGTACTGTGTGTGTGTATATATATATACGTGTATATATATATATATGTATATATATTGCTCCCCCTTTTAAAAAAGATAAACAGTAATATATATTACATACTTTTTTCTATCATATTTTTATATCTAATACCTCCTGATAGTCTTGCATAGCATTATAGGGAATTTTTTCTCTTTCATTCATAGCTGTGTGCTAGCTCTATTGTATGGATAGCTCCTTGGTGATGGACATCTGGGTTATTTCTCATCTCTTACTGTTACAAATAGTAGGGCAGTAAGTAGCCTTATTCGTGACTTTATTTTTTGCTAGTGTGTCTCTGGGATAGATTCCTAGAAAGGTTTCTGGGTCAGAGGGTTAAATGCTTATGTATATGCATATGTAACTGTTAGATATTGCCAAATTTTCCTCCATGAAGATTGGACCATTTTGTGCTCCTACTAACAGTGTATGAGGCAAACTCAGTATAGTTTTAATTTAATTTTCTGTTAGTTAGTTTTTTTTTTATTCTCTATTTATTTCTATTGATGTATTTATGATGTGTTTACTTTTGAGAGAGACAGACCGTGATCGGGGGAGGGGCAGAGAGAGAGGGAGACACAGAATCTGAAGCAGGCTCCAGGCTCTGAACTGTCAGTACAGAGTCCAGTGTAGGGCTCAAACTCACAAACTGTGAGATCATAGTCTGAGCCAAAGTCAGCCGCTTAACTGACTAAGCCACCCAGGTGCCCATCTCTATTTTTTTATAAAAAAAATTTTTTTTTTTACATTTATTTTTTTTTTGAGAGACAGAGTGAGACAGAGTGCAAGTGGGGGAGAGGCAGAGAGAGAAGGAAACACAGAATTTGAAGCAGGCTCCAGGCTCTGAGTAAGTGGTCAGCACAGAACCCGTCACGGGGCTCGAACCCACGAGCCAGAGCACGACCTGAGCCGGAGTCGGACACTTAACTGACTGAGCCGCCTAGGTGTCCCTGCCCCTTCTCCATTTTTAAAAACTATATATTAGGAATGTTAACCTTTGTCCATGAAATAACTTGTAAATATTATTCCTAGGTCTTTCCTTTGCATATGGTGTTTTATTGCCATACAGAAGGTTTTTTGAGGGGAAGGGCTGTACTTTCAATATTTCTGTAAACCTGGAACTGTTCTAAGAAATGATGTCCTTTTTTTTTTTTTTTTTTTAAGTTACTCATTTATTTTGAGGAGAGGGAGGGTGTGCACATGGAGCAAGAAAGAGGCAGAGAGAGGAGAGAAAGAATCCCAAGCAGGCCCCATGCTGTCAGTGTGGAGCCTGCCGCAGGGCTCAGTCCCATGAACTGTGAGTTCATGACCTGAGCCAAAATCGAGAGTGGGATGCTGAACCAACTGAGCCACCCAGGCACCCCTGAAACATGCTTATTTTTGTTCATTTGTTGGTTTAATTTTAGGGGGGTGGTAAGGGCAGAGGGTGAGAGATTTGTAGGCAGAATCCACACTTAGCGTGGAGCCCAGTGCAGGGCTCATTCCCATGAACCGTGAGATCGTGACCTAAACTGAAATCAAGCATCAGACGCTCAACCAACTGAGCCACCTAGGTGCCCCAATAATGTCTGTTTTTTTAAAAAACTATTTTTCCTGCATCGCCTGGGTGGCTCAGTCGGTTAAGCATCCAACTTCGGCTCAGGTCATCTCATGGTTTGTGAGTTCAAGCCCCACATCAGGCTCTGTGCTTACAGCTTGGAGCCTGGAGCCTGCTTCGGATTCTGTGTCTCCCTCTCTCTCTGCCTCTCCCCTGCTTGTGTTCTTTCTCTCTCTGTCTCTCAAAAATAAATAAATGTTAAAAAAAATTTTTTTTAACTATTTTTCCTTACTGTTTGAGATGCTGCCTTTATCGGTACTAAATTTTTATATGTAGTTGGGTGTGTTGTTTCTGGATTTTCTTTTTTCCATTGGTCTTACGTGTGCCAGTACTACTCATAATACAGAGGCTTATAATATATTTTAATCTGGAGGGCTAGTGTCCCTCATTGTTCTTTTTCAGGGTTTTCCCAGATTTTCTTGCTTATTTGCTTTTCCTAAAGAACCTTATAATCAACTTTTCAAAACTCAAATTTTATTAAGTTCATAAATGAATATGGGGGGGTGTGATTGACATCTTTATGTTGAATCTTTCTGTACAAGAACACAGTTAAATCTTCTTAGAAGCTTTTTGACAAACTGCTTTAGTGATTACTGGCTTTTTTTTTTTTTTTTTTTTTTAAGTACATCTTTATGTGACAAGTGCAGGTATTTGTGAACAGGTTGGTTCAAGTGTTCAAGTTTGGGGTTATTTCTTCAGAATGGGCTGGGCATCAGTGTTTGTGCACTCCTCTAAGTGATTTGAGGAATATTAGTGTTATTGGCAGAGTAGTATAAAATCATACTACTCTGATTGGAGGATTACCTATACTGCAGATATTCTTTTGGAAGCAAATCTTTGAGGTGGATATTGATAAAGATTAATGTCAATATTCTTTTGGCCATTTGAGAGTCATTTCGCATATTCAGGAGCTCTTGTCATTTCTCCAATATTTTTGCTTAAAATGAACAGCAAAATATAGTAAAGTAATAAAATTGAAGGTGTGTTGTTAACTGCTTCCAGTTGTGTATGTGTGTTTTTAAACCACAGTGTGTGTGAGAAGTGATAAATAGCAGAAATTATTGTAATCACTGAGGTGCTTGTTGGCTTTGGTTTTTTCCACCAAAGAAATTTCAAAAATTTTCTGTTTTGGGATATATTTTGAAGAGAAAAATCTCTTTATGCTAAATATCTGGAGAATTTTTTTAAGTATTTTAGTGTTTGTAAGTTCCTTTTGGAGTTAAAGAAATATGAGGATGAAAGGTACAGCATAGGGAATATAGTCATTAGAATTGTAACAGTGTTGTATAGTGTATGTTGTATAGTTGTATGGTGATGGATGGTAGCTACACTTGTGGTGAGCATAGGATAATGTATAGACTTACTGAATCACTATGTTACACACAAACTAATGTAACATTGTGTGTCAGCTATGCTTCAGAAAAAATAAATAAATAAAAGGAATGAAGTACTAAAAAAAAAAGTCCCACAAAATATCCACTCCTCTTAACCGTCTACTCTATCTGCCTTGCCTCTCCCCTAGTTTAACACTTTATTTTTCTTTTGGACTATTTCAGTAACGTTATACTGGTGGCCTTAATTTCAAGTCTCTCTCCTCTTCAATTTCAGCTTCCCTAGTTTTTCCAGAATAATCTTCCTTTTTTTTTTTAATTTTTTTAATGTTTATTCATTTATTTGATAGACAGAGCGTGAGTGGGGGAGGGGCAGAGAGAGAGGGAGACACAGAATCCGAAGAAGGCTCCCGGCTTCGAACTGATAGCACAGAGCCCGACGCCGGGCTCCGACCGTGAGATCATGACCTGAGCCGAAGTCGGACACCCAACCAACTGAGCCACCCAGGCGTCCCCCCCCCCCTTTTTTTTTTTAATCTTTATTTATTTTTGAGAGAGACAGAGAAACAGAGCTCCAGTAGGCGAGGGGCAGAGAGAAAGGGAGACATAGTACCCGAAGCAGGCTCCAGGCTCTGAGCTGTCAGCACAGAGCCCGACGGGGGGGGGGGGCTTGAACTCACAAACCACAAGATCATGACCTGAGCCGAAGTGGGTCGCTTAACCAACTGAGCCACCCAGGCACTCCCCAGAATAATCTTTCTAACAAACATTTCATGTCACTCTCTTGAAATTTATTTGCTTTGCATTGATTAGAACTGCATGAAATCTTTGCATCTCATGATCTGAACCGTACTTCAGTGTCCAATCCCATAATTCTACCTTACTCCCTCTTTTTTTAAAGATTTTATTTTTAGGTAATCTCTACACCCAAAGTGGGGCTTGAACCCACAACCCCAAGATCAAGAGTTGTATGCTCTAGTTGCATGTGTATGAACTGAGCCAGCCAGGTGCCCCATATCCCTTCCCTTTCTATTCCATTAATACTTTCTGGACTTTCTAGTTCCCTTAATGTAACATTCTTTCTCATGCTTCTGTGCCTCTATATATAATCCCCCCTTGTCCTCAAATACTTTCTTCTGCTAATTTTCAGCTCAGAACTTTGTATCTTCCCTGAGGCCCCTGAAAGACTTCAGGATTTGTTTACCACTGGTGTATGGTCATTGTCATAATTATACAGTTATGTATGTGTCTTTTTACTCCACAAAGTTATTGGGGATTGGGACTGTGATTTCTTTGATGTACTTGATGCATGATAGATGCTGAATTAATATTTGTTGAATGAATTGAGTGATTCACCAGAAATCTCTCTTAACCAGAGGGTTTTTGTTGTAGCTCTTTTTTTTTTTTTTTTTAAGTTTATTTTGAGGAGGGGGTGCAGAGAGACAGGGAGAGAGAATCGCAAGCAGGCCCCAAGCTATCAGCGCAGAGCCCGTTTCAGGGCTTGAACCTATGAACCATGAGCTGAATCATGATGTGAGCTGAAACTGAGTTGGATGCTCAACTGACTGAGTCACGCAAGTGCCCCTGTTGTAGTTCTTGATGTTTGTTTTTTTCTCTTTGTTAAAGTATTTCCCAACAGCATTAAGCATCCAGTTTTTAGGAGAAATGGGAAAACAAAAAATCCAGTTATCCACATTCTCATCTATGCAGCATGGTATAGGGGAAAGAGCTCCATCTTAGGAGGTTGGCCATTTGAGATCTGTATGACAGTTAATCCTGGGCCTTAGTTTCCATTATCTGCAGCGTGACTCTAATATTTCTAACTGTACAAGGTTGTAAGAATCAGTACAAAGCACATATTATAGTGCTTGGCTCATAGGTGCTTAAGAGTTGTATCTAAATCTTAGAACATTCTATGTTTTGAAATTGAAGTGATAAATTAACATTTTGTGACTTGACATTGGATTATGTGTACATACACACACATTTTATGCATGGCAAGTTCTAGAAATGTGATTTCAAGCTATTTTGAAACATTTGCATAGTGGCAGAATTTGTCGACCAGAGCATGGGGAGGAAACAGGGAAGGTCAGACTCTCAGATGACTTTTGGAGGATTGGTCAAGTTTGATGCCTTGTAATGTTTCTTGTGAAGAGAAAAATAATACCCTCACATCTCCCTAACCAACTTTTCTGCTTGCTTCTGAGTAATGCATGCACTTTCGGAAAGGTTGAATAAGGCCAAATTGTTTTTTGTTTGTTTTTAAGTGGAATTGTGTTAAAGAATACATTATAGAGTAAGAATTTATTGGAAAGTAATTTATTTTTTTCCAGAAAATAAAGTAATCTGATGACAGTACTTCAGAACCTTTTAAACAAGTTCAAGCTCATCTCACAACACTTTACAAATGTCTTTTTATCCCCCATTTTTATTGTGGCAAAATACACATAAAATTTACCATCTTAAATAAATTTATAATATATGGCAAATTTATAATATATAATATAGTATTGCATATCCATCACCAGTATCCTTTTCCATAAATCTTTTTATCTTGTAAAACTGAAACTATACAGTAACTATATAAACTACTGTATATCCTCTTATTCATGAGGAATACATTCCAAGACCCCAATGGATACCTGAAACTGCAGGTAGCACCAAATATATATACTATTTTTTTCCTGTATATACATACCTGTAGTAAAATTTAATTTATAAATTAGGAACATAAGAGATTAATAAAATAAAGTAGAACAGTTATAACTATGTTATAATAAAAGTTTTGTGAATGTTATCTCTTTCAAAATATCTTACTATACTGTACTCTTACAATGATGTGAGATGATAAAGTGTGTATGTGATGAGATGAAGTGAGGTGAATGATGTAGGCATTGTGATGTTTCATTAGACTACTGTTAACCTTCTGATGACACATCAAAAGGAAGATCATTTGCTTCCAGATGGCAGTTGACTACCGGTAACTGAAAACCACAAATAAGAGGGGACTGCTGTATCCATTAAACAGTAACTCCCCTTTTTTTCCCCTTCCTGTAGCTTCAGGCAACCGCGGTTCTGTCTGTATAAGTTTGACTACTCCAGATACTTCATATAAGTAGAACCATACAGTATTTGTCTTTTTGTGACTGTCTGTTTCCCTTAGTGTAGTGTATTCAGAGTTCATCCATGATGTAGGATATTGCAGGATTTCCTTCCTTTGGAAGGCTTAATAATATTACATTGAATGTATATGCCACATTTTGCTTATCCACTCATCTGTCAATGGACGCTTGGATTATTTCCACCTTTTAGTTACTCTGAATAATGTTGCTGTGAACATGAGTGTACAAGTATCTCTTTGAGACTATGCTTTCTGTTATTTTGGTGTATACCCAGAAATGGAATTGCTGTATCATATGATAATTTAAATTTTTTGAGGAACACATGCTGTTTTCCACAGTGGTTTTTACCATTTTACATTACCACTAACAGTGCACAAGGGTTCTAATTTCTATCCTCACCAGCACTTGTTATTTTCTGTTTTTGTTTTTTTTTTTTTAATATTTATTTATTTTTGAGAGAGAGAGAGGGGCAAACAGAGGGTCCATAGCAGGCTCTGGCCTATGAGCACAATGCCTGACGTGGGGCTTAAACTCAACTGTGACATCATGACCTGAGCTGAAGTTGGATGCTTTACCTGCTGAGCCACCCAGGTGCCCCTCTGGTTTTTTTAATAGCACCCATCCTGTTAGGTGTGAAGTTAGGTGTGAAGCTCATAGTTTTGATTTGCATTTTGATGTTGATGTTTTTTTGTGTGTTTATTGGTCACTTGCATATCTTTTTTGAGAAATGTCTGTTCAAGTTTTTGCCCATTTTTGAATCAGGTTGTTTTTTTGTTGTTGAGTTTTAAGAATTCTCTGTTTATTCTGGATATCATCCCTTATTAAATATATGATTTGCAAATATTTCTACCCATTGTGTGTGTTGCCTCTATCAGTAATATCTTTTGATGCACAAATTTTTAACTTTTTTATGAAGTCCAGTTTGTCTGTCTTTTGTAGCCTGTGTCTTTGGTATCATATCCAAGAAATCATTTTCAAATCCAGTGTTGGGAAGCCTTCATCCTGTTTTCTATAAGAATTTCATTTTAGGTCTTGGATCCATTTTGAGTTAATTTTTGTATTTGGTGTTGGGTAAATGAGAGAGGTAAACACACTCCTGTGTTTCTTCTTAATTCTCACACTGTTACCACACTTACCACACTTCTAACATCAGATGTATGGAGTTTCCAGATATCAAGCAATTCTAGATTCAGTTCAATTCAATTCTGACACTATCTACCTGGAATTAGCATCAGATCCTACAAGTTAATGACTCAGTCCTACAAGACTGCCCCTTTTAAGATGCCAATCACAAGTCTCCCAGACTGTTACCTATACTGACCAGCTATAATTGGGGTTCCCATGATCTCCTCTTTGTGTTTAGTAATTTGTTAGAATGGTACTCAGAACTCCAGGAAACACTTTCGTTTACTGGTTTCTTACAAAGGATATAATAAAGGATACAGAAGATTAGCCAGATGAAGAGATACATAGGGCAAGGTCTGGAAGGGTCCTAAGTTGAGGAGCTCTGTGTCTGTAGAGTTGGGATATATTGCCTTCCCAATGTGTTAATGTGTTCACCAACTCAGAAGCTCTCTGAACCTCATTCTGTTGAGGTTTTTATGGAGGCTCATCATGTAGGCATGATGAATTGTTCATTCCATTTCCAGCTTCACTCTCTTATCTTGGAGAATGGGGAGTGGGGTTGAAAATTTCAAGCTTCTAATCATGGCTTTGTCTGTGTGGTGAGCAGCACCAATCCAGGAGCCCACTGAGATCACCTCGTTAGAACAAAAGATGCTGCTGTCATCCAGGAAATTCCATGGGATTTAGGATCTCTGCCAGGAACCAGGGTCAAAGACCAAACATTAGAATGGAAGATATTGCTAGTACTCTTATCATTTTGGAACTTACAAGAGTTTTAGAAGCTGTGTGTCAGGAACTGGAGACAGATATAAATACATCTTCATCTTCGGAGTTAAGGGTACAGCTTCATTCTTTTGCATGCAGATATCCAGTATTCCAGTACCATTTGTTGAAAAGACTGTTCTTTCCTCACTGAATGGTCTTGGCACCCATGTCAGAAATCATCTGACCAAGAGTGCCTGGCTGGCTCAATGGGTAGAGGATACAACTCTTGATCCTCTTGATCTTGGGATTGTGAATTTGAGCCCCACATTGGGTATAGAGATTACTTAAAAATAAAATCTTTATTGGGACGCCTGGTGGCTCAGTTGGTTGAGCATCCCAACTTTGGCTTGGATCATGATTTCACGGCTCATGAGATTGAGCCCTGCATTGGGCTCCCTGCTGTCAGAGCTGAGCCTGCTTTGGATCCTCTGTCCCCCTCCTCTTTCTACCCCTCCCCACTTAAGCTCTCCCTCTCTCTTTCTCCCCTTCTCAAAAATAAACATTTACAATGAATAAATAAATAAATAAAATCACTATTAAAAAATTATTTGGCCACACATGTAAGGTTTTAATTCTGGGCTCTCTATATGTCTGTCTCTGTGCCAGTACCACACTGTTTTGATTATTGTAGCTTTTGAAATCAGGAGATGAGAATCCTCTAATTTTGTTCCTTTTTTTTTTTTTTTTTTTCCCAAGACTTTTGGCTCTTTGGGGTCCCTTGAGATTCCATGTAAATTTTAAGATTGGTTTTTCTATTTCTGCCACCAAAAAAGAAAGTCATTGGAATTTTAGTAGGTATTTCTTTAAATCTGTAGATCACTTTAGTAGTGTTGACTTTTTTAGAGAGAGGGAAAGTGCACAGGGGAGGGTCAGGAGAGCGGGAGAGAATCTTAGGCAGGCTTCACAGTCATTGTGGAGCCCAACTTGGGGCTTGATCTCAACGACTGTGAGATCATGACTTGAGCCAAAATCAAGAGTCGGATGCTTAACCAACTGAGCCACCCAGGCACCCCTGTATTGACATTTGAACACTATTGTCTTCCAATCCATGAACTTAATGTCTGTTCATTTATGTAAATCTTTTTAAATTTCTTTCACCAGCATTGTATAGTTTTCATTGTACAAGTCTCTCACCTCCTTGGTTAAGTAAATTTCTAATATTTTATTCTTTTTAATATTATTGTAAATATAATTATTTCTTAATTTCCTTTTTAGATTGCTTATTGTAGTGTAAAGAAACCCAACTGAAATCTGTGTATTGATTTTATGTCCTGCTACTTTGTTGAATTCATTTGATAGTTCTAACAGGTTTTTTTTGTGTGGGTGGGAGGGGAATCTTTAGGGTTTTCTGTACATAAGTTATGTCCCAGTAGACTTAAAATGATGTATATTGTACAGAGTATCTTCTCCAACCACAACTGGGTGAAGTTAGAAAAATAACCAGTAAAATGAAAGTTCACAAATTTGTGTAAACAACACACTCTTAACCAGTAGATCAAAGAAGTGATCACAAGGGGAATTAGAAAATACATAGAGACAAACGAAAATAAACACACAACATACCAAAACTTAGGGATACAGCAAGAGGTGCTGATGGGGAGAGTTTTTAGCTATACACTAAAAAAACAAGAAAGCTCTCAAATCAACAACCTAACTTTATAACTTAGAGAGTTAGAAAAGGAACAAACTAAACCCAGAGCTAGCAGAACAAAGGAAATGATAAGGACTAGAGCCTGGATAAATGAAATAGAGAATAGAAAAACAATAGAGAAAATCAGTGAAATCAAAAGTTGGTTCTTTTTTTTTTAAATAAAAAAAAATTTTTTTTTAATGTTTATTTATCTTTGAGAGAGACAGAGACAGAGCTTGAGCAGGGGAGCGGTAGAAAAAGAGGGAGACACAGAATCTGAAGCATGCTTCCGTCTCCGAGCTGTCAGCACAGAGCCTGATGCGGGGCTCGAACCCATGGTCGGTGAGATCATGACCTGAGCTGAAGTCAGACACCCAACCAACTGAGCCACCCAGGCACCCCCTTTTTTAAAAAATTTTTCATGTTTGTTTATTTTTGAGAGAGAGACCCAGAGCATGAGTGGGGGAGGGGAGGAGAGAGAGAGAGACAGAATCCAAAGCAGGCTCCAGGCTCTGAACTGTCAGCACAGAGCCTGATCCCAGGCTTGAACTCACAGACCGTGAGATCATGACCTGAGTCAAAGTCAGATGCTTAACCAACTGAGCCACCCAGGCGCCCTCAAAAGTTGGTTCTTTTGAAAAGATCAACAATATTTACAAACTTTTAGCTCAGTGGACTAAGAAAAAAAAGAAGATCCAAGTTACTAAAATCAGAAATGAAAATGGAGACATTATTACCAACCCTACAGAAATAAAATTGATAAAAGTATTATGAACAGTTGTGTGCCAACAAATTGGGTAACCTAGATGAGGTGGACAAATTCCTAGAAACATAAGATCTCCTGGGGACTAAATCACAAAGAAATAGAAAATCTGAATATATAACTAGTAAGGAGATTGAATCTATAATAAAAAAAACTCCTGACAAAAGCCTTGGACCTGATGGCTTCACTGGTGAATTCTATCAGCTGTATAAAGAACCAATTCCAATTTTTCTCAAATTTTTCCAAAAAATTGAAAAAGAGGGAACATTTTACTGGTTCTGAGGCCAGAATTAACTTGTTACCAAAGCCAGCAAAGAAAGACACAAGACTAGAGTCCATTATTCTTTATGAACATTAATGCAAAAATCTTCAACAAAATACCAGCAAACTGAAATTAGCAGCATTTTTTTTTTAAGTTTATTTATTTATTTTGGGAGTGAGAGCGTGCAAGCAGAGGAGAGGCAGAGAGAGAATCCCAAGCAGGCTGCACTGTCAGCACAGAGCTTGCTGTGGGGCTTGATCCCAGGAATCGTGAAATCATGACCTGAGCTGAAATCAAGAGTCAGATGCTCAATTGACTGAGCCACCCAGGTGCCCCTGAATTTAGCAGCATGTTAAAAGGATTATATGCCATGACCGAGTGGGATTTGTTCCTGGAATGCAACAATGGTTCAAGTGTAATATACCACCTTAACAGAATGAAAGGAAAAAAAAATCCACACAATAATCTCATTTGATGTACAAATGTCTTTTACTTGTCCACATGAAACTAAGTTTTACTACATTTGCATTTTTAATGTTTTCTTCATGTTTCCTTATAATAGCTGAATTGAGCATTGTATACTTAATCTTTCCAACCCAATGAGTTAATCATTTTTTATTTACATTTTACAAATAAGGAAACTGAATCTCAGAAAGATGCCTAAAGTCACCAAGCTAGTTAGTGGTAGAATTAGAGTGAAGGGTTATTGAAGATGTTGGTATCCTCTAACTTTCCAACAAAGGTCAACTGCTTATTCTACCTACTCTTAATTGCTTGGATTAAGACTATTGATTGTTTTTTGGAAATGTTCATCCAAATGGTACTTTAATGTAGATTCAAATATTTGCACATAAAGCATCCTGTGTACTGTCATTGTGTCCAGTCAGTTCTCAAATATTTAAGAATCTGTTTAGGGGGTAGGATTATCTCTTGATTTACACGGACCATTTAGTTTGACATCCAGTGGTGGCCTCTAATCTGTGATTCCCAAGCCAGTTCTACAGGAAAGCTCTTCATTGGATATTAATAGTGTTCTTCTAAAATAGATCTTTCCCTTTGTGGAGTTGTGAAGTTGTGAAGTTAAATTTTCTTTTTACCTAAAAGCAAGAAATGTAAAAGATATATTGGGAATACCCAAAAAGGGGATTTTGGTATGTAACGTTTCCAGGCTTATTTGACATCAAACCCTTTGTAGAGGAAAACTATACCAATAAATTGTTGACACTACGCATAAATGAGAACACTTTTATATACATCCTTGGGCTGATATTTAGCTACCAATAAGTATAATTAAGAAAGAAGTGACCAGGGACACTTAGCTTGCTCAGTTGGTGTGACTCTGCCTCTCTCTCTCTCTCTAAAATCAAAAACAAAACAGGTTTTAGGGGTGTCTGGTTGGCTCTGTTGGTTGAGCATCCAATTCTTGATTTTGGCTCAGGTCATGATCTTGCAGTTTGGGAGATCGAGCCCCACCTTGGGCTCCATGCTGACAGTGTGGAGCCTGCTTGGGTTCTCTCTCTCTCTCTCTCTCTCTCTCTCTCTCTCTCTCTCTCTCTGCCCCTCTCCTGCTTGCGTTCTCTCTCCCAGTCAATAAACTTAAAGCATTCCAGGCATTCTCAAAACTTTTGCTGAAATTTTCTGAATTGAGGATTTATTGAAAACTTGTTTTTTTGTTTTTTTTGTTTTTGTTTTTTAAGTTTATCTTGAGAGAAACAGAGCACCAGCAGGGTAGGGGCAGAGAGAGGAAGAGAGAATTGCAAGTAGGCTCTGTGCTGTCTGCCCAGAACCTAACATGGGGCTTGATTTCATGAAGTGTGAGATCATGACCTGACCCAGAATCAGGAGTTGGACACTTACCTGAGTGAGCCACCCAGGTGCCCCTGAAAATTTGTTTCATAGTATGAATTAATCAAATAAAAATGGGAGGCATTGTGGCATAGGAAGCAGCCTGGACTTTGGATGTAGTTATTCTAGGTTTCAGTCTCAGCTCCACCATTTGTTGTTATTCCTAGACAAGGATATTCTTAGGTTACCTATCCTTTTGAATCCTTGGCTTTCTCAGTGGGGAAAATGAAGGCTTTATTACTTACAGTGCCTATTACATAGTAGTAGGTGCTTAGTAAATGGAAGCTGCTGTTAGTTAATTTGGGAGCTTAATAATTAAATATGAATAATAAAGATTTGAGTATAAGAGTTTCAGGTATAGATCAGAGGCTGGGTGAGTGTGATTGCTGGGTGTGAAGGGACTTCAAATTCCATTTCTCCTGCCGCTACCAGAGAAGGCGTATTATTACTGCATAAAGCAAAGGTATCTGTGTAGTAGGAAGGAGGGAACAAAGATCCCTGGTTTTTGCCAAGTTTCTCTCTGGGAATAACTGAAAACAAGTTAAAATATTCAGGGGTGCCTGGGTGGCTTAGTCGGTTAAGCATCTGACGCTTGATTTTGGCTCAGGTCATGATCTTGATCTCATGGTTTCTGAGTTCGAGCCCCACATCGGGCTCTGAGCAGACAGTGCAGAGCCTGCTTGGGATTCTCTCTCTCTCCCTCTCTCTCCTTCTCTCTCTGTCTCTTGTGCTCCCCTGTCTCTCTCTTGTTCCTCCCCCACTTGTGCTCTCTGTCTCAAAATAAACAAATAAAATTAAAAAAAAAAGAACACCTCGGGGCTCAGTTGAGCATCCGACTTCTGCTCAGGTCACAATCTCGCATTTTGTGGGTTTGAGCCCTGCTTCAGATTCTGTGTCTCCCTCTCTCTCTGCCCCTCCCCCACTCATGCTCGCTCACTCTCAAAAATAAAATAAAACATTAAAATTTTTTTAAACAAATAAATAATCTATCCCAAACAAGCTAGAGCTAACAATCCAATTGGAATTTAGAGAGCACTTAAATTTCTTTTTTTCTTTTTAATTTTTTTCTTTTTTAAAATTTACATCCAAATTAGTTAGCATATAGTGCAACAATGATTTCAGCAATAGATTCCTTAGTGCCCCTTACCCATTTAGCCCATCCTCCCTCCCACAACCCCTCCAGTAACCCTCATTTTGTTCTCCATTTTTAGGAGTCCCATCTGTTTTGCCCCCTACCCTGTTTTTATATTATTTTTGTTTCCCTTCCCTTATGTTCATCTGTTTTGTCTCTTAAAATCCTCATGTGAGTGAAGTCATATGATTTTTGTCTTTCTCTGCCTAATTTCACTTAGCATAATACCCTCCAGTTCCATCCACGTAGTTGCAAATGGCAAGATTTCATTCTTTTTGATTGCCGAGTAATACTCCATTGTATATATATACCACATCTTCTTTATCCATTCATCCATCGATGGACATTTGGGCTCTTTCCAATCTTTGGCTATTGTTGATAGTGCTGCTATAAACATGGGTGCATGTGTCCTTCAAACAGCACATCTGTTCCATGGATAATGCTAGTAGTCAACTGCTGGTTGTAGGTAGTCTATTTAGTTTTTGAGAACCCCATACTGTTTTCCGAGTGGCTGCACAGCTGCATTGCCCAACATGCAAAGAGATGGGCACTGGTGGCTCAGTCGTTGAGTGTCCAACTTCGGCCCAGGTCATGATCTCACGGTCCCTGAGTTCGAGCCCTGCATCGGGCTCTGTGCTGACAGCTCAGAGACTGGAGTCTGCTTCGGATTCTGTGTCTCCCTCTCTCTCTCTCTGCCCCTCCTCCACTCCTGCTCTGCCTCTCTCTGTCTCTCAAAAATCAATAAATGTTAAAAAATTAAAAAAAAAAAGAGATCCTCTTTCTCCGCATCCTCGCCAACATCTGTTGTTGCCTGAGTTGTTAATGTTAGCCATTCTGACGGGTGTAAGGTGGTATCTCATTGTGGTTTTGATTTGTGTTTCCCTGATGATGAGTGATGTTGAGCATTTTTTCATGTGTCACTTGGCCATCTGGATGTCTTCTTTGGAGAGGTGTCTATTCATGTCTTTTGCCCATTTCTTCACTGGATTGTTTGTTTTTTGTGTGTTGAGTTTGAGAAATTCTTTATAGATTTTGGATATTAACCCTTTATCTGATATGTCATTTGCAAATATCTTCTCCCATTCTGTTGGTTGCCTTTTGGTTTTGCTGATTGTTTCCTTCGCTGTGCAGAAACTTTTTATTTTGATGAGGTCCCAGTAGTTCATTTTTGCTTTTGTTTCCCTTGCCCCCGGAGATGTGTTGAGTAAGAAGTTGCTGCGGGCAAGATCAGAGAGGTTTTTGCCTGCTTTCTCCTCAAGGATTTTGAAGGATTTCTGTCTTACATTGAGGTCTTTCATCCATTTTGAGTTTATTTTTGTGTATGGTGTCATAAAGTGGTCCAGGTTCATTCTTCTGCCTGTCACTGTCCAGTTTTCCCAGCACCACTTGCTGAAGAGACTGTCTTTATTCCATTGGATATTCTTTCCTGCTTTGTCAAAGATTAGTTGGCCATACATTTGTGGGTCCATTTCTGTGTCCTGTATTGTGTTCTGTTGATCAGAGTGTCTGTTCTTGTGCCAGTCCCATTACTGTCTTGATGATTACAGCTTTGTAGAATAGCTTGAAGTCTGGGATTGTGATGCCTCCTGCTTTGGTTTTCTCTTTCAAGATCGTTTTGGCTATTTGGGGTCTTTTCTGGTTCTATACAAATATTAGGATTCTTTGTTCTAGCTCTGTGAAGAATGATGGTGTTATTTTGATAGGGATTGCATTGAATATATAGATTGCTTTGGGTAGTATCAACATTTTAACAATATTTGTTCTTCCTATCCAGGAGCATAGAATCTTTTTCCTTTTTTGTGTGTCATCCTCAATTTTTTTTCGTAAGCTTTTTCTAGTTTTCAGTGTCTAGATTTTTCACCTCTTTGGTTAGATTTATTCCTAGGTATTTTATGGTTTTTTGTGCAACTGTAAATGGGATCGAAACCTTGATTTCTCTTTCTGTTGCTTCATTGTTGGTGTATAGGAATGCAACCAATTTCTGTGCCTTGGTTTTATATCCTGCAACTTTGCTGAATTCATGAATCAATTCTAGCAGTTTTTAGGTGGAATCTTTTGGGTTTTCCATATAGAGTGTCATGTCATCTGCAAAGAGTGAAAGTTTGACCTCCTCCTGGCCGATTTGGATGCCTTTCATTTCTTTGTGTTGCCTGATTGCAGAGGCTAAGACTTCCAATACTATGTTGAATAACAGTGGTGAGAGTGGACATCCCTGTCTTGTTCCTGACCTTAGGGAGAAAGCTCTCAGTTTTCACCATTGAGGATGATATTAGCATTGGGTCATTCATACATGGTTTTTATGATCTTGAAGTATGCTCCTTCTATCCCTACTTTCTTGAGGGTTTTTATCAAGAAAGGATGCTGTATTTTGTCAAATGCTTTTTCTGCATCTATTGAGAAGATCATATGGTTCTTGTCCTTTCTTTTATTGATGTGATGAATCACGTTAATTGTTTTGTGGATATTGAACCAGCCCTGCATCCCAGGCATAAATCCTGCTTGGTCGTGGTGAATAATTTTTTTAATGTACTGTTGGAGCTGGTTGGCTAATATCTTGTTGAGGAAAGAGAGCACTTAAATTTCAACTGAGATTTCACATCAACCTCCTACAGTGTTAGTATAAACAGATGAGGTGTGGGAAGAGAAATACTTCTTAGGAAAGCACTCCAGTGATTACACTTGGGTAATCTTGAGTGTTACCTAATCCCTATCCAAATAGTTGAATGAGACATCTAGTTAAAACACTACATCATCTATTGTTTGTGATACCTTCCTTGAATCATACTTAAAAGTTAAGTCAAGGATTACAGTATTTCAGAAGTGAGTTGCCAGGTGGTGTTGACATCCTGTTTGTTGTCTTCTGACTTGGGAGAGGAGGAAGTTAGACCAAAGATGGAATAGGAGAAGGATATAGAAATAGTTTGCACACTTTCCTCCAATTTCCTCTATGCATCTTACTAGTTAAAGATTGATTGGGGTTCAGGATATTTTTTGCCCTGGAGATACATACTGCCTTTCTCTTACTAATGCTACAAGTCAATTATACTGTTGTGTAAATAGCTGTAACTAAATGTAGCATTATCCTAAATCCTTAGGAGAGCAATTAATAGAAGGGGAGTTAGCTTTGAGGGGAGGAGGAAGGAGGGAAAGATCATCTTGGAGCAAGGGATATCTCAGTAAGACAGACCTGGATGGACCTACCCAGGAGGGGATTTGTAATAGCTTTGACATTAGACAGTGGCCCTGGGAGATTAGAGGGAGAACGTCCCAATGTTAATATCCAGGTACTAAAATTAATCTTTGTAGCTACAGCAGCGATTTTGTCCAATGCCATCTCAAGTCACCTCAGATGTTAGTAGATCTTAATGTAAACCGGAGTACTGGAAAGCAAGCCAACTAGGAAATAAAGGTTAGCAGATTTAGCTAACCTTTGAATACTTATGATGTACCTGCCTTAGTGTGGGAATGCTTCCACATAATTTTTTTTTTAAACATTAAGAAAAAATTTTTTAATGTTTATTTTTCAGAGGCAGAGAGAGAGCACAAGCAGGGGCGGGGCAGAGAGAGGGAGACACAATCTGCAGCAGGCTCCAGGCTCTGAGTTGTCAGCACAGAGCCTGATGCAGGGCTCGAACTCGCGAACTGCGAGATCAAGACCTGAGCCTAAGTCAGACGCCCAACCAAGTGAGCCACCCAGGCGCCCCCACATAATTCTTTTCAAAGAGTCTTCGTATTCTCAATTCATGATGGGTATGGTGGCAATATCTATCTCAGGATTGTTGAGGAAGATGAAGTAAAGGTGGCTAGCATCCTGACACAAAGTAGGAGTAAATGATAATGAGAGGAACAGTATTTAAAAGCTAGAGAGAGATGGGGTGCCTGGCTGGCTCAGTTGGGGGAGCATGTGACTCTTGATCTCGGCATTGTGAGTTCAAGCCCTGCATTGGGTGTAGAGGTTGCTTGAAAATAAAATCTTTAAAAAAACAACAACAAAAAACTAGAGAGATAAAAGTTGATTGTTGGTGTAAGAACAGGATTCATTCATTTATTCTTTTAGACAGTTTCCACAGTTTATTAACTGTTTGCTAAGGCACTGCACTGTGTCTTTGGGATGCAGTTCTCTTCTCAAAAGAAAGTTCCTTTTGGGGCACTTGGGTGGCTCAGTCAGTTGAGCGTTTGACTTCAGCTCAGATCATGATCTCACGGCTTGTGAGTTCGAGGCCCGCATGGGGCTCAGTGCTGACAGCTTAGAGCTTGGGGCCTGCTTCAGATTCTGTGACTCCCTCTCTCTCTCTGCCCCTCCTCTGCTCATACTCTGTCTCTCTCTGTCTCTCAAAAAATAAATAAACGTTAAAAAAATAAAAAAAATAAAAAAAAAAAAAGAAAGCTCCTTTTTAAAAATTTTAAATTCAGAGCACCAGGGTGGTTCAGTCCGTTCAGCAGCCAACTTTGGCTCAGGTCATGATCTCACAGTTCATGAATTCGAGCCCTGTGCCAGGCTCTGTGCTGACAGCTCAGAGCCTGGAGCCTGCTTTGAATTCTGTGTCTCCCTTTCTCTGCCCCTCCCCAGCTTGCACTCTGTGCCGATGTTTAAAAACATTTTTTTTAAATAAAAATCTTAAATTCCGTTAGAGTTAACATACAGTGTTTAAAAAGAAGTTCCTGAGGCACCTGCATAAAGCATCTGACTTCAGCTCAGGTCATGATGTTGAGGTTCATGAATTTGAGCCCCACAACGGGTTATCTGTTGTTAGCACAGAGCCCACTTCAGTCCTCTCTCCCCCTCTCTGCCCTTCCCACATTTACACACACGTGCTTCCTCGTAAAAATAAAAAATAAACATTAGAAAAAAGTTCCTTGGAGTGCAGGGTTAAAAAAGAGGGGCCCTTGGCTGGCTTAGTCAGTGGAGACTGACTCTTGATCCCAGGGTCATGAGTTTGAGCCCCACATTGGGCATAGAGAGTGCCTTAAAAAAAAAAAATTAAGAAAAAGTTCCTTTTAAAAGAGAATTATAGGGGCGCCTGGGTAGCTCAGTTGGTTGGACATCTGACTCTTGATCTCAGCTCAAGTCTTGATCTCAGGGTTGTGAGTTCAAGCTCCACACTGGGTGTGAAGCCTACTAAATAAATAAGTTTAAAAATGAAAAGAATTATAACATGTTGAATTCTAAAGAAATTAATTTGGGAGGAACTGGAAACCAGTGACTAAGGTTATTAAATCCATCATTTCTTTAACTTCTGTTTCACCTATCTTCCATAAGTGCCGGTAGCCAAACATGTTATTGCTGCGAAAGAATTGGTAACAAAGCTAATGCAGTGTCTCCAGCCAAAACTGCCATATTCTTTGTTCGAACAAAGCTGGCTTTGCACAACTCACTTTGGCACTGAAATGAGAATGAATACTGGCTCGAGACATACTTAGCTTTTGATTCACATTGAAACCAGCCCTAAATTGAAATAGTCCTTCTGAAGTAGATTTTGGCAATATGTATCAGGAACTTGAAAAATTATGCATACTCCTTGGATCATAATTTTGATTGGATCCTAAAGGGGGAAATTCTGAATACAGAGAAACGTTGTAACAGAAATATTCATCAAAGTGCTATTTTAATAGTGGGAAATCAGAAGCAATTGTAACATCTGTATGTAAATTGTTTTGGCCAATTACAGTATTATATAACCGTTAAAATGGTTATGAAGAGTAATATATAAGAGAGTACTTGATAAAATAAGTAGGAGTGCTCAAAATTTTGTGTATCTAGGAGAGAGGTGTCTCACAGAGAAGAGAAAATATAGAAAACTCCTCAACCGGTGATTGTTAGCAGTGATGTGGGAGGCAGGGCTGATTAGTGGAAAGAGAGCAGTGGAGGGATTGGTTCCCAAGTCAGGAAAGACAACACCAGAAGAGTCCTACGAAGATCAGAAAGCAAAAGTAAATGGATTCTTCTCAAGATGCTTACAGTTTAGAAAAGAGAAGCAACGCCCATTAACCAGTTCCATCTATAATTAAAATGTTTGAATGGAGGTTGAATCAAAATCCCAGATCCTTTTCTTGCAGTGCAGTGAATTACAAGGAAATACTAAAATGTAAACCAGTTGTATTGGTAGTGATTGGGACCACAGGGAAACCTCCCTTTTTCCCATCTTTCTCTAGTATTTAAACTTTCTTTGCCTAATTTATCCTAGGTTTAGAAAAAAAATATGAAACTGAGAAAAGGTAGCCAACCCTATCCAGGCTATGAGTGCAACTGTTTTCAGACAGTGGGTGGCAAGTGAGTTCCTCATGTTTTGCATTTGACCCTTTGGATAGATCACTATCCATCTTGCTGGCTGGCATTGCGATCAGGTGGTCCATTCCCATATGATACATCTAAGCATAGAGTGCATTCATCTTTGGCAGTGTGTTTCTACTTTTTCCCCTAATCTTTTTTTAAACACTTTGCTTTACCAGAAGTAAATGATTCTCAAAAAGATGTACAAAATTATATCAACAGTTTTCCTCATTCTTAGTAAATAACACTATCATCCCTCCACTGAAGCTTGGGTTCATCTTAGTATTTCTCTTCCACCCCCACATATTTATCATTCGGTCCTTTTGGCTCTAGCTTTAACAATATACCCTAAATCTGTCCTCTTCTTTCCCTCTTCACTGCTACCATCGTAAACTACCATTCTCTTTCTCACAGACATCTGTATAGTCTCCTAGCTGGTGTCTTGTTCTCTTTCATTCCCTCTGCAATTAATGCTTCTCACAGACAGAATGACACTCCCACTGAATTTAGAATTAAAGCTCTTCATTGGTGATTCTCAATCCTGTACAGTAGAATCACCTGCAAGTTCTCACTCCCCTAGGAAAAAATTTATGCCTAAGTTAACATTTTCAGAGAGTCTGATTAAATTGCTTGGGGTAGAGGTCTAGGCATCTGTAGATTCCTCTCAGGTACTTCTGATACGCAAGTTAGGCTGAGAAGCACCGTCCTAGATGAATGTTCTCTTCCTTGCCTACTTCTCAGACATTATCTGCTAACTTGCTAAGTTCATTCTGTCTCAGAAGTGTCCCCTACTTTTGTTTTTTAAACATTTTCAAGTAAACTTGCTACTTAGATTTACAGAAAAGTTTTAAAAATAGTACACAAACTTCCCATATTTTCTGCACTGGGTGTTCCTTATCAACATTCTTACATTATTATTTCATGCCTTTGTTACACTTATTGAACCAACAGTGATATGTTATTATCAACTAAAGTTCATACTTCATTCAGTCTGATTTCCTTAGTTTTTGATGTTTTCTTAAAGTTTTTTTTTTCTTTAAGTTCATTTATTAAATTTGGGAGAGACAGATACAGCACAAGTCAAGGAGGGGGGGGGGGGGGAGAGAGAGAGAGAGAGAGAGAGAGAGAATGAAAATGAATCCCGAGCAGATTTCTGTGCTGCCAGTGCAGGGCCCGATGTAGGGCTCGAACCCCTGAAACCAGAGCCACAAGATCATGACCTGAGCCAAAACCAAGAGTGTGATGCTTAACTGACTGAGCCACCCAGGTGCCCCCTAATGTGTTTCTGTTCCAGGATCCCATCTAGGATATCACATTACACTTAGTAGGCAAATTGCTTGGGCTCCTCTTGGCTGCCACAGCTTCTTAGACTCTCCTTGTTTTTGATGACCTTGAGAGTTTTCGGGAGTACTGGTCAGGTATTTTGTAGAATGCCCCTAGATTGGGGTTTGCCTGATGTTTTTTTCATGATTAGGCTAGGGTTGTGGATTTTTGGAAGGAAGAACACAAAGGTAAAATGCTTTTTTATTACATCTTATCAAGGATGCATACTGTCACCAGGATTTATCACCATTGACATTGACCTTGATCACCTGGTTGAGGTAGTGTCTGTTGGGTTCCCCCACTATAAAGTTAATGTTTTCCCGTTCTTTTCCATACCATACTCTTTGGAAAGAAGTTACTGCACACAGCTCACACTTGAGTAGAGAATTATGTTCCACCTCCCTGAAGGGATAGTATCCACACAATTATTTGGAGTTGTTCTGCATAGGCTGTTTGTCTACTCTCCCCCATTTATTTATTCAATTATGTATTTATATGGACTCGTGGATATTTAGTTTATATTCAGGATTATAATCCATTACTACTTTATTTTGTTACTCAAATTGTATCATCTTTGGCCACTGGGAGCTATTTGGGTTGATTCCTGTATCTCTTTATATACCCCCATCATTGTGGGGTTCTTTTGAGTACTTCCTTACTTTCTGGCACTATGAAATTCTCTGAGGTCATCCTATATATTTCCTGCCCCAGTCCTAAGATCATCTCTTTCTCTAAGGAGCCTAGTTCCTTTTTTTGGAGAATAGTATTAGCAACCAAAATCTGAGCATTATGTGTGCTTGCTACTTACTGGAATGTGTGTTGTTGCCTCTGGGCCCTCTCAGCTAATGGAACATACATGTGTATATACTCAGTTATCTGCTTCTCTCTGTAACCATTGTATATTAAGCTAAACATGAGTTGATTCAGATGTCTTCCAACTCTAATGCATTACCACATGGATCATTCTAGCCTTCTCCCCTTGGTTATCTGTAACTTCCCACCTCATCACAGAGAAAACTGTCTCCCCCCACCCCACATCTGTTTACTTAATTTTTCAGTTCCAGTATATGTATATAGATTTAGTGGCTTCAGAACTCATACCCCATGGCAAACAACTTTATCAGCTAGAGATTGCACTTACGTGCAGTTTCTTTTGCCTTTAGCCTTTCAGACCCCACTCATTTCCACAGTTAGGTCAGCAACTCTCCCCTTCACCCTCTTCAAAGAGGTTGTTTCATATATTTATAATACAATTAAATTCTTTTGTCACAGACTGTATTCCATCCTAGGATCTTCTGACCTTTTAAACGATTTTTTTAAGTTTACATGCATTAAGATTCACTCTGCCATAAAGTTCTCTGGGTTTTGACAAATGCATAATGTCATATATCCATTTGTCTCAGAGTTTTTGCATTTGTTGTCCTGCTGCCTAGGATACTTTCCCTGCATATTTTTCCATGGCTGGGCCCTAATGTTTCATCAGCTTTCTGCTGAAATGTTTGCTCCTTGTAGAGGCCTTCCTTGAACACCTATTCCAAAGGAATCCCCTACCCTAAAATTTTGTTCATTTAATTGTTCTGTGTGTGTGGTTTGCTTTGGTAAGTCTGCCTCCAGTAGGATGTAAACTGAATGAGACCAGGTATTATATTTGTATCTGGATTTCTAGAATACTGGATTGGTGAACATCTGTTGCTAGATGAATAAATTACACCTGTCCTAGGTGCTTAGTCCTAGTGCATGTTTCCAATACTCAACAGTAGTGATTAAAAGCAGGCTTGTTCACTTGGGCATCCAGTTTACCCTGATTCACCACTTACAAAAGAGTTTTGCTTGTAAATTAGGTTAAGTGTTTCAGTATTGAAGATGTGCAGTTACTCTGTTCTCTCCTGCAATGTTTCTAACTCCTTTTTTAAAAAGTTAATAAGTGGTGCACCTTGGTGGCTCAGTCTGTGAAGGGGCCAACTTTGGCTCATGTCGTGATCTCATAGTTCCTGGGTTCAAGCACCGTGTCAGGCTCTGTGCTGACAGTGTGGAGCCTAGAGTGTGCTTCAGATTCTGTTTCTCTTCCTCTCTCTGCCCCTCCCCTCATTTGCTCTCTGTCTCTCTGTCTCTCAAAAATAAACATTAAAAAATTTTTTTAAAGTTAATAAATGACATAATATAGTCTCTGGTTCTACGTAGAATTGTGCAATACCGTGAATTTCCCAGTCTGGCTGTGCATTAGAATCAGCTCAGGAGCTTTAAAAAAAAAAATAATAATCTCCATCTCTGACTTCTTAATTTTCAGGAAGATTCTGCAAATTTGTGTTTTTAACAGCCAGCTTAACATGTAGTCAGAACGTTTGGGATTTTAAAGCCCCAGGGTTTTAATAGACAGTTGAGATCTGGTGAAAATGTCTAAAGGTTTCAGTTTATAGCAAGAGTTATTAAAGCTTATACAAAAAGGGTCTGTTTAATTTATACTAACTTTTCCTATAACTTATAAAGTCCTTACTGTGTTGTGTGTTAAGTAGGGGAGCATTATATATAGATGAATCACAGACAGTGCTCTCAAGGAGCCTGTATCCTCTGATAAGGCAATAGAATGAGTATAAATAATCATGGTAGAAAGTAGAAAATAATAGGTACATAAGAGAGAAAACAATTTTAGTTTTTAAAGATTGAGTGGCCATTACACCTTGAGAAGAAGGCAGAAGTAGAGTCTAATTCTTAAAGAGAATATGTACAGAAGAGGAGGGAACCCTGGACATTGCAGTCTTCTGCAGAAGGCTGTGAGGAAATTGGAAGTTAAGAAGGAGCCTATTATAAGCCAGAAGGCAGCAGCCAAATTGGTCAGAGGCCTAGAATGGTCAGGAACTAAAGTCCTTACTGTCAGAGCTGTCAAAGCCAGTGGTACTCAATAGAGCTTTTCAATTTCAGTTTTGAAATTTGCACAGTATTTTATTATTTTCTTAATCTTAAATTATTTTTTAAATTTTTTTTGAGAGAGAGAGCACGTGAGTCGGGGAAAGGGACAGAGAGGAAGAGAGAATCCCAAGTAGGCTCCATGCTCAACCTCACATGAACTCAAATTGTGAGTTCATGACCTGAGCCAAAATCAAGTCTTGGACCAAGCTTAACCACCTGAGCCACCCAGGTGCCCCGTGGTACTTTAAACATTAAAAAATCAAAATTTGTTGTGGGACTTTTAAAAAGTAAACAATTTTGGGGTGCCTGGGTGGCTCAGTCGGTTGAGCATCCGCCTGTGGCTCAAGTCATGACCTTGCAATTTGTGGATTCAAGCCCTGCATTAGGCTCTGTGCTGACAGCTCAGAGCCTGGAGCCTACTTCGGATTCTGTCTCCCTCTCTCTCTGCCCCTCCTTGGCTTGCATTCTGTCTCTCTCTCTCTCTCTCAAAAATAAATAAACATTGAAAATTTTCAGGGGTGCCTCAGTCGGTTAAGCATGACTCTTTTTTTTTTTTTTTTAAACGTTTTTTTTTGAGAGAGAGAGAGAGCACGAGCAGGGGAGGAGCAGAGAGAGATGGAAACAGAATCTGAAGCAGGCTCCAGGCTCTGAGCTGTCAGCACAGAGCCCAGGGCAGGGCTCAAACCCCGGAACCAGGAGATCATGACCTAAGTTAAGCCAAAGTCTGATGCTTAACTGAGTGAGCCACCCAGGAGCCCATGCTTCTGACTCTTGATTTCGGCTCAGGTCATGAACTCACAATTTGAGTTCAGGCTCCCTCATCAGGCTCTGTGCTAACAGTGCAGAATCTACTTGGGATTCTCTTTACCTCTCTCTCTGCCCCTCCCCTGCTTGATCTGTTTCTCTCTCAAATAAAGAAACTTTAAAAAAATTTTTTAAATAAAAATAAATAATTGCATACCTAACTAATCCAGACTTCTAGGTGTTTGTTTGTTTTTAAGCTCTGGAAAGGGCAACCAGCCCAAACTAAGTCCTTCATGGTGCACATAAAGGGAGCTAAAATCTTTTAGAATTAAATCCTAAAGAGTTAAAATGTGTCTGGTCCATGGTTATGGGGTCAGAATCAATGTAAGAACCTTAGGCTCCTGATTCAGAAGTGCATGTTATCACATTTTTGTGAGATTGAGATCAGTGTCTTTCTTCTGTTGCTTGCTGGTTGTTAGGAGAAATTTCTTGAGGATAGAGACTGTATCATCTCCATTATCATCTCCGTATCTCTTGGATGTAGTAAATAACACACAGAATAGACAGTAACAATAGACATTTGTTACATGAAAGGATGGATGGATGGATTTGGCTTTTGTATTAGTCCTCAAAAAAAAGTCTCGGATTTAGCTTTGTGGAAATTCTGGTCATTAGATGTACATATGAACTGTTAGATTTATTAAGTATTGGACACCAAAAGGGAAACAGTTAGCAAATAATCTAGAAAGAGAGGCTGGGGCCACATTATAGGAGTACTTGAATGTTAAGCTAAAGATTTTGGAATGTATTATCCAATCAACTGAAAAGTTTTGAGCCAAGGAGTGATACACATACATGCATGCATACACATATACATGATAGGAAGAATAGTTAGAAGGAGAGAGAAAAATTATTTTGACAGTTCACTTGAAGTGTTGATTAAAGATGCTGGCTGTGAGAAGGGAAATGTGGTTACAGATGTATATAGAAAATGGCCAGAACTTTATTGCTGATGAAGTGTGGAATTCAAGGGAATAGAATACTCAAAAATGAAGCTGAGGTTCCAGATGTCATCTTTGCCTATATATTTTGGAGGGTGATAGTGTCATTAACATATGTAGTGGTTTTAAATGATGCATTTGAGGTACTGATGCCACATGTGGGTGAAAATGTTGAATAGGCTATTGGAAATGTGCTGCTAAACGTCAGAAGAGATGACGGGCCCAGAAATTGTTTAGGAGTCATCTGAGTAGAAAGGGTGGTTGAAGTCTAAGGATTAAATGACATTGCCAGGGCATCTGGGTGGCTCAGTCAGTTGAGTGTCCGACTTGATTTCAGCTCGGGTCCTGAGATTGAGCCCCATGTTGGACTCCCCACTGAGCATGGATCCTAAAATATTCTCTTTCTCCCTCTCTCTCTCTCTCTCTTGCTCCCCCCCAGCCTCCCTCCCTCTCTTCCTCCCTCCCTCCCTCCTTCCTTCTGCCCCTCTCTCCCACTCACTCTCTCTTAAATACACACACACACACACACACACACACACACACACACACACACACACATATATGAGATTGCCAGGGAGGGAGGTATAGAGAGACAAAAACCAGGGACACATCCATAGGGAAATTCCATTTAAGAGGGGTAGAAGAGGAGCCAGAGAAGAAACAAAGTGAAACCTGAGAATAGTCCAAGGAGAAGAGGGTAGGGGAAATACTTTTCATAGGGAAACATGAGTAACAAACTTTTTATTAAAAAAATTTTTTTAAATGTTTTTTATTTATTTTTGATGGAGAGAGAGAGCATGAGTGGGGGAGGAACAGAGAGAAAGGGAGACACAGAATTTGAAGCAGGCTCCAGGCTCTAAGCTGTCAGCACAGAGCCCAGTGCGGGGCTCGAACTCACGGACTGTGAGATCATGACCTGAGCCAAAGTCGGACGCCCAACTGACTGAGCCACCCAGGTGCCCCAACAGACTTTTTTTAATAAAATGTTTTGGGGCACCTGGGTGGCTCAGTTAAGTGTCCGACTCTTGACCTCGGCTCAGGTCATGATCTCTCAGTTCATGGGATCAAGCCCTGCCTCGGACTCTGTGCTGACAATGTGGAGCCTGCTTGGGATTCTCTCTCTCTCCCTTTGTGCCCCTCCCCCACTCATGTGTGCTCTCTCTCAAATTTTTTTTAATTAAAAGAAAATAGTTTACACACAGTTCGTATTATAAGGTAGGTTATATGACAGTAGGTAAAATGACATTTGGGGTGCCTGGGTGACTCATTCAGTTAAGCATCCAACTTCTGCTCAGGTCATGATCTCACGGCTCATAAGTTCAAGCCCTGCAAGCCCCGCTCTGTGCTGACAGCTCAGAGCCTGGAGCCTACTTTGGTTTCTGTGTCTCCCTCTCTCTCTGTCCCTCCCCTGCTTGCACTCTGTCTCTGTCTCTCTCAAAAATAGTAAAAAATCGAAAAAAAAGGGGATGGTATTTTGCAGGAAACTTGTATTATTTTATTATTATGTATTAACAGAATTTTTGTTGAACATTAACAATATTCAACATATTTTTCTAGACCTAGTGGTTGAAGAAATCTTTATAATTTTTTTTTAACGTGTATTTTTGAGAGAGTGAGAATGAGCAGGGGAAAGGCAGAGAGAGGAGACACAGAATCTGAAGCAGACTCCAGGCTCTGAGCTGTCAGCACAGAGCCCCACATGAGACTCGAACCCACGAACCGTGAAATCATGACATGAGCTGAAGTTGGGTGCCTAACCTACTGAACTACCCAGGTGCCCCAAAATCTTTAAGTTTTTAAACTTCAGTTTGAGAGGAGAAATTGATTTTAATCAATAATCATCTTAATTGAAAGCCTTGAGGTTTTAAAGGGTAAGAAACTCCATGTTTTTGTTCTATGGCAGTAATACCTGCTATAACAGACTGGATAAATTCTGAACAGTGAAGTTTTTACCATACTGGAGCATTTACCTTCAGTACTTTTCAGTGTAGTTTCCACACAACATTCATAAGTATTAGGGATAAAAATATCTACATATTTACTGATGATTTTTCCCTAAGTAACTTTTTGGTTTTTCCTTCTTTTCAGGATCTGACTGGCATAGAATCTATGGATCAATGTCGCCATACCTTGGAACAGCATAACTGGAACATAGAGGTATAGTATGATTCATTCTGAGCCTATTTTTTCCCCCTAGTTTGACAGTGAACCAAAGACATGTATTTTTCCACAACAGAAATCCTTTCTTTTTATAGAAAATTTTTTTTAATTTACAATTCTTTAATCTTAAAAAGATTTGTGGGGAAGATAAAAATTATGATCAAAGCTTTATTATAAAATTTTATAAAAGATGGTGACCAGATCCTTCTGTGTAGTGTCCCTCCCTCTTATTTTTTTCTCAGTGACTCTTTGGAAAAAGTTGGTTTTTATATATTTGGTTTGAAACCAGATACCTTAATGTGAACTTTCTTATTACATATTTCGTAGTTTATTTTTTTGGATTTTCTAGGTAGTTGTATCATCTGCAATTCAATGATTTTTTTCAGTATATAGATCTTTTGTTACTTGATCACTGAATTGCTAGAACGTCCTAACAATGTCAGTTAATAATGGTAATAGCAAACATCTTGTCCACCCTATAATGCCTCTGATGTTTTATTATTGAGTGTGATGTTAGTTGTTGTTTGGAGACAAATCACTAGAATTTAAGCTCCATGTAAGTAGAAATATTTATATTTGGTTTTGTTAACTGCTGTCTTCCTAAGAGCATCTAAAACTGATCCCAGCACATCATAGACTCTCGATAAATATCTGCTGATTGTCTTCCAACCTTAGTATATTCATATGATCTCTGGTGAGATTACTGTGTTTTAATTATAGTATGTTATTTGAATTGGGTGCTAGATTTCTGAAAATGTATTCCTAAGTTATATTTAGTTATTCAACAAACTTTTAAGCTCTGGAATTATACCAGAGAACAAGACTAATAGCCTACTCCCATGAAATTCTAGATATCATGAAATTCTAGATAATTTCAATTTGTAATAAATGCGGTGAATAAGATGAGTGTACGAAATGTAACAGGATCTGGGAAGTTATTTTAAATAAGGTGGTGAAGGGGCAGCTGGGTAGCTCGGTTGGTTGAGCCCCCGACTTTGGCTCAGGTCATGATCTTATGGTTTGTTAATTCAGGCTCCACATTAGGCTTTCTGCTGTCAGTGCAGAGCCTGCTTTAGATCCTCTGTCCTTTCTCTACCCTTACCCTGCTTGCTCTCTCTCTCTCAAAAATAAATAAACATTTAAAAAATAAATAGGATGGTAAAGAAAGGCATTTCTGAGGAGGTTGTATTTGAGCTGACACCCAAATAATGAAAAGGGATGATGAATGTGAAAATCTTGAGGGGATTTTCTGCATTTTAGGCAGAGGAAATGATCTGTATGATAATTTTGTGCTATCTCCTTGTTAGATTTTTATTTCAAACATAAGGTGGCTTTATTAGATCACGGGCTTGATAAAATGAATTGAGAAGGGTATATATATAGCGCAGATTTGAAAGAAAGCACTTGAAACTTTGTTTCTGCCAGTTCTCTATTAACTTTTTCATGTTTTCCCATCATTCACAATTTCTTTGTTACATCTTTTTATTTATTTATTTATTTATTAAGTTTCCTTATTTTTGAGAGAGTGAGCGGGGAAGGGGGGGGAGAGTGAGAGGGAGAGAATCTTGATGCTGTCACATGCTGTCAGTGTGAAGCCTGACTTGGGGCTTGATCCCATGAACTGTGAGATCATTACCTGAGCCAAAATCAAGAGTTGAATGTTTAACCAACTGAGCCATCCAGGCACCTCTTAGCTACATTACATGTTTCTTGATGAGCTTTCCTAGGAGATGCTTTTTTCTTAGATATTTCCAAGGTTTTTAGCATAGGCTATACAAAGTAGCATGTTTTCTACTCTCTTTTGTATCTGTTCTATTATCCTCTCATTGTTTTTATTATATTTTCTTTTTTAAAAATGAGACTTGCTGGAGACTGGTTTATTTTAATGTGTTTGGTTTATAAAAAGCTCTTGTATTTATCAGTTCTTATTTTCTTCTTTCTTTTTTATTTTTTTAAGAAAAATCTGTTCACCCTTTTGTAGATTCATATTCTTTTTCTTAGCATTTGATTTTTATAGCTTGGTTAATTTATTTGTATTCTTCCTTGCATTGAAGGCTCTGAATTTTCAGAAGAAAACACATTGTTAAAGTTTTGATTTTCTTCTTTGACCCAAGGGTTATTTAGGAACATATTTGGAGTTTGTAGTAGCTCGTTCTTTTGTTTTTTGTTTACCTTTTCATATCAGTCTTTCATTTTATTTCATGTAGGTATTTATTGAGGTCCTTACAGCTTTTTTTTTTATTTAAAAAAAGGTTTTTTTTTAACGTTTATTTTTTGAGAGACACAGAGAGACAGAGCATGAGCGGGAAAGGGGCAGAGAGAGAGGGCGACACAGAATCCGAAGCAGGCTCCAGGCTCCGAGCTGTCAGCACAGAGTCCAACACAGAGCTCAAACTCAAGAACCGCAAGATCATGACCTGAGCCAAAGTCGGACGCTCAACCGACTGAGCCACCCAGGTGCCCCGAGGTCCTTACAGCTTAATAATGTTCCATTAACATTACGAAATATATTTTTTTAATTAAATGTTTTAAACTTAAAGAAAATACAGAGATAAGGGGAACAACCATGTACCTTCCATCCAGCTCCTGAAAGCCAGACATTTTGCATTACTTGTTTAAAATTTCTTTGAAACAAATATGGATAAACTTAAACCCCGTGTAAGTTGCTTACATGTCATCCCTGTCCAACCCCCTACCTTTCTATTCCTTCTTTCTGAGAAGTAACCACTGTTGGCAACTAGATGTTTATCAAGGAATGTGGGTTTTTATTGGATAAAGGTTCGTGTCTGTATTCAGTCAAGATTATTACATGTATAATTAAAATTTGCTATTTCTTTTCTGTTTACTTAATGAGACTACTGGACATGATGAACTTGAATGTGGTTTCATAGATTTCTTTATTTCTTACTGATGATTTTTTTTTTTCTAATTATAAAAATAATACATGTCTTCCCAGAATTTGAAACACAAGAGTTGATAAAATTGAAAATGAAAGTTCTTGGTAATCACACTTAAGATAACCACGTTTGATGTTTTAATGTATGTCCTTCTGGACCTTCTTATATGTGCTGGAAATATATGTATATGCTTTTCCAGTGTTAAAAACAAATATATCAACGAAATGCTTATTTTTTGTACATGCTGTGAAAGGGCAGTCCATGGTGCAGATAAAAAGCATTAATACATTTTATGTCTATTTTCGGGGAAATACTTCCTTACTCTTGTATAGTTTGACTACTTTATTTGACACAGAAAGACAAGTGGCTGTTAGAGCTTTTTTATAATATCTTTTAATATCAGATGATGCTTTTTGTTTTAAATTCTACTTTGATGTATTAATACTGTTGCCCCTGCTTTTCTTTATTTTTTTTTAATATTTATTTATTTTGGGGAATAGGGGAAGCAGAGAGAGAGGGAGACAGAGGATCTTAAGCAGTCTGCACTGACAGTGAAGAGCCTGACCTGGGGCTTGAACCCATGAACCATGAGATTATGACCTGAGCCAAAACCAAGAGTTGGATGCTCAACCATCTGAGCCACCCAGCCACCCCACTGCTTTTCTTTATTGATTTTCAGTTACCTGGTATAATGTCAACCATCTTTTAATAGGAAACAACTTATCAAAATATTAGAAGCTTTTTGCAAAAATAACTGCACATGTGCATACCCACACAAAGAATTCCAAAAAACGTAAAGAATTAAAGCTGTAAAAAAAAAAAATCAATAAAAAAGGAAGTAAGTGTTCTCCCTTAATTCCACCACTTCTTAGATAGCTGGTGTTAAGTTTTAGTGTATAGCCTTTCAGACTTTCTAAGTTTTTTTTAATGTTTTTATTTTTTTTTTATTATTATTTTTTTTTCCAACGTTTTTATTTATTTTTGGGACAGAGAGAGACAGAGCATGAACAGGGGAGGGGCAGAGAGAGAGGGAGACACAGAATCGGAAACAGGCTCCAGGCTCTGAGCCATCAGCCCAGAGCCTGACGTGGGGCTCGAACTCACGGACCACGAGATCGTGACCTGGCTGAAGTCGGACGCTTAACCGACTGCGCCACCCAGGCGCCCCTTTTTTAATGTTTTTATATACTGGAGAGAGAGCGCGCATAGCACACGTGTGCACGCAAGTTGGGGAAGGGCAGAGAAAGATAGGGAGAGACAGGATCTGAAGCAGGCTCCAGGCTCTGAGCTGTCAGCACAGATTCTGATGTGGGGCTCGAACCGACAAACCGTGAGATCATGACCTAAGCCAAAGTCATACACTTAACTGACTGAACCACCAAATGCCCCACCTTTCAGACTTTTTATATGCATTTAGATGACTACATAAATTGAAATATAATTTTCTTGTTACACAGGTGGGATTATGCCACCTTTACAGCTTTTTTCACTTAAATCTGTTTCGGTAATTCATAAAAATAATACATGAACTATATTAAAATCTGGTTTTAAAAAGTTTAAAGCCTAAGATGAAATATGAAAAAAAAAAAATCCCATTCGGATCACTTTCCTACTGCAATCTTTTAGTCCTAAATCTCCAACATAGTGATATTAACAATTTTTTTGTTTCCACATACTTTTATGCCTAAAACTCTATGTATATTTTCCCCGAAATAAACCAGAGGTTCTCAGACTTTGTGGTGTCACTCTTTATACTTAAGAATTATTGGGAACCTGGGGGTGCCTGGGTGGCTCAGTTGGTTAGACATCCAACTTCGGCTCAGGTCAGGATCTCACGGTTCATGGGTTCGAGCCCTGCATTGGGCTCTGCGCTGACAGCTCAGAGGCTGGAGCCTTCTTTAGATTCTGTGTCTTCCTCTATCTCTGCCCCTCCCCCGCTCATGGTCTCTCTGACTTTCAAAAATAAATAAACATGAAAAAAAAAAGAATTATTGGGAATCAGGACACCTAGGTGGCTCAGTCAGTCAAGTGTCTGACTTGGGCTCAGGTCATGATCTCATAGTTAGTGAGTTTGAGCCCCACATCAGGCTCTCTGCTGTCAGCACAGAGCCCGTCTCCATCCTCTGTTCTCCCTCTGTGCCCCACCCCCACTTGTGCACGTGCTCTCTCTGTGACTCTCTCTTTCAAAATAAGTAAACTTAAAAAAAAAAATTATTGGGAACCTCCATAGAGCTTCTTTTTATATATGGGTTATATCAGTTGATATATTAACATATTACAAATTAAAACAAAAATTTTTTAGTTCATCTTAAAAATAATAAACTCATTACATGTTAACATAAATTTTTGCAAATCTCTTTAATGTTTGGCTTAATAGAGAAAAAACTGTGACGCTTGGGTGGCTCAGTCAGTCGAGCATCCAACCTTGGCTCAGGTCATGATCTCATGGTCTGTGGGTTTGAGCTCTGTGCTGACAGCTCAGATCCTGGAGCCTGCTTCAGATTCTGTGTGTCCCTCTCTCTCTGCCCCTCCCCCACTTGCACTCTGTCTCAAAAATAAACAAACATTAAAAATAAGTAAAAAATAAAGAAAAAAACTAGATTTTCTTATCTGCTTCTGCCTCTGATCTCTTGTGATACATAATCTTATTTTTAAATTAAAAAAATTTTTTTAAGCTTATTTATTTTGAGAGAGAGGGAGAGAAAATTCTAAGCAGGCTCCATGCTGTCAAGGGGAGCCTGTTACAGGCTCAAACTCATGAACCATCATGATCTGAACTAAAATCAAGAGTGGACCGCTTAACCGATTGAGCCACCCAAGGCACTCCATGATGCGTAGTTTTGAAGTATATGAGGAACATCCAGTTCCACATAAGATATAGTTGGAAATGGGAAGAGTATTTCAACAGCCTTTTCAGATAACCATGGATGTTCTTTGATAGTGTGATAAGTTTCTTAAAGGTTAGTTGTAATATGGAATTTGAAACCATACCAAGGAACTTTTCATTCTCTTTTACGTTGAAATCTATTGATCTGTCTTGCACTTTTTTTTTTTTTAAGTTTATTTTTAGAGAGAACACACATGCACGCATACCTGTGCAAGCAGGGAAGGGGCAGAGAGAGAGGGAGTAAGAGTATCCCAAGCAGGCTCCACACTGTCAGTGCAGAGCCCAATGTGTGGGGCTCGATGTTGCTTACATTTCATCCCTATCCAACCCCCCACCTCCTTTCTATTCCTAATTTCTGAGAAGTAACCACTGTTGACAGCTAGGTGTTTATCAAGAAATTTGGCTCACTAAATGTGAGATTATGACCTGAGCTGAAGTCAAGAGTCAGACGCTTAACTGGCTGAGCCATCCAGGCCACACTACGAATGGTCTTTTTAATGTAGTTAATAGATGCTTTCACACACAATTTTCTGAGAGGCATCACTTTTCTTCAGTTCTTTTTTTGAGGTCTAGTCTTAATTTTTGTTTTAATTAAAAATGTTTTTTCTTGGTGCACCTGGATGGCTGCTTGGGATTCTCTGTCTCCCTCTCTCTCTCTGCTTCTCTCATCCTCTCTCTCTCTCAGTAAACTTAAAAAAATGTTTTTTATTGAAGTATAATTGACATGTAATGTTATTAGTTTCAGTTGCACAACATAATGATTATTTTTATATATTGCAAAATAATCACCACAGTAAGTCTGGTTACTATCTGTCAACATACATAGTTACAGACTTTATTCTTGTGATGAAAACTTTTAAGATCTAGTCCGTTCATTACCTCCCCCGGCATCCTTGAAGCCCCCTGGCTACTCCTCTAGCCCCTCTTTGGCTTTGTGCCTTGAGCCTGACTTGGAGAGAATATTTGGGGATAGGTGGGCTTCAGGATGCTGGATCCAGTCATCTTTTTCTTTCTTTCTTTTTTTTTTAATGTTATTTATTTTTGAGACAGAGACAGAGCATGAGCAGGGGAGGGGCAGAGAGTGAGGGAGACACAGAATCTGAAGCAGGCTCCAGGCTCTGAGCTGTCAGCACATAGCCGATGTGGGGCTTGAACTCACAGACTCTGAGATCATGACCTGAGCTGAAGTCGGACGCTTAACCGACTGAGCCACCCAGGCGCCCCAGTCATCTTTTTCTTAAGTTATATGTTTAGTCCTTTCACATGTTGAACTTCCCCCATATCTGTTTCCCAAAAATAAAATGTTCCTTAAAGGCCATCATGAGTCAGAAATGGAACTGGCGGCAGCAGCTATCAGATGAGCTATCTTGTGTCGGCCACCTGCTTTCTCCTCCCATTACTTCTCTAAGTATTGTTGTCTTCTCTAGAAAGCCAAACCACGAGCACCAGTTTACGCATCTAGCAAGGTAGTGCTGGTGGTTGACACAAGGCTCTCAGTTCCTTGGCATGTGAAATGCTCCATAGGACTGCTTGAGTATCCTCCCACCATGGCAGTTGACTTCGCAGTTAACTTGACTCATATCAGTGTTAAGACTACATGTGGTCTCCCCTTTGCTGTCCTGGGCCTCGTGCTTTCTTTGTCACTCCCCTCCCACAAGGTCCTGCTGAAAAGTGGTTGATGTGTCTTGCTTGCACTTTGTGAGGATTTTTGACTGTAGCTTGATTTCATTACTTCAAACATTCATTATTTGGAAAATATTGTTCACTGAATTAATACAGATCTTCCAAATGTTGTTGCATTTTACCATATACATAATTTCATGTGTTAAAAGCACCACCAAACTCATCAGAAAAGCTTTTAAGAGGTATTAGGAAATTGGCAGGTTTACAGTGGCCGATATAAGTTCGCAAATTCTAATTTATAATTGACAATAATTGCTGTTAGTTGTGGGTTTTAAATTAACAGCTTTATTATTGATATGTAATTCACATACCAAACAGTTCACCCATTTCAAATGTGAAATTCAGTAGTTTTTAGTATATTCACATTGTTGCGCATCCATTACCCCCATCAGTTTTAAATATTTTCCCAAAAATGTTTTAAAATATTGAGAACCCCCCCGCCCCCACAAAATAACCCATGCCCTTTAGCTATTACCCTGCTGCTTCTATCCCTCCCTGCCCCTAAGCAACTACTCCTCTACTTTCCATTTATAGATTTCCCTTTTCTGTACTTCCATATGAATGGAATCATAGTATGTGGTCTTTTGTGACTGGCTTCTTTTACTTAAGATAATATTGTCAAGATTCATTCATGTTGTAGCATGTATCCGTACTGCATGCCTTTTTTTGTATTGTGGTAAAATGTACATAACATAAAAGTTTACCATTTTTTTTAAGTTTATTGTTTAATTTATATCCAAGTTGGTTAGCATATAGTGCAACAGTGATTTCAGGAGTAGATTCCTTAATGCCCCTTACCCATCCCCTCCTCTCACAATCCCTCCAGCAACCCTCTGCTTGTTTTCTATATTTAAGAGTCTCTTATGTTTTGTCCCCCTCCCTGTTTTTATATTCTTTTTGCTTCCCTTATGTTCATCTGTTTTGTATCTAAAAGTCCTCATATGAGTGAAGTCATATGATATTTGTCTTTTCTGACTAATTTCCCTTAGCATAATACCCTCCCATTTCCATCCACGTAGTTGCAAATGGCAAGATTTCATTCTTTTTGATTGCCGTGTAATATTCCATTGATTGCCGTGTATACTCCATACACACACACACCACATCTTTATCCATTCATCTTTTGATGGATATTTGGGCTCTTTCCATACTTTGGCTATTGTCGATAGCACTGCTATAAACATTGGGGTGTATGTGCCCCTTCAAAACAGTGCATCTGTATCTCTTGGGTAAATACCCAGTAGTGCAGTTGCTGGGTCATAGGGTAGTTCTATTTTTAATTTTTTGAGGAACCCCCATACTGTTTTCCAGAGTGGCTGCACCATTTTGCATTCCTACCAGCAGTTGCAAAGAGATCCTCTTTCTCCACACCCTCGCCAACATCTGTTTGTTGCCTGAGTTATTAATGTTAGCCATTTTGACAGGTGTGAGGTGGTATCTCATTGTGGTTTTGATTTGTATTTCCCTGATGATGAGTGATGTTGAGCATCATTTCATGTGTCAGTTGGCCATCTGGATGTCTTCTTTGGAGAAGTGTCTCTTCATTTCTTTGGCCAGTTTCTTCACTGGATTATTTGGTTTTTTGGGTGTTGAATTTGAGAAGTTCTTTATAGATTTTGGATACTAACCCTTTATCTGACAGGTCATTTGCAAATATCTTTTCCCATTCTGTCGATTGCCTTTTAGTTTTGCTGATTGTTTTCTTTGCTGTGCAGACGCTTTTTATTTTGATAAGGTCCCAATAGTTCATTTTTGCGTTTGTTTCCCTTGCCTCTGGAGAGGTGTTGAGTAAGAAGTTGCTGCAGCCGAGGTCAAAGAAGTTTTTGCCTGCTTTCTCCTCTAGGGTTTTCATGGCTTCCTATCTTACATTTAGAGCTTTTATCCATTTTGAGTTTATTTTTGTGTATGTTGTAAGAAAGTAGTCTAGGTTCATTTTTCTGCATGTTGCTGTCCAGTTTTCCCAGCACCACTTGGTGAAGAGACTGTCTTTCTTCCATTGGATATTCCTTCCTGGTTTGTCAAAGATTAGTTGGCCATACGTTTGTGGATTCTGTATTCATACGTTTCTGTGTTCTGTATTGTGTTCCGTTGATCTGAGTGTCTGTTTTTGTGCCAGTACCATACTGTCTTGATGATTACAGCTTTGTAATACATCTTGAAGTGAGACATTGTGACGCATCCAGCTTCGGTTTTCATTTTCAAGATTGCTTTGCCTATTCAGGGTTTTTCTGGATCCATACAAATTTTAGAATTGTTTTAGTTCTTTGAAGAATGCTGGTGTTATATTGATAGGGATTGCAAAAGTTTACCATTTTAATCATTTTAAGATTACAATTTTGTTGCATTAAGTACATTATTGTGCAGCCATTACCACTATGTTTTCAGAATTTTTTCATCTTCCCAAATTGAAACTCTGTACCCATTAAACGATTATTTCCCATTATCTCCTTTCCCTGCCTCTGGTAACCACAATTCCACATTTTATCTTTATAAAATTTGACTATTTTAGATACCTGATGTAAGAGGCATCAGACAGTATTTGTCGTTTTGTATCTGGCTTATTTCACTTAGCATTATGTTTTCAAGATTTATCCACGTCATGGTGTGTATCAGTACTTCATTCCTTTTTATTGTCAAATCATATTCCTTTGTATGAATATACCACAGTATCTTCATTCATTAGTTGATAAACGCTTGGACTGTTCCCACTTTAATCTATTATCAATGTTGCAGGGAACGTTAGTGTGCAAGTTTTTGTGGAGATGTATGTTTTCATGTCTCTTGGGTGTATAGCTAGGAGTAGAATTGCTGGCTCCTATGACAACTCTATGTTTAACCTTTTGAAGAACTGCCAGACTCTTTCCAAAGAGGCTACACTATTTTACATTCCAGTAGTAGTGGATAAGGGGTCCAATTTCTCCACATGTTACCAACATTTGTTAATATCTGTCTTTTAAAATTTTATTTTTTTAATGTTTTTATTTATTTTTGAAGGAGGGAGAGAGAGACAGAGCATGAGTGGGGGAGGAACAGAGAGAGGGAGACACAGAATTCGAAGCAGGCTCCAGGCTCCGAGCTGTCAGCACAGAGCCCATTGCGGGGCTTGAACTCACGAACTGTGAGATCACGACCTGAGCCGAAGTCGGACGCTTAACTGACTGAGCCATCCAGGCACCCCAATATCTGTCTTTCATATGATAGCCTTTTAGTGGGTGTGAAGTAGTATCTTGTGGTTTTGGTTTGCATTTTTCTAATGGCTAATGATGATAGAGCATCTTTTCACGCGTTTGTTGGTTGTTTGTAAATCATCTTTGGAGAGCATCTATTCAAGTCTTTTGCCCATTTTTAAATTGGGTTATTGTCTTTTTGATGATGAGTTGTAAGGGTTCTTAATATATTCTAGATGCTACACTCTTATCAGATATATGATTTGTAAATCTTTTCTCCTATTCTGTGGGTTGCCTTTTGACTCTTTTGATAGTGTCCTTTGATGCACAAAAGTTTTCAGTTTTTTTGTTGTTTTGTTTTTAAAGTAAGCTCCATGCCCAATGTGGAGCTTGAACTCCCAGCCCTGAGTTCAAGAGTCAACATGCTTTTCCAACTGAGCCAGCCAGGTGCCCCAAACGTTTTCAGTTTTGATGGAAGTCCCAGTTTATCTAATGTTTTTCTTTTGTTGTTTGTGCTTTTACCATCATATCTAAGGAACAATTGCCTAATCCAGGGTCATGAAGATTTTCACCTATGTCTTCTTTTAAGAATTTTATAATTTCAGCTCTTACATTTACGTCTTTGATGTGTTTTGAGTTAATTTGTGTATATAATATGATTTAAGGGTTCAAGTTCATTCTTTTGCATGTTAGCGTCCAGTTGTCCCAGCATCATTTGTTGATAGACTGTTCTTTCCACATCGAATTGTGCCTTTATACTTGAAAATATGAAAGCTTAGAGAACTGCCTGGCGTTAGCCACACTGCAAAATTTAAAGCCAACTATCACGGTGAGAGAACACTCAAGTCCTCACTTCTTACAGCAACTGTAGTTTCCCAAAACCACTCTCAGGTTTGATAATTCACTAGAAGAGTTAACTAAGAGCTATTATACTCATGGTTACGATTTATTGTAGGGAAAGGGTATAGATTAAAATCAGCTAAAGGAAGAGATCTATAAGGCAGAATGTTGAGTTCTAAGCACAAAGCTTCAGTATTCCTCTTTCATGCAGTCAGAATGCATTATCCTTCTGGCAAAGATTTGTGACATTATGCATGAAGTATTGCCAGTCAGGGAAGCTTACCTCAGCTTCAGTGTCCAGAGTTTTCATTGGGTCTTACTTACACAGTATAATTGTTTTTGATTGATTACCTATGATTGAACTCAGTCTCCAGGTCAACTGATACTGCATTACCCACAGTCCCCACCCTAAACCCCATGGTTGACCTTTCTGGGGTGGCAGTCTACCCTATCAGGTATAGATTATCTCCCAGAATCCAGAGCCAAATACCAGATCTTTTTTTGGACACAGTGAAATTTTTTACTACACTGGGACAAGTATCCATTTTCTGGGGCAGAGTTAATAAGAGAATAAGGCGTTTTACTGAATATCCTCTGTCAGGATTATATTAGGATCTTTATGTATGTACATCTTACTAAATTTTCAAATTCACCCTGAGAAATACTGTTCCTCCTTTTTGCATATGAGGAAACTGAGGCTCATAAGCCAAGTGACTATTGTGAGTGGTGGAGCTAAGATTCAGACCTAAGTTTCTGTTCCAAAGCCAAGCCCTCCACCAAACACTGCTCATCAGAGTTGCTCCATCAGACCGCTCTAGGGGCACTTCCTACATTGTATTCTCTGTGGATGGCTTTCCTTCACACAGTGAAGCACCTTGGATCCCAGCCACTCTAAATAATACATACCATCTGAATAAAAGCAGTTGTGTTTACTGCACAAATGGAGCTTTCAGATAAATTTCTTGGACTCCTCTGTTGTGAATTCTGGAGCCATCACCACACATTGCCTCCCAGCAAAGCAAGTTAAAGGTCTATGAAGATATACTCATCATATAACCTGTTTTGAAGTACCAAGCAATGGTGTTACTTTTAGGTTGATTTGAGCAACACTGAAACTCTTGCTGCTCTTTTTTTCTTCTCAGGCTGCTGTACAGGACCGATTGAATGAACAAGAGGGTGTACCAAGTGTTTTCAACCCACCTCCATCCCGACCCTTGCAAGTTAATACAGCTGACCACAGGATCTACAGCTATGTTGTCTCAAGACCACAACCAAGGGCAAGTTATTTTATAGCTGGAATTTCCCCCTTGTTTGTTTCATAAGTCCATTCACTAGGTTATGTTGATCTCTGTATGATAAGAGCAAAGGAAATATTCAGAATGTAAACCTATTAGGTAGATCTGGCTTCTTGGTAGATATGTTGGGTTTATCATCTTCACTTGATTCTTCAATGAATTGATACAGTAACTATCTTTTTTTTTTTTTAATTTTATTTTTGGCCCTTTGTTAGTTATTTGAAGTTTGTGCACCTTATTTGAGTACACAATTTTATTTACATGTCTGAAAATGCATGTTCAATAGATTTATCACTTTTTTAAAAAAATATTTTTTAAGTAATCTCTACACCTTGCGTGGGGCTCGAACTCACAACCATGAGATCAAGAGTTGTATGCTCTAGCACCTGAGCCAAGGCACCCTTAAATCTTTCCATTTTAAGTTAAAATGTTTACTGGATTCTTTGTTGCTTCATTTTACTTAATTGTAAGCTACTTCTAGGGAAGTTACTTGGAATCTTTGTGGGAGCCTTAGCCATATCTTTAAAATTCATCTTGAAGGGCTAGTAGCAGGGAGGTGATAAGTGGTTCATTTAAGAATGCTCCGGTGTACCAGGTATTTTGCTGTTGGGGATCCAGATATGAATAAGAGCCAGTCCTCCCCCTTCAAATTGTTCTCATAGTCTAATTAGGAAAGTCAGATATGTATAGTGATGATGAACTCTAGAGAACTTTTTAGAGTTTCTCTTTCTTACTCTTGGAATTACACTCAAACTCTTACACTTGGATTTAGAATTCCAAGAAAGCACTCACTTTAACTTTGCAGCAGTTAGAATTTACTCCGTTATCACACCGTAAGACTTTGTTTTTAAGCAGTCTCCACACTGACCATTGGGCTCAAACCCAGAACCCTGAGATCAAGAGTCACACGCTCTACCGACTGAGTCAACCAGGCGCCCCATCATACTTTTTTTGTGGAATACTTGACAACATTTCAAAAATGGAGTTTCTAAGTAGTTGCTTTGGGGTATTCTGAAGTGGAAGAAAACAAGTTCCTAGAGCAGTTACATGACTCAAGAAATTCTGTATATGTCTAATGTTTCCACCATTATTTTGGGACTCTTATGTCAGCCATGGGGCTCCAGAGCTCCCTGGCCATAGACACAGGGAAAGTCTCAGGTTAACACAATGTGACATATAAGAAATGTTTTGTAAATGATAGAGCCCCTACATAGTTAATAATAACAGCAATAATCAACATTGCTAAAATTATAATTAATATTATTACTAAGATTAACGGTCATATGGAGACTTATAATTGTGGTTTATGTAATTATTTCTCATTTATATACAAATGTCCAAAGTAGTAATTGTGGTTGTTGTTATTTCTGTATACCATATTTTAATGTATAAATTTGAAAAGGAAAGAATTGGGGCACCTGGGTGGCTCAGTCGGTTAAGCATCTGACTTCAGCTCAGGTCACCATCTCGGGGTCCGTGAGTTCGAGCCCTGCGTCGGGCTCTGGGCTGATGGCTCAGAGCCTGGCCTGCTTCCGATTCTGTGTCTCCCTCTCTCTCTGCCCCTCCCCCGTTCATGCTCTGTCTCTCTCTGTCTCAAAAATAAATAAAAACGTTAAAAAAAATTTAAAAAGGAAAGAATGAATACTTATGATTTAGGGAGGCAAACTTGTAATTAAATTTGACAATATAAATAGTTGCAGAATTGAAGCACTGAAGCAGATTTAATACAAAAATTATGTGATAAAATAAAAATATGATAGTATTAGATGAAATGAGATGAAAGGCAATAAGTCTTTAAGAAGGATGATGTGACCAGGAAGAGGGAACTGTATTGCAGTGGAGGAATCATGCAAAAGAACAAAAAAAGAGTGAAAATTTGAACTAGCCATCTGCAGAGTATTAGAGATTGAGAGAATGGTGTCTAACTTTGTTTTTGGAATTTCAGGGGCTGCTTGGATGGGGTTATTACTTGATAATGCTTCCATTCCGGTTTACCTATTACACAATACTTGATATATTTAGGTATGTACATTTGTATTTATATGTTAGTAGAAATAGGGTAGACTTTGGAGCTGAAACATAGACCAGAATAGTAAGGTTTATGCTTTGTCAGTTTTGACTTGCCAATTGATCATCAGATTGAATACTCTTTCAGAACACTCTAATACTGTAGTATGACAATATTTTAAATTGTTCAAACATAACAGATGTTGTGAAATGGAACTGTTTTAAAGTAACCCTGTAAAGTAGTCTTGCCTATCTTTCTCAAGATCAGTCTACCTATGTTTATCATTATCCTCCCTCTTCCCACCATGTTTGTCACCTTTACATTCCCTAGTGAATCTTCACACCCTTTTCTTTCTAACCACCATTATCTACCAGCTTCACACCCCTTGTAACTTTTACCCTAAACCATCTAACTATATCTGACTACTCATAATCCCAAAAAAATGTTCTTGCTCTTAGATTACCCATTTTTCTCTACATCTCCCACAACACTTTTACCTCTCTGGACACTCCTGTACATTCCCCTCTGTCCTGACAGCTCATTGGTTGCTGGCACTGGCACCCTTCCATATATATACCCCCTTGCTTTACACTTTCACTTTTCTTCTCACTTCCTTCATGTGCCATTCAGAGAGCTCAGTACTGGAAGACAGAGAGGGGCCAGGCCTACAAAATGTCAAAGGAGCCCAAGTTTCTGGCATTAGTCGTGGGCATCTGGTCTATAACTAAGTAGTAAATGAACCCACACCTAGGCTTTATGGGGAACTACTAAAATGTTTTATGGGCATTTAGGCCAACCGATGGAGCTGGAATATGTGGTCTGGGCCTTGCATACAGGGCAACCTGTGCTTCTCCTGATGCATGGAATAGCTTTGCCTTGCTCTAGGGAGCAGAGGCTGGAGATGAGGACCCAGCAGGTGTAGAAGTGCAAGGATCAGATAAGACTACTTGGTGCTTTAGGAGTCTGCCTGCTTAATGGCTTCCTTTTGCTTTAGCAAAGTTCTTATTGGTTATCAGTTAATCAGTTGATACTCTTTGCATCCTGTTTTATTTGAGAATGGACACATATAAACCGTTAAAATCATAACAGACTGAATTGAGATCTTTTTTAAAAAAAGCTGATCGTCCTGAATTATGTAGGCCATGAGAATATATTACAGTTAAAAAAGTTACAGCCTTTATCCATTCATTCATCAAAATTTGAAAACTTAACTTAATAAGATAGTCCTAAATACTTAATTTCAGAGAAAGTTATCAAAACATCAATCTTTTAAAAGATTTTTAACCACTCCCTTACATATATACAACTTCTTACATTTGTTTTTAATTTGCTCTGGAATGTTTGTGTAAGTGAATTTGATTTGATTACTCAGGAGAAATTCCAAGTGAAATTGTATACACATGGGGAATTTGAGGGGCTAAGGAATTGGCTCAAGATTGGGTAAGGAAAGTGTCATAGTTTAGTCGCCTTTTCTGTGCTGAAAATCTGTGAATATTGTTTGCTTTTCTTGGAAAAAAATATGCATGGCATGTGTGACTAATTTTAATGCAACTGTATCATCTAAGCAACTTGTTTACTGTTATGTAGCACATTGACTTATCAGAACTGTGTCCATTGCCTTTTGTGGAAACCCAAAGGCTAAATAAATGGTGCTATATAATTATGATAAGATAGGCTCTTTAGAAACAGATGTGTGGTATCACCCTTAACTTGACAATAGCTGCCAGGTGCCAAATCTATCAGTGTACTCTAGATCAGTTTTATAAACTTCCTTCATGGATGCCGTCAACCATAAATCATTAAGCAGGATTTTACTTGACCCCTTGAAAATCATGAGCACAAGTTCGGGTTTGAAGCCTGACCATAATTTGAATGGCTTGGGAGTATGCACTAAAAATTCAAAATCCCAGGATGACAGAAAGGAAAGGAAGGGGCAAGTAGGACAACAAGAAAGAGAAAGCGCTCTTTTCTAGAGCAGTAGAACTGCTGCTTTCTGTGATAATGGAACTTTCTGTGATAATGGAAATGTTCTGTATCTGTACTGTCCAGTGTGGAAGCCACCTAACCACGTATGACTACTGAGTACTTAATGTGGCGAGACGGAAGAGCTGAATTTTAAATTGTATTTCATTTAGTTAACTTTAAATTTAGATAGCTACATGTGGCTACCTTATTAGACAGTGCCATTCTAGAAAATCTGGGGGCACAGCCTGACCTGTGATCTTTTTGGACTGTGTCTTCCTTTCCCAATTTTTCTAGTCCTGAATTTTTCTGCAAAAAGCATGCAGGATTTATTTAGACCAGTGTTGGAATTTATAATCCTAGCAGTTTGCATTCGTCTTGAACAGGCAATGGAACAACACTTGCTGCTTTGCACCTTTTGAGCCAGACTATACTCTCGGGTTTGATGGTCCACTCACAAACCCTTCACCTCCTTTTGCTGCCGTGCCTCTGGCTCTGTTGTAGGAACCTTTACAAACTGGCCCACTCCATATGCACTACAGTAAGCCGATTCATGTGATATTTATTCCTTCCTCCCCAGGTTTGCTCTTCGTTTTATACGGCCTGACCCTCGCAGCCGGGTCACTGACCCCGTTGGGGACATTGTTTCATTTATGCACTCTTTTGAAGAGAAATATGGGAGGGCACACCCTGTCTTCTACCAGGGAACGTACAGCCAGGTCAGTGCCACGAACCATATAGATGCCAATTTATTGATATGGTTATATCCACAAAGGAAAGCATAGCCCAGCACTGATCATGTCATTCTTTTACTCAAGAACCTTAAATACCTCTTCACTGCTTATAGAAAAAAAAAAAGCCAACCCTACTTGATCTAATTCAAACCTCCTTTGGAGGTCTTTCCTATATAACTTGTTTCTGCATACCCTAGGTTCCAGCTAAACCATTTCCTGTACATACTCTGTACTTTTTTACCTCTGTGCCTTTGCTTTTGCTTTTCCCTCCACCTGGAATGCCTTCCTCACATTTTTGGTAAATGGAAGCTTGCCCATCCTTCAGCTAGGTCATATCACTCCTTTCTTATATCCTTTCTGATTGATGTGCCCTACCCTGGCCTACCTTGCAGTCTAAAATAGTAATCTTTCTTATGGTGCTATCATAGTTTTTTTAAAACTTAAAGTATTTTCACATTTTCCCTTATATTATGGTTGCTTATATTTGTGTTTTATCTCCTATAGCAGACAATAATCCCCTTGAAGGCAAAGCCCAAGTTATCTTTGATCCCTCACAGAATTGAACAAGGGCATAGAGCATAGCCTCAAGGCAGCACATCTCTTTCAACCCAAGCCACACAGACCTTTGACTGTTATCTCTCAGGGGGTGAAAATTAAGACTTCTGTGGGTGTTAGGCATATCTCTAGTTTGCCAGAGAAAAATGTAGAAATAACACTGTGAACATAGCCCAAACAGTGGTTCTATTCTGCAGCCTCCAGAATTCCTGAATCTATCTGGTGAAAGAGAAAAATACTTTTCTCATACTTCCTGCTTTGAGTCTCCCATATCGGCTTTTTCTCTATAGTCTCCTCAGGGGCTCTACTACTACCCTACTCAACAAGCATTAAGCACCTACTATATGCCCGGGCAGTGTGCTCAATGCTGGAAATGGCAGATGTGAATAAGATGGGTACCTCTCCTGCACCCTCTTTGCTATGATCCTGAGGATAGATCACCATTGGTCATTCAGGAAATCTTTACTGAATTGTAATGTACTCAGGATTAAGCAAATGAAAAAGCATACACAGGAATCTTGGACATTAGCCTTGTCTTTGAAGATCTTTTAAATCCTGTGCTCTTTAGAATGCATTTGGGTCCCCCAGTCTCTCGTGCCTGCTTGGTATGTGGCCTGGGATCAGTCTCACCTTTGCAGTATTTTTTATGTACAGAGATGTTGTAGCTGTAAAGTGGCAAAATTCTCACCTCCCTTTTCACGTGGTCAGATTCTTCTGTTTTTATCTTCCTTTAGACTGTGGGAACAGCTGACTTCTGTGATTTGTTGGGACTTTTCTTTGTCAGCCTGTCTACTGTCATGTGCCTAATACAGTTTAAATCCTAACAACACTAAAACCTTTTCATTAAAGCTTGTTAGCGTGGACTTTCTGTAGGGGGAAAAATGCCAGGGGTGTGAAGGTAGGAGCCCAGGAATCTGATTTCTTGTTCACCATTTTTCCTCATTCTCCTTTTGTTCCCTTAGCCTAATTAAAAGCTCAAGGCACAGTCATCATAATAATTGGTGGTCTTCTGTCTCCTACAGGCACTTAATGATGCCAAGCGAGAACTTCGCTTTCTTTTGGTTTATCTTCATGGAGATGATCACCAGGACTCTGATGAGTTCTGTCGGTAAGTGGATTGATCGTTTTTTTTTTGTTTTTGTTTTTTTGTGGGGTTTTTTGTGTTTTTTTGCTGATATTTTGTAGTAAGCAGGTTCTTCTCATGTCCTTTTCATCCCTCTCCTCAGCAACACACTCTGTGCACCTGAAGTTATTTCCCTAATAAACACTAGGATGCTCTTCTGGGCATGCTCCACAAATAAACCTGAAGGATACAGGGGTAAGTTGTCTTTCTTTTTCCTCATTGAGATTGTTGAGCTATCTTTAGAATAATCTGGAAAAACATGCCATTTATTGCATGATTATTCTGTGGTAGACATAATGCTAGTATACATTATCTTATTTAATCCTCTCAGTAATCCTGAGATATGGGGGTTGTATTATCTATGGTTTAGGAAACAGACTCAGAGAGTTTAAGCCACTGACCAAAGATCATACAGTTAGCAAGCTCCGTCTCTCAGACTCTTAGCCTTTTATTTACAAGTAACCATTGCCAGGGCCTGTTTTATTTTATTTATTTATTTATTTGAAATGTCTTCTTGTTTAGTTTTGAGAAAGAGAGAGCATGTGCGTGAGCAGGGGCAGGCCAGAGAGAGAAGGAGACAGAGGATCCTAAGCAGACTCTGCACTGACAGCAGAGATCCTGACGTGGGAGTTGAACTCACAAACCTTGAGATCATGACCTGAGCTGAAGTTGAACACTTAACTGCTTAATTGAGCCACCCAGGTGCTCCAGGGCCTGTTTTAGTTTTAAAAACACCCAGTCCTGTGCAGAAACTTGCTTTTAATCTAAATGGCTTTTTAGTGAGGAGTTTACTCTCAGCAGCAGCAGTTTTAACAGAGCTTCTTATACAGTGAATTAGTTGTTTGAGTACCTTGAGTACTGATAGGGATTCAGAAAGTTCAGATCTTTGTTGACAGTAACTCTTACCTGGAGATGGAGATAAGTATTTTTAGAAGTCAGTATAGCATATAAAGGTATCCAGTGAAGAAACATACAGTTACTTTACTGTTGCTTCTGTTCAGCAGCTTTTGAGTATATGCTAGTGGACCAGGCACTGTGCTAGTAGATCCTAGCACAGTGAATCAAAGATGTTTTGCCTACATTTTAGAATCTGACTCTTTACCCCTAACTGGTATTTATACCTCTGATAAATTCCTACAGGGTGCGTTTTGCCGTTCTAATATGGCTCTGGGGTGGGGGTAGTGAATAGAAAGAGTCTAAGGATATTTTTTTACAGATGCTTATAAAATCTCTTTCAAACCATAAGCAAAACATAAGTAAAACTCTGTTATGGTAAAATATTGGTTATTTGGAAGACCAACTTTCTAAACTCCTTTGGAACAGAAAAACTAGCTCTTTTAATGGAGGGCAAGGTAGGGAGACATGAAAAAAGGAGTAAGGAAGGGATTGAATAAGAGGAAGAAAAGGCAGAGACGATGATAGGAGTTGATCACCAGTAGTATAAAACTGAGATTTGCAGTCTTATTTGCTTTAGGCTTGATACCCAACATGGAGAAAAATTATGCTCAGCAGTAGCCAGATTCTTTATAGATCCTTTCCTACCTATCAAAAAGACACTGTCCTTGACCTCTGCAGTCTTCCCTAGCATCATCATGACAACCACCCCACCACAAAAGTCTGTCCTATTCTAATCAAATTACCTGGAAATAGGGACACGAAAATATACCAACAACAAAGGTTAAGAAACTAGGAGGAAAAAAAGGTATGCAGAGAATAAATGACACCTCCTTTCTTTCCCAGGTGGAATTAAAACAGTTCTCTCTTGCTCATGGTGGAAAGTCTAAGAGCTGATCTGGTTCTTCCCGAGGGCTGCCCTTAATCTGTTGGCTTTTCTTTGTGTCAGTGTCACAGGCTTTACGAGAGAACACCTATCCATTCCTGGCCATGATTATGCTGAAGGATCGGAGGATGACTGTGGTGGGACGGCTAGAAGGCCTCATTCAGCCCGATGACCTTATTAACCAGTTGACGTTTATCATGGATGCAAACCAGACTTACCTGGTGTCAGAACGCCTTGAAAGGTACAGAGGAGTTCCTCTCTGAAACAAGCAGAAACCAGCTGTAAATTTGGGTGGCTGACCCAGGGCTCCATAGATTCTGACTTCTCTGTCTTAAGCAACTTTGAAAACCTTGTCTATTTAGTGTTAAAATACTTATGTACTTTGACCTAAATAATTCTCCCATCAGATCATCTGTTCCTGGAGATGTGAATCCAAATAAAGACAAGAGTCTGGGCTCAAGAATATATATGTCATGTCATTTAAAATAGCTGAACCATGATATAAAGAGCTTAAATATAAAATACATGGAATTGTTAAAACCCTTCCCTCCATTACAGAAGTATTATACGTTAATTGTAGAAAATTTTGAAAATACAGAAAAGCACAAAAAAGAAATTTAAAATCACCCATAATCCTACCACAACTTTTAATATTCTGGTATATTTTCTTATAATTTTATGGTCTCTCTCTCTCTCTCTCTTTTTCACTCCTATGTATACGTACATATACAATTTTTGGGAGAGAAAATAGAAAATACGCCAGAACGTTACAATATTTTCTCTTAGTAGAATTCTGAACAAAGATATTTCTCCATTTTCTGAGTCTTATGAGATCCACGGATGTGGTTTTTGGTTTTATGAAAGCAGTATATACAAAAATGCAGTAACTCAAAAGGGTATTACTTGTAAAACATGATCTTGATGATTGCTTTTCAACAATAATACTGTTTGATTCGTTAGAATTGAGGAACAAATAGTTTTAATTGTGAAGTTGAAAAGCTTGCCAGTTCTTTTTTTGCCAAATTAAACTGAGGAAAAGATGGCTTGTCAGATTCTGCCATGCTCTGCTTTGGAATCCTTTATGGTAGTATGAAATACTCATCTACCAAGATTGTCACCTTTTTACCCCCCAAAAATTTCAATATAAGAAAAAAACAGATTGCTCTTTTCCTTCTGTGCTTATGATTTGGCCACAGGGAAGAACGAAACCAGACCCAGGTGCTGAGACAACAGCAGGATGAGGCCTACCTGGCCTCTCTCAGGGCTGACCAGGAGAAAGAAAGAAAGAAACGGGAGGAGCGGGAACGGAAACGGCGGAAGGAAGAGGAAGTACAACAACAAAAGTTGGCAGAGGAGAGACGTCGGCGGGTAATGAACCTGTCTTTACTCCTTGTGATTCCCAAAGTGGTCTTAAGTGTGAAAGGAAAAAAACTAGAAGATGATGGGATTTGTGGGTGTTTTAATTCTGCTTGCCATTTTATTAAAGTTAAGTTCTGCATGCATTGTGGGGCTTGAACTCATGATCAAGAGTTGCATGCTCTACTGATTGAGCTAGCCAGCTACCCACTCCTTGTCATTTTTATATTTACTGCATTTTCACAAAAAGTAGTTTTAAAAAATTTTTTTGTTTATTAAAACAGAAACAACAGTGAGTAAAAGGCAAAACAACTCTCTTCCATGAAAAGTAAGCATAAATGGATAACAAGCAGTCAAAATGCTGTTAAGTCACAGCAGTTTTTATTTTTTTAGCACCAGTGTTAGCTAATTTGGCATTTCATTCGTGATCTTCTTTCATCATGTATTGCCACTTGATTATAGCCAGTGTCTTTTAGCCATTTTTTTTTAAATTTTTTTTTTATGTTTATTTATTTTTGAGACAGAGAGAGACAGAGCATGAACACGGAAGGGGCAGAGAGAGAGGGAGACACAGAATGTGAAGCAGGCTCCAAGCTCTGAGCTGTCAGCACAGAGCCTGACGCGGGGCTCGAACTCATGAACCGTGAGATCATGACCTGAGCCGAAGTCGGACACTTAACCGACTGATCCACCCAGCCACCCCTTTTAGCCATTTTTTAAGCCTTTTTTTGGATAGATAAATGCCCTAACATAGTTAATAAATAATACATGTGATGCAATCCTACTTTGAATTTGGGTGTTTCTGACTTTTCCCAAGAAGTTTGTCTTAGATATTAGTCATTAATTTTTCTTCTGGCCTCACAGTAAACCTACGTGGTGATGGTATTGCTGTTTTCTGTTTTCCCTATTGGAGCCATAGCCTCAATTTTGCTTTGTGTCTATACAGAATTTACAAGAGGAAAAGGAAAGGAAGTTGGAGTGCCTGCCCCCGGAGCCTTCCCCTGATGACCCTGAGAGTGTCAAGATCATTTTCAAATTACCCAATGATTCTCGAGTAGAGAGACGATTCCACTTCTCACAGTCTCTAACAGTAAGGACAGCCTAAGTTGTGTAAAGTGTATGTAGGGTCTGGGCTATAGATTTGGAAGCTTTTAAGGAGTCTTGAGAGTGTTGTTGGCATATCTGCTGGGCTGATGAACAGGGAAGGAAGGGGTGTACAGAGAGACGAGTGCAATGAACCATTGGGTTTCTTCAGTTCTAGCTGCCAACTCAAAGCAGCTATTCTGGTTTTCTTTCATCGTGTTTGAGCTCTGCTAAGAAAAAAGTGTACCTTACCAAGAAGCTCCACAAAAGACTTGTATATTTGAGGTGGGAGGCTCTTCCATGCTGCTTGGCTCACATTGGCTTTAGAATCCCACTAGAACCCCTCACTCTATCTCCACTGACCTTACACATCTGAATATAAATGCATGTACAGTTTGCATGCAGTTGTCACTTTCCATTCCTGTCCATTTAGTCCACAGGAACCTCACATTGTGGGGCTGCCTTGTATATTTGGTATCTAAAGGTAAATAGTGTTTGTCATTCTGTAGGGAAATCGTTAAGAGCAGAGACTCTTAGAGTCTCACAGAATGAGGATCAAATTTTCATGCTTCTAAGATTAGAGATGTGTTTTCTTGGTCAGTGTACTTCCTTGATTCAATTTCTTCATCTATGAAATGGGTATAATACTAGGTACTCTCTAATAGGATTGTTGTTAGGATTAAGTTCATACGTAAAGGGCTCAACATTGTGCCTGGCTCTTAGTAAGCACTCAAATGCTAACTGTTGGTTTTGGTATTTATAACCAAAAGGAAGTTTCTGTTTATATTGAGAGTTGGTATGTTGCCTTTCCAGATTTACCAACTACAGTAGATTCTGCCATTTCCTTGATCACTCAAAGTAGTCAAGAATCAACTATGTAATAGTAATGAGGATGCATTGTAGTCAAGTGAGCCTGGGTAGCATATTTATTATTTCTCCTGTTTAAGTAAAGAACGTTGGACAAGTTGCAGAATATTTTACAGGGCCTCAGATACCTCATCAGTTAAATGAAGTATAGTCTGCCCTCCGATAACTTTAAACTAAAGATACCTCAGTCACTGTTCTAGACACTCTAAGGATTATACAGATGAGTGAGACATGGTTCTGGAATTCACGGAGCTTATGACTAGTAGGGAATGTAAGACTCCGCTAATGCAGGATATAAAGTTGGGAGGAATCCTGGCGAAAGAAAAGTGAGCAGCTCTCTCATTTTCCTGTTATCTCTCATTCATGCATTTATTTATCTTGAGGGAAGGTGCTCACATCGCTAACTTTTGATTTTTAAATTGGGATAATATGAATGAGCCTCACATACTACATACCATGTAGTAGGTGGTCACTAAATGTTCATTCCCTTCCCCTGATGTGTTTCCTAACAATGGTTTGCATATGGATTTTGGCTTGTCACCATGCTCACTTTCACATCATAGTACACCTGAACCCTGTGGAGCTTCTACTCCTCAAACTCGCATTATGTATGTGAAAAACCTAACAAAAATTAACTCTCTTGAGAGTTTTGGAGGAAAATCTGTTAGAATTGTGGAACAGAATAGGCTTCTGGTAGAAGGGGAACCAACCCATTTGTTAACTATTGAATCCTTAAAGACTCTTAAATAGGTGCTCAGTAAAAGTTATTTAAAAAAAAAACAACAAAAACCTCAGACTGAGAGAAATACTTGGTCACAGGTGGGGACAAGACTCAGAGATGGGAAAGAAGTGTAAAGGAGAAGTGTGGTGGTGGTATGGGCCTTTAACATTCATGGAGTTTTTAACATATAACCGAGTAATGATTTATAGTGTTTTTGTGCTCTTGCAGACTTTGGTCTTCCTGCGAGCTTTGCCCTTTGTAAATAATCTCAAAGAGTGAATGCTCAGTGAAACACTTCATTTGCACGAAGCTCAGCTATTGATAATAGTAAAATGCTAAGATAAAAAAGGATAAACTATAGAGAAATCTCCAGGTCTCATGAGTGGGCAGAAAAGTGGCAGCTGACTTTCTGTTAAATACTTATTAGAATCCAAATTATACTCAGGATTCATTTTTCTATCTGTTAGAACTAAAAGTGACCTCTGGAGGTGATGTCCATTGTTAGTGGTAAACAGAAAATGCCCATTTTGTACCAGATTAAGTATTTTCAAACCAGATTGAAAAGGAAACAAAATATTGTTTCACCCTTCTCAAGCCCATGTTGGGTTCATAACAGTAATATTTGTAGTATTTGGTACATGTCTGATGCACCTCAAGATAAAAAGAGAGTGAGGGTTAATGGAAATTGCAGAGAGACAAGAACTGTAAATGATCGAGATTGATAGATTAAAATATGAGGAGTTTATAAAATCATGAGTGGATTTAGAGAAGAGCATGGATTTACGCCTTAAATTCTAGAGTATGTATGTTATGTATGAAGTATGCAGCCTCATAAAAGCTCTAAAGAGGTCAGTTTAAAACACATGAAGAAAGGACTGCTTCACACAGAAGGGAACAAACTTATGAGATGTAACTTCCCTCAAAATAGTAAGGGTAACTTGAATGTTGTGTTCCTGATCTTTGGGATTGACCTGAAAGAAAGAGGTTAGCAGTGCCCTCCACAACACATCCTTTAGACTTTTTTGGTAGAAGTAGCATGCTAGATAAAAGTGGGCCACAGAGTGGATCCAGTGTGCCTGTTCTTAATGTGTGGCATCCAGAGACTGGGGATGATAAAGGTGGCTTATTCCATAGGTACCTCACATTTTAGGTTTTAGTAATTTGAGTTTTCTTGATGTCACCTTACTTCTCATTAAGAATTTACTTTTGTTTTATCAGAGTCAGAGCAGGGTGAGGAGGGCATTCTCACAGAGGACAGGTCCACATGGAGTGTGTCAGATCTTGACCAAATTAAGAGAGTGTCCACATGTGGAGACAGGAGTGCACAGAAGTCAGAGCCTGAGTAGCCTGTGGTGGGGTGGGGTGTTAAAGCCAGAACTGGATGAGGAGGGGGAAGCAAACTCCTGGTTTTCTGTGTACATATATAGAGAGAAATATAGATTTCAATGTATGTATGTATATTCACATATTCTCTAGTTTTTTACACAGAGAGTGCTTGGGAGCAGAAACACCCCAATAGCAATGAACATACCTAACACCTGGATCGTGGCTTTTAAGTACCATTGTCCATTAAGAAGAACCAGGGCTCCTTGGAGAAATGTCTGATTCCAGAGCTGGGGCAGGAAAACACAAGATCAGCCTGGAATACCCTGTGCCAGAAGGCAAGGAATTATTCAAAAAATGATGAGACTTGCCATAAAGACACAGAAGCCATCTTGATTGGACTCCTGACTCCATCTAGAACAATTTGAACATTAAAATGAATATTATAACATTATAACCTATTAAAGTAGGAAATCATGACTCTGTGTTAGTATAAATAAGTTGAAAGTTTGAGGAACACTATGTCTATAGTTTCAAAGTACCTCCCCACAGAATCTCTTTAATTACAAAGAGAAGAAGAATTTGGACAGTGGAGAGGCAATCGCCACCTTAATGAAGTGATCAAAGTGCACATTATAGGCACTGGGGCAGATTGGAATTGTGCTCCAACTGCGTAGGATGCATTTAGTAGAACGCAGCAGCATCTCTGTAACACGCCCTCCAAAGAACACATCTAGAATCTAATCATGAGTAAACATCAGGCAAACAAATTGAGAAAACATTCTGCAAAATAAGTGACCAGTTCTGCAAAATAAGTGACCAGTTATCTTTAAAAAGTGAAAGGTCATGAAAGTCAAGGAAAGATTGAGGATTTGTTCCAGACTAGGGGAGGAGGCTTAGAAGATGTGACAATGAAATGGAACACATAAACCTAAACTTGATGCATTTTGCTATTAAAGGCAACTAGCAAAACTTGAAAACTTTAATAATAAATATATATTATGTTACAACAATAATGTGCCAGTTAATATCCTGGCTTTTTTTTTTTTTTTTGAGGGCTATATTATGGTTATGTAGGAGATTGTCCTATTTCTAAGACATGCACAAGTATTTTGGGGGTGATGGGACGTCAGGTTGGCAGTTCTCTCTCAACTGGTTCAAAGAAAAAAATTCTGTACTTCTGTTTCTGTAACTCTGATTTTTTTCTTAATGTTTATTTTTGAGAGAGAGCACGTGAGAGTGCGCGCGCACAGCAGCAGGGGCGGGGCAGAGAGGGAGACAGAGGATCTGAAGCAGGCTCTATGCTGTTAGCGCAGAGCTGGATGCAGGGCTCAAACCCACGAACTGTGAGATTGTGACCTGAGCCAATGTTGGACTTTTAACCGACTGAGCCACCCAGGCGCCTATGTTTTTTTAAGCTTATTTATTTATTCTGAGAGCAAGAAGCGTGCTCAGGGGAGGGACAGAGAGAGGGAGAGAGAGAACCCCAAGCAGGCTCCACGCTGTCAGCACAAAGCCCAATGCAGGGCTTGATCTCGTGACCTGAGCTGAAATCAAGAGTCATACACTTAACTGACTGAGTCACCCAGGCACCCCTCTGATTATTTCTAAGTAAAAAATTTTTAGCTTTATAGCAAACAAGTTGTCAAAAAACAAAAAAAAAAAACATGAATCAGTTCAGAAGTAGGACTGGCATTGGCTGTGTAATCTCTTCAAAGAACTGCCCTACGTATTTGCTGTGTGAAATGGAAGGACCTCACAATAGAATTCCACTGTAACGTGATTACTTCATATCTCAGAGTCATCCTGGAGAGAGCTAGGGATATTTGATTTCATAGTTGTGTTGTCTGTCTTTGTCTTTCTCACCACCCTTTTCCTGTATGATCTGCAGGTAATCCACGACTTCTTATTCTCCTTGAAAGAAAGCCCAGAAAAGTTTCAGATTGAAGCCAACTTTCCCCGGCGGGTGCTGCCCTGCATCCCTTCAGAGGAGTGGCCCAACCCCCCCACGCTGCAGGAGGCCGGACTCAGCCACACAGAGGTTCTCTTTGTTCAGGACCTTACAGATGAATGACATTTTTTTTCCTCTCCCCTCCTACCCTAATCCCTAAAAGAAATGGAAAAACAAAAACAAAAAAACAAGAGAGAGAAATTCATATTATTATTATTATAATACAATATTTTTTTTAAAAGACTGCTGCATCCTAAGGAAGGATCAGAAACCATGCTGCCTAAAAGAGTCACCACCTGTGTGTGTGCGCGAGGTCAGCAATGAATGTTCCCGCCGGCAAGCCCACCCTTCCCTACTGCCTCTGCACCACGCACCTTCCAACGAAAGGAGACTCTTCACCTCCAACCCAGTCATTGTCCCAGCTGGGGAAGGGGACATTCTCACTAGTTCTCATTCATTCTTGCTTTTATGGAAAATAAAAGTGAAAAAACCTCCCCATCAACCAGCTACTGCAGCATCTCTTGAGGACTTGCTTCTCCCACCACCAGAGAAGAGAGGGAAGAGAAGGCACAGAACAGAGATGTTCCTTGAACTTCCCACCATTTATGAATAACTTTTAAATGTTTTCTGTTGCTTTGTAATGACCAAAGGAATGAGGCTGATGTAGGTGTTTGTTGTTTTTTTTTTTTTCCTTAACTTTATTTGATAAAGAGCCAATTCTTAAGCCTATGAGTTCATGCCCTGGGCTCCTTAGCCCACAAGAGTATAATAAAGGTGCCCTGGGCTGGTTTGTGCTTATTTCTGCCATTGTCCCTCTCACATTCCCAGAGAGGTTGTTCTTTTTGGTACAACTCTTGCTGTCCTTTCTTGCCACCTGTGCGCCCCACTTGGAGTATTGGGGAGGAAATCTGGATTCATTGCCCTGCAAAGGCTATGTATAGACAGATATACCCATATGTGTGGTGTGAACTCCCGTGTATACTCACCTATACACATGACTGCAGCTTTCCCTTGGAATCTGTACCAGGTGGTTATTATGGGATCTGAACCAAAGGATAGCAGCTCTTCATTCCTCTTCTGACACATGCATACTCTTCGTGCCCATCCCTGAGCTTTCCTGAATTGCCAAGCTTGGTGCCTTCCCAAAGGACTAGCAGGGCCTATGGTAGAACCAGCAGAACCCCATGAGAGTGCCCTGCCTGTCTCAGTGGGAGTGTGGTGGTCATGGTGGTGGTGGTGGTGGTGGTGGTGGTGGTGGTGGTGGTGGTGGTGGTGGTGGTGGTGGTGGTGGTGATGATGATGGTGGTTTAAGGTTAGAACTAGAGACTGAGGGGAGCCAAGACCAAACTCCTGAACTTCCAAGTTGTTGGAAGGCACATTTTAGTTTCTAATGTAGCCACTTGCTGGAGGCAGTTTTTAATCCTCTCCCTCTATTGCTCTGTTTAAGTAATAGGGTTTTTTAACCTCTGGATGTCTCTTCTGTGGTTGAGTTTCTAGTAATGGGTACATGGGTTAGGCCATGTATTAATAGATGCCAGCATGAGCTGGCAAATATTCCAAAGTGTTCTACAGCTAGACTGGTGCAGACTTGTAACACAGCAAACTACCAAAGTAACTGTAGTTCCTAGCATGCTGTGAGGCTGGGGGTTCATATCAAAATAAAGCATAACTTGGTAGATTTGCAGTCTCCAAAGGCTTTCTCTCTTGCTTACCTAAAATCTAAGGGCCACTCTTACAGGTAGCAGTGATGTGGCTTCTATTTTCTGCAACCCTCAGTGGTTGGGATAAACACCATGGGACAGGGTGGGGAGCCTGGGAATTTCCCAGTGGCCTTGGCACAGGTGTCTAGAACACCATCTATAGGAAAACTTAATTCTGCTCCTAGCTGCCTCAGGGCCAGATGAGTAGAAGATCACTGTCTGATGGTATAAAATGTATCTGGAGTGAATACCAGGATAAACCATATTCTCCACTTAGCTTTATGTGACGTCTGCTTCCTGCTGACAACCATGCAAAGAGGAATTTTTCCACTTAACTCAGAGCCTCACTCCCTGTCAAATTCATAGCTGTTTCCCTAGCCTTACACAGGAGAGGAGGGTATTATGGGCCTTCTCTAGGTTGGGTGTACTGTCTTGCTTATGCTTCCTTGGAAAGTTGTAAATCTTTTTCCTTAATTCAGTCTGCATCTTACTCTACAGTGTGCACTTTATGCCTCTTGCCCTTTCAAAACTTGTTCAGTGAAGGAGGTCAGATGCCAGAATATTAAGAAAAAGTATGTCGGTACAGCTCTTGGGATTGCCTACTCATTTACTTTAGGTTTCAAGAAGTTTTATCTGAAGCACATGTTCCTTCCTAGTCCATGTTGAAACAGGCCTGCTTTGCTCAGACCCCATTCCTGTCTCCTTGCTGACCCTAGGGCTGCTGCCTGGTGCCATCTCCCTTCCTCCCCCATGAAGGATGCACATTTTATCACTTCAAGTCAGTACAATCTGTATGTTACTCCCAAGGACCTCGGAGAACTCAATGGGACCTGCAAGGGAGAAAATACTGAGAAGCTGATGATCTGCAAGCAGTTGCTCATTTCCAAATCACCTTTGGTTACTTCAGCTGTTCAAACAGCAAGTCGTCAACCTAACGAAGACGCCTGTTTCCAGTTTTGTTCTGCACGCCCCAAACTGAAGTAATTCAGCTGAATAACCATGGGAAATCACCAAGCAAAGACCTCCAATTGGAGTCAGTTGAATTTTTGCAGCCTCAGTGGGGCCTCTCTGGTCTTTTCTTCCACTTCTGCAGAATTTCCTGCGGCAAATACTTTGTCCTTGCTTGCTTCCACTATGATGGTTGGATAAAAAATGGCCAGAGGACAATATTTATCTCTTAAAAAAAAAAAAAAAGAAGAACCTATAATCTTCAACTGAGCAGTCTTTATGAAAATTGCTAATGGTGCCAAGGCCAAGGAAAAAGTTTCAGAAAATGACTGTGGGAAGGAGTGATAACCCCAGAATGCAAAATCAGGGGAGTATTATTTGGTGCTTGAACAAGGAGCTCCACTTTACAACTGGCTTTTTTAGGACTTGTGAGGAATGCAGCAACAGGAAATCCATCCATAAAGGATGCAGTGCCCCAACTTGTACTGCGCCTGAATAGTTACGTGATAATTTACTGAAGAAATCTAGTGTACTTTAAATTTTTTTCATAAAAGTTTACATTGTATTGTAGGTTAACATTAAATGTTTTATAACAAAATCTCATAATGAGTTGTGGGTCTTTCTGTTTAAGAGAGATGTGGTAGATATTTTCTGTGTTCATGAAGGAAAGTTTGGGAAACCGTGGGGGTGGGAACAGGATATTGCATTGCTGAGAGGCAAGGGAGAATCAAAGAGAAGCAAGGAGTTAAAATAAATCAGTAATGCATTCCAGTGAAAAGAGGCAACTTAGTGTGGATAGGTAGGAGGGGCAGATAGATATGGGTTCAAATTTGGCCTTTTGTGGCTTCAAACAAGTTTGTTAGTTTCCCCCAACTGTAAATGAAGTTAACATTGTCTATCTTGGAATGGGTTTGTAGATTAAATCAAATATATATGAAGGGCCCAACACAGGTGTCATTGTTCCCTTTCTCCATGGCAGTGTGTTTTGAAGGAATGTTTTTTTGCAGTTGTAACTGTCAGTTTCATAAGGGATGTCACATCTCCTGCTAGAACAGATCTACGTCCTTGCGAATGAGTCCCTAAAGAAGAGTCACCTTTGATCTGACAAAGTCTGGACTATTATTGGAGCTCCCCTCCTAAGGTATTGTTGCTTGTATTCTCATTTCTTTCTTTCTTTCTTTCTTTTTTTTTTTTTTTAATTTTCTTTTTGAGTAAACTTCACACCCAACTTGGGGCTTGAACCTACAACCCCGAGATCGAGAGCTGCACACTCTACCAACTTAGCCAGCCAGGCACCCTTGTATTTTAATTTCTGAGAGGAAATTTTAGGTTCAATTATTTGCCTTTTTCTTCCCCACTGTCTGACTTCATGCAAAGAACTTATTCCTGTGAGCTACGAATTCTTGTTACCTTCAGAATCTGCCCTGTTGCTTATCCAAAGATGTGTGGCTTCCATTTTATTTTTAATGTACCTCTGAACTAGAACGTCTTCTGCTCAGTCTAGTAAGTCTGCAAGAAGAGTTTGTTAACCTTAGGTCAATCCACTTTTAAAAATGAACACTTCACGATTGTGAAGCTTATGTATAAAATTTTTGCCATCAATGAACAGAGTAAAGGAAGATTAGAACTTTGATGCCAGATACACCTGGTTCGAAATCCTGGCCGTGGCCATGATTTTGGCCAAGTAACCTCAACTCTCTAGGCTTCAGTTTGATCATCTGTAAAAAGGGGGTAGGTTGTAGCCCTGCAGTCATGATTAAGTGAATTGCTACTGCAGAGTTAACCTGGCATACAATTGGTGTTTGGTAAGTAATAGCTCCTATTACTGTTTTCAAAACAGTCTGTAGCTTGCCCACTGCTAACCATTCACCCTAGATAAAGGGAGGAGAGGTTAAAGCGGAGGGGTTAAGTTGAAGCTTTGCCTATGGTCAGTCAGGTAATGCCTGACACTTTTCCTTGCCATGCTTCTGGTGTTGCAGTTGTAACTCCATGTGCTTTTACCCCCAGTGGAGCCTCCAGCCCTCAAAGTCTTTTCCTCATGACTTCGGGTTCTGCCAACACAGTGCTGAGCCTATCCTCCCTCTCCCAACCCTACTCCTCCCCTCTTCTGTCTGCCCTTCTTGATAACTCTTGGAATCATGCCCCAAACTCCCGGGTTTCTTTAAGCTGAAACCTGATTTTCCCTTAAAGACACCACTTCAAACAACCCTTAAGCAAATACTGCTCATTTTCTCTCGAATCTTTGAACCAGGATATGGATCTCTATTTCTCTTCTGCCACTCTGATGCACTGTCTTCCAGAACAATGCTCCCAAAGCATGGGCCACCTGCTTGGGCTACTTTTTCCTGTTCTGGTTGCTACTGGACATTCCCCCAGATGTTGACAACTGATACTTTTCCTCTCCACCAGCAACCTGGGTGACTCTTGTATCTACGTATGTGGATTCTCTAAAGTTCTGGTCCTATTGATCATGATTTGACTTGTGTAGCCGCTGAATGTAGTAGAGGCTTTGAGTCCAATCTGGATTTGAAACTGCTGCTTGCTGAGTGACTGATTCAGGGCGTTTCCTCATCTATAAACATCATGGTGGTGCATCCTTGCAAAGTTCAGGTGCTGCTTAAATGGCCTGATAACCTGTGAAGTGCCTGGTGGTGGAAGATGAATGCTTGGTAATGTTTGCTTTCTTTGCTCCTGTCCCTCCCAGCTGTGCTGTGCTTTGAGCATGGCTTCCACTTTGAACTGTTTCACCCTCAGGACCTCAAAACTAAACCCTTTCTGACCACAGCCTTTAGTGCTCCCACTCCGCTATCTCTACTCTGCCATCAAGGCCTTTCTGTCCCTCTCCACTCCTCCCAGTTCTCCCTGCTAGAATTCTGTTGGCTTTTTACCCCCTCTCTATGACAGTCCAGTGCTGTCACAGTTAACGAAGTGAAACTGAACCATTTGGTTTCTCTCCTCTTGTTCCTTAAGCTGCAGAGTCCTGGCATATACCACAGTAAACTGAGGAGCCCTGGGTATTGATGCCCACTCCTGTGATCCAGCCCTAGGAAACTCCCCACGCATTTCTACTGCATAGGCACTGTTCCACTGTGTCCCCTTTCTCAATCCAAGCCCACCTGCATCTTCCTCACTCACAGCCCATTACAAAACAGCCTACTTCCTGAGAAAATTGAGATCTTGTCACAGAACTTCATCATCTTCCTTTTTCACCCCAAAATTGCTCTGTGATGTTAACTGCTTCCTCTTTCCCTTCTGTCTTGCGGGTGTATTTTCTTTTGAAGGAGATATAATTTACATACAGTAAAATGCCCAAATCTTAAATCCACAGCTTGATTAAATTTTGCCTATGTGTACACCAAAAACGAGATGCAGGATGTTTAATTACCTCAGAAAGTTCTCGTGTGTCTTCCCAGTCTGTAGCGTCTCTGAGATAACCACTACTCTGACTTCTTTCACCATAGAAGTTTTGTTTGTTCTTAAACTCATATAAATGGGCTCGCTGTGTGTATGTGATTTTATAAATTGTTTTCTTTATTCAGGTATTCCTATTCATGATAAACTTTAGGAAGTGCAAATAAACAATAAAACTTCACAATACCACATTGTCCGGAGGTATCTACTGTTAATATTCCAGTGTATGTCTTCCCAGACTTTGCATATAAAAACATTTTTTTCTACAAAAATGGGATGGCATTGTAAATATTGTATTCTCTCCATTTCATATCTTATCTGTATATTTTTAATGACTATGCATCATTTCACTGAATGGATGTACCATAAACTGATCAAAATCCTCTTACGACATTTTAGGTTGTTTTTTGTTTTGGTTTGGTTTTTTTGTTTGTTTTGCTTTTCTTTAAAAAAAATTTTTTTTAACATTTATTTATTTTTGAGAAAGAGACAGAGCATGAACGGGGGGGGGGGGGGGGGTGCAGAGAGAGAGGGAGATGCAGAATCCGAAACAGGCTCCAGGCTCTGAGCGGTCAGCACAGAGCCCGACGCAGGGCTCGAACTCACGGACCGTGAGATCATGACCTGAGCCGAAGTCGGACACTTAACCGACCAAGCCACCCAGGCACCCCTGTTTTGCTTTTCTAAGTACAGACTGATAAACATCATCCCTGTAGCTAAGTGTACACACCCATGCTTGTTTTCTCAGGGAAGAAGAATCCCAGAAGTGAAGTTACTGAATCAAAGGTTGGAAATTTTACTTTTTTAAATGATTGTGTGATTTCCAAATTATCGTCCAGAAAAGTTATTTATACTCCTGCCAGCAGTGTGGGCTCAGTCTCTGATTTGTGTCATCATTGCCAGAACCTTTACAACTATCTTCTTTTCATTCGCTTGAATCTCTCTTCATGTTCCATCTAAAAATGTTTGGCATCTCCTCCCTTGCAAAACCTTAATCTTACCTTACCCACAGGTCCCAGTCCTATCTCCTTTCCTGCCAAGATAGCTTGCACAACCAGCCTCCACGTCCTTAACCTCCTGTTGATTGAACTTCCATCCCCACTGACCATCTCTTACAGTCAACTGCAACCTCCTAATTGCCATGTTCATTGGTGTCTTACAAGATCTTTGTAAATAGAAAAGTTCCCCACCTGGTACCTGGGGGTCAGATTATGTGAATTAGGTTAGGGAATCATACTTTATCTTGAGGGCCATTGAGGGGCTTTAAGCAAGGGAGACACATCAGATTTGGGTTTCAGAAAGCTGATTCTGTCACTTTGGGGAGATTGGATGGGATGGGGCAAGACTAAGAGGTGATATGATGGAGTCTTGGATTAGGAATGGTGTGGGGATAGAGAAGCGTTAATGATGGGAATGAGAAGTATGTAGAAGGCACAATAACCAAGGAGGGCCTGAAGGCTGATTAGATACGGAGGGTGATGGAGTGTCCAGATTTCTGACAACAGCATTTTAGGAACAAAACAGTCCCTGGTGACCTTCACGGGTGCTATTTCAGTAGAGTACAGTGTCAGAAGGCAGAAGTAACGAATGGGAAATGAAGTGGAAAGATGGAATGTAGGCAGCTCTCATGAAATGTGTCAGTGCAAGGTATTGGAGGAAATAGGACAAGCCAGAGAAGCGTTATGAATGAGGAAAGGTTATTTAACATAGGAGAGACTTCATTATGTGTAAGTGTTAAAAGCAGTGAGATTTTAGAGAAAAATGTTGAAGGTGCATAGAGAAAGGATAACAGAGAAAGATGTCCCTGGGATGGTGGAAAGGTTGGCCTTAAGAGGAAGGATGGGAGCAGAAAGTGCATTTGTAGATTTGAAGGCAGAAGTTGAAAATGTCCACATGTGACGGTAACTCTTTGTTAGATTGTGGGGAGATGGTGGGGTCAGAGGTCTAAGAAGACTTTTGATTTGAAAGAGCTGTTTTAAAGAGTGCAGACTAGACTATAGGAAGACTTAGGTGGTTTTCTGGGAAAACAGAGAGTCCATATGAGATTGAGACCAGAATATACAGTGGGAGTAGATATGAAAAGCCAGGACCTGTCGCCAGTCTATTTTCTTCACTGCTGCCAGTTTTCTTTCTGAAAACAGAGGGCACATGCAGGCATTCAGAATCTCTCTGCACCCCCTTTGTCCCAGATGAAAGTCCAGCTCTTCAGCCTAGAAGTTGGGGACTTCAACTCTGGGGCCTCTTTACAGCTTTGTTTTTCTGTTCCCCTGCATGGTCATACTAATTAACCACACAGATCTCTTGATTGTTCCCTAAACACACCAATGCACTTCCTGCCTAAAGCTGTACTAACACAACTAACACTCAAGATAAATGGTTTAGAAGATAAGCTGTCAATTTCTCAAACTCCTCTGATTGCCAGCCTACCAAGTGCCTATGCCATGTGATTCTGGTCTTCCAGAATCATATTTATAACACTCTGGCTTATTATAACACAGGTGCTGGCATGTCAAGGAGTGTAGATATAAATCAATTTAGACACATAGAAACTGCACACCCCTGGATCTTCTCACATAGCTCTTATCTTTTGGTGCCTATATTAGAGATCTTTACTTGCAGGTAACAAACAGGAAACCCACTGTAGCTAATTTAAGGGGGGAAAAAACCCAAAAAAACTGATGTGTTGAAAGACTATGTGGTAGGTCCCAGAACTGAAAGCCAAATCTTAGAAAGGGTGAGGTCTAGGTTTCAGAAAGGGTGGGTTGGTGAAAAGGTGTTGTTAGAGGTAGAGGACATCCATGGGATGTTGGGACTTCCACCTTTGGGATGGAGAAACATAATTGGCAAGTAGATTGGGGAAAGCCTTTTCTTTTGAAAAATTGCAGAAAAGCATAAAGAAGAAAATAACCCTTATTCGTAGTCCCATCACCCAAAATTATTAAGATTAATATTTTGGCATAGTTGCTTCCAGCTTTCCCCCCCGGATATACTTGGGTTAAAATCACATAAAATGTTTATACATTTGCTAAAATAAATCCATTCACCCTCAGCAGATGTGGTTAATTTCTGGCTGAGCAACCTGCCATTGTGTTTAGCACTGAACAGCAGTGAGCCCTCTGTCGTTAGGAGGGCTTTCCCAGCATGCACTTCTCTGTCAGAGACTTTATCTGAGGTTGAAATAACAGCGGAGGCTGACAGGTTTGCCCCAGCTTGTCAGAACTGTGGAGGCCAGGGTGGTGGTGGTTCAAAGTATCACCGTGCAGAAAAATAATTGGAAATGGGAGAGATAACAGTTAATTCACTATGCTGGACACTGGAAAGAGAGGGCAAGGCCTGTGTAATCATCTGGGCCCTGGGATTGGGGTCAACTTCCCATATGCTTTCCCTCCAAGCAGCTCATTTTTTCACTTATTCAATCACCTGTTCAGATAACCCTCACTGATGCCTACTGTGTCCTTGCCCTTTTGCTAGGATCTGGGCATTTGGCGTATGTGATGACTTTTGGTCTAGTGAAGCAGAGACATGGGCAGCCAACCAGATTGATTGTAACAGGTGAGGCATATGGGGAAAGCTGTCTGCATGGTGTGCTGAGGAAGCAGAGTAGAAGTGTGTTCTTCTCTGACTTGAGGGAGGGATCTGGGGAAGCTCACTTGAGGATGGGACATTCAAACTGGGCTTTGGAAAAGGAGCATGCTTACCAGGAGGAGAGGAGTTCAAGCATTTGAGACAACATAGTGTGGCTCAAGGGCAAGGGCTGCAGGGGGAGCTGGACCTGGGCTTGATCCCAACTCTCCGGAATCTCTGGAAAGTCCTCTCCCCTATCTGAGTCTCGGGTTCTTCAGCAGGAACTATGAAGGAAGTAATAACAGTTTTACAGTAAAGAAATCAGAAGAAGGATCCCATGAGGGGTAACTCGGCAGCATGGTGGGCACTTAATGAAATGTGAATAGTCTTCTAGGCAGAGGAAACAGCATGCACAACACAGGGGTGAAAATGGCATGTTGGGTAAACCATGAGAAACTGGGGGTGGCTAGAAGGAAGGAGGGACACGCAGAGGCTGAGAGTGAGATTAGATTGGGATAATGGTTCTACTGCTTCCAACCCATGTCATAGGGAAGCTGGAGAAGACAGGTGAGAGGAGGGAAAGACAAACATGGAACCTCAATGTCTTTGTCATCACCCATCTTCCAGTGAAATGACAAAGGAGGTTTATCTTCAGGGCTGAAATCAGTCTGACTTCAGTCTCCCCGTTCATAAAACAAAAACCCAAGACTCTTCTGCGGCTGTCATTCCCAAGAACCCGTGTGAGGGACAGAGGGCTTCCATCTCCTGTTGCATCCAGGAAGTTGTAAGGTGGCAGGGGAAAACAGGCTGAAGGAGGCCTCTGTTAGGATTTTTCAGAAGTGGGTTCTCTGACTTGGAGAATGCAGAGTGGAAAGACTACCAGGCTATCCTGATTCTCCCACTTTCTACTTGGGCCTGGGACTTAGACTGGGGCCTCTCTGAGCCACAGCTTCTTCATTTGGAAACCAAAGATAATATATACCTCAACTCGGAGCTGAGGAACAAATGAAACACTGTGGTTTATAAGGCCCTCTGGGACCTGGCCCCTGCCCTTCTCTTCAACTTCATCTCCTCAGCTTCATCCTGTGTTCTTGCCCAAACTCCTGCCTCTGAGCTTCTGCACATTCTGTTCCCTCCTTCTGGAAAGCTTTTCTCCTGACTAGCTCCTGTTCATCATTCAGGTCTCATCTCAACATCACCTCCCCTGGGAGACCACCCCTATGTCAGGGTGCCCCTGCCCCTGTATTCTTCATGACCCTTGTGATAATTTGAATTTAAAATTTTAAAATAATTTTTGTGAGAGAACGAGAGAGAGACAGAGTGCAAGCAGGGGAGGGGCAGAGAGGGAGACACAGAAACTGAAGCAGGCTCCAGGCTCTGAGCTGTCAGCACAGAGCCCAGTGTGGGGCTTGAAGTCATGAACTGCAAGATCATGACCTAACCTGAAATCAGACACTCAATTGACTGAGCCACCCAGGCGCCCCTAATTTGAAGTTACTGTTTACTTGTATATTGTCTAGCTCTCCTTCTGGAATGCCAGCTTCCTGGAGGCAGGAACTTGGTCTCATTCACTGGAGTTCCCAGTCATTGCCTAGAACAGTTTGTGGCTTTGGGCAGAAACACTCAGCCAGTTTTGTTGAATGACTTTATTTAGCACAAACAAGATGGGAAGCACCATACAAGGTGCTGAGGACTCTGTGGCAGTTAAACTTCCCTTATACAGTATCTAGGCTGTTACCCACTCTGTACCCAGAGAAGGACGTTTTTCCCATCAGTATACAGGCTGAGCTCAAAGGATTCTGAGGTACTGAGGCCAAGGCCAAAGTGGTGAGAAAGCATCTGGTCCTGGAGCTCCACCTTCTTCCCTCCAAGGACTTGTGGCATGTACCCCTTGGAGGGATGTTGCCAGTTTTACCAACTATTATTAAAGTAAAGATGCATTTTACTGCCAATTCATTCACTCTTCAAAGAATGGCTACCATGGGCCAGGCATAGCTGTAGTTGCTGGCAGGCAGAGCTTTTGATACAAGGGAGGAAACCAGAATGACCTCCTACCACCCTACTGCCCCGCCACCTGTTGCCACACCTTCAAATAACAAAACTATAACCCAAAGAGGATAGGATTTTTAAAAATATTTTATTTATTTGTTCTTTAAGCTCTACACCCAACATGGGGCTTGAACTCACAACCCCGAAATCATGAGTCGAATGCTCTACCAACTGAACCAACCAGGTGCTCCAAGACGATAGGATTTTTAATTTTTTTAATTTCCTTTTTGTTTGAGTATAATGTTACATTAGTTTCAGGTGTACAACTTAGTGATTTGACAAGTTTATACATTATGCTATGTTCACTACAAATGTAGCTACCACTTGTTCCATTACATTGCTATTACAATATCATTCACTGTATTCTGTATGCTGTGCCTGTTATTCCTGTGACTTATTCATTGCATAACTGGAAGACTGTATCTCCCTCTTCCCTTTACCCATTTTGCTGAACCACCCCCCCCCGCCTCCTCCTATGGCAACCATCAATTTGTTCTCTGTATTTATAGGTCTGCTTTTTAATAATTTTTAATACATTTTTTTAGATTCTATTTATGAGCGGAATCCTATGGTATTTGTCTTTCTCAGTCTGACTTATTTCACTCAGTCTGATACCCTCTAGGTCCATCCATATTGTTTCCCACGGTGGCTGTACCAGTTTACATTCCCACCAACAGTTCCTTTTTCTCCACATTCTTGCCAACACTAGTTTCTTGTCATTTTGATTTTAGCCTTTCTAACTGGTGTAAGGTGATACTTCATTGTAGTTTTGATTCGCATTTCCTTGATGATTAGTGATGTTAAGCATCTTTTCATGTGTTTGTTGGTCATCTGTAGGTCGTCTTTGGAAAAATGTCTATTCAGGTCCTCTGCCCATTTTTTACTCAGTTTTATTGTTGTTGCTGTTGTGATGAGTTGAATAAGTTGTTTATATATTTTAGATGTTAACCCCTTATCAGATATATCATTTGTAAATATCTTCTCCCATTCAGTAGGTTGTCTTTTTATTTTGTTGATGGTTTCCTTTGCTGGACAAAAGCTTTTTATTTTGATGTGGTCTCAATAGTTTATTTTTGCTTCGATTTCCCTTGCCTCAGGAGACATCTAAAAAACTGTTGCTATGGCTGATGTCAGAAAAATTACTGCCTGTTTCCTCTTCTAGCTTTTTATGGTTTTAGGTTTCTTTTGTTTTATGTATTTTAAAAAAACTTTTTTTTAATGTTTATTTTTGAGAGGGAGAGACAGAGACAGAGAGAGCATGGGGGTGGGGTGGGGGGGAGGGTCAGAAAAAGACGGAGACACAGAATCTGGAACAGGCTCCGGGCTCTGAGCTGTCAGCACAGAGCCTGATGTGGGTCTTGAACCCACAAGCTGTGAGATCATGACCTGAGTCAAAGTCAGACACTCAACCAACTGAGCCACCCAGGTGTCCCTGTGGTTTTAGGTTTCATATTTAGTTCTTGAATCCACTTCAAGTTTATTTTTGTACATGGTGTTAGAAAGTGGTCTAACTTCATTCTTTTGCATGTAGCTGTCCAGTTTGTCCATTTATTAAAGAGACTGTCTTTTCCCTATTGTATGTTCTTGCCTCCTTTGTCATAGATTAATTGACTATATAATTGTGGGTTTATTTCTGGGGTCTTCTGTTCCACTGAGAAAAATATGTGTCTATTTTTGTGCCAGCACTATAATGTTTTCATTACTACAGCTTTGTACTATATCTTGAAATCTGGACTTGTGATATCTCCAGCTTTGTTCTTCCTTCTCAAGATTGCTTTGGCTATCCAGGGCCTTCTGTGGTTCCATACAAATTTTAGTAATATTTGTTCTAGTTTTTTGTTTTGTTTTTTTAAGTACTGTTGGTGGGGCACCTGGGTGGCTCAGTTGGTTTAGTGTCCGACTATTGATTTCAGCTCAGGTCATGATCCCAGGGTTGAGGGATCCAGTCCCATGTTTAAGATTCTTTCTCTCTCCCTCTTCCCCTCTCCCTGCTCACTCTCTCACTCTCTTAAAATACAAAAAAAAAAAAAAAAAAAAAAAGAAGAAGGGGCACCTGGGTGGCTCAGTCAGTTGGGCGTCCGACTTTGGCTCAGGTCATGATCTCAGTTTTGTGAGTGTGAGCCCCGCGTCGGGCTCTGTTCTGACAGCTCAGAGCCTGGAGCCTGTTTTGGATTCTGTGTCTCCCTCTGTCTCTGCCTCTCTCTCTCAAAAATAAATAAACATTAAAATAAAATTAAAAAATTAAAAAAAGAATGTTAAAAAAAGAAAACTGTTGTTGGTATTTTGATAGGGATTGCATTGAATCTGTAAATTACTTTGGGTAATATGGGAATTTTAATAATATTCTTCCAATCCATTTGTTTTTGTCATCTTCAATTTCTTTCATTTGTGTTTTATAGTTTTCAGAGATAGTTCTTTCACCTCTTTGGTTAAGTTTATTCCTAGGTATTTTGTTCTTTTTGGTACAATTGTAAATAGCATTGTTTTCATAATTTCTCTTTCTTCTACTTCATTATTAGCGTATAGGAACGCCACCAATTTCTGGGTGTTAATTTTGTATCCTGTCACTTAATTCTTTTATTATTTTTAGTAGTTTTTGGTAGAGTCTTTAGGATTTTCTATGTGTAGTGCAAAAATGATAGGATTTTAATCTGATTCATAATGTCCTAATTTATCCATTTCCCACAGGCTTTTTTTTTTACTTTTTATTTTGAAATAAATATAGATTTATGGGAAGTTGTAAAACTATTACAAAAAGGTCTTATTTAACCCTTAGTTTCCCTCAATGATAACCTCTTATATAAACCAGCAAACTGACATTGGTAATATCCACAGATTTCACCAGTTTTACATATACATATTTGTGCATGTGTGTGTGTGGGGGGGGGGCAGTTGCCAGTTTTATCATTTGTATAAATTCATGTAACCACACCATAATCAAGAAGCAATCTTTGTTGCATTACCACAAAGATCTTACCCCTGCTACTCTTTTATAAGTGAGACACACACACCCTTATTCCACCATCCCTAACCCCGGCAACCACTAATCTATTCTCCATCTCTCTAATGTTGTCATTTTGATAATGTTATAAAAATGGATAGATATGTCACCTTAGTGATTGGCTTTTTTTCACTCAGTATAATTCCCTTGAGATCCATCCAAGTTGTTGCATGTATCAATAGTTTGTTTCTTTTCTTAAGTGAGCTCTACGCCCAATGTGGGGCTTGAACTCATGACCTTGAGATCAAGAGTCACAAGCTCCACCAACTGAGCCAGCCAGGCACCCTGAGTTTCTTTCTTTTATTGCTAAGTAGTATTCCATGATCTGGATGGGTCATAATTCAACCATTTGCTCATTGAAGGATATTTAAGTTGTTCCCCTATTACGAAGAAAGCAGCTGTGAACATTTGTGTATGTGCTTTTGTGTGGACATGTTTTCATTTTTCTGGGATAAATGCCCAGGAGTGCTGGGTCATTTAGTAAGTAAGTTTAGTTTTATAGGAAACTGCCAGGCTGTTGCCATGGTGAAGCTGAGCAAAGAGGCCAAGCAGGGGCTGCATAGCCCTTCAAGGGTAGCCAATTTGCCACCCACTGGAGTGTTATTCCTCTCATGATTTACCTGCAATTTAAGGGGGGTGCAAATCCTGGAATGCCTGAACCAATCATGTTGAGCTTTCTTAAGGGATAAGGAACTATATTGGTCATCTGGGTTTGGAAGCAATTAATGGACAGAAATAACATGGAAGGTATGTGCTGTGACTGAGATAAAAAGATGGGACACTATTTAGATGATCATCAGTTGAATGGCACAGGACTCTTCACAGATGCATCTGTGGCAGAGTGGAACCTCTATTTACTTATGATAGATTGTGTCAAAATAAATGTTAAAAAAAAAAAAACTTGCCAAACTGTATTCCAGAGTGGCTGTATGAGAGCAATGTATGAGAAATCCAATGTCCCTGCATCCTTACCAGAATTTGATATTGTCACTATTTATTATTTTTTTTACAGGTGTGTAATGATCTTATTGTAGTTGAATTTGCATTTCCCTAATAGCTTATGATGTTGAACAAATGAAATATCCTTTGTTCAATGTGTCCTTTCATGTCTTTTGCCCATGTTCTAATTGGATTGTCTTGAGTTTTAAAAGTTCTTTATATATCTGACATGAGTCATTTTTCAGATATGTTACTTGTAAATTAAGCATTTAATTTCTGGTCAAGTCCAATTTATCATTTTTCCCCCCCTTTCATGTATTGCTTTTGGTGTCATATCTAAGATCTCTTCACCAAGCCCTAGGTCGTAGTGAAGATTTTCACTTGTTTTCTTCTAAAAGTTTTCTAGCTTTGTTTTACCTTTAAATCAATGATCCATTTTCAGTTCATTTTTGTGTTGTGACTTAAGGCAAGATTCTTTTTTACTTTTTATGGATGTTCAGCTATTCCAGTAGTATTTGTTGAAAAGACTATCCTTCGTTGAATGCTCAAAAATTAGTTGGTCATACTTGTACAGGGTCTGTTCCAGGGATCTTTATTCTGTCCCATTGATCTACTTGTTTATCCCTCTACCATGTTGTTTTAATGTGGCTCTTCAGTAACCTTCAAATCAGGTAGAGTGATTCTTCTCACTTTATTCTTGTTTTTTCAAGGTTGTCTTTGCTACTTATTTCTTTGCCTTTTCATATGCATGTTGAAGTAAGAATGTCTATCTCAAAACAAACTGCCAGAATTTTGATAGGAATTGCATTAAACTCACAGGTTAATATGGGAAGAAATAGTATCCTTCCTACTGCCAAGTCTTCTAATCCAAGAACATGACATGTTTCTCTATGTAGATCTTTGATTTCTTTCATCTAGTGTTTTGTAATTTTCAACATATAAATCTCATAACACGTTTTGTTAGATGTATATGTTTCATATCTCTTGAGTGATTATATAGTACCATTGTGTTTCAAATTTTGATTTTCATGTGTTCACTGCTACTATGTAGAATATAATTTTTGTATATTCATCTTGTAATCTAGGACTTGATGAATTCATTTCTAGTTTTTTTGTATATTCCTTGGGATTTTTAAAATCTCCATGAGATCTTGATAATTTATAGGTTGTCAAATCTCCAAACAGGGACAATTTTCTTTTCAATCTGTAGGCTTAATATTATTTCCTTTTTCTTGCCATATCTCAGTGTGCTGGCTAGGACTTTCTGTATGATGTTGAATACAAGTAGTGAAGAGTGGATAACCTTGCCTAGTCCTGACCTCAAGGGGGAAGCACCTAGTCTTTCACACCATTACATATGGTTAGCTGTTGGGTTTTTTGTAGATGCTATTTATCCCATTGAAGTCACCCTCTATTTCTAGCTTGCTGAGTTGTTGTTTTTTTTTTATCATGATAACTGTTGAATTTTGGTGTATTTTTTTGTTTTGATTTTTTTTGCATCAACTGGTAAGTTCATGTTTTTATTTTTTCCCCCACAGGTTTTTTGAAATATTGAAAAAAAGTCTAGCAACTTCCCTAGACTTCAGACTAGGGCCCTGGGAACTCAGTTGCTATTGCTACCACTGGTCTAGTCCAGCACTTCCCAGTGTACTCCAGCAAATGCAACTTGAACATTGCCCATAGCCAAACAAGCTAAATGTAGGAAGTACTGCTCATAGGAAGTACTTCCTAGAAGCTTATAACACATCAGCATAGCCAAGGCTCAGAGAAGCCCTGCAATATAGGCTCCTGTTACCCTTTAGTGCGGAATTTCCCAAACTTATTTAACCACAGAGCCCTTCTTAACCAACCCCCCCGCCACACACACACACACACACACACACTCCCATAGCACATTTTCTGAAACGGACATAGGGAACCACTGAATTGATTGTCCCTTATTTTGCAGATGATCCAGAAGCTGAAAGGAAAGTGACCTGACCAAGGCTACAGATAGTGGCATCACACAGATACCAGATCCTGGGTCTCCTGACCCCAGCCCACTGTTCCTGCTCCAGACCATGTTGCTTTGACATGCTAACAAGTCAGCTGATAACCCTGCAGCACCATACACCATCATGGGTAAGAGGAATGCAACTGCATTACCAACCTGGTCTCTTGGGTGGTTCTCAAGCCCCTTGTCCCCACTGAGCCTGAGGATGAGGGACTCAAGTCCACGTAGTCCGAGTAGGGCCTGTGGGTGGGAGAGTATGTAATGCAAGCCAGGCCAATCATGCTGTTGTAGCTCCCTGAGACGGTAGCGAATGGCTCAGGGATGCACTCATAATTCAAGTTGCGTCTAATGACTCCATCCCAGAAATCCCATTAGAATTTTTTGGGGAAAATGGTTTTCCCCTGGAATTATGCTAAACTAGAAGAAATGGAGCTAGAGCTACCAAGAACTACCACACAGAAACAGCTCCTTCAAAACAAACTTGTAAAATGAGGGGAGGTCTTGGTTCCTTATACTATGCCTGAGCCCGATTCAGTCATGCTTGAGGCAGAACCTACCTCCAAAATTTAAATGACAGACCAACAAGTGCCTTAACCAGTTAGATGGAATTCTGCCACTTGTCAACAGAATCCTGCCTAATTTGAGTGTGAAGCAGATGGCCCACAATGTCATCACTAACCTGGCTTGGCAGACCTTCTTGATCAGGAGGTACCAAGGTGCCACAGCACAGAATAGTCTTTTCTGCCCACCTTATCCCTATCCCCTACCCACTCTCAGACCGACATTATTACCCCCACTTCCCACCAAAAGAACACAGATAGCCAAAGGCAGCTTGGGCAATACTTGATATACATCATACATTTATTAGTGAATATCCCTCTGAAATCAGCAACAATATTAAAAAAAATAATGATTGCACTACTTGGTCAAGCAGAACTAGCAACTTTCATTTTAAAAAAAGTACAAATCTGTTAAAAATTTCAATCAGTATACACATATATATAATACAACATACTAGTTATGTTAAATGCTACAAACCAATGTGAATCCAATGGAATGGAAAAAACCACACATTTAAGCTTTAAGAACCATTTTTTTCTCTATATATTAGCATTTTCTCAAATACATACATGGGAAAAATGAGGTAACTGTAAAATGTGCAAGGAACAGGGCCCCCCCAATTACATATATTTTTATATATATGTGTGTATATATATACATATATATATATATATATATGTGTGTGTGTGTGTATATATATATATATATATATATATATAAAACCTTTCTAACACAGAACACAGGTGCTGGGCCCAGCCAGGGCTGGGGGATGGTGCCCACTGTCATGCCTAGGCCAGAAGTTGTTAAATAAAAGAGTAAACAATGACAAGCCCCCACCACAGGAAATCATTGGTAACATGGCATCTATAGCAAGGTCGGCAAATCACAAACATCCTAAATAATTGTTTATAAATCTTTTTTTAATGATTTTTTTTTTTTTTAATGTTGTGTTCCCCCCCATAGCTGCTCGTTGGAATCATTGCTGCAGCCGACACACAATCCGAGAGCCTGTTTCCGCCTGCCCCAGGAACCTTAAGGATTCTGAAAACCTTTTGTTGGGGTGGGAAAGGGAGGGGGGGTTTGGAGAGGGTGGTTCTCTGTGTAAAACACGTGGGGTTTCAACACTGCTATAAATATAGAAACGTCACCTGGAGTTATATACAGTAAGACTTTGGGTTCTTCACGGGGGTGGGGCCAGGCTGATGGGGCCCCATGGCAGGCTGAGGGGACGCAGGGAGCCAGGGCCGCTGCGGGGAGAACGAGGGTGGTTGGAGCATCCCTGAGGCAGCAGGCGCCAGGGGCTGCCTGCTAGGATGTGCCGGCCCCACACGCGGTTCGTTCAGGGGCAGCAACCCCAGCTAGGGGTAGGACAGGAAAGGAACGGGACCAGGGAGGGAGAAGGTGGGAGCTCAGCCAGACCCTACAGGGGGCCTCCTCCAGACCTTGGAGGGCAGGGCTCAGGCTGGGAGGGGGCCCCTGGAGGTGGGATCCACGCCCTCCCTGGTCCCTGTCCTCCTGGGACTTCCTAGGAGGAGACTTGCCCAGTCAGATGGGAGATGGGCCCTGGCTGGAGGGAGAAATGCCCTGAAAAGCGTACGGTCCCGGTAGGCTCTGGGGACGTGTGCAGTACAGTGCATGGCAGTTATCAGCTGAGCACAGACCACCCCCCAACCCCACCCGTGACCGCCAGCCGCCCAGCCCAGCCCCAGCCGCACGCATGCATGCAGACCAGGCGGCACCACCAGACCATTCCCGGCCCCCTGGGCACTTGGTCCTGGTTGGTCCCTGTATCCCCCCATTAAACCAAAAGAAAATAAATTGTTTAAAAATCCACACCCCCAAATCCTACACGCGATTTTGGGCCAAATGAATAAATAAAAACTGCTCCTCACGTTCATGCAAAACAACAGAAAGGGGAGATTGGGCATGGGTCTGGCCCCCATCAATGCCAGGGAGGGGTGGCCATGAGGAACACAGGAGGTCACTCTCCCCTGCATGGCCCAGGCCCCCTCAAGATACATGCCACCTCAGCTCAGAGCCTGTCTCCCACCTGCTCAGGAGGCTGGCTCTGATGCCCTCCAGCCTGGGGGTGGGGCTGGAATGTTGTGACTGGGGTGACAGTCCTTGAGGGAGCCAGACCCACCCCTCACAGCAGCCTGCGTGGGGCTGGCTGCCTGAATCTGTCTGGGGTCAAGGCAGGAGGACCCAGGCCTGGGGCGCTCAGGAAATGGCCTCATGCCACCATCTGTCCACACACCTGTCAGTGCCACCCAGTCAGATGGCACACCATTTCAGTGCAAGAGACCAGGCAACCCAGGATGGAGCTCCCTTTGCCCACCCTGGGGCTGAGGATCTCCCCCAGCTGCACTGGGGTGGGGGATGGACTCCTGGCTCCCAGGGCTGGCAGGTAAAGGAGACGGACTTGAGGGCAAACAGGAGGGAGACTGAGTTAGAGACACTCAGGCAGCTCCGTGGTGGGCAGACTGGCAGGCATATCGGGGCAGGAGTCTTTGGAGCTTGGCAAATGCAGGGGCTTATTGCAGGGGCTTCTCTCGGGGCTGACCCTGGCACCAGCTCTGGAGATGCAGGCGGGAATGACGGGGCAGGCCTGAGCCACTCCCTCCCCGTCCTCCCCAGGTCCCCCCAACCCGAGCTTCCAGAGCTTCGGGCAGGGTTATCCTGGGCAGCTGTGGGCCTCACTCAGCCTCCCTGGGCACCTCGGAGGCGTCGGCCCGGCAAATGGGACACGTCCGGTTGGCCTGGGGGAGCAGGCACACATCAGGCTCCACTCTTGCCTGTCCCCCACCTCAGCTGGGTCTATTCTACTTCTGGGACTTGACCCCTGAACAGAGCCTCAACTTCTGGTGATGACAAGGATAAAGGGGGAAACCCTCCAAGGTCCACCCACCTCCCTCACCACATGAGGAATACCCAGGATCTGGCCTGGGCTGCGTTACCTTTAACCACTTATCGACACACTTGGTGTGGAACTCGTGGTTGCAGGGGAGGACTCGGAGCAGCTGCCGTGCCTCGAAGTCACTGAAGCAGACAACACATCTAGAAGGAGGGCACTGAGTGTTACTTCCACACTAACAGCAGAGGGAGGCTCACTACATAGCACAAAGTCCCCTGGAGGAAGGGGTCCCCCTGGAGGAGACAGGGGCACAGTACTCACAGTGTCTGCTCTGACTGATGGCTGTCTGGGTTAAAGCGGTACGATGGGAGCTGCTCGATGTCCGCTTTGGTGAGGCCTCGGGGCTTCGCATCTCCTAGCCGCTCTGCCAGATTCAGGAGGGCCTGGATACAGACAGGAGGGTAGGGTCATTAGTGCTCAAGGCCAGAGGTCCCCCAAGCTCCTACCTCCCAGGACAGTGCTCCACGGGACCTCATAGTTCTCCATCTCCACATCATCCACGTCGAGATCCAGGCTGATGGTGGGCCCCATTGCTGTTGGTGACATTGGCAGCATCGAGCTAGGGGAGACAGGTGTGGGGGACCCAGGGTCAAGGTCAGTAGGTGTAGGGGGTGCAGAGCTGCTCCCGACTCCCTCCGTGAAACAAAGCCCAGAGCTCTGCACCATTCACACCAGGGCTCCAGTGTTTGTCCCAGGACATTATAGGAGAGCAAGGAACCCAGCTGGTGGGTGCTGAGAGTATGTGTGGTTTGGTGGGAATGCCAGATGGCTTCAGAGGTCCTGGGTACCTCCTAGGGCTATGTTTGGGTCCAACAACTGGAGGCCCCAGGAGACCAGAGCACCAGGGCTCTGGGGCAGATGTGCTGGTACTTACAGGAAGTAGGGCAGGAAGCTGGGGTAATACGGTGGCGGAGGTGGCGGTGGGGGTGGCGGGGGCAGCGGCTGTTGCAGGCGGTATCTCTGGGTGCTCAGTCTCCGAGGCATCATGTGGGAATATGGCTGTGAGAGGGGTGCCAGGTGCAGATCAGACCAGTGGGCCTGTCTCCTGATCGCCCTAGAGTCTGGGTGGGGGTGCTACTTACCACACCAAAGGACAGCTCCTGGTGCAGTGGATCATGGGGCAGGTAGTGCAGGGGCATAGATGGGGACAGGGCTGGGCCTGGGGCAGAGGTGGAGTAGGTAAAGCTCCCCAGGGGATGCTGGTCCCCCCGAAGGTCCACATCATTGTCAAGCCGCTGCAGGGGCTGGAAGAGGCAAGGGTGGGTCAGCCAGAGTCAGCAACAAGGGAAGCCCCGCCCCCCATACCATGCCCTATAGCATCAAACCCATCGCCCAGACTCACCATACGTGGATGCTGGGCCTGCAGCGATACAAACTGCCCAAGAGGTGCCATGTGGGCAGGCTGGGGGTGTGGAGCTGGCGGTGGGGGGTGCAGGATGTAGTGGTCACTGGAGATGAGGTGGGGGTAGGCCTGATAGGGCACAGGGAGCTGCTGCATGGTACACGCCTGGATCAGCTGCCAAGAGAGGGGGTGTGGGGGGTGTACTGTAGAATGTTCTTCTAGGCTCTGGGTTGGGGCTATGCTTGTGCTGAGAACCAGGAGCAATTCCATTCATTGAGAGGTCCCCACAGAAGCCCTATGGACCATCCCATCCCTGCTAGAGGCCACTTAGGCAGGACACTATACTCTTAAGGCCCTTAGTTAACAATTCCAAACCAAAAGCCAGGTACTGGGGTGCAGGAAGGTCCCTAAAACCCCAGGTGCTAACTGTACATGAGCACACACATGCTTTTCTGAACAGTGTTGGGGCCTGGAACTGGGCAGATGCTCTGATAGCCTTGATGGCTATCATAAACTTGGCTTGCTTCTACTGCTGGCCTGTGTCTGAGGCTTTCAGGTAGTAGTGGGGAAGGAGGTGAAAGCACTCACTCACCGGGGGTGGGAGGCAGCAGAGGGGGTAGTGCTGCCCGCTGAACATCACGGAGCATGCTGGGAGCTGCTGGGCACTGCAGCCAGGGATGTGTTGGCCTGTAGGCAAGGGGAAGCCTTGGGTCGTCACTGTGGTGACTGTGTAGGACAGAGGGACGGGTCCCTGGTGCACCTGTGGGTGGACAGAAAACCCAAGAACTGTAGGGAGGAAACCTGGCCATGCTGCTGCCCCTAAATGAGAAAACCCTGCTGGACCAGCTCCCTTCCCTTCTCTAGTGGGGTCCTACCTAGGTACAGACCTGGCTGTCCCCCTGCCCCAAGCCCTAAAGGGCAGAGAGAACCCTCTGGGAAACCTGGGAGGGGCTTCCATCTCAACCACTCATCCACTGTGTAGTCCCAAAGGCGGCCCTTTCCTTCTCTGGGCCTTGATTTACCAGCCTGTAAAACAGGGCTAATAATGCCTCACTGAACATGCAATGAGTTAAGGAAAGTGCAATCAGGGCTCCACTATCTCTGGTCCTCAGACAGGTTTGCTAGAGACTGGTGGGGAGGGGCCCGCAGGGTGGGGAAACAGGTGAAGGGTGTTCTGCCTACCTGCTCGTGGAGATCAACCATGAACGGGCTCTGTTGAGAGGCTGGGTGCAGCATTCGGGGGCTCCTGCCGGCAGGAGCCGAGGCTCGGTGCTCCTCTACAGGGAGGTGTGGTCGGGACGGTGGCTGCTGGGAGGGTAAGTGCTCATCCTGGGCAGGCAGGCTGGCCAGGGGGCCCTCGCGGCTGGGGCTGCACCACAGAGAGGAGGCCCCAGTAGGACTGAGGGGAGCCACTCATTCAGAGAGCATGGAGAGAAGCCAAGGTCACTACCCACTGGGGAAGGAAGAAAGCTCAGGGCCCTATGCCCCACCCTCCCAGCTCCTATTCCCCAACCCAAGCTGACAGCCCCAGCACCAGGGGCTCTAGGCTCTGCAGGACTAGGAGGTTCCTTCCTACCTTCCCCGGAGCTGGCCCGGGGTACTGCTGGGTCCTACAGAGAATTGCCGCTGACCCACAGGGGCAGAGGGTGGCCACCTAGTCACTGCCAGAGCCCATGGTCGCATCAGGGGTGGCACAGGGGTAGAGGGGCTGGGCCAGGGCTCACAACCCTAGGAGGCAAACAGATAAACAAACTGAGGCACAAAGAAGTCCAGTCACTTGCCCCATTAGGGACTGCAGAGACAGAATCAAATCTCAGGAGTCCAATTCCAGGGGCCACAGATGCCCATCACACCCTGTGCTCCACGTGTAGTGTGTACTCTGTCTGGGTCTGGCCTTCTTGGCACTGGGGTTTAGGGATGACAGATCAGGGACAGGGAGCCCAGGCCTCAGTTTCCTGCTCTATGAAATGGGGTCAAGTTCCCATTCAGAGTTGTGGTGAGTTCAGAGGGCTGGCCAGCATGGTTCCCTCACACTAGGGTTCCCAGGGCACCTTGTCCTGGTGTGGAGGTCTACAACTTCAATCTCCAGGAAGCTGGGGTTCCTGGGAGGGCACTCCAGCTTCCTCCCTTCTACTGGGGTGGCTCAGGGTCAATTCCAATCAGGCTTTCTCTTTCCAGTATTGCCAGGTAAGAGGTTCTGACCTGGTTCCTGCCCTCAGGGGCTCCAAATTCAAGTTAGTTTTCTATCTTTCCATAACCAGCTCCTGCAGTGTCTACCCACATGTGACTTTATTTACTCTTTAAGGAAGGCACTGTCAGCTCCATTTCAAGAAAGAGAAGACTGAGGCTCACAGAGAGGACGAGACTTGTCCAAGTGTTCAAAGCTGGGAGGTGAGCTGGCCACAAGCCTCTCACTGCACCCTGCTGCCAGCAGGGAGGGGTCCAGCCCAAGGGCTTCACAGGAGGTGATGAAGGAAGTGGCCACTGGTGGATGGGTGGGTCTGGCATACAGCAAGCCCTTGCTCTGGGGGCATAACACAGCCCTCGAGTGGAGGTGGGGCTTGCTGAGAAAAAAGGGGAACTGAGAACCTAAAGGAGGAAGTTGGGAGGGAAAGGGGTGGGGCAGGTCTCCTCTCTGGTAGGAGTTGGGGGTCCAAGTGGGATAAGCTGCAGGGCCACAATTTATTTACTCCAGACACTGGGATGAGGCCCTGGCAGAGAGAATGCTGGAACCTATCAGGCCCTGCAAAGCCGAAGGCTGCATCAAATAGGACCAGCCCTTTGCTGTTCCTGCCACAGGAAGGTCCCCTCTAGCCACCCCTTCTCCATCTGACAAAACTCCTATGCATCTCTGATACCCAGGGTTGTGGTGAGTTCTCTGATACCCAGCTTTCAGTGTTGCCTCCCTGCTGACACAGCTTGGGAGCCAGTGTACCAACACAACACCCTCAACATTTTGTTTTTTCCTGCCAACAGTGGCAAGAACATTTCCTCTGTGCTAAGCTTTACAAGCCTGGGCCCTAAATTGCAAAAAACCAGCCTGCAGAGGAAGCTCTTCACTTGCTAGGGCAGCGCCTGGCCAAGGCCACAGCCAGGAAGTGTTAAGAGCTGTAATTCACACTTCTCCCATCTAACTTGAGTTCTGGCACTTGGCAGAAAGGCAGGCAGGGCCCAGTGACCAGCTTGTGTTCAGCACTGATCTGGGAAATGTACACTAGAAAGCCAATCACACAGGTCCAAGGCCACAGTCTACCAACAATGAAGTTGGTGCCCATGATTAAAAATTGGGAGATTACAGGGGTGCCTGGGTGGCTCAGTCGGTTAAGTGTCCAACTTTGGCTGAAGTCATGATCTCACAGTTAGTGAGTTCGAGCCCCATGTTGGGCTTTGTGCTGACAGATCAGAGCCTGGAGCCTGCTTTGGATTCTGTGTCTCCCTCTTTCTCTGCCCCTCCCCACCCCTCAAAAATAAACATTAAAAATTTTTTTTCAATTGGGAGATTATATAAAAATCTGGCCTTCCCTGAAAGGAAAAAAAAAAAAGAGACAATCTGGTTCCATTAGGCCCTCATTTCTGCTTGGCGCCCTCACTCAGAGCATGCATGAGCTTTCCCCCCAGGCCACCCCAGGCCCACTCCCTACCTGCCCACCATAGGTAACTAGGTTTGTAACCCCTGGTGTGGGCCAAGGGCACATCCTTACACACACAGCCTTCCTGATTCTTGCTGACAATCCAGCCTAGCAAACAAAGGCCAAGAGAGACTCAGAGTAAACCCCCCAAATATCTGAAACAATAAACTCCTAGGCTACTCCAGACCTTCTGGATCAGAATCTTTGGAGGCTGGGGAACAAGGACACCTAGATTTTCTATCAAATTCACAAGCAGTTTCTACAACACAGCCAGGTTTGGGAACCTGTGCTCTAATGGACCTCAGAGATCCTGGGAGCCCACAGTCCTACTGATGAGGAATATTAACAATAATAACTATGACACCTCGCATGTGTCATCTTGAGTCCTCATAGCAACCCTCATAAGGACACTGAGGCTCAGAGAGGTGAGGTCCAAGGCCTGTCAGCCAGAGTTGTGAGTGCACTGGGACATGATCCAGGCAGTGGCTTGAATGGTTCCTCTTGTGCCAGGCTGCCCTGCTGAGCTCTGGGGGGTGTGGATGCCACAGAGGCCCAGGTACATGGGAATCTTCTCTGTGGCCAGCCCCTTCAAAAACACCCATTCCTCAGGAAAGGTAAGTGGCAAGGAGCTGAGAAACCAGATCAGCAGACAGAAGGGCCTCCAGCTGTAGATGATGGTGCCAAAGGTGAAAGCATCAACCCTTGCATTCTTACACATGATACCCCAACTTCTGGCCAGAGTCTTGGACACATCGCTTCCCCTCTCTGAGCCTCAGCTCCTTCGCCTATAAAATAGGAACAGCCCAATAACCACTTCCCAATGGACTGGCAAGGACTGCTCAAGGGCAGAGGTGATTTGCAAAGCTCAGGTGTGAATGATCACTATCAGAAATTAAGATAGGCTGACCTCCTAGCTGACTCTGGCTCACAAGCAAAAATGAGATGCCACTTCAAGCGCTCTAAGTGCTAGCTGGGAAATGTGCCTCCCTAGGGGAAAACTCCAGCTGGCAAGTGAGGGGCACCTGGTTCTTGGAAGTCCTACCAAGAACACAAGTTGTACAGAGGGGACACACCCACTTCACAGTTGAGGAAACTGAGACATGGAGAAAGGAAGTAACTTACTCTAGCTCACAAAGCCAGAGAAACAGAACTAGTCTTGCCTGGCTAGCCCTCTAGGCCCCCAACTCCTGACTCTCTCATTAGCATCAGTATCCCCAATAACCACCTTATCCCAAGTCTCTTTTTCCAGTCCCTAAAGGGGATCTCAAGAGTTTTCTGTTTCAGGCACCCATGACTAACACTATTGTGGTGACGCAAGTGAGGCCCAGAGATGGAGCTATCAACTTGCTCAAGGTCAAACAGCAAGGGTGGCCAGGTAACCACCCTCATCAATTCCTCTGCCTTTCCACAGTCCTGTGCTGTGCTCTCTTAAGGTCTGGGCAAATGGGTCTTGAGGGTCCCATCCCTAAATCCAATCTTGCCTGGAAACAGGAACCACACTTTGCATCCACCCCTCTCCCCCAGGAGGTAGCCAAATCCCTACTTCCAGGGCCCCAAACAGCCATCCCAATCCTAGTCTAGGGAGCCCCAGCCAAGTCATTTGCCCCTGGGTGATGTTTGCAGGAACAAGGGCTGTTTTGCTGTTAAGCAAAGCCAGCCTCTGAGAGCACGAGGAGACTCAGGCAGGATGAGAAGCCGCCTCCACCCCAAGGGGCAGGCTAGGCCACCACTGCCTGGTGGGCAAGCAGAGCTCCCCAACATGTGCTGCCTGGAGGTAGCTGAGGGCAGGACCATCAGGCTCCTGGCTAGGAGTCCTTGGCCAGCCCAGGTTCCCTAGATGACCTTGATCAAGGAAATCTCTGCTTCCATGAGCCTCAGTTGTCACAGCTGTGAAATGGGGGTGGAAATCTCCCCTTCTTAGAATGCCCAAATAAAGCCAGAAGAAACAAGACGAAAGAAACCAGGTGGTCACATTAGCGGGCAGGGGAAACCAGTGTTCTGAGGGGCCGGCCCCTCCTCAACGCGAACTCGATGCGGGTTGCGGGGCTCTGGGGAGCTTACTCAGCCTCCCTTACCCGGGGATAGTGGGGCCCGAGATGTAGACACCCGCCCGAAGAGGGGTCTCCCACGTCCTCCTCTCACTCCTTTGTGCCGTGCTCGGAAGGGCATGGGGGGGCGGGAGGCCAGACTGCGGCGTTGGGGCCAGCGCGCTGTGACTTTAAGAGCCGAGAATCCCGGACCATGTGCTCGGCGTGAGACAAAAGCAACAACAAAGGAAGTGGCGGTGGCAGGGGGAGGGGGCGGCTCCTTCCTCTCCAACCGCAACACTCAGTCTCCGGAGAAGGGAGACTCGACCTGGCCTTGGGAGGTTGCGGGAGGGGGAGGTGGTGGTGGTAATCCTCCTTGATTCTAGAGGTCTCGCCGTCCCCCTCCGGACCGCCCGTGATTAACCCCTGCAGAGCCAGCTACACCACAGCCCCCAGCCCCAGGGAAGAGAGGAAGGAGTTCCAGGGATGCGGAAATAGGGAGTTGGGGCTCTGGCCCCTACTCACCTTCGGCCGCCAGGCCACACGTTGGCTCCTTTGTTCCCGATCTAGGACGGCCAAGCTGGGCAGGGGGGAGGGGGGCTGCCTGGACCCTTTAAGAGCCCCCGCCCTGCGGAACAATGTGCTCCCCTCCCCACCCCCCGGTCCGGGGGCAGTACAGCTCCTTCCGGGGCCCTTTCTTTGTTGTCGGTCCGCCGGCGTCTGCCTCGCGAGGCCCACGCGCGGTCTGCCTCCCTCAGCCCAGGCCCTCCGGGAGCGGGAGGCGGCGCAGGACGCAGCCGGGTTTGCGCAGCTGCGGGCCGCTGGCCCTTTAAGAACTGTCCGCGGCGGCAGCGGAATGTAACAAACCCCACATTTGATTCACAACATTCGAAGCGGCGGGGTCGCGCGCCGGGCGGGAGGGGGGCTCGCGGGGGCGCGCCGTGAGGTTCCGGCAAACAGTAGCCGGCTGCTGCCCGCGGCAGCCCCGCCAAGAGCTCCGCCCCGCGGGTGCCATGAGAGCCAATCACTTGCGGCGACTCGGCACGTGATTAATAGGACGCCATCTTGAGGGCAGATTTTTCTTTAAAACCTCCTTCTTGCCCCCACCTTCGCACTTAAAGTGACCGCAGTCACCACAGGCAAGGGGCGGGGCCACATGGCCTGAGCTAAAGATGGGAGACCCCGGGTTGGGCAAGGCCAACCGGCTGCAACTCGAACTTGATATGCAAACTCGCGAACCATTCGCGCCTCTGAGGCTCAGTTTCCCTGCCGGAGAAATGAGTCCCGCTAGGAGAGCCGCAGCCCGGACTTACTGTGTCATGGTCTTCTCTTCCGGGACAGGGCGCCGCCTGAGACACTGAAGTGCAATGGGACTGACCTTCGACGGGGCAGGAGCGGCCTCTTAAGCCAGCCCGAGTAGGTTAGGAAGGCTCTAACAGCCTTGGGTCGGCAACCTCCCCGGAGATGACGTCAGCCCCAAGAGCTACCGCGCCGCGATGACATCATGGCCTGGCCGCCCTACATCTCCTTGTTTATACTACGCGGCAGCTTTAAAAAGCTGGGAGGGCCTGGATTGCCCAATGGACCAATAGCGGGCAACCCAGGCAAACGAACTAACGCCTGTGAGGCAGGGCGATTGGTCCTGCTTGCGCTGACGTCACAGAGACATTTAACCGCCCCACCCCCAGCGTGGCCCGGGAAAGGGGCGGGGAACAGTTTGAAGCTTGAGCCGCAGTTGGGAGCTCTGGGTGCTTTCAGCGCGTGGCTATGAGAGCTTAGTCTCTCCAGCGGAGGGCTTTAACGGTATTGGGGAACTAAGCCCAGTGGAGTCTTCAGTTTTCCACTGTACTTCTCCCAGCAGCGATGAGACGGAGGGATGACTACGACATTTTACAGAGGGGTAAAGAGAATCAAGGCGGGGGGGGGGGGCGTCACTCACCCCAGGTCACACAGCTAGGAAGTGTGGCTGAACAGATATTTTAATTAAAACCAAAACCGAGCTTCGTTCTCCTTTGCCTAATAATACTGGGGCAGACATTATACAAAGTAGGGTATTGCCTCCACATCGATTATTTAAGAATAAAAATCAGTAATACTCTATCCCAGAGCTGGGCACAGGCCGAAAAGAATGATGTGTGCAATAAACAATAACTGGACTCTTCTGCATGGGGCTGCACTGACATAGGGCCACCTGCAAGACAGCCCTAAACAAGATGCCAGTGCAAAACGTTAATATTTGTTAAACCTTTGTGTTGGCCTACTGGAGGTGTGGTGGTGTCATTTTCTATGCTTCTTTGGTGTACTTCATAATCCCAAATTTAAAAATAAAAATTGAAAGCAATTTCCTGAACAGAATGTAACAGTATGTATCAATTTTTCTGAAATTGGATATATATGATATCTCCATAGAATATTTTTGGAAGGATATACAGGAACTAACAACTGTCCTCAGGGAAAACTGGAAGAGAGTATGGGGTCAGGAGGACAGACTTTTTATTGTATATGCTTGTGTACATTTGCCCTTTTTAAAAAACCCTGTACAATTTGGGGAGGAGGATGGGTGAAATAGGGTATGGGGGTTAAAGAGTACACTCTTCATGATGAAAAAATAACAATAAAGAAAGAGAAAAAAACATGTACAATATAGCCTATAGAAAATCGTGAAGAAAATTACTGTAAAGGTATGTTTTAAATCTTGTAAAGCATTAAAACAGGGGCGCCTGGGTGGCTCAGTTGGTTAAGCGTCTGACTTCAGCTCAGGTCACGATCTCACAGTCCGAGTTCGAGCCCCACGTCAGGCTCTGTGCTGACAGCTCAGAGCCTGGAACCTGCTTCAAATTCTGTCTTCCTCTCTGTCTGCCCCTCCCCTGCTCACATTCTCTCTCTCTGTCACTCTCTCTCAAAAATAAACATTAACAACTTAAAAAACATACTTTAAAAAAAGGCATTAAAACATCAGTTCCCTTAAAGTCAGAAAATCTCCCTTCAGGAAAGGTATCCAATGGAAACAATCCAGAAGGAGGTTTGGGGAACAGAGATGCTTATCCAAGTGTTGTTTAGACCAGCAACAATCTGTTACAGCACTGTGGATGTGCAGCCAGCAACAGAACGAAGATGGTACCCAGGGGTGGTTTGCAGATGTCTAAGCACAGGAGATCAAGTTCGTGATGCAGTACTATAGATGTTACCTGCCAAACTCTATCCATCAGTTAAAACTAGGCGTGCTTGATAATGAATTGGAAAGTACACGGTGATACCTTTCTCTAACCCACTTCCTTATCATCAACTCTCCCTTCTCCTATATCCCTCCCAACCTTTTATTTTTCTATGTAAAAGCAACTAGAAAATCTTTCCCTCATTGGAAGATGCTACATTGTTAAAACCACCCTCCTGCTTGCCTCTGTAGGGACAGAACCTGCAATGGCTCCCTGCTGCCTGCCTTTTGGGCTATAATTAACAAACTTCCCCCACCCTTTCAGGCTCACCTCTCCCCAGTCCTTCTCCCACAACCATGATGATGCACCCGCTGACCTTCCCTGCCTGAAATACCCTCCCTCTTCCTTTCTATCAGTCTATTCTTCTTCTCTGTCCTCGGGGCTCTGTTCTCATCCCACCTCTTACAGGAAGCTCTGGGGTCTCCATTTTGTACTGAACTCCCTCATCTCTGAACTCAGGCCTAGACCTACCCTAACCTTCACTTCATACCATTTAATTCGCACACAGCCCTGTCAGTCATTTTGCTGCATGTCTCCATAATCCCCTCTGGTCTAAGGGGATCCAGAATTTTTAAATGCACTACCATCCAGTCTTCATTGGAAGGCCTTATTTTATGGGTGAGGATCCGAGGCCTAAGGAGTGAAATGATTTGCCCAAGGCCACACTGAGAACAGTGAGGCCACTCCACCCTGAGAGAGCATTCACCCACAATCAAGTCATGTACTTTAAAGCTACTAAACCTCTGACTATACAATTCTACTTAAAACATCATCACCCCTTACCTCTGGCAAAATCCTGCTCAACCTTTGAAGTTCAGCTCAAAGACTGCCTCCTCGGAACCCCCCTGACCTGTCTTCCGGCAGTCAGCTGCTTTGGCTTCCTTATTACACAGCAAGACTGCTACCACATTGCATCATGACAGCATTAGCTGTCTCCATGGGGCTGCTCCCCCACCCCAGCAGGGGCTGGCTCACACTGGGTGGTGGATGCCCAAGGAAGGGGCTCTGGGCTTGACTCTTACTTCTGATGCTACAGGGCCAGGAAAACCCTGCCCTGTCTTCTCTCATGATGACCCTCTTACTCCCCTGAGAGGCCCTCAGCAAATCCTCACAGCCCCTCAGGGATCCCCCACAGCCAGAGGCCAGTAACACATCTCCTCCTGATCTGAAATACCTTCCCGGGCACATGCAGAATCACTCTGGAGGAAGTGGGAAGGAGGCTCAATTTTACCAGATTTTCCAGAGAAGCCACGAGTCTGTTTTCCTGTGAAATCTCCCCTCAGGTTAACCCCCAGGTCCTCTGCTCTGGAATCCCAATGTGGTGATGTGGCCTGCACACCTGTGTGCCTCATTCTCATCACTCCACCCAACTCCACCCCTGCCCGCTTGAAGACAGGTTGTGTTTTCATCTCACAGCTGAGGAAAGTGGCTCAGGAAGTGCCTCTCCTTGCCTCAGATCTGGGGAAGTGTGGCCCAGTGGGCTCCAGAAGCCACAGGTGGGAGTGGCTCACTCTTGACCCAAGCATCTGCAGTGAGGTTCTGTGGAGAAATTAGAGTTCTAGGGTCCCCTGCACAGTCTAAGCAAGTCCCATCCTAGTCGTCTTTTCACTGGTCCTCCCAATGACCTAAGAGCTAGGTGCCAGTGTTTTGCAGATGAGGAAATGGGTGAGGGGATATGCCTCAGCCATCAAGGGGCAAACCTGTGATCACATTCTAATCTCACACCAGAACCAATACAAATGCCAAAGCAGAGTCCGGAAAGGTTGCTCAACAGTCAAAAGCACAGATGTCCAAAGGCAAGAGTAGACCATGGAGGCTCAAAGGTGGATGAGCAGCAGAGGATTCAAATCCTAGTGCCTCCTAGTGCCTAGTGTAACACTGGATGTTACTTTCCAGCGTCCACCCCCAAGCCTCCTCTTGAGATGCGAGGGATTCCACTTTGGCAGGAAGAAGTGGGGAGGGACCCCCTCCCCCCGCCAGCCAAGAGCTTGGACAGCTGGCTGCTTCCATTCCTCCCTCAGGGTCAGAAAGCACCCCACTCCTTTCTTCTAGGACCCCTCAAATCCTCCTCCAGACACAGGGCCCAATAGCCTTCCCAGGTGTAGTTTGCAGAACACAGAGATTGAGAGATCACCCAGGGACACACAGCACAGCCTGGTAGAGCCAGCTCAGGATGTAGACCTCCTAGCTACCACAGAGCATCAGAGATCTGAGCCCAGAGCCTCACAACCCAGGGTGGGGACTGATGGGCTCCCTGCCAAGTCCTCTCTGCTCAGGTCATGCCCGAACACATCGCCCTCGCATCTGAGCTCCAAGCTTTGGCTCCCCTAAAAAGAAGTGTTTGTGGACATGGGGGGAGGATGGGGTGTCTGTAAAGGTATTCCTGGATCTGGGGCTCTGGCTTTGACTCGGATCAGTTATTTGGCTTCTCTCCACCTCAGTCTTACCTGTAAAATCAGAACAATGACCCTAGTGACAGATGACATTTACTGAGCACTTAGTGTGCACCACTGTTATTCATCTACTATAGGCTACTGAGGAGGACAGGCATACACTGATGGTTAAATACCTGTGAAGCCAGCCTCTCTGGGCTTGGAACATGGCTCTGCCTCTTATTAGGTCCTCGGGCTTGAGGAAGTCACCACCTCTTTGAGGCTCCGTTTGGCCAGGTGTAAAAACGGAGGTGAGAGCACCTCCGTGAATCAATAGTGGCTCTATGTGTGCATCTTCGCGGTACCCGCCCAACTTTCTGAGTCTGAGTCTGCACTTGAATGTGTGAGCTTTGTGGGTATGGTGTTGGAAAGGGCTCACCTTTCTGACTCCTTTCCCTCTGCACTTCTGGTCACTGTGACTTCCAGGGTCTGCAGAGGTGGGAGCAGGTAGTATCACATCGTCCAGAGATGAAAACCGGAGGCTGCAGGAGTGCGGGCGCCTGGCAAACCCAGGGAGAGGAGTCCAACCGAATTCCCCATTTTCCCTTCATCTTATATTTCTCCCCTACTGAGAGGGCCAGCTTCCTACCCCCATCCTGCCCACACTGCCGCCCCGAAGCCCCCACCCCACCAGCTCGATTCGAGTTTAGTGATCCTCAGGCAGCGGAAGCTGTGTGACCCTGGGCAAGACACAGACCCTCTCTGGACCCCTCGGCGTTCTGACATCCTGAAAGCTGTAACAACGGCGCTGGGTTTGCAGTGGTCGGTTCCCCGGACACGCAGCCGCTCTAGGGCTGGGCTAGGGAAGCTCTGGCTCCCCAGCGGCTGGCCCAAGGAGCGCTGGTAAAATGTTTGGGACCGACGTTACAAAACCAAAGGACTACTGCACCTCCTCAGCTCTCGTCCCCTACTGCCAGTGCCCCCGCTGAAGCCGGAACCCGCCGGTGATGGTGGTGGGATGGGTCGAGCGGCGATCGGGTCACGTGCGGGGCGCAGGGCACGCTGGGACTTGTAGTTCCCAGGGGGTCCCCAAACTAGGACACTTGGACCTAGCGGGCGGACTGATGAGCGGAGCAGCTCTGGCTCCGGGTCCCGGGGTAGCGAGCTCCGGCCCTGCAGGTGCAGGCAGAGGCCACGCTGGAAGTCCCTGCGCTACTCTGTCAGCCCGTCAGCCCGCGGCCGCCCCCTATCACTCCGTCCTCGCTGGCCTCGCGCCTGGGGCGCTTGGCGCAGGGTCCGGGCCAGGCGTTACCTGGGCCGCGGCTGGGCTCCACCCCAACCCGGCGGCCGGCGAGTCGCTCCCCGTTGCAGCCCGGGGTCCCGGTCCCGCGGCGGCCCGAGAGCCGCCTGCCGCGCCCCCCCCCCCCCGGCCCCGCGCAGTGGAACCGTCTGCGGATCTCACCCCCAGGGCGCGCGCGCGCGCGCGCGGGGCCTACGGCGGCTCCGCAGCTTCACCCCCGCTCCCGCGCGTGTATGAAACTACCTGGACTGCACCAAGAGCACGGGAGCGGAGGGGGGAGGGGGCGGGGCGTCTCTAGGCCCCGCTCCTCGGCGTCCGGCGGCAAAGGGCGTGCAAGGGCGAAGCGCCCAAGGCCTGGCATCCCAGCCTCCCGCTTACTGCCCGAGTGACCTTGGATGAGTGACAGTCTCTGTCTCCTCGTCTGTGAAATGGGGAAGATAACACGACAACGTGGCCGTTCAAAGAACCTTCGCTTCCGCCTCGGATTGAGGGGGGCAGGGTCGGTATACAAAGAGTAAAGACTGGGGTCAGCAGATCGTGGTTTCCCGCTTTGGGCCATTCTCTGAGCCTATTTTCTCGTCTTCGAACTGGGAGCGTTGATACCTCTTTTGGGACGTTAGGAGACTCCACTGACCACAGGATGCATATGCCCATCTCTGCAGCCAGCCTGGTGCAGAGCGTGGCCGCTACCTGCTCAGGCCCAGAATTCCCCGGTCCCAAGAGCCGATCCTTGTCGCCCCGCATCATATCCGTGGCTGTTTCAGACTGGCGAGAACTACAACTCTCATCTTGCCCCTCCCCACGCTGGGTCGTGCCTGTGGTTGTAGTCCCTGTAGACCTCAGAGGCTGCCCCACGGGGGCCCTCTTATCTCGGCCCAGGTCTCGGTCTCGGCTCCTCTGCCTGCTGCCTGGAGGCCTACCTAATTTTTTAAAGCTTCCACTTGTTACCATGTGCGAAGCAGCATTCTAAGTGCTTAACGTGAATTAACTTGGTTATTCCTTAAAGTCTAACAACTCAGTGAGGGGAAAATATTATCCCTTTTTTGTTTTCAATTATCCATTTTTTATAGATGTGGGAACTGAGGCATTAGTGAGGGGAAGAGATTTTACTAGGCGGTCCAAGATCTCTACTAAGCCCGGACACCTAGAGCCTGCTTTCTGCCTTACTCTGGTTCATCCTTCAACAAACATGTTTCTCCCTTCTCCTTGCCCTTGCCTTCTTCAGAACTGCATCTAAATTAAGGCCTAATTTAGAGTATATTTTACAGATGTACAGTAAAATGCACAAATCTTATGTGTATAGCTTACAATAACTGAATTTTTCTTAAATATATACCTCTGTATAACTAAAACCCTGATCAAGATCTAGAACGTTTTCATCACTCCAGAAAGTTCCCTCTTGCCCCCTCCACATCATTTCCCTCCGTACATAACTATTCATCTGTCACTATAGATTAGTTATGTGTGTTTAGAACTTTAGGCTAATGGAATGACTGGCTCTGTAAATGCCGCCCCCTTTTAGAGGTTAAAGTATTTTTGAGGTCCTATGTATTAGTAGTCTGATCCTTCCCCACCCGCCAGCTTTATTGAAATATATGTGACATTGTGTAAGTTCAAGGTGTACAATATGATGATTTGATACATGTATAAATTGCAAAATGTTACCATAGTAACCTTAGTCGACACATCCTTCACCTCACATAATTACCGTTTTGTTGTTGTTAGGATGAGAACTTTAAAGCTCTACTCTCATAGCAGCTTTCAAGGATAAGATACAGTATTGTCAACTGTAGTCACCATGCTATACATTAGATCCCAGAACTTATCTTTTAAAAAATTTTTTTAATGTTTACTTATTTAAAAAGAATTTTTTTAAAATATATTTATTTATTTTTGAGAGACAGAGTGAGACAAAGTGAGAGTGGGGGAGGGGCAGAGAGAGAGGGAGACACAGGATTGGAAACAGGCTCCAGGCTCTGAGCTGTCAGCACAGAGCCCGATGCGGGGCTTGAACCCATAGACCATGAGATCATGACCTGAGCCGAAGTCGGACGCCCAACCGACTGAGCCACCCGGGTGCCCCAATGTTTATTTGTTTTTAAGAGAGAGAGATAGCATGAGGGCAGAGAGGGGACGGAGGATGTGAGGCGAGCTCTGTGCCGACAGCAGAGATCCCGAGGTGGGGCTTCAACTCAGAACCGTGAGATCATGACCAGAGCTGAAGTTGGTCCCTCAACCGACTGAGCCACCCAGGTGCCCCTCCTTTTTTTTTTTTTTTTTTTTTTCCCAATGGCTGAATGATATTTTACTGTGGATATACCACATCTTCTTTATCCATTCATCCGTTGATGGACACTTAGGTTGTTTCCACGTCTCAGCTACTGTGAACAATACGGCCATGAACATGGAGCTGCCTTTAAACCAATGAATAGTATTCTGCTGTATTAATGTACAATCGTTTTTGAAACCCAGTCTTCTGAACAAATGGCCTCTGAGTTCTAGCCTTGTTCTTGCAGTTCCCCCAAGGGCCAGGCTCTTTCTGGAGTGGGGTTTTGTATACACTATTCCCTCTGCCTGGGCTTTCCTTCCTTCCTCTTGGCCTGGCCTACTCTGCTGTCATACAGATTATCCCTCTGTGGGGCAGGAGTGCCCAGATCCCCTCCAACTCTGCTGGTGCCCAGAACCAAGGACAGTGCCTGGCATAAAGGGAATGTTCAATCCCTGTCTGTTGAATGAACACTGAAGTGGCAGGGGGCCCAGGAGGGCCATGTGGCATCGAGTCACGTTCCTAGAGGGCCCAGAGACATTACGTTCCTTCTCGGAGCTCCACTAACTTGACTGAAAGGAAACAGCCACCCTCATTTTCCTGATGTGGAAGCTGAGGCTCAGAGAGGGAGAGTGGCTTCCCTTAGGTCACACAGCCAGGAAAGGGAGAGCTGAAATGTGAACCCAGGTTGTCCTGGCGGCTATACCTATGTGTGGTGGTAGTGGGGCATGGTTGGAGGAGCCTGAGGGAAAGCTCTGGAGGAGCTGTCTTACAGTGGAGACAGGAAGCAGGATCTGGTGCTCTCAGAAGGTAGACCCAGTGGAAGTGGTCAGGGAAACTCTCAACTCAATGAAACATATACAACTAGGCTCATGGAGTGGAGGCCATGTAAGAAGGTGAGCTTCCTATTACTGGAGGTGTGCAAGCCACGGCAGAACAGCCACTTGGAAAGGGTGCTTTAGAGCAAATGTGTGCCCTGGAAAGGGGCCCAGGTGTCTGGGTTGGGGAGGAGTTAGTTTCTTCTGTCCCAAATTCTTTCTAGCATTGGAGGCTCGGAGTCTCTGACACCAAGGGGTTGTTCTTGGGCTGGCCCCTCTACTGTAGAACAGAACAATGAAGGAATTTTGTACTCTGCAAAGCCATGTGCGGCATGAAGGGAAGGCTAGGAAGTTGAGGAGGGATTGAACACATTCACAGCAAAGAGCCGCTCTTGGCTCAGGCTCTCCGGGTCAACCTGTGAGGCTGCATAGTGGAGTGGAGGGGTAGGTGAGGGTACATGGTGTCTTTGTGTTGCAGATGAAGAAGGGTCCGCTCAGAGAGGAGTGACTTGCCCAGTGTCACCCAGTTAGTCAGAGGCAAGTGAGGACTTGATTTCAACTTGGTCAATTTCTGAGCACATAGTGGGTGCACACAGTAGGTTGCCAGCAAAGACAGGCAACGAGAAGTTTTTCTGAACAAAATATTTAAAAAGCACACACTTAGGGGCGCCTGGGTGGCTCGGTAGGTTGAGCCTCCGACTTCAGCTCGGGTCATGATCTCATGGCTAGTGAGTTCGAGCCCCGCGTCAGGTTCTGTGCTGACAGCTCAGAGCCTGGAGCCTGCTTCAGTTTCTGTGTATCCCTCTCTCTCTCTCTCTCTCTGCCCCTCCCCTGCTCATGCTCTGTCTCTCTCTGTCTCTCAAAAAATAAATGTTAAAAAAATTATTTAAAAAAAACCACACACACACTTAGAACAGTGGCTGGGAAGGAACCCTCATGTGTATCTGAATTGCTATCTCATGTGCACATTTCTCTATCACTTGTTCTTGTGCTAAGTGCTTTACTGTATCACATGATTAATCTTTTTTTTTTTTTTAACGGGAATGAGTAACACGAGTGGGAAAGTTTATTAAAGCAAAAAGTACACTCTCCAGATAGGAGAGAGGGTGAGAGACAGGGAGAGAGAGCGAGAGAGAGCGAGCTGCACCTCCCTGATTAATCTTTATAATAAACCTTTGAGTTGAGTTCTGCTGTTACACGCATTTTGAGGCTCAGGGAGATGCCCGAGACGCATTTTACAGATGAGGACATTGAGGCTCAGGGAGATGCCCGAGACCCCCAGCTGGTAAGCAGTGGGCAGGTGATTAGGACCCAAGTCATCTGAATCCACATCCTGGCCTCTTGGCTCCACTTTCTGACTGGCTGCCTGCCTTTCCCTGAAGCTGAGCCTGTGCCTAGGGCTATTACTTGGATCAGCATTTTCACAGCCCGGGCTCAGTGAACTTCTGAGGCTGCATTGTGGCAGGCACACAGGTGCCACTTGAGAAGGGCAGGGCACCATTTGGCCACACCTGGATCGTGCAGATGCTGTCCAAAGGTCTGGCAGGTTAGCACATGCCCTCATGGGACCATAGCAGTGACTCAGAGCTGTTGGCCCCAGGCGTCAGAGCAGGGACGGGGAGCGGGCACTTGGGTCTGGGGTCTGCCCTACCTGCAGCTGGCCAGGGAGACCAGGCTGACTCCCTCGGTCTGGGGCAGGCCCAGAGCCCAGAGTGCCGGGGGGAGCAGCCTGCCTGTCTTCTTAGTAGTTAGGTCAGCAGCAATCCCACCACACTGTAACAAACACTAGCATTCGTTGAGACTTTACTCTGTGTTGGACACTGTGCTCGGGACTTTAAATGCATGACTTCGTTTCATCCCCACCACCACCTTCTGAGAGAGGCTTCATACATTGTCCGTGATTCACAGACAAGGTTGCTGGGACTTAGAGACATGGTATCATTTGCCCTATCACAACTGAACCCAGATGTCCGGCCCCTGAGCCCCATCTCTTAACAACTACCTTATAACAGTCATTTCAGGTGCTGTTCACCTCCTGCAGCATCCGCTCCTTGGAGACAGACAAGAGTTCTCAGGTATCGGATCTCACATCACCATGGTTCCCAGATGCTGACCATTGCATGCTCTCTCTCTCGCCCCCGACATACTCACCCAAGGGGTGTGTGTGTATGTGTGTGTGTGTGTGTGTGTGTGTGTTTAGTGGTTGGATGCTGGACTTAATGGATCCTGTTTCCCTTTTTGCTTTGCCTGCGGAGAAGCTCAGAAGCCAATTCATGACCCACCTCTGGCAAGTAACCAGAACTGCAAGGCAAATATTTACATATTCTATGGATTCGATTCAGGCCTGTATTCTCCTTGTTTTTCCTATACCTTTTCCCGTCATCCTGGTTTCTTCACCTTTTTAAGCTTGTTGCAGCATATATTTTCCTTCCTTTTTTTTTTTTTTTTTTTTTTTTTTATTGTGCTGAAATACACCTAACATAAAATTCACTATCCGGGCGCCTTGGTGGCTCAGTTAAGTGTCTGACTCTTGATCTCAGCTCAGGTCTTGATCTCGGAGTTGTGAGTTCAAGCCCAGTGTTGGGCTCCATGCTGGGTGGGAAGCTTACTTAAAAAAAAAAATTCGGGGGGCCTGAGTGGCTCAGTCGGTTGAGTGTCCGACTTCAGATCAGGTCACGATCTCGCAGTTTGTGAGTTCGAGCCCCGCGTGCTCTGTGCTGATGGCTCAGAGCCTGGAGCCTGCTTTGGGTTCTGTGTCTCCCTGTCTCTCTGCCCCTCCCACGCTCATTCTCTGTCTCTCTCCGTCTCTCAACAATAAACATTAAAAAAAATTTAAAAATAAAATAAAATAAAAATTCACTATCTTAACAATTTTTAAGTGTACAGTTCAGAAGTATTAAGTACATTTATAAAGCTGTGCACCCATCACAACCATCTATCTCCAGAACTCATTTAATATTTTTTTAATTATTTTTTTTGAGAGAGAGAGAGAGAGAGAGAGAGAGCACAAGCAGGGGAGGGGCAGAGAAAGAGAGAGAGAGAATCCCAAGCATGCTCCCCACTGTCAGTATGGAGCCCAAATCGGGGCTCGAACTCACTAACTGTGAGATCATGACCTGAGCCGAAACCAAGAGTCACACACGTAACTGACTGAGACACCCAGGTGCCCCCAGAACTCATTTAACCTTGCAAAAACTGCAGCTCTGTACTCACTAAACAACTTCTCATTCCTCTTCCGCCAGCCCCTAGTGACCACCATTCTACTTTTTTTTCCTATGAATTTGACTACTTTAGATACCTCATGTAAGTGGAATCGTATGGTACTTGTCCTTCTGTGACTGGCTTATTTCCCTCAGCACAACGTTCTCAAGGTTCATCCATGTTGTAGCATGTATAATAATTTCCTTCCTTTTGTTTATCCATTCATCTGTCGATGGACATCGGGTTGTTTCCATGCTTTACCTAATGCGAATAAGTATGCTATGAACATGGGTATACACAAAGCATGTGTACTTTGATAATCTATTTTAAATTTGGGGAGTGATGGGTGAGGGGGTAGGGAACAAACATCCCTGTAAAGTGCCTGATCTGTATCTATTGAGTCAGGTAGGGTCCCTGTCCATAAGGAGAGGGTCACCATAGAAGAGGCTGGTGATCTTGTATTGGGGGTCCCCTTTCTCCTGTGTCAACACAGGGATGGATGGTGGGGCCTGCATGGCTGGAGGGGGAATTGGGGGCTCAGACCCTGCTGGGAGGCCACAGCACCTAGATGGTATTTAACACCAGCCTGGGGTGGGTGAGCCCCTGGGGAAGGGTAGATACCCTTTGAGGGCCTCAGTGGAGGGGAATATTAGCAACAGTAGGCAGGAGAGTACGTTACCCAAGTTCAAGGTTGCCCTCACTCTCTTCTGAAAACCTCACAGATGTCCACTGGAGTCTCCATATTTGATTGCTTATTAGTTCCTTCTCCTGGCCTAACTACTCTCTCATTTTCTCCACAGGCCGCCTGTCACTGAGGCCTCTTAACAGCCAGGAGGAGATGGGAGGCTTAGGTATCACCTTCTGATGACCAACTGTCACCCTCCCCACCTCCTGCCTGCCCCAGGGTTGGGCCTGGTTCCCAGGTCTCTGGGCTGGGGTTCTGCCAGGCTCTTTCTCTCGTGGCCTGAGCCTTCTGTCCTGGGAGTACGGAGGCGGGTCGCCTCAGTCTTGCCCTCCTGCCCCCTTGCTAGAGCCATAGTCAGTGCCTGTTGAGGAGTCTGTCCCATCCTTCTCATCCTGGGAGGTGTGGTCTCTGGAGGGGTTAATGATTGCTCAAGGGAGGAGGAGATGGTGCTAAAGTCTGCCGGCCACACTGTGGCAGGCCCCAGACGGTGCCCGCTGGTGCCCATCTGCCGCCTCCACGGCCCCTTCCGGGGCACAGGTAGGGACCACACAGCTTGGCTGCAACGGGGCCGCAGGGGGCTGCTGGCCAGGGGTAGGGGCTGAGTAAGGTTGTTGAGGCCAAGGTGAGCTCTGTGGCTCCCACCCAGCTGGGTGGGAGCCCCGGGCAGAGGGAGTGAGGGCTTGTTCTGGGTTGGGCGGACCTGGAGCTGAGGGAGTCCCGGTCTGACTGCCAGGCCTGTTTCTTCTCAGTGTGGGGCTAATAAGACCCGTTCCCAGGTGCTGATGGCTCCCCTCTCTTCCAAGTCCTTGGATAATCTGGACCCACTGAGGTTTCTCACAGGACAGAAGGGAGGCAGTTCCCTCAGGCAAGTGCGTTAACCTGCCTGGGCCTCTTTCACGAGAAGCTCGAGGGGTAAAGACAGAGTGGCTGAGCCGGAGGGCTCCAGAGCTCCAGGAGAAAGAACTGGGCTCCGACCCCAACTGCGTGGGTTCAGATCCCAGCTCCGTCCTGACTTTGGATGGGCTCTGTAACTCTTCTGGACCTCAGTTTCCACATTGGTGCAGTCAGGATGGTAAGGATGCAGGAAGGAAGCTGGAGAGCCTCTGAAGCCCAGTTGGGTCTTTGGTCAGTGATGGATTGGAGTGCCACCTCAGCCAGTACTAGGAAGGGTCTGGCTGGGACGAACTGCAGGCCGGGCCCCAGCCCTGGCCTGGTGTGAGAGCCAGGGCCCGGCTGGACCTCTTCCCTGAGGCCGCCACTGCACGGCTGGGGCACCAGACACCAGCGTGGGCTCAGGGAATTTGGGATCTGACTGATGGCCAGCAGCGTATGGACTCCATGGTTCTTAACCTCACCCCGTTTCTCAGGAGGGAAACTGAGGCTGAGAGGGGGCAAGGGCTTGCCTGGGGGTGGGCGACAGTGAGTAAGTGAAATTCTGGAATCCAACCCAGGGCCATTGGCCTCCGTATCTATCTGCCGCTGAAACAGCCGGGGTGATGGGCACTGGAGGGGCCCTGTGGCAGGGAGCCCAGTGCTCTTGGGGTCCACATCTTGGCACCGGGGCTCCCTGGCTGGGCTGGTGTCTGCCTTGTGGGTGTAGGTAAGGCCCCATGAAGTCAAATGGAGCCCAGACCAAGGCTTACCCAAGGACTCCTGGATTTGGAGCTAGTCTGGGTCTAATGCCCTGTCCCACACTCTCGGACATCCCTCTTTGAACTTCTCGGAGCCTCAGTTTTCTCACTGCACCCCAAACGATAATTCCTACAGCTGGGGCATAGCTGTGAGAAGGAAACAGAGCGGAAGAGAAAGTATGCGATGAGCTAGAGGTGGCAGTGGCCATGCTGGCCGAGTCAGCTCTTTGGGGGCCTGTGGGTGACAAGGGCCACCACCCTCTCTGACCCTCTTGGAGGTCCTGGGCAGATCTGGGGTCCTCACCCCCTGTCTGGGAGACGGTGTGGGTGCCCTGGGCTGTTGGGGACTGTGGCTGCTGCCTCTTCCCACTGGGGTCAAGGAGCCAGTGCTTCCCAGGCCAGGGTGAGTGTGCCTCATCCAAGCGGGGGAGGGGGTGAGAGGGGCACTCCTGGTGGGGGGCCTGCACATCTCTCATGTGGCCAGTAGGGGTTCAGAAGCACCCTAATTCACTTCTTTTTTGACATCGCTCCTTCTTTAAGGAGTACTTTTTGAGAGGAAGGAAAGTTGGGGAGAGGGAAGCTGGGATTTCTAGAATGTAGATAGTCCCACTTTTTAGAAGGCAAACTGAGAGGTAGAAGGGAAAGAAGAGCCTCTGGGTGTGGCTGCGTGGTACTGGGGCTGGGGTGAGACTGCCTTCTTCGCGCCCAGGCTGCCCAGCGGCACAGGCCCAGGGTGGGCCGGCCAGGGCACTATCAAGGCCTCTCCCCAGTCCCAGCCCACAGGCAACGCCATTCACTTCTTGTTCATTTGCAATTGCTCTGTCCCCTGCCCTTGCTGGGAGACCAGAAACTCAGGGGCTGGAGGAGGGCCCACCAAAGCCTACACATGGCTCTGCACCTGACCTGGCCTTAAAGGATGGAGAGAATTTGCACATATGCAGAAGGCGAGGGAAGGCATTCCGGGCGAGGGGACAGCATGTGCAAATGCCTGGATAGAGGAAAATAGAGGGTGTGGATGGAGAACAGGAGCATCCGGTGCCACTGGACCACAGGAGGAGGAAGGGGACCAGCTTGTGTGGGAAGAGAAACCCAGGACCTGTGAGGACTCAGCCTGCCAGGCCGAGGGGGAGCAAGTGTTTCCTGCCGCCAGAGCCATGGTGGAGGCTTGTGCTTGGGAGTAGCTGTGCCCAGCGGGTGAGAAGGCTCACTGGCGGGGCAGGTTCGTTCTTGTTCCTTGTCCAGCTCACACAGGCTCTGTACGTTTTTCTCAAATGACCAAATCCAGAGGTGACACTCTGGACCATAGAACTTTGACCTCATTATGATCAAGTGAGCGTGTGTGTGTAAAAAGTCTCTGTAACAAGGGGACAAGGTTGTGTGAAACCCAGGGTGGAGGTACTAAAGTGGGGAGGAGAGGCAGGACCACAGCAAGAAAGAGCACTGGACTGGGTGGAAGGGAGGCGTCCAGTTTTGCCCCCAGCTGGCTTGCGGGCGTTGGGCAGGAGCCTTATCTTCCCTGGGACTCAGGAATAAAAGGGGTTGACAGCCACCTCTCTGGGATGGTCTGGACCAGATGCAGGGGCAAGACTTTGGATATATCACTGTTGCCCCGAGCAAGGATCAGCAGGCTTCTTGAGGCCCCAAGACAATGGGAGGGGGAAGTTGGAAGAAGCTTCCATGAGCAATGAGTGTAGCTGGTTTACAGGCAGGAGGCCAGGAGGTGGAGGCCTTGGGGACCCTAGAGGATGCCTGCCAGTTAAGGCTGTTCTCCCTCTACCTTGCCCTTGGGTGCTCTGCACACACTGTCTGGGAGAAGTCTGGCTGATGAGGAAGAGAAAATCAGAAGCCCAGAAAGAGAGAGAATAGACTTCCTGCTTTGGGTTCTGATCCCATTACTGACTGGGTCACGTCCCTTCTGCTCCCGGGCTGTGGTGTGCCGAGGACTGAATGGCACAGGGTACAAAGTGCCAGCCACAGCACGTGGGCCATCCTTGCCAGCTTCCTTCCCCTTGAGGACTGGATCCCGAGGGCAGGGGTTTCCTGTGTTCCCGATTGCACTTCGTCATAGTGAAAAGCACACCTTGCACACTTAGTGACTAATTTCCCTGTGGCTGCTGACTCACCCCTGAAGGAGGGGAAGTGGGAGAACGAAAGAGGTGAGGGGTGAGGTCCAAGATCACACAGCAAGGGGACATCAGGACTGGCTGCATCCAGCCAGTGTTGAGGTACCCCCGATTTTGCTCACACAGTGGATGCCAGCTGTCTACCGCCATCATCAGGGTCCAACTCCATCTCTGCGTCTATTGTGTGCCCACCGCCACCACCATCTCCACCTGCCTCCCCACCCTCATTATCACAAACGGTATCCCCACGTCACTGCCACCACCGTCCCTGCTCCCATCCCTTTGTCATCCCTACCCCCAACCAAACTACCGTCCTGGCCCAACTCCACCTCCACGACCCGCTCCAGGGCCCCCCCCCCCCGTCACTGCATGGTGACCCCAGCTCCATCACACCGGCATCCTCCACCGCCTGGCCGTCAACGTCTCGCGTAGGAGTGGGAGGAGCAGTCATATGGTGAGGATGACCGCACAACAGGCAGAAGGAAGGGATTTGCATTTGTTGAGTGCTTTCTTTGTGCCAGGGGCTGAGCTGGCACATTCTCTTCTCATTCACTCCCCCCACCCCTATCACTTCGTAGAGTTGTCAGTCCATTTTACAAAGGAGGAAATGGGCTTAGAGTGAATCGCCCAGAGAGCCTCTGCTGCTTCTCAGCTCTGTAAGCTCTTTGCCTCTCTGACCTCTACTTTCCCCATCTGTAAAGTGGGTATAATGGTGCCTATCTTAAGTGTTCCTGTGTCAGATAGTGCCCAGCTTGGTGTCCAGCATGGAGTACATGTTCCTTCCATGGCAGCTGCTGTCGCTCAGTGCCGGGATGCTTAACACCTGCCACATATTCCACTGAGGCCATCTTTCTTGACTGTTGCTTGGTGTTCCCACATTTAGGTTACTTCCATTTTCCATGATTACAAATAACCACTTGTGATGAACAGTTTTTCTGCTGAAAGAGTTTCCTTACTTTATTTATTTATTTTGAGAGAGAGAGGGAGGGAGGGAGGGGCAGAGAGAGAGGGTAAGCGAGAACTTGCATTGTGAATGCAGAGCCTGATGCAGGGCTGGAACTCACGAACCGCGAGATGGTGACCTGAGCTGAAGTCGGTCGCTCAACGGACTGAGCCACCCAGGCGCCCCAAGAGTTCTTTATTTTAGGTTCGTTGGATCACTAGGTCTGAAATAACAGGTGTTTTGAAGGTGTGGGGCCCATAGCTGAACTGGGTTTTTCCGCCTCCTGCTGGAGCCCTGGGGAAAGCCCATGGGAAAGACCCCCTCACTTCTAGCTGTGAGCTCCACTGAGCCTGTTTCTCTGTCGGCAAAATGGGTTGTGCAGAGATGATGTGAATTTATGTCCTGCCCCCAAAATACCTCTATTCCTGCCTCTTCTCTTTAGCCCTGCTGCCACCATTTCAATCCACCGGCATGTAGCAGCTGGAAAGATCTTCTAGAAAAGTAAATTAGTCCCTGCCACTCCTCTGCTTAAAACCCTGGAATGACCCTCCGTTTTCCTTAGAATAAAGCAACCCAGCCTCGCCTTGTCTTACAGGGCCAGGTGTGATCTGCCTCTGCCTGCTTCCCCTCCCCGTCTCCCTCCTGGCCCCTCTGTCTCCTGGGTCCAGCCACAGGGCCCATCTTACAATTCCCGGAACACAACTGGTTCTTACCTGACCTGGGACCACCTCTCATACTGACTGAGCAACTTTGTAACAGTGCTCGCTTCAGCCAAGTAGTATGGGTACTGATTTATTTTATTTTAAAGAGAGGGGAAGAGGGGCCGAGGGGGAGAGAGATAGAGATAGAGATAGAGAGCGAGAGCGAGAGAGAGAGAGAGAGAGAGAGAGAGAGAGAATCTTAAGCGGGCTCCATGCTCCACGCAGAGTCCTATGCCAGGGTCGATCCCTAACCCTGGGATCATGACCTGAACCAAAACCAAGAGTTGGGCACTTGACCGACTGAGCCACCCAGGTGCCCTGTGAATTTTTTTAAAAAGATATTATTTTTAAGTGCTCTCTACACCCAAGGTGGGGCTTGAACTCACAACCACCAGATCAAGAGTCGTATACTCTACCGACTGAGGCACCCAGGTGCCCCATGGGCCCTGAATTTAAAAAATTCAAATAAGGAGCGCCTGGGTGGCTCATTTGGTTGAGTGTCTGACTTTGGCTCAGGTCACGGTCTCACAGTTCGTGGGTTCGAGCCCCGTGTCGGGCTCTGTGCTGACAGCTCAGGGGCTGGAACCTGCTTCAGTTTCTGTGTCTCCCTCTCTCTCTGCCCTCCCCTGCTCGCACTCTGTCTCTCGCACTCTCTCTCTCAAAATAAATAATCAAAAAATGTTTTTAATAAAAAAATAAAAAATTCAAATCATACTATGAGATTTATAACAACAAACAGCCCCCAAATTGCCTTTCCCCATATTTTTGTTTGACTTGGTTTGGATTTTTCAGTGTCTGTCACTGGTGTGCAGGTTTCCATGATTTATTGTGTTTGCTTATTTCCATGGTGTAAATACTTCCACCCTGACTTCAAGCCATGAAGATCGTGCCAACCGGATTGTAAACTTCCTGAAGCTATGGCAGTTTTCAGTAGGAGCTCCCACATGCTATGGCATCTCTCTTCCCTTCAATGTCTGATGGTTCCTGTTCATACATAATGAAATCCGTGGGGGCTCTGGGTCAGGGGGCAAGGCAGAACTTGTCTTTTAGAAGCCGCACCATAAAGTGAGTCAATGGAAGCCCCTACATTTCAGAATCTGTGGGTTGTTTCCTCTTAAGTGGGTCCATTTTCTCTGTTTTTTTTTTTTCATTTTTTATTTTTTATTTTTTAAATGTCTGGTGGTTGGGGGAGGTGTCCTATCATCTGCCAGTGCTTTTGGAACTGAGAAGGGACAAGGGGCTGAGAGTGTCACCATTTAGTGTGCAGTCTTTCACTTAGCTCCCTGTTTTGCTGCGGTACCCCCACTTCTGCCAGGCCTAGGGCCCCCTGGCTCCAGATCTCTCCGATTCAGCCTTTTCAGGAGGTAGCCTCCATGTAAATTCTCTAATGTGTGTGGGGGTGGGATGTCAGCCCCCTGACTGCATGGGTGGAGAAGCGGTATCTGGGAGTCTAACAGCTCCACATGCAAACTTTCAACTAATTTTCCTGCTTTTAGGCCACCCCACACCTCTGATTTCAGAGGGTTCTAGAACTGTCGATGCTTTGGCCTTTCTGGGGTTTTGAGCTGGCTTCTCGTGGGTGTCATCCGTACTCTGGTTTTCACTATCATTAGCTTGATAAGTTGTTCATCTCTCACCAACTCTTTTGAACTTCTGAAATCTTTACCATCATTTGAGTGGGGTTTCAAGAAGGAAGAAGTGGAGATAAATGTTGAATTCTCCTGAACAGAAAGCTCCCTCCTCCACTCCTCACACAATGCCCTTTCCTTATCTGTCAGACACGTCACTTTCTCAGAGACTCAGCCCTATGTGTTCCCATTATCCACCGCTACATAACCAACCACGCTAGGACTTACTGGCAAACAGCAACAGTCATTTATTATGCTTAGAGATCTACCATTTGGGCAGGGCTCAGAAGGGATGGCTCATTTGGGGGTAGAGCATCCATTTGGGGATGGTTTATACACCGGCTTATTCACATGGATGTTAGCTGTCCACTGGGAGCTCAGCCAGGCTGTTGGCCAGGGGCTTCGGTTCTTCTCCACATGAGTCTCTTCAAGAGACTGCTTGGGCTTTCTTGCAGCATGACTGCTGAGTTCCAGGAGTGAGTGTTCCAAGGCACTGGAAAGGAAACTGTCAGTATCTTGAGGCCTAGGCCTGGAAACCGGCATAGCATCTCTGGTGCCATATTCTATCAATCAGTCATGGGGCCCGCCCAGGTGTCTTAACTGTAAAACCAGTGGGATTTTTAATTCATGGAGGTGACTGTGTAATGACATGGAGAGGCTAAGGCAATTGTAAGAATTTTTATTACAGTTTTCTCGAAGAGCTGGCTTGCCACACCATGCAGGGCCACATGGGGAAGCTTTTGGCCAGGAGGCAGGAAGGAGGAGAAAGCATGACCCAGAGCCTCAGTGCATTTTCCATGGGAAGGAAGCTTCAGGTCAAGCAGCAGAGCAAGATTAGGATTAAGTAGTTTGAATAGTTTTGGTAGGCTCTAGGGGCTGTCCTTAGCTGTCCAGTGCTTGGCCCTGGGGTGACTTAGGGCAGGGGGAATATTGACCTGGTGTGTGAGTTAGATAAAGGAGGTGGTTTGGGTGTCGTCTCTGGATTGGTTGGTTTGTATAGGAGAGGAGTGTTTGCAGACAAGTCATTTGTCATCTCTAGGAAATAGCTCACCTTGGGAAAGGCCAGCAAGGCCCCCCAGGTGTTAAAGTCTCATAAAAGAGAGAAAATAAAAACATGATGAATGGACCAGATTCAAGGGGAGCAGACCTAGTCCTCATCTCTTGCTGGAAGAAGTGTCAAAAAGTGCGTAGCCCAGTTTATCTGCCATAGTGCCCAAAGTGGCACCCCTCCTTCTGCTCCCACACTAGGCACATTCTCTTCCTTCATAGCACAGGATGCAGCAAGCAGTTAGATAGCACTGTGTTTACTTGTTTAGGGTCTGTCTCATTTACTAAGCCAGGAGCTTGGTGAAGGCAGCACGCAGAGTCTTTTGTTCGCCATTATTTTCCCAGTGCTGAGAACAAGGTATAGCACATGGTGGATGGTAGACATCCATAAATATTTATAAAAGAATGAATGAATGAATCAGAGTACCCAGCACATAGTATGTGCTCAGGAAATGTCAGCAGATATTTAAAATTACCAATCCACCTGATACCCCCGTGTTTCCCTGGCAGTGAGGGAAAGCGGGGCGCACCTGTGGCCATGCGAAGCATGGGAGATGGCAGTCAGGCATGGATGGTCTGTGGAAGCCCTTTTATGCAGTGTGGACTCAGGCAATGCGGAGCCATCGAAGGCTTTTGAACAGGGGAGGGAGGTCATCAGAGGGGGCAAGGAAGGATTACTTGAGCTGAGCGAACTGGATTAGAGACTAAGGGGAGGGAGACCTGGAGGAGGGCTGAGCCAGGCAAGGGGGGAAGGGGGCCTGTGAATATGGCCTCTGTGGGATGGAGAGAAATGCAGGGGTCCCCATGGATTGGATGTGGGGCACTCCAGAAAAGGGAAGTCAGGGTAACCTGGGAAAATGGGTATATTCCTGAGGTGGGAACTTGGGAGAGGGCTGGGTGGTGAGAGGGAGAGGACTTCTGGGTTTTGATGCTGTTTCATTGTCAGGATCAGCTCTGGGAGCCAATCTCTCTCTCCCTTGTTCCTTACTCTCCCCTTTGGAGGGTCCCATCTTTTGGAATCAGCCATAGATTGAGGTCATTTTTCTCTTGGTTGTCCCATAGTTTTGGATCCTTCCCAAACTGACTTAACCAGGGAACCCTCCTGCTGTAGGGCATCTTACGTGGGCAGTGTTCCACAGAGCACACTTTGGGAAAGGCTGAAAAGGCAGCTGTTAAATGTGTCCGCAAGTAGGACAAAGGACCCTGCCCACCCATAGAGTCTTTGGATTGTCCTGGATAAGTCACAGTCCCTCCTCAGGCACCTGATTTTGAAGGATGCTATTAGTTTTAGACACTTCAAATAGGCAGAGTAGTGTAGTGGCTGGGGGAGTGAATTCTGAAGACTAAAAGCCTTGTGTTCAATTTTTTTTAATTTAAATTTAAATTTAAATTTTATTTTATTTGAGAGAGAGAGAGACAGAGAGAGACCAAGCATGAGCAGGGAAGAGGGGCAGAGGGAGAGAGAGAGAATCTTTTTTTTTTAATTTTTTAAAACATTTATTCATTTTGGAGAGTGAGAGAGACAGAGCATGAGCAGGGGAGGGGCAGAGAGAGAGGCAGACACAGAATCCGAAGCAGGCTCCAGTCTCTGAGCTGTCAGCACAGGGCCTGACGCAGGGCTCGAACTCACAGACTGCGAGATCATGACCTGAACCAAAGTCGGACACTCAACCGACTGAGCCACCCAGGTGCCCCTGAGAGAGAGAGAGAGAGAGAGAGAGAGAGAGAGAGAGAGAATCTTAAGCAGGCTCCATGCTGAGCAGAGCTCAATCCCATGACTCTGGGATCATGACCTGAGCTGAAATCAAGAGTTGGATGCTCAACCAACTGAGCCACCCAGGTGCCCCCAAAAGAGTGTAGTTTTGTCATTGATTTCCTGTGTGGCCTCAGGAAAGCCCCTTATTCTCTCAACCACCTCATAGTTGCAGGAATATCAAGATTACACATACAATTTGCTTAGAGCAGTACCTACTACACAGTAGACACTGAATTCTGGGGTCAAGTTCAGAGTCATTCTCAGAATGGAATTCTGGACCAGGCTCAGCTACCTTGCCCACCCCTCTGGGTACCACCGCCCCCCCTCCCGCCATTACTCCTACCCTGGGACATCTGGAAAATGGGCAGAGGATAATAGGGGCCCTTTAGGAGAGCTGCTGATGGTCGTTGTGGGTGGCCTGGGTCAGACCCAGACAGATGGGGGGTCCGCCAAAGGGAGGGAGGCATGTGTATAGGTGCCTCTTCCCTGATACCTCTTCTCCTAGGTCCTTCCAGACATGATGGCATGGTTGTGGCTGTCCTGCTTCCTGTTTCCTACCCTCATGGTGTCCGGTGGGTGCCCCTCCTCCCCTATCAGAGTAGCATTAACCTGGGGATCCTTGGCAGGACCTTCCAGAAGGAAGGGGCTCTGTCTTATCAGCAAACTCCCAGCTCCTACGACCCAGCCTCATGCTTGGCTGCCTTGGGGAGGCCTGGGGAGCAATACAGGCCCTGGCGGGTGAGCTTGGCTGAAGGTTGGGACTGGTATGGGCTCCCACAGGGGCTGGTGGGGGTCAGGCTTTGCAATGGCAACCAGGTGTTCCAGTGATCTATGTTCCTACAGTGGCAGCCAATGTGGCCCCAGTGTTCTCGGGAAACATGACGAGAGTGAACTTGCCTGAGGACCTACCAGTGGGTGAGTAACCATCCCTGTGCAGAGACTGTGCCAAACCCTTACCCAAAGAGGGTGCCAGGGCCTCCCCTAGGAGCTAGCTCCCCATCCTTGCAGCTGCATGGCTCGTCAAGGGGCAAAGGTGGACTGATGGGAGTCAGTTCCAGAAATCTGTTTTCTCCTCCTCTTCAGCTTTTGCATCAGGGCCCTCACACAACATCAAATAACCAAGACACCCCATGAGAACATTCCTCCTGTTTCCCATCACTTTCTGGTGTTTCTGATTTCCCCAAGGAGAAAGGATCCACTTGGGACAATTCTTTCTCTTCCAACTCTCCCACTTGCTAACCTCCCTCCAGTCCCTGTTTTTAGCCCCTAAACAGAGAGTAGGTTTCAGACTCAGAGCCTTTCACACACTTCTCTCCAGAAGTTAATAAGTTTGCTTTATTTTTATTGCCTTTGTTTGTAGAGTTACTTTCTATCTATGGCAAGTGAAATGGATTTCTATTTACAGCCACGATCTAAAGCTTGCTTTTAAAATAAATGTACTTACATGAAATGATAAGTGGATTAAAAGAAGGATCATAAACAATGAGATATTTGGTTGTGGTAAAGATGGTGGCAGCGTATAAGAGGGGATGACATTTGGGAAATACCGTTTTGGAGGAACCATAGGAACTGAATACCAAATTCCCGGCAGGATGTGGATTGGAGAAGCAGAAACAAAGATGACTATTTTTACTGGGCTATAGGCTCAGCTGTACATTATAGACCCCAAACAACCAAGGTGTAAACAAGGTCAAGGTTTATAATTCTCTCATATAGCCATCTACAGCAACAAGTCCAGGGCTGTCTGAGGTTCTGTTCCATGAGAACAGTAGGCTGTTCCCAACTCTATGCTCCTGGTGTCAGGCACCCTCCCTCCTTCCACGTCCAGACTCTGCCTTCCCTCAGGTGCGGCCCTCATCTACGTGGTCCAAGATGGCTCATGCCTCACCCTATTCCAGCCAGCTAGAGGAGGAAGGGGCAACGTGAGTTTGGCCCTTTGTCCTAAGGACAGGCTCCAGACTCCACACACACAGATTTTAGCATCATATCCACACCTAGCTTCAAGGGAACCTGGTTACTCTGGTTGACCGTGTAACCAGCTCAAAATCTGGGCTTCTCTTACTCTGAGGGAAAGGAGGAGGATGACTACTGGGGGACAAGCCACAGTCTTTGTCTTAGCATCAGAATTGGGATCTCAGATATGTAAAGCTCCAACCTAACACAAGAGACTGCATCAAAGGAAGTGAAACCCAGAGTTTGTCCTGGGATTCAGATGCCCAGATCTGAGGGAAGGATGGGGATGGACTTTGCAGGCACAAAGGCCACGTGCCTTTGGGTGTGGTGGCCAGGACAGCGAGATCTATTCAGGGTTATATTAGTAAAAATTTAATGCCCAGGATAAGGGAGGTAATAGTCTCATTTCACTCAGAGATGACACAACGTCCCCTGGAGGGCTGGGCTGGTGTCCAACCATTTGATATTTATAAATGTTCTCTGTACAACAGAGAAGTAATGTGTAAACATGAACGACATTTACATATATTTTCATAGCTGTTTGGTCATAGATAAAACACATACATACCTTCAAACAAATGTCACAGATGTTACAACCCAAATGCCTTCAAGATCTCCATTCTCTGGGGTAAGACTTTAATGTCTAAACAAAACAGCTTAAGTCCCCGTGCTAGTTCCAGAGGCCCCTCCTGTGGATGTTCTTTTGGAGCTTGAGGCTCACCTCTCGTTCCTTCTTCCCTCTCCGTGGCCTGTCCCTGGTCCCCTCCAGCCAGCTCCAGCCTCTACTGAAGGTTTGGGGAGAAAGCAGGAATTGCAGCATGAATCGGGAAGCCACACTCCCTGTTGTCACAAAAGTGTCCGCTCGGAGCCTGGTCAGGTCACCTGACCCTTGTCTGTCTCTCCTCACCTCCCCTGTGGCACACTCCTCCCTCTGCAACCTCCCTGGAAACAGAAAACTAATTCCTTCGTTGTTCAGAGCAGTGCTCCTCCCTCCCTGAGCCATACCAAATGAGGGTTTTTTATAACCACATGGCTCTTCTCTGAACTTTTTTTTTTTTTTAATTTTTTGAATGTTTATTTTTGAGAGAGAGACAGAGTGCAAGCGGAGGAGGGGCAGAGAGAGGGAGACACAGAATCCGAAGCAGGTTCCAGGTTCCGAGCTGTCAGCACCGAGCCCGACGCAGGGCTCGAACCCACGAACCGAGAGACCATGACCTGAGCTGAAGTCGGACGCTGAACCGATAGTCAGGAGGCCTCCTCCCTGGGCTTTTAAAGTAAAGGATGATTTCCTTCTTCCTGAGACAAATTCTACAGCTCTCTTACAATGGGAAGTATTTTCAGTCAGATTTTAAAAACTATGTCATTTTGACTTTCTATTTTTTTTTTTTTTATTTTATTTTGAGACAGAGAGGGAGAAAGAGAGAGAATCCCAAGCAGGCTCCACAATGCCAGCTCAGAGCCCGACACAGGGCGCGAACTCACGAACTAGACTTTCTATTTTGAAGTATAATATATGTACAGGAAAGTGCATTGAATTCACATGTAACCTCCACTGGATCAGGAACTAGGATGTTGCCAACACTCCCAGGTCCCCTTTCTCGTCCCTTCGGTCACTCCCTGTCCTTTCTCTCTCACACAAGACCTCTTTTTCTGACACTAATGCTATACAATAGTTTAGCTTCATCAGGCAGATTTTTAAAAAATATATAATTATGGTGTTTTAAATATCAATTTTAGGGGTGCCTGGGAGGCTCAGTCGGTTAAGTGTCCAACTCTTGATTTCGGCTCAGGTCACAATCTCACAGGTTGTGGGATCAAGTCCTGTGTCGGGCTCTGAGCTGATAGCCTGGAGCCTGCTTGGGATTCCTTTCTCTTTCTCTCTCTCTGCCCCTCCCCCACTTTCTCTCTCTCTCTCTCCCCCCTCAAAATAAATAAATACACATTAAAAATTTTTAAATATATCCATTTTCGTTTAGTGACAAACTATATAATTCCTTATACACAGAGACCTAATACATGTCTTTTACTGATTTCTTATATTTAATTTCTTTTTTCAGGTCAACCTGAAAAAAAGAGCATTTAAAGAGCATTTCCCCACTGATACATCTTTCTATGCCCATGGACAAATATAAACACATAAGGATTTACACCCACCTGCTCACCTCCCATATTTCCTTAGGCATAAGGGCCACATCCTATTGCACTGTAATTGAACCAGGATATGTCTTACAATTGAGATAGTCAACTAACCCAGAGTGACTTTTCTCCCCCCCAGAACAGTCATTAAATTGACAGCATGTCTCACGACCAAGGAAAAATAAAGTAGACACTAACATCTTTTTAGCAGAACAGTGGTATGGTGGTCTTCCTGGAAGAGGGGGCTTGGGGGGAGGGACTGTAACCAAGCTGTCCAAGAAGTTGTGGGAGGAGCTGGAACTGTTTGGCTAAAGAAAGCTGACTCTGGGGCACGCTGATGAGCTTGTCTCTGAAAAGCTATAATGGGCAAAAGGGGAGGACTGGGTCCCTGAGGCCCTCAGGCTGGGCGCTGAGCCACACGGCACTTCTGCCTTTGTGAGCCCCTTACTCTAAAATAAATATTACAATTATATTTTATGACAGAAATGAAATATTCTTGTGGGTCCCCTACAAGTAGCAAGGGGCCAGGGGCACCCCAGCTCGTGGCCTTTGGGGACCTGTGGGTGGGGGTTACAGGGAAACACTTTGGTGAGATGGAGAAAGCCCTTGCTCATGGACATTTGTCCAACAATGGGAGGGGGTGGCTGAGGAGAGAGTAAGTTTTGATGCTGGAGATGGCTGAGCAGAGGTTGGATGTGATAAAGGAGGTGAGGCCCTGGAGCAGGGTTTGATGAATCTGTAAAAAGTTTCTTTTAGACTGGAGAGTTGAAGGCCTTGAGATTTTCAAGTCCCCCGCTATCTCTGAGCCTCCGCTCTGCCCAGGGACATGCCCTCCGGAGGCTCAACGAAAGAGCCGGGGCTCCTGGGAGGCCAGCAAGTAGACGCTCATTTGTGCAGATGGTGTTTCTGGCAGGCTCTGGGGGCACAGTCTCCGGGTAAAGGAAAGGCTTAGAGGAGGCCCAGGCACCTCCAGAGGGACTCCAGCGGTCCTCGTCTAGGATGCACCCAGCGGCTGCAGCTAGATACTTCCATTCCGATCATCTCTGGTCTCTTCTCAACCAATTCCAGGGAGGCAATCCCAGGGCCAGGGTAAAGGGAGATGCTTGGATAACAGCCCACCCTGCCGTGGCCAGTGCAGATGGGGTCTCACCGTAGAGGAAATCAGCATGATGTTATCAAAAGGCCACGGAGTGGGTGCTGAGGAGCAACAGCCAAACCTGACATTTATGACCACAGCGGGCAGAGCCCTGGTGGCCGGGAGGTCCCAGAGAACACAGGGCCCCTAGCCCAGCTCAGCTAGGCCAGCGCCGGAAGAGGTGACCATGGACTGTGGGCATTCTCTGTCCCACCTTCAGGTGCCGAGGCCTTCTGGTTGGTAGCTCAGGACCGTGACCAGGACCCTCTGACCTATGGGATTAGTGGCCAATTTGCCTACTTCTTCAGTGTCACCCCAGCCACTGGGGAAGTGAAGCTGGCCAGCCCTCTGGACTATGAGGTAAAGGGCAGCAGCCTGGGAGGGCCCCATGAGGGGGGCGGGGAGGTGGGGGCCCTGTCTGTGCTCCCACCCTGAGCAGGAGTCCACCTCGGGGCCTCTCCTCTCTGCCCGCTGCAGACGCGCTACCTGCTCCCCATCACTATCTCCGTGAGCGACGGTCACAACAACCCAGTGAGTTGGAAGGGGGGAAGGGAGGGCAGGGTGGTCCTGGGATCGGAGAGCGGAGGACCGAGGGCCACTCCTGACTGTCCCCTACCTCAAGCAAGCAGAGAGGGCCCTAGTTAACAAAAACTGAATTTGATGTTTATTTTCATCCAAATTATACTTGCCCATTTTGGTTCACACAATATTACCAAGATTTTAATATTATTATTAATTTACTTTAATTATATAAATATGCTGTTTATAAGTATAACATGAATTATATTAATTTATATTAATATAAATGTTAATAAAAGACAGGTGCTAAATACCTCCCTACCTTAGCTCTTTTGAGCCGATTGCTTTCAACTCCCTTGGCTGAACAAGCTGGTATCCGTGCTCATATTTCTAAATAACACACTTATACCACTGTGCCTTAGTGGAGGATTTTGTCTTCATAACATATTCCCCGAACTCTGTCCATTAAAAAAAATCATTTTAATGACTTGGATATTCATGAACATATTCTCTTCGTAAACATCTCAAAAGTTGCAACTAAAGCTCAAGTCCCTGGGATGACACTTCCCTAGCCACCCCAGCGGAAGCGTCCACGGTCACTGCTCTTTCACACCCCTCACTATGCGTTTACACACACACGCGTGCGCACACACACACACACACACGTATGTATGTATGTAGATATATACATACATCCACGGAAGAAAGATTGTCGTTTTTGTGCATTTTCTGAAACCCAAGTGGGATCTTGCTGTATTTATTATCTTGAACTGTGCTGTCCACTCAACAATTGGCTCTGGAGCTCTGCCCATGTCTGCTCACGAGCTACCTGTTTCTTGTAGTATTTTCCAGCGTGGGGACGTACCATACTGTGTTAGCTGGTCTCCTCTGAGAGACACCTAGGTTTGTTCACAGCTTCAAATTATGGCAAACAAGCGAAAATGACCATTCCTATAATAGGACAGGCACATTTTAGATGTTTTAGAAATGACCTAATTATGTCTGCAACTTACTCTGAAATAGTTCTGTAAATACATGGAGAGCAAGAAATCAAACAATGGGTAAATCTAGATGAAGAGTATTGGGAGTTTTCTGTACTATACTTGCAACTTTTCTGGTGTTTGAAGCTGTATCAAATACAAGATTATCCCACATATTGCCTAATTGCCTGAGAAGTGAAGTCAGTTTGCACTCCCAACCCAGACATTGCTCCCTTTGTCTTCTCAAGCGCTCACATTTTCCAGGCTCACCTGGGCTTTCCTACCTGCAGGTGCAGAAGGAAATGCATGTGATCGTGGAGGACAGAAATGACAATGCTCCCGTTTTCCAGAATACTGGCTTCTCCACCAAAATCAATGAGGTAGCATCTACCTTAATGGGTGTGTGTGTGTGTGTGTGTGTGTGTGTGATGCGGGCATCCCAGAAGTTCTTAGAGTGCAAAGAACAAGAGACAGCCAGCAGGGGGTCCAGATCAGGGAAAAGCACCTCTTAGAAGGGGCAGCTGCAGGAACCAAATCCAGGGGAATGTAACACCATGAACAATAGTTATAGCAACATGTTAGTCAGACTGGATTAGAAAGATTTCAGTTATGAAAGCAATTTTTTTTAAAAGGAATTAATTTTCTCATGTATCTGAAAAATTCAGAGGTACACTAACTTTAGGCATGGCTGGATTCAGGTACTCAAACCATGTGATCAAGAAGAGATTTCTTTCCATGTCTCAGCTCTGTTTCTCTTGTTGTCCCCATCTTTGGGCAAGGGGGCCATTCTCTCTTGTGGTGATGAAAGTGTTCTCTGAAACTCTAGGCTTTGCAACTTGAACATAGAGTGCCTCTTTCTCCATAGTCCTGGCCAAAACTCCAGAGCTGACTCTTATTGGCTCATTTTGGGTCATGTGCCCATGAACCTAGAGGTATGGAATGCTCTGATTGGCTAGGTTTGTACATGAGCCCTCCCTTCTAGTAAGGGAGGACAGCCCCACTTGAACTGCCTGTGTGGGAGGAGGTTCCCCAATGGTCCCTGAACAGCAAATACAACATCACTCCTGGATCTTCATTACCCTGTGGCTTTGAAGATGATAAGATGTAGGACCCCATAGTAGGCCAGACACAAGACCAGTGAAATCCAGGCAGCCATTTGACAGACTGTGATGGAGCACCTACTATGTACCAGGCAGTGTCCTTGGTGCTGAGAATATTTGGTAAATAAGACAGACCTGGTTACCACCCTCAGTAGCTCACATTCTAATGAAGAGTACTGATAATAATCAATGAAACATTAAATAAGCAGGATTATTTTAGACAGTGTTAAGTTCTATGAAGAGCATGAAACAGGACAAAATGGAGGAAAGTGACCAGGAAGGGGGCTGGTTTAGGTTGAGTGGCCAAGAAAGGTTTTTCTGAGTAGGTGACATCTGAGCAGAGACCTACCTGGCAAGAAGGAGCCAGCCATGGGATGCTCCAGGAAAAGGATGGTCCAGTCAGTGGAACAGCAGATTCTAAGGCTTTGAGCTGGGAATGAATTTGGGGTGTTCTAGGCATAGCCAGGAAGCGGGTGTGAGCGGAGGGTAGAAGGTGAGGAGGAGGTGAAGTCAGACAGGTGAGAAGTGGCCTGACCTCAGAGGGCCGTAGAGGCAGTCTGGACCTTATTCTGGACAGAATGGGGCAACCATTGGAGAGTTTTTAACATAAGAGTGATGTGGTCTGATTCATGATTTTCAGAAATCACTTTGACCACTTTGTGGAAATAGTGAAGGTGTGGACAGGTCACAGCTGGCAAAGGCCTCCCCAGAGAACCATCCAGCTTTGCAGGGTGCTGTCTGGAATGTACTGCTATAGGCTACAGAGAGCCCATGGGAAGTTTGAGCAGGGGAGTGACACATCCTGGGTTCCTGAATGATTGCTCATCCTTATCCTGAGGGGCTCTGCAAATCAGAAGTCAGCTGAGGTGTTGGGGAGAGGAAGAGGGGGTAACCTTCCCCCCTTCCTACCTCCCCCCCCCCCAGTTGTCTCCAGAGGCCCAGCCCAGGTGGGAGGGAAAGGGGAACACTGGGTTTCAGGCTCTGGAATATATTATCCCTGTGGTACAGCTGGGGACACTGAAGCTCAGGGTGGGAGGGAGTGCTCAGTTATGGAGGGGATGGATTAGAGTTCTTCATTACAGACCCTGCCAGTCGGCTCCCTGGTGTTCTCTGTGATGGCCAAGGACCCGGACACGGGGTCTGCAGGAGCCGTGGTGTACTCCATACAGGCGGTGAGCGTTGGCAAGTCCCTGGGAGTATAGGTCCCACTGCCCCTCATAGCCACCAGGGGGCAGCATCTCCCACACAACCTGCAAGAACCTTGAGTGTCGGCTTGAGGACAGTGTCCTTGTGGTGGCCCAGCCCTAGCTCCCAAACCTTTCGCTGGCCCCTGTTGGACCTCACTTGGCCAAGCTGTGGACAGGACCCTCCTTCCCACCTCCTTGCCCAGGGCACTGTCTGGGCCCTTGCTGAGTTCATATCACACCGCCTGGTGGCCGACTGGAGATGTTCAGTGTCTTGTCCAAGGGGGTGTTCAGTTCTCCTGAAGACAAGTTTGCTAGTGATAGCTCCTGTTAACTGAGTGCCCATGATGTGCCTAGCACATACTTTACTTCATTTGACCCTTCTCTCAACCCACCGATGAAATATCTGAGCTCATTTCCCAGAGGCGAAAACAGGCTCAGAGAGGTTATGTGACCTGGTAAGAGTGGCAGAACTGGTCAAGAGCAGAGCCAGGATTTGAACCCAGGTCTCTCAGGGGGGAGCCTGGCCTGACCGTGCTCTGCCTTAGGTCATCCCTAGCACTGGAGACAGCCAGCACCTCTTCAGGATCTTGCCCAATGGCTCCATCATCCTCAATGGCAACCTCAGCTACAACAACAAAAGTGCCTTCTATCAGCTGGAGCTGGAGGCCTGCGTGAGTGGGGGCACAGACGGAGGGGTGCCGTGACCTGAGGCCTGGGCTCACAGGGACCTGTCTCCCCACAGGATTCAGGCGGCATATACAACAACAGCCTCATCACCCAGTGCTCCTCGCCTGTCTTCCTGTCCATCTCTGTGGTCGACCAGCCGGACCTGGACCCCCAATTTATCAGAGAGTTTTACTCAGCCTCTGTGGCTGAGGATGCACCCCAGGTGTGCTAGAGGACAAGGAGGGGGCCTGGGTGGGCCCAAGAGGCAAGGAAAGGGTCTGGGCCATTGAACCAGGTGGTTCTCTGCGCAGGGAACCTCAGTGCTGAAGGTGGAGGCTGTGGATAGTGACAGAGGCATCAATTCCCAGATGATCTACAGCATTTCCAGTGAGAATGGGGGTGTTCCCAGGCCAGGGGAGGGATGGGGGCTCTGCCAGAGCCACTGGAAGCAGCAGCTCCTACTGCCTGTCACTAGACTCCACAAGGCCCGGCTTGTTTGACATCAGGCCAGATGGGGTGATCACGGTCAGTGGTTCCCTGGACCGTGAGCAGCTGCTGGAGGAGGATGAAGAGGTGAAGGTGCAGGTCACGGTGAGTGAGGGCTCCACTGCCCCCTTTTGCACCCCAACTCTCAGCTTCTGGCCTTAAATCTCCCTTCTCTCTGAGCCTTTGTTCTCTGAGTGCTGCCCTTTGGCCTCTGCTCTGCTCTCAGGCCACCGAGACGCACCAAAACATCTACGGGCAAGATGCCAAGGTGAGCATATGGGTCACGCTGAGGGTGACAGATGTCAATGATCACAAACCCGAGTTTTACAACTGCAGCCTCCCAGCCTGCACCTTCACCCCCCAAGACACCCAAGTCAACTTCACTGGCTATGTTGATGAGCATGCCTCCACCCGCATCCCCATCGATGACCTCACCATGGTCGTGTACGACCCAGACAAGGCAGGTGCACCCAGACGAGGGGTGGTTGGGTGAGGGTGATGCTGGGAGATGACTGGGGGAGGGAGGTGGAGACTGACCCATAGAACGCGGTACTAAGATGCAAGGTGGGGAGGTGAGTGGTGGGTGTTGCTGGTGCTGATCATGAACAGTGGTAGAAAATTGGAGTTATTGGGCGATACTTGGAAATGTTGGGTTATGTTACGCTGATGGGTAGTCATGTGCTCAGGGCAATGCTAGGTGGTGGTGAAAAGAAAGGCAGTGTTGAGCGGAGGTTACTACCAGATACTACATAATGTTGAATGGAGTATAGTTTTCAGTGGTGTTGAGGAGGGGGTGGTGATGGGTGCTTGGTGAAGTTGAGGGGTGTTGGGCAGTATTGGATATTGGGGAAATGGCAGTGCTGAGCACAGAGTGATCTGAATGAGTGCTAAGTTAGAGAGTATTCTTAAGTGGAAGTTGAGCGGGGTGGTGTTGAGCAAGGAATACCTATGGATGGTATTTGGTAGTATTGGGTGATATTGAGTTGATACAAAATGTGGATGGGAGGATGGCACTGGGTGGTGGTGGGTGGGGAGATGTGTTGAGTTAGTGGCTGGTGTTGAGTAGAGCGGAGGGGGTGTGGGATGGAGGGTGCTATGGGTAATGGGGTGATGTTGGGCATTACTGGTATTTGGTGTTGGTACGGGTGGTGGAGCATGTTGAGTGGGAGCTCGTAAGCAAGACTCAGTAACGTCTCCTGGGAGTGAGGGGAATGTGTCCAGGCTCTGTCTCTCCAGCCCAAGCCAGGAGTCCAGGTACCTAGAGATGTCTTCTTCTGATGAGCTCACATTTGCAGGGAGTGCACAACCCAGCTTCCCCAGGGCCCTCTTGCCTCAGTGTTTTGAGAGCCCCCCACCAATGCCCCACCTATGGGACTTCAGAAGTCTGGGCTTCCTGAGGCAGGAGCCTATGGGCAGGGATTACAGGCAAGATACAGCTTGGTGCATTGTAGGAGGTGGGGGCTCTGCTCTACTATATGCCCAACTCTACAGGGCAGCAATGGCACCTTCCTGCTGTCCACGAGGGGCCCCGATGCCGAAGCCTTCAGTGTCTCCCCTGAGCGGGCAGCGGGCTCAGTGGATGTGCAGGTGCTTGTGAGAGCTCCCGCTCTGGTGGACTACGAGAGGCAGACAGTGATGCTGGTGCAGGTGAGGGGTGCTCTGGGGTGCCGGGGAGTGCGGTCCATGGGTGCTCTGGTCCCAATGCTGCTGCTCTTCCCTTGTCTTCAGGTCGTGGCCACTGATTCAGTCAGTGGAAACTCCTCCATTGCCCTGGTGACCATCCACATTAGGGATGTTAATGACCACAGACCCACATTCACCCACAGCTTGTACAACCTCAGTGTCTCGGAGAACAGTCCAGACGGCACTGTGGTCACCAACAGCATCCATGTGAGTGATGGGGACCTGAGTGGGCTGGGCCAGGAGAGACATGGAGAAGGGCAGACCTGGGGACCGTGACCCTGCCATGTCTCTGTGTCACCTGATGTCATCACGTCCTAGCCAGTGTGTACACATATGCGTGGGGAGTCTATTTGTGAATCTCAGTGTGTTAGGGGTTCTCCCTTTGTGTCAAGAAGCAGGACAGCCCTGTCCCCATCAGTTGCATAGCTGACAGGGAGTGACATCATTTCCAAACAGTGTCCCATTGTCTAACTCTCTGCTCACAGGCCTTCGACCCTGACACGGGTGATGGGGGCCGCATCACCTACAGCCTGCTTCCGGGGAACGGGTAAGGTCTCAGCATGGGCAGGGGGCAGGTGGATGAGCGGGACCCGGGCCCGCCTCTCTGCCTCCCAGTGGGGCTATTGTAGGTGGGTAACAAATAGGATACCAGGTTACATTCCAATTTCAGATTAACGACAAATAATTTGTTTAGAATAAGTAGATTGCAAATATTGCCTGGGACATACTGAAATATTTTTCATTGCTTATCTGAAATTCAAATTTAAGTGGGCATCCTATATTTTTGTTTGCTCACTCTGGCCACCCTGTGCAGGGCAGACGTCTTTGAGGTGGATCCAGACTCAGGGACAGTGACAGTGAGGAACAGCGAGCTATTGGACCGTGAGAAGCAGGCTGTGTACTACCTCACGCTGCAGGCCACAGACGGCGGGAACATGTCGACCTCCACCACACTGCATATCATCCTGCTGGATGTCAATGACAACCCGCCTGTGGTCACCGGCTCCTACAACATCTTTGTCCAGGAGGAGGAGGGCAATGTCTTTGTGACCATCCAGGTGCGAGCCGGCCTGGACCTGGCAGGTGGAACAGGGACAAGGGACCAAGCCTGGCTCTGTAGTCATGCCAGCCCTGAGATGGAATCTGGGCTCTCCTCTGTGGTCTTGAGAAAGCTAATCTGTCTCTCCGGACCTCCGTCTCCTCTTTGGAAAATGAGGACAATTGTGGCCACTAGAGAATAATGAGATAATGCATTCAGAGTGCTCAGTGTAAAGCCTAGCATAGAGCAAGCCCTCAAAAACATATAGTTCTTTTTAATTTCAGCCCCCGTTTCATTCCAAAAGGGACTTGAGGTGATTTTGATTAAAAGTAAGGTAAAAATGGGGGAAATAAGGAAAAAGAGAAAATAAGAATGGTATTGCTAATGGGCACAAAGGTAAAGTTAGAACCCAGAGCCACACAATTGCTAAGAGTGGGCTGAAAATTCAGTTCTGAGCTCCCTGATGGCCAATGCAAAACAGGAAATATCAGTGGCTAGGTTCACAGAGTCTATGAGATAAAAACCCACTGTTGGCTCCAAAGAAACATCAGAGACCAACATCTCCCCTGAGTCATCTGAAAGGGGGTCTTGTAAGAAGCGGAAAGAAACCAGGTCCTCAGAATGACAATCATGTGGCCACAGAATGCTCTCGTATTTCTGGGGCTGTGTGGTTTCCAGGGCACATTCCCACCTCTGGTGTCTCGACTGACTTGTGAAGCAGATGCTGTAATGATCCCCATTTCACAGAAGGAGAAAACTGAGGCTCAGAGAAGTTCAGTGACTTTTGGGGGCTTGCACAGCGAGTAAGTGGCATCCCTGGAGCCAGAGCTCAGACCTCTCTGCCCTGAAACCTGAGCCTTTTCTTCTTTTTCCTTGATAACTTCTCACTCTGCTCTGTGAGCTCCGTGGGGCAGGAACATTTCAGACCTGCTGCTGTAACCACGGTGCCCGGCGTTAGCCCCGAGAAGCACTTGGTGAATTAACTGGCCCAAATTCAAAGTGCTGAGGGGTGAACAGACAGGGTCAGGCTTCTGGAGCAAACATCTCTGGCTGCCTGTACAGGAGGCATTTAATAACCAAGTCCCAGTGGAGCTGAGATGAAAGAGCTGAAGGTGGGGGATGGGCAAGGAGGAAGACTTGCTTCCAAGTCAGAGTAGCCCAGCCCTGGATTCAAAGCCCCTTTGCTGGGCCCCAGGTCCTCTCAGATGAATCCACCATATTTCTGCAGGTGCCTCTCAGTTAGGGGAGGGTGCCAGAGAGTCACCCAAGGGTGTCACCCGTGCTGTGTTAAAGACAGCACAGGGGACGTAGAGGCCCCGGGCAATCACCAACCTGGCCTGGAGTCAGGCAGAGAGGCGTAGAAGGCATTGGGGTGAGGGGAAGGCATATGCAAAGGACTGAAGGAACCTGCTGCATTCTCCATGCTGGATCACCCCGAAGGCAAACCAAGCACATGTGTTCAGGACCCTGGCGGGACAGGAACACACTCACATGTACACACACGAATTGGGTGAAGAATCAACGGGTTAAAAAAAAAAAAACAGCACTGAAGTAGTCATTGTGGGAAAATCAGAAACTGGTTGGACTTCACACTTATTTTATACTTGTTTGTTTTTGAATTTTGTTACTTTTTTCGTTTTTTAATATTTATTTATTTTTGAGAGAGAGACAGAGACAGAGACAGAGAGCAAGTAGGGGAGGGGCAGAGAGAGAGGGAGACGCAGTATCGGAAGCAGCCCCCAGGCTCCGAGCTGTCAGCGCAGAGCCCAATGCGGGGTTTGAGCTCACCAACCGCGAGATCGTGACCTGAGCCAAAGTCGGACGCTTAACCGACTGAGCCACCCAGACACCCCTGTTTTTGAATTTTGAATAGCTATAACATACTCTCCACTAGAATTTCAGCTCCATGAGGGAATTGCCTTGATCATGGCTCTTGATTGTCCAGTGCCTAGAACAGGGCTGGGCACACGGTAGGTAGGCAGGAAATATTTGTGGGGCAAATGATTGACATCAGGAGCTTAAGACCTCAGAACTCTTGCAAGCTGTTGATCTGACCCTCTGACGGAAGACTGAGGCTGAGAGATTAGCCAGCGTCCCACTGGCTTTAGGCCTAATTATTGCCCTTGAGTGCCAGTGCTGGAGGGGGAGGCCAGCTGCAGAAGGGGGGCTGGGGAGCATCTGGGAGCTGATGGCCCAATGCTGGTTATCCGCACAGGCTCATGACAACGACCAGCCAGACACCAACAACAGCCATCTGCATTTCAGCCTGCTGCCTGGCCCCTACAGCCACAACTTCTCAGTGGACCCTGATAAAGGGATCCTCAGAAACCTGGGGCCCCTGGACCGAGAGGCCATTGAGCCTGCCCTGGGGGGCCGAATTGTGCTGACCGTGCTTGTGGCTGACTGTGGTGTGCCTGTCCTCAGCACTGAAGTCAATATCACCATCAACGTGGAGGTAAGGCCTGGCTCGGCCATAGGAGGGGTGCCAGGGTGGGCCCTGTGTTGGGGAGCTCATTGCGTACGGCCAGCATCCCACCCCTCCAACTTGAGTCACATTGCTGCCCTTTGCAGTATGGTGGGCAAGAGAGGTCTGGAACCAGGCTGCCTGGGTTAGAATTCTGGCTCCGTTGTGTGGCCTTAGACAATCACTCAAACTCCCTGTGCCTTCATGTTCCTTATCTGTAAAATGGTGATAAAAACAACCTAAAGTGAGTTAGCGAATGGAAAGGGCTTTGAAGAGTGCCTGACCCAAGGAAGGTACTCCGTGAATACAGTTGGGTCCCCCTTATCCACGGTTTCGCTTTCCTCAGTTCCAGTGACCCGCAGTCAATAGCGTCCCCAAAGCAGATGATCCTTCTGACACATGATCAGGAGGTCAGTAGCTACCCACCGCTACATCACTACGCCCATGTCATCCACCTCACTTCATGTCATCACATGGGCATTTCATCATCTCACAGCCTCACAGGAAGAAGGATGAGTAGAGGACAAAAGGCTATTTTGAGAGAGAGAAAGAGACCACATTCGCATTATCAGTTATCACAGTATATTGTTATAGTTGTTCCATTTTATTATCAGCTATTGTTCACCTCTTTCTGTGCCTGATTTATATATTAAACCCTATCATAGGTACATACGTATAGGAAATAACACAGTACATATAGGGTTTGGTACCATCTGCCGTTTCAGGCATCCTCTGGGGCTCCTGGAATGTTTCTCCCACAGATAAGGCAGGAACTACTCACTGTATTGGCTCTAATTATCACTCACAAAGTTCTACCTGAAACTCTCCTATCTCCTCACCACTGCTCCGGGGTAAACAGAAGGGACGAAAATCAGCATTTATGGGGTTTCCATCACACCTGCAAGGTAGGATGGTTATTACCATTTTACTGATCAAGAAACTGAGGCACAGAGGTGGCGTAGCTTGCCTAGGGTCGCAGAATCGGGTTTTGAACCCAGTCTCTCTGGTTCTAAGGCCGCCACCAGCCCACAGGGCACCTTCCTTCAGAAAAGTGTTGTAACAAATGTGCACCTCTACAATGTCCGTGATGGGTTTGGCGCCCCCTAGGGCTGTGCGATGCACAGTCCGCAGCATCCCACAGAGCAGCCCTGTGTCCCACTGGGTCGGGATGCACTGCTTTCCTACAAGGACCAGAGTGAGACCTCGGGGAACATGGAGGAACAGAAGCCAAATTAGGACTTGCCAGCTTGTTCAGCTGTCCTTGGGGTGAAGTAGGTCACGAAGAAGGAAGCAAGCAGAATTGCATTAGCTGAGCAAGTAGGTCCTTTCACACCCATGAACTAGTCCTCATAACAGCCCCTAGACTGGGCACTACGACCCATCTTGCAGAATGAAAACACTGAGGCCCAGAGAAGTCAAAGTCATGCGTGAAGCCGAGGGGGAGCTGGATTTGACTCAGAGCTGTGCTCTTAGCGACCCCTGCGACTTCGGAGGCAGCTGGCCGTGTGCATTGAGCCAGCAATGCCATTCTGGGAAATCACCCCCAGAAAATACATCTAGTTAAGGGGGACATGGCTTTGTTTTCAAAGGTGTCTGTTGAACCATTATTTTAAAAAAGCTAAAAGCAAAAGCAGACACTTGTGGGCCACCTCGGGGAAGGGCTGGAAAAGCCAAGGGCACCCCCCCCCCCCAACACACACCAGTGTTTGGGAAGGAAGCTCTGTGCTGTAACAACAGTGGCAGCATTTGTAGGTGTGAGTGGCCAGGGCCAGAGAAGGAAGGTGAGAACAGAAAACAGTGGGCATCTGGGGGCAGGACCAGGTCTAAGCCCTGGCAGGTACCCTGAACTCAGCTCTGCCTGAGCACAGGAGCGAGTGTCCTGGGGTTGGCTGAGGGCAGGAGGGACGGGAGAAAAGACGTGACAAGGGAAAGCTTGGGCTGCAGGGCCTTTGTGGAAACAGTGGCATTGGTGCCAACACAATAAATCCAAGAGATGGGGAGTCGAGCTGGGCCAGCAGGGACACTGATGGGGGTACTCAACCACCCTTCTGGAAGGCAGGGTCTAAGGTGGCTCTGAGCTGTGGTCAGAGAAACAAGAAGGAGGTGGGGCTCCCTGAAATCGTAGAACTAACTTCAGAGGTCCCGCGACCGGTCTGTGAGCCCCAGGTGTGCGCTCTGGGCTAGCTCCGTCCTCTCAAAGGCCCTTTTCTCATCTGCAAAGCAGACGGTGATCTCTGAGGAGATGCTGACAGCCTCTGTGCCTTGGGTCAGAGGAAGCACCGATTTCTCAGATGGGCTCGGGGGAGGCCGAACTGTGGGTGCTCCTGAGGTCCCTGGGCTCAGAACTACCTCTGCCCACAGGACATCAATGACAATCTGCCCGTCTTCAACCAGTCCATCTATTCCTTCTCGGTGAAGGAGAGGGACCCAGGTAAGTCCTTCCTGGGTCAGGCCAGGCACTGGGGCTGGGGCCCAGTGAGGCATCTGGTCCCCCCAGGGTGCAGTTGAGGGAGGTGAGAGCAGATGAAGCCGCCGATGCCTGGGCCAGGGGTCCCTGTGAACTCTGCCCTCACCCACAGGAGAGCTGGTGGGCGTGCTGAAGGCCTGGGATGCGGATCAGACGGAAGCCAACAACCGCATCAGCTTCAGTCTTTCAGGGAGTGGTGCCAACAACTTTGTGCTCCAAGGCTGGATGCAGGAGGCTGGGTGGGCTGAGGGCCGCCTCTGGCTGCCCTCGGATGTGAGTCTGGACTACGAGACACAGCCCTTCTTCAATCTGACAGTGAGTGCTGAGAACCCAGACCCCCACGGGAGAGAGGCCACAGCAGAAATCCTTGTGGCTGTGGAGGATGTGAATGATGAACCGCCCACTCTGGACTCAGCCTCACTCCGGGGCGTCCGTGTGGCTGAGAATGGCTCGCAGCGTGGCCTGGTGGCTGAGGTGGTTGCTCGCGATGTGGATACCATGGCCCAGCTGGAGATACAGCTTGTGAACGTCATCTGCACCAAGGCCGGGGTCAACGTGGGCAGCCTGTGCCGTGGCTGGTTCTCTGTGTCGGCCAATGGCTCTGTGTTCATCAATCAGAGTGAGGCCATTGACTATGAGACCTGTGACCTGGTCACCCTAGTCGTGCGGGCCTGTGACCTCACAACGGACCTCCGCTTCCAGGCCTACAGTGACAATGGTGAGGTGGCCTGGCAGGCTGCGGCATAGCAGCCATGGGCTGGGACCTACAAGGTCAGGGGTCGAATTCTGGCTCCAGCCCTTATCAGCTGTGTCAGTGGGAAAGTTGTGACACCTCCTTAAGCCTCAGTTTACCCATCTGTCAAGTGGACTTGGGTAGTAGGTTGGCTGTACAGATTAAAAGAAAACACGCGTGTAAAATAATAATGCTATTATTCTGTGAGGCAGTGTAAAGGAAGGAACATGCTTCAGAGTGCTCGTATCCTGCCTTTGATTATGATAGCAATAATAACCACATTAAGAGCTAGCATATTTTGAGAACTTGCTATAGCCAAGAGCTATGCCAAGCACCTTATAAGCATTTCCTTATGTTATTCCCACACAACCGTGGGGTAGGTGATCCCTATCTAATTTTATAGATGAGGAAACTGAGGCACACAGCGGCCAGTTCAATAACCTAGCTTACACAGCTAGCAAGTGTCAGGACAATGTTGGGGTCAGGTGGGACATATCCAGGCTGGGCTCAATCCTGGCCTGATGCTCTTGCTGGATGACCTTGGACAACTTGCTTACCTTCTCTGAAGTATGGGGAGGATACACCCTGCCACAAAGGCCAGAGGAGACTGAGTGGACACCTCAGGTCAAAAGCAGGGGAGGGGGCTGAGAATGGGAGATGCATGGAGGGAGGCAGCTGGGAGTGTGCCTGAGGCCCAGGCTTTCTGGGTCAGGCCTTTGCCTAGAGACCAGAACGAGCCAACCTTGTTCCTCTAGGAAGCCTCGCCATCACCATCGAGGACACGAATGATAATAAACCCTATTTTCTGCCTGACAATAAGACTTTTGGTAAGCAGTCAGCCTTTCCCTCCATATTCTGCTAGAATTACCTTTAGGTAGCTCCCATAGACCCTCCTCAGGCCCCAAGTGGACCCTCAGAAAGAAAGAAAGGTCCCCAATCCTGCCTCTTTCCCAGGATTTCAAAAGGAGGGGGGATCTGAGTTTTTATCCCAGGTCTGCCCCAACTCATATCTGACCCTGGGCCAGTCCCTCCCTCCCTCCCTGGGCCTCAGTTTCCTCATTATCTGCACACTGGGAGGTGGATGAGCTGCTAACTAATGGCTCAGAGGCCATTGTAATGGGGGTTTCTGGTGACAAAGAGGTCGAGGGAAAGTTTGGGGGAATGAGTTCTGAGCTGGGCTTGTGGTCAGCACCTCAGACAAGTGGGCAAGGGCCCTGACTCCACTGACCCTTTCTTGTCCACATTTGTAGTTATCATCCCAGAACTTGTGGTGCCCAACCAGCAGGTGGCTTCTGTCCAGGTAAGTCCTTGGCTCCCGCCTTTGTCCATCACGTTAGCCCCAGGAGACACAGGACCAAGGCCTTCAGGCCTTTCAGCTGCCCCTAAAATGTTTTAACACTAGAGAGGAAATTTGTTGGCTCCAACACATGAAGAGAAAACCCCAGGAGGGAAACAAACACATGCCTGATTGATATGATTCAACTCCATTAATTGTTATTTAGTTTTTATAAAAATTTTCATGACCATAAAAACCATTTGCAGGCCAGATTTTTTTCACTACGCCAGAATTCTTGAGCAATACGGAGAAATCATAGCAACTGTAAATTAAATGAGCTCCTTGGAGATAAGTAATTTTCAGAGTAAAATTATAAACATACTTTCAGCGTTTTTATGGTGTTGGATGTGGGTGTGTTTGTTAGAGGGTGCCGGCCACGCCTCACAGAAGGCTGAGACCTCCCACACAGCCCTGGGGACCAGGCCTGCTCGGGCCTCTTACCGACCCGGGGAGCTGCCTGCCTTTCTGGAGCTCAGTTTCCTTCCTGGGCAAGAAGCTGGCAGTTCCCAGCAGTAGTCTTGGGGTTAACAGATGAGTGGTATGCCTGTGCCAGTCCCTGGGCTGTGGAAAGCGCAAGGGTGTTGGAGATGGCTGGGCCTGACCTTCCCTACTTCGAGCTGGGCCTTCAGCAGCACAGCGTCTCTCTCAGAGCGCTGGTTTCTTCTCACAAAATGGGGATAGTAATTCTCCCTCTCCAGGTTCTTTCAAGCCTTAAAGAGTCTTCAAATCTTCAGCCGGTTGCAGTCCAATGTCATGAGTCTGGCCATAACTTTGACCCGTTTTCTTTAAATTGGCTCTTTTTTGAAACATAAACACCAGTTTTGGCTTCGTTCTGAACAGTAGGCTCATGGTCTGTATGTTGGTATATTTTTCTCTAAAGGCGGTAGAATGAATAAGAATGTTTGTGCCCTCACCTCCGCTTTCATGGCCTACTAGGGGAATGTGTACCAATGTCGGTAAATACGGAAATGAGGGGTCTAAGGGAAGGTGCCTGGCACACAGTAGCTACTCAGGAAATTTGAGTGTCCTTGTGCTTGTGTGTGTGTGTGTGTGTGTGTGTGTGTGTGGCAGTGGGTGAGGGGAAGCAAGGCAGGATTTCCACATGGGAAGGGCTTTGGGCAGTGACTGGATGAGTTAGGGGGCCAGAAGCAGGGACTTGTCCAAACCTGGATTTGCAGAGCAAGAACATTGCCTAAAATGTTTGCTTAGTGGAGGTGGCCTGGAGAAGGCTGATGGAGATAATGGGACCGGTCTCCCAGGCCATCTTAGCTGCTGAGTCCTGCTGGGGGTGGAGGGGTGCCTAGCCTGGCTCCCAGGTGCCATCCACTCTTTCTCCCAGGCCAAAGACGATGACTCAGGGAACAACGGGGCCATCCTGTTCTCCATCTTCCAAGTGGATTTCATCGCCAAGGATGGGACCACGACCCCTTTCCAGGGCTTCTTCCGGGTCTCCACCTCATTGGAGGCCAATGTGTTCATTGGCAACATTGAGTAACTGTGGGCAGCCCCTGGATGGGGGGGGGGGACCCAAGGGAGGGCCTCAAGACAGTGAGTTCCTCATCCTAGCAGGTACATAACTAGGTTCCAGAGGACTTCAGTTGGGTCCCAAGACCAAGCTGTGCTCTTCCGTCTCCAATAGGCTGGTGACCAACCTCGATTCCACCCTCCAAGGCACCTACCAAGTGACAGTCGAGGCCCGGGACAGACCTTCTGTGGGTCCTGCTCAGGAGGCCATTATCACCCTGAATGTGAGTGTTTGGCCCTGCCTCTAGTGCCCTCTGCCTGCTCCCAGGTCCCTCGTGCCTCGTCGTCACCATGCCTTCCTCCTGTAGCTCTTCACTGTGGACCAAAGTTACCGTGTAAGGTTGCAGTTCTCCGTGAACAAGGAGGAGGTGGGCGCCAACATGGAAGAGATTACAGCGTAGGTCTGGGGCATCCAGAGGGGCCTGTGGGGAAGAACAGGGCCTGGGAGTCTGATCCCTGACAGGACCTGGATGGAATGTACGTCGATTCTGTCCCTGACCTACCCCTGATTTTGTCTCTGTCTTTGATCCAGTACTTGTACCTGCAGTTCCTTTCTCAATGCTCCTAGAAGCCTAGGGTTGGCTGGGTAGAGAGAGGCCTAAATAGGGCCACCATGTACAGTTGTGAAGGCTGTGCATTGCACAAGGGCATTCTGCTTGCTAAGTCGTAAACCCAGCCCCAAAGGAAGGGGCTGCCTTGCCGGATTTGCAGAGGCGTTACCTGCTTAGCCAATGAAGCTGTCCAGAGAGGGTGCCCCTTTCTAATTAACACAATTCCTAATTCCACTGGCCACAGGCTGTACTAGGGCCCCTACCCCATGCCTCTGCGACATCTTCCCCCTTTGCAGGGCCCTCATTCAGGCCACCAGGACTACTGTCTACGTTGTGAGCATTCAGGACATAGAATCCGTGACTCGGTGAGTGCCCACAGTCCCAGTGGTTGGAGGACAAGAAGCAGCAGTATGAGGGACCTGCTGGGTGGTTCTGGGTTGTTTACTTTTCATCCCTGCCCCATTCCAGGGCCCGGGGCCGTTCCTACCTCGATGCCTATTTTGTCTTCTCGAATGGGTCTGCCCTGACACTTGATGAGCTGAGTGTGTGAGTGGGGCTGCCCTTGGGGTGGGCAAGAGGGTGAGCAGGAAGCCTGGGGATGCCAATGTCCCTCGGGCCTGAGTGGGGCTCTGTGGCCAGGATGATCCGGAATGACCAGGACTCCCTGACGCGGCTGCTGCAGCTGGGGCTGGTGGTGCTGGTGAGTGTCAGCATGGTGGAGGTAATGGGGGCATTGGGAGGGGGAATGTCAACCCACAACCTCCCTCATGCTTCTTCTCCAGGGCTCCCAGGAAAGCCAGGAGTCAGACCTGCCAAAGCTGCTCAGCAGTGTCATCATAGGATTGGGAGTGGCTTTGCTGCTGGTCATCGTGATCATGACTGTGGCCCTTGTGTGCACCCGGAAGAGGTATCGCTCCCATCACCCCTTCCGTCTTCAACCCCACCTTTCCCACCATCTAAGACATATGGTGGGTAGAAAGAGCTTGGGTGTAGGCATCTGGTATACCTGTATTTAATCCCCAGAGACCTGTCGTGACAACTTGGACAGCTCATCTCTCCCTCCCTAAGCCTCAGTTTCCGCATCTGCAGAATGAGCACAACACTAGATTCCTCAAAGCACACAAGGAAGCAGTGTGCATCTTGCAACCAGCAGGATGTCTGGCACATACTATCCATTTATAAATACTGCTTCTTTTCCCCTTTCCAATATATTTGGAGGCAGCAGCCACCTCTGGATTTGACTCCAGGTCTTGTCGCTGGCCAGCTGTGGCCTTTGGCAAATCATATCCTATCTCTGGCTCCTACTTGTACCCTCCGTACATAGAGCTAACACTCTCACCTGCCAGGGTTGTTGTGAAGTCACACTCGCAGGGCCTGCACTAGGCACACAGTGGGTGTGCAGGGAGAGTAGCGCCCCACCTCCTCCTGGTTCTCCACAGCTACCACCGAAAGCTTCGGGCTATGAAGGCTGCCAAAGAGGCCCGGAGGACAGCAGCAGGGGTGATGCCCTCAGCTTCTGCCATCCCTGGGACTAACATGTATACCACTGAGCGGTGAGCGGGGGTCAAAGGGTGGGTAAGAGGCCCCGTGCGGTGTCTGAGGCTCCCAACTGCTTAAACAGGCCTTCTCTCCAGGGCCAACCCTATGCTGAACCTCCCCACAAAGGATCTGAACTTCGAGTCCCTATCCTCCTCCAGTGACCTAGACCACATGAGGTGAGCAGTGGCCCGCACAGCCAGGCTGGTCGGTGGTGGTGGTGATGGAGGCAATGGTGGTTCTTGGCCACAGACAGGGAGGACTGGGGCTGCTAACTATGTGAGCCCCACCATCTCCCCCACAGCCTCAATTCCCTGGATGACAACTCTGTGGACCTGGAAAAGGACAAGCAGAAAACCAAGGCAAGATGGGGGATGAGTGGGTGCCTGGGGCTTCTGACTTGGGGTCCTTCTCTGAAGGGGCGGGGTTCAGGACAGAGCTGAAGGACCTGCTGATGACATGGGCATGTCCCTGCGCCAGGCCCCGGGAAGCCCCATGGCTTCGGAATGGGGTCCAATCCTTGCTCTTCTACTCCTTCGCCGTGACTCTGGGTGGGCGGCTTCCTTCTAGCTCTCAGTTTTCTCATCTGTAAATGGGGATGAGAACACTAACCATGTAGGACTTTGTGAGGATGAAGTTTGAGTGGGTTTAAAAAACCACCTGGCATGACACAAGTGCTAAAAAACCTGGTTCCCTCTGTTCATACCCTTTATATGAAAGCTGGCAGGGTGTAGGCTCGAATAATCAGCAGTGCCATCATTTGTTCAATAGACGAGTTGGTTCAATTAGAACCAATTAGGGAGTGCGCGCCATAATGAACTGCAGGTGGGACCCCGGGTGGGCTGTGTCCCTCTGACTGTGGCAGGAGATGCCGAATTCAACCAGAGGCAGCGATGGACAGGCTTTAGAGTCAAAACAACCAGTGATCCAAACCCTGCTCTGCCTCTTCCTGGCCATGCGATCCCTCTGAGCCTCAGCCATCTGTAAAGCGGGGTACGTGATCCCTCCCCCAGGGGGCTCCTGTGGGGACTTTAGGTCACAGACGGACTGTGCCCAGCACGGTGGCCTGCCTTGGGATGCAGGTGGCAGGTAGTGGACAGGACTGGCTCCTCGGCCCAGGACACAGGGCCTGGTGTTATTCAGGACTGGGAAGAACACCAAAGTGCTCCTCTGCCCGTGGATTGGGGCAAAGGCCAGAACAGACCCCCTTCAGGCCCACCCCTTCACCTGAGTGTGTCTGCACCACTAGGGGCTGTCGCCACCTCTGGGACACAGCCAGGAAACTGAGGCCCTAGGAGGAACAGGCGGGACCCCTGTAAAGGAGCCACCTGTCGTGGGCTTGAAGGCCCACTCCGCTAAGGACTGAGGAAATCACCCCATCTTGTCTCTGCCTTCACACCTTCCCTCCTTCTCCCCACAGAAGGAGCCCCTACACAGTCCAGTGGAGCTAGATACGGAACCCCTGGGTGCAGTGCTGTCAGGAAGGAAGGTGGACACAGATGGACAGCAGGAGCTCTCCTTCACCAATGCTGGCCTGGACACCACAGACCTGTGATGTCGCTGCCACAGGACCCAAGCTGCAGAACCCCACATGGCCCCCGCTCTTCCGTTGCACCTTGGAAGAGGTCTTGTCACCCCCAAATGACACCTACCCCTCCCTGAACACAACAATATATCTTGCTGCTCTGCCCCCCTTCTGCCTGTAGCCAATCACAGCTGACAACAGTTGGGGGAAATTTTTATTACCAATGTATATTGTGACAGTTTGTAGCCAAAAACTGTGGCTGGAGGGGTGGGGGGAAACGGGTATTGAGTGATCACAAGGGACTCGTGGGGCTCACAGCACAGGGGGGACGAGGGGTGGGAGAGGGCAGCCTTGAGAGGACAACTGGGGTTGTAGAATGAGCTCTCCGTCCTGCCCCCAATACCCAAGACCAGCTGTCAGGCTGCCTGGGACCCAAGACCTTCCACGAGCTTCTGTCTGTGATTCCCAGACCTGTCTGAGAGCCTCTGACCTTTCTGAGACTCTTAGAACTGTGCCCCCCCAGGGGCACCCCTGCAGCTGCCTTCCCCCTGTCAGGAATTGTGAACAAGTGTCCAGTGAGGGTGGAGATAGGGCTGGGGATGGGGCCAGGTGAGAGGGAGACAGGAATTGGGGATGACTACCAGCATGCAAGACATGCCCGGGGCCATGGGGGCCAGCCCACTGCATGGACACACACTCACGCTCTTCCAGGGGCCTCACATTTGGAGCCTTGCACACTCAGGGATCTCACACACCAATCCTTGCACACTTGGAGCTTTTGTACAGTCTCTCCTGTTCTGGGGACCGGGCGGCCACTGATGACTTCAGCCTACCAATCTGGACATCTCAGGAGCCTGCCTCAGCTCTCAGGGCTGGGCCTGCTGAGCAGGGCCCCGAGGTCACCCAGCGTGACCCGGAGGGAGTGGAGCTGAGAGCTGTAAGGGGACAGGAGGGTGGGTGTCAGGGCTGGGTTCGTGGTCTCATGACCACGAGGGGGCTGGGTAGCGAGGGTTCATTTGTGTGGCTGGCGGGGGAGGAGGCTGGAAAGAAAAGGATGAGAAGGCCCTAGAGGCTGCCCACCCCTCGTGGGCCTCCCGCCCGTCTAAGGGATCCCTTCTAGGAGCTTGGGGTCAAGAAGGGAACCTGAAAAGGTGGGAAACCCGGGCGTACGAAAGGGGAGGAGATCACTCGGCCGTGGGTCCGGCTCGGGAGCAGCACCGCGGGCGGCGCACACTCTGCAGCAGCGCGCGGAAGAGGCCAGGCGGGCGCTTGGCGGGACCCTCTGGGGGCGCGGCGCGCACTGAGCCCGCACGGCCGGGGCCCGGACGGGCGGCGGGCGGCGGTGCGGGCGCCCCTTGGCGGCCGTGCTCCTCGATCTGTCGCTCCAGATGCTTCTGGATGGCCATGCCCAGCACCTCCACCTCCATGGAGGCGCCGTACACCTCCCACGTCATGCCCTTTTCGTCCCAGCTCACGTCGCGCACGGGCTCGGCCGCCTCCTGGGGCGCCACGGCGGCTGCCAGTGCGGAGCCGGGCCGCACCCGCACTTCGGGGAAGGCGGGCGGCGCGGCGGGCGGCGCGGCTGCCTGCGGCGTCATGGGGCCGGTGGCCACCGAGCGCGTCTCTGCGGCGCCCAGCGACACCTGCAGGCCCGCGTCCCGGCGCGAGGGCGGCCTGGGCGCGGGGCTGGGCGCGCGAGGCGCCGCCTGGAAGCTGAAGGCCGGGCCTCCCGCGCCGTCCTGCGGAGACATGGGGCTCACGGCCACCGACACGCAGGCCTGTGCGCCCGCCTGCGTGCCCGCGTCCTCGCGCGGCGGCGGGGCGCTGGCCTCCCACGACGGCGCCTTAGTGAAGTTGTCGCGAGTCCGTGGCCCCACCGGGGGCCCTGCGGCCTCTGGGCCGGGGCTTCTCTCGGTCGCAGCGACCTTCGGGTCTTTCTGGCCTGGGCTGGAGACCGCTGTGCTGGGCGCTGGCTCCAGGAGGCCTCCGCCGCTACCGGCACCCGCGGGAGAAGCGCCTGGGCCGCAGGGTTTGCCATCTGACTGCCTGGAAGAGGAGGCCTCCGCCTTCTCCAGAGGCAGGGAGCCCAACTTCCCGGAGGATGAGGGCTCTGCTTTGCTTGGAGCGTTGGCCTTCCCCAGGACCGCAGGCTCCACTTTCCCAGAGGCAATAGGGTCTGCTTTTCCTGAGGATTCTGGCTCCCCTTTCTCCAAAGCCAGTGGCTTTTCCTTCTGCAGAGATGCAGCCTCTGCTTTTTCCGCAGGGCCCTCCTGCCCAAGGGGCTTTGTTTCTGCTTTGCCCTCAGACTTGGGTTCTGCCTTCCCCGAGGCCCGGGTATCCACCTTTACAGAGTTCATAGGATTCCCCTTTTCTGGAGGCACAGGATCCACCTTTTCCTCTGGCACAGTTTCTGCTTTTCCCAAGGATGCCAGGACAGTTTTTTCTAGAGTCATGGGGTCCCCTTTTCCTGAAGACACAGAGTCCAGTTCCCCAGGGGGAATAGTTTCTGCCTTCCCTCTGTTCACAGTGTCTGCCTTGCCCAAGGCCAGGGGATCAGCCTTCCCTGAGGCTGTGGGACCCACCATTCCAGAGGCCATAGGACCTGCCTTCTCTGAGGACAGTGGATCTGCTTCCCCCCCAGTCACTGCCTCGCCTTTTACAGAGGATGAGAGTCCTGCTGTCCCCACGAACTTGGGAGTCTCTGGACCTGAGGGCACTGGGTCTATTCTTCCTTTCGATTCAGGGTTCACTTTTCCAGAAGATGCTGTTTTTGTATTTCCCAGAGAAATGGGGTCCACCTTTGTGGAGGATACTGGGTCCTCCTTTTGTGATGATACGGTCTCTGTCTTTCCCATGGACATTGGCTCTGCCTGCCCGGGAGACAAGGGCTCTGGCTTTCCTGAGGACACAGGCTCCACCTTCCCCAAAGAAACCGGTCCCACCCTGCCTGAAGACACAGGATCCATATTTTTCAAAGATGTGGGTTCCATCTTTCCTGAAAATACAGGACCCATCTGCCCAGCAGACATAGTTTTTATCACTCTCGTCGACATGGAATCTTCCTTTCCTGAGGAGGCAGGATCCACCTTCCCCAGGAACTGAGGGTCCTCTTTTGTGGGGGACACAATTTCTGTATTTCCCATAGATGCAGGATCTGTCATCCCCAAGCGAGTAGGATCCATCCTTCCTGAGGACCCCAGAGCTACTATTCCAGGGGATACAGGCTCAGTTTTGCCTGATGACCCTGGAGTCAGTGTTCCCAAAGACCCAGGGTCTGTCTTTTCTGAAGATGCAGCATCTGCGTTTAGCAAGGACACAGGATCCATCTTTCTTGAGGGCCCAGGATCTTTCTTTCTCAAGGACACAAGATCTGCCTTTCTCACAGATGCAGAAGCCACCTCTCTTGAGGCCACAGGAAGCTCTTTTCCTGAATACCTGGGCTCCTCCTTTCTTGGGAACTCAGGATCCACTTTGGTAGCAGATACAGGATCCTCCTTCCCTGGGGACACTGTATCCACCTTGTCAGAACACACAGGATCTACCTTTCCCAAGGATCCAGGATCCTCCTTTCTTGGGGTCACAGGGTCCATCCTTCTAGGAGCCACAGGATCCCCTTTTCCCAAGACTGCAGGCTCTGTTTTTACTATAAACATGGATTCTGACTTTCTCAAGGGCCCAGCATCTTCCTCTCCCATGGAAGTGGAATCTGCCTGCTTTGAAGACTTGGATTCCATCTTCTCTAAAAACACAGGATTTCTATTCTCCAAGGATGAGAGATCAGTGTTCACTGAGGACACAGGGTCTGGCTTCCCAGAAAAGGTGGTTTCTTGTGTCCCTGAGATCAAGGCTCCATGTGCCCCCAATGTCTCCTTGGTGGCTGCCTCTTGGGGAGGGATGCAGGTCAGGGAGGGGCAGGCCAAGCTCCTGCCAGGGCCCTCAGAACAGGAGGCCCCTTCCCCAGCCCCAATGGGGCTGCTGTGTCTAGAGTCCATGCCTGGGCTTTGGGTAGGGGTGTGCCTCAGGAGTGCAGGGCTGGCCTTTTGCTGGGAGGGGCAGGAGTCCCTCATGGCTGGGTTCCCAGCCCCCAGGCTCCCATCCTGTGGGCAGCAGAGGGCTGTGGGCTGAGGTGCTGGGGGGCTGGAGTTCTTTCAAAGAAGCTGGAGCCAGGCTGGGTCTTCAGCACTGCCCAACTGCCCTCGTGACCATACCTGTGCCCCAGGCTGCTATCTGGTTCTGAAACACAGAGAAAACAGACTCAGACTCAGGACGACCTAGTGGGGAGGAGTCTCTATATTCTCCTTCCCACCTGTCTTCTAGCAGCTGGGCCTCCTCTGGGTTCTCTGCCCCCATCTGGTCCACTCCTGTCCCACCATATCATTCCCCTGCTTCTCTGCTCCCAGTGGCCCTCTGGATAAAGGTCAGACTTCTTAAAATGGCATTCAAGGCCTTTCGCAACTAACTTTTCAGCTTATGTACCATCACCCATGCAGCACGCACCCTTCATCTACCTCGTCAGCCCACCCCGGGCAGCATGCTACCTAGAAGTTACGCTTTTGTCTTCCAGACCATGAGTCACAAACTCTGATGCCATAGGGGCCAGGCAGGTAATTTAAGTGAGGGGAGCAGGCTGGATAGAAAACAATAGGAAATGGTGGGGAAAGGGACAAACCAGAGAGTGCATGCCCTGTCTGAAGTGGGGGCCACTACTCCACCAGCCAAGGACTGCTTTGGAGAAGTACATCCTGGTAGTATCAGTGAGCAGCGGGAAATCCAGAAGTTTAATGTAAAATACCCTAATTCAAGGTTAAAAAAGAAAAACAACACTATGTGGGTCAAACAAAACACGTCTGTAGCCCACCAGTTTGGGTCTGTGTAGGCCCTGGGGAGACGTGAATGGTTTATCGTTGAGGGACATAGTCTGAAATGTGTGCTTTCAAAGACTGCTCTGGGGTGGAGGCTGGAGGAGAGGGGTTAGCCAATCATTCTTTAATCTCTCATCCTTCCAATTCTTCATTCATTCCACCCAGCCCTTCTCTGCAATAATCTAGAGAGCTGGTACAGTAAAGGTCCCAGGGAAAGAGAGTTGGCAGAATTGAGCAATCTTGGGGAAAACTGACAAGAGCCAGCCAGCTGTAGGAGGCGACAGTAGGGGCGACCCTCAGGATTCTGGCCAGGGTGGGGGTGTGTGTGTGAGCCAGGAGATCTGGGGGAAAACAGAGTTGTGTTTTAGACAAGCTGAGCGTGTGGTGTCTGGGGGACATCCAGGGAGAGGATCTGGCAGGCAGCTGGATCTGTGAGCAACTCTATCCCACTACATATCAGCAGCCAGAGTGAGCAGGGCACTGGGTCCCCCCCAGACCTGCTCTGCCTGACATCTTTCCCAAAGCCACCTCACTAATGCTCGGGTCAAAAGCCCTAGAGTCACCCTTGACTTTTCTCACACACCCCACATCCCATCCATCAGCAAAACATAATGGATCTCCCTTCAGAATATATCCAGAGTATCTCCTGAGCTAAACTCACACTATCTCCCACCTGGATTATCCTGGCTTTCTCCTTTGCTCCGAACAGTTCATTCTCAACACAGCAGCTGGAGGGATCTTAGCAAGATCCAAGGCAGATCATCCCTCTTCTGCTCAGAACCATGTAGTGTCTCCCCATCCTGTGTGAAGTAAAAGTAAATTCCTTACATGTCCCTGCATCTTCTGGCCCCATCACTGATCTTGGCCTTGTCTCCTACTACTCTTTTTTTTCTTAATTTTTAAAAATTTTTATTTATTTTGAGAGGACAGAGCCAGCATGAGTGAGGGCGGGGCAGAGAAAGAAGAAGAAGAGAGAAAGAGAATTCCAAGCAAGCTTCGAGCTGCCAGCACAGACCCCGATGTGGGGCCCAAACTCACGAAACCGTGAGATCATGACCTGAGCCAAAATGAAGAGTTGGATGCTCAACCGACTGAGCCACCCAGGCGCCCCCCTACTACTTTCAATTATGCTGCTTCAGCCACACCGGCTGCCTTGCTGGTCGTTGGACACCCGCTGCCTTGGGGCTTTTGCACTGGCTGTTTCCTCTGCCTGGAAGGGCTTCTCTCCCAATATCTTCATGGTCGCCTTCCTGGGACCTTCCCTGACCCATAGTCCCCAGCACTGTGGCACTCTCCATCGCCCTTGTCTTGCTCAGTTTTCTTCATAGTACCTGTCACCATCTGACATATTACATACAGTTGTTTATTACTTGTGGTTTGTCTCTCCCATTAGAATGTCAGCTCCAGGAGGATGGGAACGTTGTCATGTTTATGGATATAAGCTCAGCGTTGAGAACAATGATTGGCATAGAGTAAGCAAGTAGCTCCCTATGAATATTTGTTAAACGAAGGACTGAATGATCTTTCTAATATGTTGGTCCAACTATGCCGCTCATTGGCTCCAACCCGTCTTTGTTCTTGCTGGGAAAGTAAACTGGTTGTAATCTTTTTGGAAAGATATTTGTCAATTCCCATCAAAGTTTACAGTGCACTTGGCATTTAGGTCAGCAAGCCCACCTCCAGGCATGATCATGAGGAAGGATCGGTGGTGCACCGAGGGTGCAAGAGAACACGGTTGGTGACAAGAAGAAAACCAAGAAGCTAATTCATGAAATGTGAGACAGCCACACGGAGCCCCCACAGCTGTCAGAGTGTACGGAGTGATGAGGAAGGATGCCCAAGATAAATTAAGTGAAAAAATCCAGGGACAGCCTGGCTAGTGGGACCCCATGCATGCAGATACAAAAAGGGTCAGATACACATATATGGGTTTATTTATAAAAAGAAAATTTCTGAGAGGAAACCCATGAAATTTAGTAGCAATTGCCTCTGGGAAGTGAGACCAGGGATCCAGAGGTGGAAGAGACTCTTTCTTTCTTTCTTTCTTTCTTTCTTTCTTTCTTTCTTTCTTTCTTTCTTTCTTTCTTTCTTTCTTTCCTTCCTTCCTTCCTTCCTTCCTTCCTTCCTTCCTTCCTTCTTTCTTTCTTTCTTTCTTTCCTATGCCCCTTTGTGATTCATGAAATTTTGGTTATGTGTGCACATATCACTCTTTTTAAAAATGGGGGAAAAAAGAAACCTTAGTGACTCCCTATTACTTTTAGGGTTGAGTCCAATTCTATAATGTGCTTCCAAGCCCCTGTGTAGTTACTTACCCACTAAGCTTTATCTTTCAGTATGCACTTCCCCAAAGTGCGTACAAACACACACACATGCACCACGACCTCTCTGGGCTTATCCATGGCTTCACAGTCTCTCGCATCTCAGCCTCTGCACACCTTCTTGCCTGGCTCTCATTAAACCTTCAGGCCCCCGTTCAAACACCTCCTCCTCCAGTGAGCTTTCTTTGTCCACTAGCTTCCTTGGAGTTCCTATGGCCTCTTCTTCTTCCCCTAGCCAGACACACGTTATGTGCCGTTTATACCTCTAGGTCCCTGCTTAGACCTCGAGTCCCTGAATGGGGACACAGCTGAGACCATTCACCACTGTGTCCCCCAGACTTTGGGCTTATGGAGCTTGGGTGGATGAGGGTCATCACCAAAATGGGGACCCTGGGGTAGGGGCCATCTTGTAGACAACAGTGGAGCACTTGGTTTGGGGGCAGCATCTGAAGTAGCCATACAAAGTCCGGAGCAGCTGGAGTGAAGTTGGAAGGGGAGCAGAAGGAAGCAGTTCCCTACTTAGCAACTCTATGAGCACAGGCATGTCCCTTCTCCTCACTGGGGACTCTGACAAGGCCTTCCCTGCTCCCACAGGGCTGTTGTGAGGATTAGAGAAGATGAGGGGCGTGTGGGGCTCTGCTCACTTTGGGGCTGGGCTGTGTACGCGGAAGGCCTGTTTTTATCTACTCAGCCTGTCAGAGCCCAGCTGTGCTCCCAGGAGGGGGCAGGGGAAGGGGTGGGGGGGGGGGAGAGAGGTAGCTACAGCAGGGGCACAAACTGGCAAAATCTGGCCCTCAGACCTGCTTGTTTGACCCAGAGTGCTAAGAAGAAATTTTTAAAGGAATTAACTGATCGACATTTAAAAATTGTAAGATTTCATGTGCAAAATCAGATTTCCAGATTCTCTTAGAAAACTAGAATTTGGCAATCTGAGCATGCTTCCTGCATGCCAACAGTCAGCTGGAGCCAAGCAGTGGCTGCCTTCTTGGATGGGGGTGCACTCTCCAACGAGCCACAATCTCCACCCCTCCCTATGGGGTCCTGGGCACTGAGGCTGGCTGCCCGTTACTATCGATCATTGAAGGTTTTTCTTGTAGCCAGCTTCTCATGTAGGCTATCCCCTTGGCCTCTAGCCACCTGAGTTTTGACACTTGACCTAGATGCTGAGAAGGGTGGGAGATGACCTCACACACATCAAGCCTGTAGTATGTTTACTATGTGAAGGCCCCATACACCTTCCAGGCAGGTGCTGTGTTCTTATTTTCCAGAAGTAGACACTGAGAGGCAGGCATGGCCCAGAGGGTAACACGCCTCTTCTGAAAGCGCCACCCGCACCCCCCCCCCCCCGGAAGAGTTTGGCTTCTCAGTTCCCAGCTTGCTGTTTTCTGACATGCTAGAAGGTCTGGGGTAGGGACAAAGAGCCTGGTCAGGGCATTAGAAAGATGTGGCGTCAGGTGCCAGTTTGGTCACTGACTTGCTCCATGAATTTGAGTGAATATTTCCAGTCTGGGCCTCAGTCTGTGAAATGGGGGAAGGGATGTAGTTATATCTAGAATTGCTGGCCCAGCCCTGGGTTTAAGATCTGCCAAGACACCATTCTCAGAGGCTCTGCTGCTCACAGTTCTACCGGGTGCTTCCTGGCTCTTGATGGAGCCTCAGTATCCTCAAGCCACTTCTCCAAGAGGCAGCCCAGGCCTGGGGCACCCCCTCCTTATACCCTACCCTCGCACTGGAACCCAGCTCCATCACTTTCCCCACTGTGTGCTCAGCCCTGGGCCCAGCACTCTCAGGCTTATTTTGTCATCTAGACTCCACAACGATCTCATGGCGGGGGGGGGGGGGGCATTATCATCCCATTTCACAGATGAAGACACTGAAGTCAAAGGGAAAAAAGACTTGACCAAGGGCACACAGCTGGTGCCGGGGGCTGTGGTTCAGAGCCTGTTGTGTCTCAACCCAAATCCTGGGTTCTTCCTGCTTGTATCAGCTAAGATTTTGGACACTGACGCTTGGCTCTTAAAGCCCCTTTCTGCTTTTTGGGGTCAGGCCAAGGGTCCTCCTGATCCCTTGGACCTGAGGAAGCATGTCCCAACAGACACACGCCCACCAAGATGAGCAGATAAGCCTGCACACTTATGTGGCCTGACTGAGGTAGAAGATTGAAATGATCCCCTAGGTATGTGGGCCAGCTCACCTCGCATGCAGAGGAGCATGCAGACTGCTTATGGATGTCTGTGCCAGCTTAAGCCAGCCTGGAGAGGCAGGACCTGGCTCCTGCATTCTGCTCAAGAAAAGCTTCCGTGTGTATACATGCAACTTGTATGTGCAGAATGGCCTATGTCTTTATGTCTTGTGGGGGCCACTTGGACCCTGTGGGTGTACACATGTGTGGCCACATGGCCTCAGGGTCTCACTCATGGAGAGCTGGCCTGGCTGTAGGCACAGGTGTTTGGGCAGGGGAGCCCCTGTGAATTCTTCTTCCAGCCCAGAGACCTGGCCAGTCCGTTCCTTCTTCTCTATATGAAGCCAGGGCTGCCAGGCACCTGCAAACACCTCCTCCCATGGTGATGAGACCAACAAAGGCTTGCAGTACTCCAGAAGGTGTGAGTGTATGCCTGTGTGTGTGTCTGACAATCTGGGTCTGCTGCCCCTCACCCTCTCCGCCCCTTGTCTCCTAGTATCCTTGGAGCAGCAAAGCTTCCTGCCTAGGGCCGTAGGGGAGAAAGAGTCTAGCAAAGGGTGACAGCCATACCTTTTTCCAGAAATGGACCCAGACCATCCATCCGTTCATCCACAAGAGGGCAAGAGTGGACAATCAGGGGTGCACATACTTGGGCTGAGTGAGTGCAGGGGATGGGCAGCAAGCTAAGATATGGAGAGTGTGGGAGAGGGAGTGTGTGCACAGCCTACTCCAGGGTCTAGGGTTATGTGAGGGATACCATGAGCAAATGTGAATGGGCAGAAGCAGGTCAGAGCAGGGTGGCTGTGAGTGTGTTGTGATAAGGGACTATTGTTGAGTTGGGTGTTCTGTGATAGGCAATGGCCGGTGTGAATGCGTAGCTATGCCTGGGTATATACGCAAGGCTCCCACTTAGTGTACTGGGTGGGTGCACAGGTGGCCGTGTGTATGAGTAGGATGGAATGACCAAAGGCCATAGTGTGTGTGTGTGTGTGTGTGTGTGTGTGTGTGTGTGTAAGAGAAAGAGAGAGAGAGAGAGAGAGAGAGAGAGAGAGAAGATCGTGGCCTCACCCGGGAGTGGGATGCCCATGTATGAACGCGGTGAGTGTGTAATGGGGTGTGTGATGGTGCCCCAGAGTGTATGCCATACTGAGTGTGCGACAGCGAGTGTGCTCAGTAGTGCCGGTGGTTTCAGTGGAGCCACTCGAGCACAGAGCTCGCTCCAGGGGGCAGATGAATCAACGCGGGCGGACCCCCTTCCCCGCGGTGGCGGGAAGCGCCCCCTCCCGCACAACCCTGTCGAACAATGCGGCCGCACGCGGCGAGGCCGGGCGCAGGGTCCGGGTCCTACACACAGGGAGGGTTGGCCCTCAAGGTCCCTCGAGCGCCGGGCCCCAGGCTGCGGGACCCGCCCCCGCCCCGCCCCACCCCTGCGAGGAGCCTGGAAATGGACACCCGCCGCCCCCGGCCGCGCGCGCACACACACACACCGGCGCACGCTGGGCACACGCCTCGCATGGTGCGCGAGCCCCTCCACCCAGGTGGTTCCAGGACCCTGGACAGCGGCTCTGGGGCGGCCGCGGGCAGAGGAATGGGGTCGCTGCCGCCCGCCCATAGCGGGCAGCAGGTGCGGGCTCGGCACCTACCCTGCTGTGCCACCGCTCGTCTCCTTGGCGCGCTGCGCTCCAGCTCTAGCCGCTGCCGCTGCCGCTGCCGCTGCCGCTGCCGCCGCCGCCCGAGCGGCCTCGGCTGCCTCCGGCGGGGCTGGCGGGCGGACCCGCGGAATCCGCGCCGCCGTCCCCCGCGCCGGCTCCGCGCTCCCGCCCAGCGCCCCGCCCCGGGCATGCGCGCTGGCCGACTAGCGGTCTCCGAAGCCGGGAGGGGGCGGTGCCGGCGAGGACTCGGAGGCCGGAGAGAGGGAGGGGCGCCCTTAGCCCCCCGCTCCTCACCGAGGTTCCCGGGCTCCTGGGTTCCCCGCCCCTCTCGACCGGGTTCCCATTTCACAGACAGGGAGACTGAGGGGCGGAGCGACTGCCCATTTGCCGCGCGTATTGAGGGCGGGGCGCGCTGCTCGTCAGGTTTCACTCAATCCAGCCCCGCGAACACCCTCTACTTGTATTACCGAGGAGGAAATTGGAACTCAGAGAGGGAAAGCCATTTGTCCAAAGACACGCAGCGCCTGGAAAGGGACCCAGGTCGGCGCGATCTCCGAAATCCACCCGCGCGGAAATTTCCCGCCTCCGCCTTGGCCGCACTTCCGGCCGTCTCTCCCCGCACCGCGCCCCGCCCCTGCCCCTTTGTCTCGCCGCCGCCCACGCTCCCACGAGTTGAGGCGACACGAGTAGGGTCGGAGGGAGGCGCCTTCGATTCCCTCGCTACGGGCCTCCCCAGCCAGAGTGCCCGCCCACTCTCTGGTCTGTGCAAGCTCGGTTCTCTTCCCTCTGGGTACCCTTGAGCAAGTTGTTTCACCTTTTTGAGCCTCAGTTTCCCAATCTAGAAAATGGGACCAACATTAATCATCTCACAGTAGTCTTGGAAAGATGAAGGAACCTGAAGTAGCTGTTCAGGGGCTTCCAGATGAATATGAATTGCCAAGGACATGAGGCCTTCTTGACGTTTCTCCTTAGAAAGAGGAGATAGTCCCCTCCTCTTTGACTTCCCAGAGGAGAACAAATACTTCTGTAATTGCCGAGAGGTGATAAAACCTTCTCATCTGCACCTTGAAACCACCTATTAAAAATGGTAACAACTAACGTTAAGGTAACGCTTATTTAGGAGTAGACACCGTTCTAAGTTTTTGTTACAGGTGTCATATAATTTCAATTTCCAATCACTTAGGAACAATATTTATATATTATATTCCCATTTTTCAGATAAGAAACCTGAGATAGTGATGGGTTAATTGTCTGGGTTCACACACCTAGTTAATGGCGGAGCTAACTCCTGAAACCTCACACTAAACCCCTAGTTTCTATTCCTCCCGCTTACCTAGTGAACCGTAAATCACCGTTATCTTTTTAAAAATCATTTTTAAAATCCAGATGCTAAAAGAAGAAGGTCTATCCAACCGGCGTTTTCCGCCAACATCCCGGAGAAGCAGAAAACCTCAGGGTACAGGACCAGTGTTCAGCACCACGGACAACAACCACACAAGGGCTGCTTCCTAACGTTTCAGGCCCTGAAAATTGCTCATTCATGCCCACAAAAGCACTTCGCTTCACAGTTTACAAACCCTATTCTACATCCATCGTTTCATTTTATTCCCTCTACAATCCTTCCAGGTAAACATTACCAGCCCCATGATATGGATGAAGACATCGAGTCTTGGGGAGGTTTATAAAACACGAAAAGTGGCAAAAACCAACCTGTGACCTAAAAAGTCCCCCTGGGGCAGGGTGAGGGTGGATAGGAGTAGAACCAGGGCATGAGTGAGGAAGCCGTGAAGTTGTCCCCGTGAGAGATGATGATGCCTGAACCATGGCACTGCTTGTTGGGATGGATGAGGGGACAGGTTTGATACCTATTTAGGGGTAAAGCCAACAGGCCTTGGTCATGGATGGTTGTGGCTGTGAAGGGAGAGAGGATTCTGCTGCTTCTCTGAAGTTCTGCCTTGCAGAGATGACTGGATGGAGGACAGATACCCGATGAGCCCTGGGAAAGAATGTGGGGTGGCCATGCTGAGACATCTGAATCCAAACTTGAGATCTGGAGTAGTCCAGGCTGGAAACAGACCAGGTTTCTGGTGACGGAAGTCACAAGAGGGGTGTCAGTATGTGAAGGAAGGGTATAGACCAAATAAGGTGAGACAAGGGCCCCACATCCACCCTGAGGAATGCCAACATTAAGGTACCAGCTAGGAAAAGACTGCAAAGAAAAATGAGAAACAGTAGTCTGATAAACCAGAAGAAACTCAGGATAATGATGTCTCAGAAGCTAAGGGAAGAGAATGTTACAGAAGGAAGGTACGGTCAACTGCATCAGGAAGACAAGATATAGCCTGAGAGGCGATCTCTGGACTTGCAAAGAGGGTAATGGAAATTTAATGAAAGCACAGTGAGTGGAGTGGTGGGGGTGGAAGGCAGACTTGGGATGGGGGAATTGATGTATAAATTGGAGTAAAGAAGTAGAGAGAGCAAGTAGATGACTCTCTCAGCAAATCTGGGCTTGAAGGGAGACAGGCAATATCATAATCTCTAGAGTGGGATAGGAGGTTAAGTTGAGGAGATTTGGAGGCATTTGAATTCTGATGAGAGAGGCCAGTAGTGAGGGAAAGGAAAGATGCCAGGAAGGGAGAGCATAATGACTGGGCCCAGATGCTCAGGATGGAAGAAGAGGATGGGATCCAGAGTCCTGGGGCAGCTCACAGACCCTGAGATGAAGATTGAGGGAATGTGGTTTATTGGGGAGGTGTAGGGACACCAGCAGGGCAGTGGAAAGGTGACCCAGGAGGGGAAGGCATCCAATAAGAGGTGGTTATTAAGCCAGCTACCCAAGTGGGTGGCTGGCGCTTAATCCTGCAGGAAGTTTTAGAAAATGGGGTAAATGTACACCTCAGAATTCCTGTGGCTGAAGGCAGAGGAGCTGGTGTATTTATATCCCAGCACCTGGCAGACATTGATGAAGGGCCCACCCGTGGAGCTGTGTGTTAATTCCCAGGCACTTCTGGCCCACAGTACATGTGGATAAAGTGGGTTCCAAAACCCAGGGGCAGATTTTTGACAAAGATTCAGGTACCACCTGTTGGGAGTCTAGCTGGCGGGTACAGAAATTGTAAGGGCATCTGAAGGCATGTGGTCAGAGATCCAGCTGTGTCTGCTACATGGGCACAGTCAGGGCCTCTCTCCACCTGTGCCCTTTGTCACACTCTCCAACCACTTTTGTTCCATGCAAACTTATTGATAGAAACATGCTTAAAAATGAAAATTTCCAGACAACAAAATAAAACACTTGCTAAGACAGAGTGAGAGCTCAAAAAGCGCATAGAAGTAGGCAGTGTGGGTTCAGATCCTGACTCTGACGGCTACTAGCTATGTAGCCTTGACTGCAGTCTGTCTGAGCCTCAACATCGTCCTATGTACCTCAGCTCTCAGACCTCTGAAGAGGATATAGGGAGAAATAAAACCACCAAGCACTAAGCATAGTGTAACACTCATGGTAGATGCGAGGGTTATGGCAGGCCCAGCTCTGTGCACCCTTTTCTGGCCACAGCACCTCCATTTTCCTTGGGGAACTACCTTCCCGCTCCAGCCCATGTGGTGGGGTAGGATGGGCCTCACTGCCAGCTTTGGAGTGGGCAGTGACCTAGGCCTGGCCAACCACTGCACAGTGATTAGTTCTGGGGTTGGGGCCAGAGCACAGGACCACAGCCAGAGCAACTGGCTCTCACATTTGCCTGGAGCTTTGGGGGTTGCTACATTGGTGTGTTGTCTACCTAGAGCTGCTGAGGGGTCATCTTTGTCCCTATGTGGAGTGAATCTGCCTGGGCCTGGGTTATGACTCATCCTGGGGTTTGGGCTCATCCTGTAAAAACTAACATGGTCACCACACCCGTGTGAGTGTGTGTGCGCACGTACCTCGGGTTGGTTTGCTGCTGGGAAGCCACACACGCTCGTACGCACCAGAAGATAAACAAGTGCCTGCAGCTCCTTGGCTGGCGCCCAGGCTGGGGGCGGAATAAACAATCCCAGTGACTTTCTGAAAAGCAAGCGTGTGTGGCAACAGGCGCCATGGAGACAAGCAGCCTGTACCAGAGCAGAGACGGCAGCCAACCCCCAACTCCATGCGCGCACACACACGTACCCCTCGTGCTCTCTCATGTTCATAGCCACTCCATCAAACACAGTCCCCCTTTCACGCCCATTCCAGATCTGCTTGAGGCTAAAGGTTTTTGAGAAAGTGAGATTCCCAATACAGCAGCATCCGCAGTTTCTCAGTTCCTTTGCCTGAGCGCTCGTCGTGGTCTAGGCTGAATTTCAGCAAATCATGGCCTCTGGGGAAGGTGTGATATGGGGGGGAGGGGAAGGGGGTGGATCATATGGCAGACAGTGTCACATAAACCCACTTTCTGAAGAGTTCTTATCTCTGCTTCAGACACACACACACACACACACACACACACACACACACACACACACAATACACATTCACTCAGTCCTTTAAGAAACACTCATCCAGACCCCCTACCCACCTAGGCTTGTACAGACACACAGGAATACAAACACTCAGATACATGTCCATCCTCATGCAAGGACTGTATAATCCAATATACTCTAGATGATGATGGTGGTGGTAGTATCGTACCATTCACTGGCTGCCTAAATGTTTTACAGTCATCATCTTATTACGTTTAATACTTAAGTGGGGGTGCTGGGCGGCTTAGTTGGTTAGGCATCTGACTCTTGATTTTGGCTTTGGTCATGATTTCACAGTTTGTGAGATTGAGCCCCGTGTTGGGCTCTGCACTGACAGTGCAGAGCCTACTTGGGATTGTCTTTCTCCCTCTCTCTCTACCCCCACCACTTGCACCCATGCGCGCTCTCTCTCTCTCTCTCTCTCAAAATAAATAAATAAACATTTTATTTTTTAATGTTTATTTATTTTTGGAGGGAGAGAGAGAGAGAGAGAAAGAAAGAGAGAGAGGGAGAGAACATGAGCAGGAGAGGGGCAGAGAGGATCTGAAGCGGGCTCTGCACTGACAGCAGAGAGCCTGATACGGGGCTCCAACTCACGAACCATGAAATCATGACGTGAGCCGAAGTCGGATGTTGGAGGCTTAACCGACTGAGTTACCCAGGTGCCCCAATAAATAAACATTTTAAAAACCATTTAAGGAAAACCATCTGAGATATTATTATTCCTATTTCATAAGTGAGGAAACAGAAGTTCAGAGAGATTAAGTAACTTGCCAGGGTCACACAGCTAGAAAGCGACAGAGCTGGGAGCCAAACTTCTGCCCACACTATTAGCCCTTCTTCATTTAGTCAGATATACATGTGACACCCCATGAATGTGCAGGCAAGCACACACACACACACACACACACACACACACAGACGAAAACCTTACCTCTTCAGTCAGCCCAAATAGATGTCTATGGGGTCACCTCCCCACCCCACCTCCTCATATGCATCACACCCGGGCCCTCACAGCACTGCCCTATATTCATGAAAGCTCCTGGACTAGGCACCTCTGAGCACAGTCCACTGCCCACAGAGGCCCCTCCCTCCCTCCCTCTGCCCAGCCCCCTTCCCCTGGCAGCTGCAGGCCCTGGCCCAGCTGGGGGCGGCCCTGGGATTTGGATGGGTGACTCAGGCTGAATCATGGCCCAGCTGCTCCTTGGCAGGCCTCTTCTCCATTCTGCCCAGAGAGCTTGTTTTGAAGGCAGAAGTGGGCCTTGGGATGGGGGAGAGGAAGAAGGGGAAGCAGGGGATAGGGACAGGGAACAGGGGCACTTGAGAAAGAAAGAGGAATCAGGCACCTGGGGCTCCGTCCTCCACTGCTCAGTGGTTTGCAGGTGCTCTCAGGTGGTCTCCACCCTTGTCCTGCATTCTTCCAGGAAAAGAGGCCCTTCTTCCTGGACACAGGCTGTGGGCTCCCTCTCTGATCCCAGGGCCCACTTTGGTTCCCCTGCCCCATCTCTTGGCCCTGATGATAACAACAATAACACTATTTACTATTCTAAACTTAAAAACATTGTTTTTAATGTTTATTTTTGAGAGAGAGAGAGAGAGAGAGAGAGAGAGAGAGAGAGAGAGAGAGAGTGTCAGAGTGCAAGCAGGAGAGTCAGAGAGAGAGGGAGACACAGAATCTGAAGCAGGTTCCAGGCTCTGAGCTGTCAGCACAGATCCCAATGCAGGGCTTGAGCTCACAAACCGTGAGATCATGACCTGAGCTGAAGTCGGATGCTTAATTGACTGAGCCACCCAGGTGCCCCAATATTTATTATTCTAATTGATCACTCACATGTTTCAGCAATCCACAGTCTGCAAAGCACTTTTTCATTGGTATCTCATTTAATTCTCTTATTAGTGCCATGGTGGAAATTAGTATCCTTACTTTTGAGCTGAGCACACTGAAGCTCAAAGAGGTTCCACGAACTATCCAGGGTCACCCCGCTTGGTGAAATGACAGAGCCAGGAGCCAAGCTCAGGCTTCCTGGTCCAATCTGTGGAAGATAAGTGTTAGGGCCGGAGATGAGCTACAGCTGGGCATCGTGGGGCATGGCAGGGGGACTGCGAGGTGGCATAGTGGGCCCATGGTGGGAGGCATGGTGAAACCATTGTTGGGGCATCGAAAGGGGCATGGTGGAGTGGTTTGGGAGGGGGCATTGTGGAGGTCATGGCAGAGGCATGATCGGTTGCTTAGTGTGCAGCGGGATCATGACATTTTTCTCTACCCTCTGCAATTCATGGATCATGTTATTTTTTTAATACTTAAAAATTTTTCTTTTCAGTGTTTCAGGCCAATATCCCAAGTCTAAAAAATCCAGAGCTGCGGAGTTTCTACTGAGAAGACTTCAGCTGTGGGTCCTTTGCTTACCAAAGCCTCAGTTTCCTCATCGGAAGAAATGGGTGCAGGCCTCTGGCAGGGTAGGCTATTGAGAGGCACAAATGAAATCACACGCATCATGCCCTTTAGAGGCTGTGAAGGACTTCACAAAAGCTGTTGTTTTTTTTACATTTTGATTTATCTTTTATAAAACAGCTGTGGGTGCTGGGCAGCGGGCGGAGTGGCTTTCTGGGAGCCTGGGGGCGGTGCTGAGAGGGGGAGTGGGTGACAGCTCTTCCTTCCCCCCTGCCTGGGCTCAGGCCTGGCCTTCCCCCACCCTCAGCCCAGAGCCAGTTTCTAGGCAACAGGATGGATGCAGGGATGGTTCGGAGGGGAGAGAGCTATAAATAGGGAAGGGAGAAAACAAAAATAAAGTTCCAGAGAAAGCTGTGGAACCACATTACTAGGGATGGGGGTGGGGAGGCCGGGAGGGAGACAGGTGAATGGTGGGAACACCAGGACAGCCCCCAGCTCTTCATCGGGGGAAGAGGGCAATTTTCAGATTAGCCAGCCAGCAAAGACCCTCTGAGTGCTAATATGGGTGCGGTGTGGGGTGTGGGTTCTCTGTGCACAGCTGGGTGGCACAGGGGTGATGAGGAGAAATAAATCACTTCTGGTTGGAGGGCTACGGACTAAGATCAGAGGAGGGAAGGATTTCAACAGGTAGAGGTGGAACTGTCCAGGTAGAAGAAAGAGCACCGGCAAAGGAAGGGAAGGAGTGGGTCAGGTGAGGTGGGGCTGGCCAACAGAGAGGTGGGCCCTTGCTCCCCAGCTCTTCCCATGCCAACCTCCTTTTCATTAAGGTTTCAGCTCTAACCTCACCTCAGATGCCTGACTTGACCACCCCAATTTTACACTGGTCACCAACCCCTCCTTGTCAGATCCTATCACATCACTCTGTTTTACGCTTGTCATAAAACTCAAAATTATCTTATTCCAAGTATTCGTGGATCCAGAGGATGTGAGCTCTCTCAAGGCATCGACCTGCAGCCCCTCACTTTTAAGAACAGAGCAGGCATTGTTGAACGACTAAATAATCACACATGACACACTCAAGCAACATCCATGTACACGTGTAGACCTAGATACACTTGCATCACATAGGTAAGTGTGCCCATACAGCTCAACCCCTTTCATCTCACTTCAGGCTCCATGAAATTGCACAAGTGTCTGTTATTTCTGCTCTGTGGCTGCCTCCACATTTCCCTATTGTTGGTGTTTTTTTTGTCTCCCCCAGAGAAAGTCGTTTTGGAAAATTCCAAGGGAGGTGAGCTTTGGACTCACGCTTGGGGCTGAATGTGGACTTTGCCACTTCCCAGAAATATGACCTAGGACAGGTAACTTTGCCTGTCTGGCCTCCATTCTCTCATCCATAAATTTGGCTTTAAAATAACAAGGAATCCTTGAGGATGGTTTCAAGTAAAATAATGGAGACAAGTGTTGGATGCTGGGGACATACTGGGCACTTGAGAAATGGTTCCATCCCTTCATAAGGGAGGAACCCATCAGCGGTGTCCTCTCACGTGTGTACCCACAGTCAGGACTGCCCTCTGACACAGGGCTGGTATCTTCCACTGATGCATCTGGGCCTGTGCCTGGAATGCATTTAAAGTGACCCTGTCAGATGACAACATTGGTCTCTGAGCAGAAAACCAGGTTCAGAAAACCAGGTGCGTGGCTTGGCACTCAGGAAGGAAGAATAAACCTCCCCATAAGCCAGATGGTGTACCTGATTTTAGCATCTAAAAATGGGGATCAGGTGATGGTAGCTGGAAAAGAGGTGGCAAACTTACATTCTTTACCAGCCAGGTAGTTCATTAAAATGAGTGAAGTGGATGAGATGAATACAATGGGGAGGGAAAGGGACTGTCATTAACTGGAATCAAATGAGAAACCTTTAAACCTTGTGCCAGCACATTAAACGTCTCCACAGGCCACGGTTAACGTGAAGGCCACGAGTTTGCAATCCCTGCAAACTATGAGTTTGTAAATAGTATCTTAATTCAGTCAAAAGGGATCTGAGATCCTGGCACCCACACATTGAATCAGAGAATCTTGAGCCCACCGGTTTGTTCTCCCTACGCACACGTCTGCCAGCTGCCTCCTACTTCCGTAAATCATGGCTCGCACACTGAAGGCCAAGGTGACCCGAACGGACGGGTCTCTTGCAGCTTTCAAGGCCTACGCGGCCCTGGCACCATCTCCAGGCCCCAACGACTCAGGGAAAGACGAAGCGCTAACACCTAGGAGTTGATTAAATAGAGCAAGCTCCTACCAGCCCCGGTTCTAAAGGGCGAGGTAGGGCTAAAGTCGGAAAGGAGGTCGCATCCGGGAGAAAAGGGGGTAACGTCTTGCGCAGACCAGGTTAGGGGCCCCTGCGGCAAAGCAAAGCGGGGCTTACGCAAGGGCGGGGGCGGGGCCTCCGTTCGAGCCAGGTTTAGAGAGCCACTGCGGCAAAAGAGGCCGCAGCGCTGCACCGGTGGAGGCGGAGCCTCAGCTGGCGCTTCTATGCCAATCAGAACAGCGCCTTCCCCCTGCCGGAGGCGGAGCCTTTGCGCCTCACCGCGGCGGCTCCGCCCCCTTCTTCCCCACACCTAGACGGTGTTGGGGGCCCTCTAGTGCCGATCCTGATTCTCTCAGGGCTCCTGGCCGGCCTCCCAGCTTTCTGCGTACCCTCGCCCACCTCAGCCGAAGCCGAAAACCTTCAGACGCCTTTCCGGGAGGGATACAACATCGGTTGCCCGAGCTCTGCCTCCTTCTGGGGCAACTGCCATTCCCCTTAACCTTGGGTGGGTTTTTCTGTGTTAGTCAGGTGTGCGCTGCGGGATGCACCTGTAAACGCTCTGCTCGCGCGCAAGTGGGGTCTTTCAGTGCCCGCGCTGCTGGTTTCCGAGGGCTCCTCTGCGGCGCGCGTGTGACTGAGTGCGCGCGCGAGTCTGCACGTGCCGATCAGTGTGTGTGCACGCGTGTCTGCTCGTGCGCGCCTGCTAAGGTGCGTACACTCGGGCTGGCGCGCAAGGACCAGGATACCCGTACACATGTCTGCGCGTGCGTTATCATCCGCGTCCCTACTCTGAGTGTGCAGAGAGGTGTGAGCCCGTCCACCCTGCCCTGCTGCGTGCGGCTCTGGGCTTCCTTCCCTTAGCCTTGCACCCCAGCAGGCGCTTTACGGTCCAGCAGGTGGCGCCTGAGGCCACCTTCACTCCTAGCCAACAGCAGTTCCCAGCCTGCGTAGACCCTCTCCCTCCAGGTCATCCTAGGGGAAGATACTGAGGCCCGAGGTGGTCAGTCTTGTACCTGGGCTGAGGGTGCCAGGCCTGTAGTCTGGGACCTGGAAGCCGGTCGGCCGCCCCCACCCACCTCCCAACCCTGCCTTTGCCCATGCGGCGGCGGCTACAGACAGATTGGCTTTATTCGTGGACACGCGAAGGGGGGAGGCGCCCTGGCCCGCCCACCCAGGACACGCTCACACGGGGGGTGGGGGACTCTCCATGCCACAATCACGACACACGACGCCCGCGTTCGGACTGGGCCGGCTGAGGGAGGGGGCATGGCACAGCCTGGCTCCTGGTTTTGGTTTAAAAAAAAACAAAACAAAACAACAAACGTTCTTGGGATCGTTGTGGGAGTTGGGCGGGGGGCTCTGGGCTGCCCGGGGGGGCCCTCGGAGAGTCTCTGTCGGGGATGTGTGGAGGGAGCCGTCGCTTTCTGATCTTCGTTTAAAAATACATAGAACATGCTACACCCGCGCAGACGTTGGACGGGATGCGGTGGGGAGGAGGGCAACATACGTGGGGGCAACAGCCCCGGCCCTGTCCGCGCCCCAGAATTGGACGCGGGCGGGCAGGACAGACAGATGGACAGACACCAACACAGGCTCCAAGGGAGCCCCTCGGAGCAAAGGAAGATCTCGTGTTTGGGGGGAAGGGGTAGGACAGCCCTGGCTCTGGGGGGGTGGGGCAGGGGACAGGGAGGAAATTGTGCTGCTGGTGGGGGGCCGTCCTGGGCCCCTACGCCTCTGGCTCATACTCCTGATACTCCTCCTGCAGTAGAGGGATGGGGGATGGAGTGGGGAAGAGCAAAAGAGGAAGTGGTTGGAGACCAAGTGGCCAGGCTCTGGCGCTGAGACTCCTCCTCTTCAAGGAGGAACAGTGCACGCCCCTCTCCCTGGGCAGGGGAGGAACCTGGAAGCTGGGACTTTCCAGGGCAGGGGTGCCTGGGGCCCAGTGCTAGGCGCCATCTGTCCTCCCTCTCTGTTGCCACCTCCTAGGGCCTGGTTCTAGAAAAGGGGGGTATGAAGTTCCCTGGCCCAACCCTACCCTACCAGGGTCCTCCCACCCTAGCTGGGGATGGTGGCAATCTTCTAGGATGCCCAAAGCCCCACCCAGCCCTGCCACCCCTCACCTGGGGTGGTTCCTCATAACTCTCCCCTTCTGGCTCCATCAGGGGCTCGATCAGTGGTTCCTCAGCAGCTTCCTGGGCCACTTCCTCTGGCTGCAGGCAGAGAAGGGACAGGGCCATGAGGGCAGCTGGAGATGCTCCTGAAATTCGTACCCTGGGAAGCTTTTGGCTGATTGGGGGAAGGCTGGGCTTTGTTGGCAGTACAACCAGAATTTCTCATTAAATTGTTTATTTGGAGTGCCTCAGAAGTGGAGTGAAGGTGTGAGGGGTGAAATCACCCCAGATCACCAGGAAGCTGGGAGTGGAAAGGGGAAACAAGGCTCTCCATATCCCTCCCCTCAGTACCTGGTAGCCGCCTGCGCTTCCATCACTTGGATGGATGGGATGGGGAGAGAGCACGCTCAATCACCCATTTATCCCTGCCTGCCTTGTGTCAGCCTCTGCTGGGCATCAGGACCCCAGAGACAACCCTGGAGGCTCCTCTGGGCTGGAGGGAGATGGAAGCTCTGAGACAGGGCTGGGCAGGAGCTCTGAGCCATTCCCTTGCCACCTTCCACCCATTCCTCCCCCAGGGTCCTGTGTGGCCTGATTTCTTCAGCGGTTGCTATTTTAAGATAAGCTGGAAGCAACAGCTCATGGTGTTGCTTGGATGTGTGAGCTAAGACTCTCCCCTCCCCCCTGCATCTGCTGCCCAGATGGGTGCAGACCAGCAGGCACACAAGTAGGGGGTTGCCAGACACACGGCCAGCCACCTGCAGGTGAGCACATGTATGTGCACAAACACAAGACTGAGCTAGCTGCCCACAGCACACACAATAACCTGGGGTGCGTGCACGGCTGCACAAGGCCACATATGGGCTGGCACACTCCTGGACCCCTAGGGGAATCTGTAGGTAGGGGGTATACCACCTCCCCATTTTCCACATATAACCACGGTCCCTCCCTACTGGGCAGAGGTAAGAATCTTGGGAGCCTGGGGGGCTGGCACTGAGAAGGCCTGCCTGACCACCTCTGTGGTCTAGTTGCCTTACCCCTATCCAGGCAGCTTTAGTTCTTTCACATTGCCAGTGTAGGTGGGCCCTGTGGGCACATGAGTTTATAGCTCCTGACCTGGCTCATTTCCCCCAGTGTACAGATGGGGTACACCAAGACCTAGGAGGTGGGGAAAAATTAGTTTGCTGAGAGTCACCCAGTATTAACAATCCCAGCTTGTGGGGCACCTGGGTGGCTCAGTCGGTTAAGTGTCTGACTCTTGATTTTGACTCAGGTCATGATCTTGCAGTTAGTGAGTTTAAGCCCTGCATCAGGCTCCCTGCTGACAGTGAGAAGCCCTGCTTGGGATTCTCTCTCTCTGTCTCTGTCTGTTCCTTCCCTGCTCCCCCTCTCTCTTGCTCTCTCAAAATAAATAAACTTTAAACCTTTCTTAAAAACAAATAGCTTGAGCACATCATTTGGAAACGACCCAAATGTCCAGCAACAGTAGAATGGAGGTGTGCACTATGGCTAATCACACGATAGATGATGTGCAACAAGAGTGAAGAATGACAATGCATGCCACACATGGCTGAATCTCACAGCGTTGAGTGAAAGAAGCTACGTACAGAAGAGCATGTACTTGATGATAACATTTGTATGAAGTGGAAAAATACCCAACTCATTTGTGGTGTCAGAAGTCAAGAAGCAATTACCCTTGGAGGGGGAGGCAGGGCCAGGACAAAGGCGAGGTGAATAAGGGTACAAATGTTAAGAAGGTACTCACTCTCAAGGCCATGCAAATGAGACCCGAGAATGAGTGTCCCCTTCAAATTTTGCGCCCCAGACACCTCACTCATCTTACCCTAGCCTGGGCCTGGGGGGTTTGGGACTGGAAGGAGGTCTAAGGCAGGCTTCTGAGGGGCTGATGATCTGTGTCTTGCTGTGGGTGCTGGTCACATGGGGGGGGGTTCCCTCTGTGAAAATTTCATGGGGTCGTGTGATTTCTGCGTGTACGTTGTACCTCAGTAAAATGTTTACTTAAAAAACATCCCAGCCTGGCCACTCACTAGCTATTTGGCATCAGGTTAAGTCACTTCACCGTGAACTCAGCTGCTTTGGATGGGAAATGAGAGTAGGAATGTGGGGAGGGTCCCATGATAATGCACACGAGCAGGCTGGGAAGTGGAGACACTCAGAAATGTGCATCCTAGACTTGCACGGGTTCCCCATGCCCGGTAACCCCAAAGGGCTGTTGTTTAAAGAGGAAATCCACGATCTTGAGCCCCCTTAGAGCAGAGGTATCACAAGTGCTGGTAGGAGGAAGGAGGCCTGAGAGAAATGGTTCTGTGCAAAGGCCTCTCACAAACAGCCTCGAGGCTGACAACTCAGACTCAGACCTGGATTTCTCAGCACCCCAGCTCCCAGCACAGGGGCCGGCCTTGTGGGGCACCAAGCTACTCTGGTGATGTAACCTGAGCTTATCCTCCCAACCACCTTCTTCTTAGAGAGACAGGCAGGAACTGGGATCTTGGGCAAGTCACTTCACCTCTCTGGGCTTCAGTTCCTTCATCTATAAAGTGAGCTAGTTGTGGCGTTACTCCATGTAACGTGTCTAGAACACTGCCTGCCCATGCAAGACATCAATGAATGGGAGCGGTCCCTGGAAATAATGATAAGAAACGGGAAGTCACACAGCTGGTAAAATGCATAGGCAGGGCTTGAACCAGAACTTCTGAGTCAAGTCCCAGACTTCCAACAGGGGAAAGGACCAGTTGTGTAAAATGTCTGCAGTGAAGGGTGGTGTGGGGTCTCCTCCCGGAGCCCAGTGGATACACTCATGCAGAATGTACCTAGTCTCCCAAACCAAAAGTTGAAGAGACCCTCACGCCCACGAAGGCGGTCTGCACTTGTATGTGGACAGACACGGAGCACCTCACAGAAGGAATGTCTGGCAGACATATAGGACCACAGAGTGCACTGTCCCGGTGGTGCACTTCCATGCACACCTGTGGTCACGTGCGCCCCTGGGGGCAGGTATGGATCACTCATACGATGGCAGGGCTATCATCTTTTACTAAGCACTCACTGAATGCAAGTCAGGCTCTTTACCTCAGTGGTTCTCAAAGTGTGGTCCTTGAACCTGCAGCATCAGCATCACCTGGGTACCTGTTAGAAATGCAAACTCTCGGGTCCCATCTCAGACCTAGAGAGTCAGAAATTCTAGGGATGTGGCCAACAGTCTGCATTTTAACCTGACCTCCTGATGATTCTGATGCGCACATACATTTTGAGAACCTCCAATATGTATTATCCCTAATCTATGTTAGAGCCCTATTGTATTCGTCTTCTGTCTTAAAGCCAAAGAATCAGGCTCAGAGATGTGATGGGATCTGCCCAGGGTCACACAGTCAGGATGCAGTGGAGTTGGGATTCAAATCCAACTCTGCAGCGCTTCAGAGATCACAGTTTTTACGCTGTAGTGTATTCTAATGAAAGTATTTGCCTTCATGCGCACGTGGACAGCCACTGTCACTCCCCCCGGAGGAACATGCCTGCACAAATATGTGATGCATATTTTGCCCCTCCTCCATGGCCAACACTTGCTCATGCCTGCCTCAGGGCCTTTGCACATGCTGTTCCTACTGCCTGAAATACAATTCTCGCATGGCTTGCCTCATCCCTTGGGTGTCAGCTCAAATGTCACCTTGTCAGAGCAGCCCTCCCAACTAAAGCAGTCCCCTTACTGCTTGACTCTCTATCGCATCACCTTTGTCTTTTCTTCATAGCACTTATCCCTGTCTGAAACCATCTGGTTTATTGGTTGGCTTCTTACTGTCTATCTTCTCCCACTACAGTGTCAGGTCCATGAACATATTCACTGTGGCAAGCCCTAGAATAATTCCTCTCTGGCATGGATATTGAATGACAAGAAATGAATGAACAATCAGTGACATACAGACGTGGCCCTAAGTGGTCGAGGTCACGCTCACAAGCAGGATACATGTATACAATCAGATCTGGGTCACTGTCACAGGAAGCACAACACCCATACACAACTTCATGCAGACTCATTCTGAGCTGAGTCTAGCAGGGCCCTGCAGAACGTGAGACAAGGTGTGGCACCCATACAGGTGTGCCTGACTGGCATGTGTGTGTGTGTGTGTGTGTGTGTGCGTGTGCATGGCGAGAGGAAAGCTCACCTTCAGATCAGTGGGAAATTCCTCCTTCTTCACCAGACCTGTGGCTGCTGCAATGTTCCCAGCCCCAGAGAACACGGCTCCTCCAAGATGTGATGCCTGCTCCTTGGTTTTTTCAGCCACTGGAGCAGGTATAGGATTTGAGAAGGGGATTGGGGGCCAAGGTAAAGCAGACATAGATGCATCTGTCCCTCGTGGTGTCCCAGGGCTTGCCTCCCTCGTGGAGCACACTCTCAGGAATCTTTGGGGGTACCCTTTTCCACCGCCAGCCCCCCACCTCCAGATCCCAGTCAGATCCCAGGCCCGAGGTGTGGGAAGGGGGCTGTGCCAGGGCTGGGCTGGTACCTGAGGCCACTCCTTGTACCACCCCCTCTCGAGTCTTGCTTCCTGCAGGGACAAAAAGGAGCACACATAAGGACTCCGACCTGAGGGAACAGACACTCTGGCAAGCACAGGGATTACAGAGTGGGCAGAGGGATCCAGACAACAGTGGGCATCCTGGCCTCATCACCGCCTCTTTGGGCCCCCAAATCCCACAGGTACATCCCTCATCACTGCACTGAACCCTCCACACCTGCTTCCTGAGGACTGCGAGTTCTCCCCCACAGTCTGCCCCTTCTCTACCTGAAATGATACCCGCACCCCTCTGGGGAAGGCCGCCTGAGAGCCAGCACTCTACTTCCCCGGTTTCATTTAACTGTCCGACCAGGGTGAGCAGGTGGGGGTTGGGGTGGGGGTGGGGGTGGGGGTGGAGCTGGGAGGTTCGTATTTGGAAAGGTTCCTCTGGTGTCCTTGAGGCCTGACTGCCCACACCTCACCTATGGACACTCACCCCCACCAGCTCCCACTCCATTCCAACTAAAGACTCTTCTCCTAACTGGGGTGTGAATTTCTCCTTCTGGCTGAAGTAAGGGGTCTCAGGTGCACGATGGGTGTCAGGGGGACTGACACCCATGGCATTGGCCAGGCCTTCTTAGGAGGGTAGCTGCTGGGAAAGGCAAGATGGCGTGATCTGATGTGGGGGGCAGGAGCCCTCAGGGAAGTGGGGAGTCTGCTATACTGAGGATCTGGCAGTGCAGGCAACAGCTGGCAGACCCCAGAATAGGTAAATGGGTGTCTAGTAGGGCTGAGGCTGGTGGAAGGAGGAGAGGACAGCATGGGAAGGCAGGATTCTCCGGGCTAAGGTCAGCCAGACCGAGACAGCAGGGGGCTGGCTGCTTGTACCCAGTCATTCCTCCCACAAACATTTGTTGGCACCTGCTCTGTGCCACGCCCCAGGCCAATGGCTCACTATCAGATGGGGATAAGAGAAGGGCAGATTTGGTGTCCTGGAACTCATGTAGTGGGGAGGGGACTTCTAGCCTCCAAGGGTACGTGAAGGGGAGAGAGAGCACTGTCTGTGCCTTGACAAATGGGGAACAGGCAGATATGCAGAAAGGAGACTGGGGGTGGGGGTGGGGGTGGGGAGGGTATCTCAGGCACCAGAAACCATGCGGACAGGTACAATGAGGTGTGCTTTCTGGACCTGCACAGAGCACATCAATGCTGTCTGTGCATCTGCAGAGATGGAAATACAGACTGAGGTGGGACCATGAACTGTGGCTATAGGAAGCTGAGGTTTTAATGTGTAGGAACAGGAGGCCGTCAAGGGTTCCTGGGCAGGGGGAGGAGTAGGAGGTGCCAAACTAAGGGGAAGGGGGTGCTTTGAGTCTGTTAGCAGGGAGACTGTGTCAGGAAGCCAGGGATCCATATAGAAGTGAAAGGGCTGGGTAAGGGGAGGCAGGGGGAGGCAGGGCGGGGGGAGGCCAAAGCTGGGGCCTGGCAGGTGTGGGCTCAAGCCCCTGCCTTGTCTCCATCCCCTGTGCCCTAGCTCCAGCTATACCACCTCCCGGCAGGCCTCCCTGCATTTGGTCTCTCCCCAGAAGCCCGAGGAACCTTTCTACGCTGAAATCAGATCATGTCTGTCCCTAGCTTACAATCTCTCGTGGCAGTTGTAATAATCCTTTGCCCTGGCCCACAAGGGCTCTCTCATGAATTGGCTCTTGCCCATTTTTCTGATCTCATCCCCTACTATTGCTTCCTGCCCTCTGCTCTCCAGGCTTGTCTCCTTCAGGCCTTTTCTGCTTCCTCCAACTCCCCTCCCCCACCCAGCTCCTTATTCTTTGGGGTTCAGCTCAAATGCCACCCCCTCGGGTTCCCCTACTGAAGTGGTCCCCATCCCAGCCACTTGATGTCATATGCCACTATGCGAATGATCTGTATCGCTATCCGGAAAGTCAGCAGCTCCTAGTACATAGATAGCAAGAAGTCAACAAACATTTTGCACATCGCCACAATCCCAAATTCGCCACAAACCTGGGCGAATTAACCAGCCCTCTTCAACACATGTGAAGGGTAATTCTGCCTACTCCACACTAGTAAGCTCTGAACCACCATATAAATTCAGTAATTGTCAGTTTGGGGCCCTGAATCCCCTTATGCCGATGACCCTGGGGGCTCCCTCTCCTCTCACCCTTGGGGTGAGAGATTTTAACCACTTGGTCTTTCTCCTGACACAGCTGGAAGCTGCTAGGAGGATGGACCCAGAGAGAGGGCAATGGTGCAACCACAGGCATTGGCAGGCAGGAAGACCCTCAGAGCAAGTCAGAGATGGAAGTAGCTGGAGAGGAGGGCGAACAGGGAGCCCCAGGAGGGAGGGCCTGCAAGGAGAGGGGCTTTGGAGTTCATAAAGCTTGGCTCGAACTCCAGCTTCAGGTTTCAGCAGCTGTGTGACCTTGAGCACCATAGTTAGACCTCTGTGGAATGGGCCGGGAGCATAAAGTGAGGTAATGGGCATTATGGCACTTGACACAATACTTGGCAGAGAGTAAGGGCTCAACTCCAACTCCAGGTAACTATTAATCATGTGAAGAATCAGGGGGAAAATAAAAGGCTACCTGCTTTGACCAATACATTGGTCCCCGGCCATTCAGCTGAACCCCACCCTCACCAATTTTTCCCCCACTCCCCCCTCCCCATAGGTGTCATCACTGACCCAGGCTTCCTTCAGCTGGCTGTGTCCTCGGTGACCCCTGCTGACCCGGCCCCATCTGCTGACTCATATTCTCCTGCCCAGACCCCTCCCCCCCCCACACCCTCCCTCTAAGGACCCCAGCCACACTCCCTCCAAGGACCGGAACCCGGTAGCCCCAAAGCCCTGCCCCTTGCCCACCGACGTAGAGGACGCCCTCCTTAGTCTTCTCCGCCGCCTCGGTGACCCCCTGCTTGGTTTTCTCAGCGGCGGCCACGACGCCCTCCTTGGCCATGGACAGGCCCTTCATGAACACGTCCATCCTGGCGGCCTGGGGAGGGCGAACACACGGGCACGGGTGCGCTGGCCACGCACCCTCACCCCAGCCCTTCCCCTTGGACGCCGGGCCCCCTCCCCTCCCTCCTGAGACTCCAGCGCTCTTCTGGACCGGGAGCCCCCTCCCGTCTTACCCCCTGCCCAGCGTGAGGCCACAGGGCCGCGACGAGTCCTAGCGTCCTTGAAACCCAGGGACGCGGGAGGATCCACTGCCTCGGTTATCCGGGGCCCTGCAACCTGCAGCCCCGAGGAACCGGGGTGCTGGGCTCGGCGCGCAGCCCTAGCGCCTGCCTGTACGTACACACACGACAGAGTCACACGACCATACACACAAACATTCTCCACCGACACGCTCACGTGCACATACAGGACACGCAGACGTTCAAACGCACACGGACACCCTGACACACGAACACGGGCACGGGCGCACGTCCACAAGGCCACCCAGGCAGTTGCAGACACAGAGCAGCAGTCACACATACCCCAGGGCGCACACTGACACGCACCTAGCGGAGCCGTCTCCCCGTTCTCCAGCGGGTTCCCCAACTCTGCTATCGGCCCCTTCCCCATCCCGCCCAGTCCCCTCTCCATCCCCAGCCCTTCCCCAACCCGGGCGTCCGGAGCGCGGCCGCCTCACCTGGAAGCTGAGCCCGGGCTTGGGATGGAGCAGCGGCTGCGGCTGCGGCCGGCGGACGCTGGGGCTCGGCTAGGCCGGGCTGGGGTGGGCTCGGGGCGGATGGGGAATCGGGGCCTCGCTAGGCGCCCAGGTCCGTCGGCAGCAGGCGGGGCGCGGGCCCTGAGCCGGGGCGCAGCAGTGCCCTGGCCTTGGGTGCGTCGCCAGCCACGGATCGCGCCTTGCGCCCTGCTGCTCTCACGCTCGGGCTCAGGCTCCCGCTCGGGCGCTGCGGCAGCTCTGAGCTCAGCGCCCCCTCTGGCGGCCGCGCCGCCCCCTCAGCCTGACTGACAGGGGGCGGGGAGGGTGACATCTCCGCGGAGCCCGCTGGCCTCCGGGGGCGGCCCCCGACGCGCCTCTGGGGACCCTTGGGCGTCAGACTCGCGTCCCGACCCCAGGAGCCCAGTCTGGCGGCGGAGACAATGCAGAGTGCCAAGAGTAGGGAAAAAAAAACTGCATGCAGTTGCTTTTGGGATTCAAGGGGTTCGAATCTCAGCTGTGCTTTTATTAACTGTGGGACCTTGGGCTACTCAGCTCTCCTTTCTGAACGCCAGTTTCTTTTTCTGTAAAATAGTGGATGATGGATGATTCGCTCAACGAAGGTTGATTGAGAATTTAGACAGGTGCCAGGTAAGTTTGAGGCAATGGAGACAGTGGAAAAGGAAAACAAGGTCCCTGTCCTTGGGGAGTTTACAATGATGTGTTTGTGTGTGTGCAGAAATGGGACACAGGACAGAAAACAAACATGTCAACATTTATACCTAAGAAGATTGTTTCAGCTTGTGAGGAGTGTTATGAAGATAATGAACGGCTGATGTAACAGAATGACTAGAGGGGGGACTTGGGACAGAGTGTCCAGGGAAGACCTCTGTGAGGAGGCCAATGGGAGCAGAGACCCCAGAGAGGGACCAAGGCCAACATGGACAAGATCCAGAGAGGGAATTGGCAAGTGCAAAGTCACTGAGACAGGACGGTGCTTGGGAATAGATAAAAGGAAGTGCAGCTGGAGAACCAGGAAGGAATGAGGAGGTGGACAAGACCACTTTGTGTGTGTGTGTGTGTGTGTGTGTGTGTGTGTGTGTGTGTGTTATATGGTGGTGATTGTCAAATGGCCATAGAATGCCAGGTACACATAGGCCCTCAGTTGGAGCTATGACATAATTATGCCCAAGAAGCTACAGGATCCTAGAGGAAGGGGACTCTGGCAGCTTAGGGGAGTCAGGGATGTCTACACAGAGGAGGTGACATCTGTGATAGGTCTCCTGGGAGAGGCAAGATTTTTACCTGGAAGACAGGCAGGAAGGGTATTTTAGGCTGTGGGCATAGCATGGGCAAAGGCACTGTGGCTGGAAATGCAGGGTGTATAAGTGACAGGTGATGAGGTGAGGAGGCAGCCAGACTGTGCAGGGCCTGGAATAAAGTGTTCATAGGCCACTGCTAGAGCTGCAAATTGGTGCATGCTTTTTGGAAGGCAGTTTGGCAATGTTTACCAAAAACATAAATGCATGCTCCTTTTGAGCCAACAGTTCCCCTTCCAGGAATTTATTCCTTGGATTTACTCACACAAACATGCAAGACATTTGTGCAAGGATGTTCACTGCAGCACTGGAAATAATCTGTGTCCATCCATAGAGGACTGGCTGGTGAAGTGTGTTACATCCACCCAGTGAAATGCTATGTTGCTGTTACAAAGGATGAGCAGGACCCATGTGTACTGACATGGAGTGTAGCAAGAAATAGTGTAAAGTGACAGCTTGACGTGCTAAACCATCATGTATGGAACTAGTCAATTTTGATACATACATACACATAGTTATATACAGACCCCTTATATACAAATATGTACACGTTTACTTATATCTAGATATATAAGGACCACACCAGCAAGGACTTCCAAAACACTGTTCACAGTAGTTGCCCCTGGCAAGTGGGGCTGAGAACACTCAGAGAGACAAAGTTTTACATTTTATCACCTTCCTTCTTATGCTGCTTGGTTATTTTACTTTGAATAGTATTTTACTTGTATAGTATTAAAAGCTAGCATAAGGGACATTTGTCATTATTTTTGAGCCCTCAGCATTGACACTCTCCCCTTCCTATGTTGGGGGGGAATCTCCCACCTTATGAGCCAGGGTCCATCTCCCCCTCTAGGAGCTGACGGTTTTTTCTTAGCCTTTCTTGCAGCCAAGACCTGTAACTTCAAACCCAGACAGGCCAGTCCCAGACTTGGAACCTGAAGAATCAGGGAAGGAGGGCAGTCTGCTCTGGTGAGGGCAGGTGATATTGGTGGTAGCAGCTCCTACCAGGGACCACAGGCAGCGGTGACACTGCTTCTGGGAGTGTCCAGCACCAACAGGAAAAGCTGCCTTATCCGCCAGGGGGGGGGGGGGGGGGCTGTAGCGGCAGGGGGTCTGCTTGGCAGTGCGATTTGGGGCGTTATTCCAGGCAGTGTGGTCTTGAAGGGGGAGTCTCTGGGCTTCCTGGAGAGTTTCTGAGCTCTCCAGTATCGGATAATAAAATTCTTATCTATGTAAATTAGCCAAAAGCAATTTTTGTGACTCTTGACTAAGAACTCCTGAATGTCAGAATCGGTGATGAAGAAGGACCAAGCAGGAGGGACAGGAGGAAGAGAGAAGGACCACGTGAAGGGTGTCTGTACTTCCAACTGTAGGAACTGGGAAGTCACTGAGGATTTTAAGCACAGGAGAGACCAAAATGCGATTTGCATTTTGTGGGACTAAATAGAGGTGGGTTGGATAGAGGACACAGCAAGATCACAAGATAGCTGGGGCAGAATCCACAGGAGGGATGATGGAGCCTGAACCGTGGAAGCCGAAGGGAGGCTGGAGGAGGGCTGGAGGGACAGTTGGAGTTGGGTATTATTCAGGAGGTAACTTAGGTGTTGGGGAAGAGGGAGAGGGATGAGTCGGGGAAGGTTCCCAGGACAGCAGGTGAGAGATGCTATTGCAAAATGAAACAGGCATTGAGGAGATGGGGCAGCCTTGGGGGTGGGGCTGATGGGGAGCTTGTTTGGGGCATGATTGGGGCTGACTGTGTGGTGCTTGACAGATAAACTAGAGGAGGTGTTTGGCAGACAGTAGGATGTCTGAGCCTGGAGCTCAGGAAGTCACCCAGGGCTGGCTCCACATATAGATCTGGGCCATGGTGTACTAGGAAATCTTTAACACACGGCTTTCTAAGCAGAGAAGTACCTTGGTTGGTAGAGGTTGCCCACATCCATGGGGTAAATCCCGCCCCCCCCCCACCATGATTGATTTCACTGTCACAGAGCAGAGAATTAGGAAGAGATGGGCCATAGTATGGCCTTTTACGGTATTTTCACCACACAGACAAAATAGGTAAAAACAATCTTAAGAAAATAGAAAATAGTAAATGGAAAAGAGAAAATGGAAAATAGTAAAATAATTAGAAAGTTCTGTTTTGAGTGTCCATTATGTTTTGTTATCATTTTTAATGTTTATCTATTTTTGAGAGAGACAGAGACAGAATGCGAGTGGGTTGGGGCAGAGAGAGAGGGAGGCACAGAATCTGAAGCAGGCCCCAGGCTCCGAGATGTCAGCACAGAGTCTGACGCGGGGCTTGGCCTCACAAGCTGTGGGATCGTGACCTGAGCTGAAGTCAGACGCTCAACCCACTGAGCCACCCAGGCACCCCGAGTGTTTATTATGTCTTAAACATAATTTTTATATAACCATAAGTTTATAGAATTTAATTTTTAAATAATGACTTTACACCTGGCTCAGAAATTCCTGAAGATTTAATAACTGCTCTCATAAGCTGGTCTAAGCCAGCCTAGCACACCGCTGGATTTGGGGTCATTAGCACAGAGGTGGTGGCTGGAGCCATGGGGAGGGTGCAGTTGCACAGGAGAACCTGGAGAGTGAAAAGGAGAGAGTCCAGAACAGAATCCTGAGGCACTGCAAACTTCCTGTGTGGCCAGGGGCAGGGGACCTGGCTAACAGACTGAGAGGGAGCAGCACAGGGAAGAGGAGAAGCTGGAAGGAGTAGTAGTAGGGATACCAAGAGGATTAGAGGGAGAGCTGGTTAAATGCTACCGAGGGGCCAAAGCGATGAGTAGCAACGAGTCCTCGGATTCACAGCAAGTGGCTATCAGGGACTTTAACAGCAGCACAAGGGCTGTGGGAGCCCAGTAAGGAAGGGGCACCTACAGAAAGCCTCCAGGAGAAAGTGACATTCTGGCTGGGTTTTGAAAGATGAGAAGGACCCTACAAGTAAGTGATGGTGAGCATTCTTGGCAGAGGATCCAGCAGGTGGAAAAGTCCAGATTCATCAGGAACTAGACTCCTTTCTTCCTGCTCCACCATTCTTAGTACATGGATTCTACCTTCAAGGTCATCTCATGGTCCAAGATGGCTGCCGCAGCTCCAGCCATCATATCTATGCAGAAAGCAGGAGGAGGGGAAGTAGGGTAAAAAGAACACCTGCCAGTTGTCTCTCTCACGAGGAATTTTTGGAAGCTAACAACTTCTGCATGTCTCTTGGCTATGCCTAGCTGTAGGGAGGCTGGAAAATTGTGGTCATCTAGCCAGGCATACGACTTCCCACAGCCAAAGTATGACAAGGGGACAATGGTCACTGAGTGGGCCACTAGCATCTTTGTCACTATTTCTCTTTGCCCCCAACTGTTTTTATTTGGAAAAACTTCAAACCTAGAGAAAAGTTGCAAGCATAGTACAATGAATAAAATCTTCAGAAAAATTGCAGTGTTAATAAAATCAATACCCAAATATTCTTCATCTAGATTCACCAGGTGTTAACATCTGCTACTTTTTTTTTTTTTTTTTTTTGGTCTCTCTCTCTCTATGTGTACTATCTCCAGAAGAAGGAGCATACTTACTGGGCCGCCACTTTCCAGCACAACAGATACTTCACCCTGTAGCACACTGCAGCCCACATGCTCCCCCTTCCCCCTTTAGGGCAGGCTCCTGGGCCTCTTTCTGGCCAGGCCCTAAACATGTGAGTTCTCAGGAACCCCCTCCTTGTTTCCATTCTCTCTCCCCCAGGAAAATGGGTCTCTCCATTCCTCTCTTCCCTCTCCTCTTCCTGAGAATATACTAAGGAGAATGGTTTTTGAAGCTTGGGGGGGGGCGGGGCAGGGCTGGGAGAAAATCCTCACTGGAACAGCTGGAGCAGCTGGAGCAGAAAGCATCCTCTTAAGAGGATCATGAGGCTCCTGGTGATCCCAGCCCTTCCTGGGTTTTGCGAAAATCCAGATGGGCCTTTACAACACTGTGTGTGGTGCCTGACGGTGCGATTAAACATTCATCAACATTCCGGCTGTCCAGAGGCCTCAGGGTGGGGAGTGGGGGGAGAGGCAGGCCGGTGGGGGCTGGAAACAGAGAGAGGAATGTGATATTTATTGAACACCTACCGTGTCCCAGGCACGACAGCCATTATATCATCAATCCCTAAAATCAGTCCTTTAGAACAGGCATTTTCAATCCCATTTTCCAGATGTTGGAACCAACACCCAAAGAGGAGAAGTCCTATGACTGGCACTGGCATCTATTGTTTTCAATCAGCTTTTCCTGAGTGCCCGCCATGTGCCAGGTACTGTTCTGTGTACCAGAGATTCAGCAGAAAACAAGACCAATGAAGTCCTTGCTTTTCTAAACCTTAACATTCTGGTAGGAAGCGACAGACACCAAAAGAACTAGTGACCAAATAAGATGCTTTCGTTTGTGTTGCTCTTGTCCAAATCAGGGATGTCCACCTTGCTACATCTAATGGTCAATCCTGCCTCCTCACTCTGACCTCCGAGTCCTTGCTAAGAGCCAGGCCCCACCCTAGGTACTAGAGAACACAGCTGTGAAGGAAAGAGGCCTGGGTTCTTATGTTCTAGTAGAAGGAGGCAGATAAGTAAAATAAGTAAGTGAACTATATGGTGTGTCAGGAGGTGCTGTGCTGGGACAGGAAGCAAAGAGTAATGAAGGGCATGGAAAGTGCTGGCGTGGAGCTAAGGGCTTGGACACTTACATACAGAGGGCAGGGAAGGCCTTACCTGAGTTAGGAATTGAGGGCAGGACCGGTGTAAGGTCCCAAGGCAGGAGTGGGCCCTGAACAAAGACCATCCGGGAGGTGGCGCGGCTGGAGCACAGGGAGTAGGAGAGGAGGCAGGGCGATTCTGGGGCCGTGCAAACCCTCTCCTGGGAGCAGAGGAGCCTGTGATCTTTTTCCTTTTTTTTTTTTTTTTTTTTTTTGAGAGAGAGAGAGCACACAAGCAGGGAAGAGGGGCAGAGAGAGGGAGGGAGAGAGAGAGAGAGAGAGAATCATAAGCAAGCTCTGCATTCAGCACAAGCCCAACGCAGAACTCGATCCTACAACCCTGGGATCATGGCCTGAGCCAAAATCAAGAGTCAGTCACTTAACTGACCGAGCCATGAGCCACCTAGGCACCCCTTTCATTTTTAACGGCTGCTGTGTAGGGAGCAGATTGCTCCTAGGCAAAGGCGGGTGGGGGCCAGTTCAGATGCCATCACCATAATACAGGGGAGATGACAGCCACTTGGGCTGGGGTGACGGGAGGTGGATGGAAGTGGCTAGATCCTGGATATGTTTTAAAGTAGAGCTGGGGCACCAGGGTGGCTCAGTCGGTTGAGTGACCACCTTCTGCTCAGGTCATGATCTCCCGGTTGGTGACAGTTCGTGAGTTTGAGCCCTGGATCAAGCTTGCTGCTTTCTGTGGGGAGCCTACTTTGGATCTTCTGTCCCCCTCCCTTTCTGCCCTTACTCTGCTCGTTCTCTCTCTCTTTCTCAAAAATAAATAAAAACATTAAAAAAGTAGAGCTGGACATAATGATGTGCTGATGAGCTAGAAAGAGAGGAGTCCAGGATCATTCCAGAATTTTTGGATGAGCAATTGGGAGGATGGAGAAGATGATAGGAGGAGCAGGTCTGGGGACAGGAGACAGAAGAAAGTCAGGAATTGCACTTTGGTTTTTTTAAATTTTTTTTTAATGTTTATTTATTTGAGAGAGAGAGAGAGAGAGAGAGAGAGAGAGAGAGAGAGACAGAGCACGAGCAGGGGAGGGGCAGAGAGAGAGGGAGACACAGAATCCGAAGCAGGCTCCAGGCTCTGAGCTGTCAGCACGGAGCCTGACACATGGCTCACACCTACAAACCACAAGATCGTGACCTGAGCCAAAGTCAGACGCTTAACCGACTGAGCCAGCCAGGCGCCCCAGGAATTGCACTTTGGATACAATAAGCCTGAGACAGATGCACATTAGATACTTGGGTGGAGCTGTGAACAGGCTGTTGGATGTGCTCTTCTGGATTTCACGTAGGACCAGGGGTATATTGTATATGTGACGTTTGATGCCCATGACTGGAGGAGATCACGAAATGGCAAGGGCTGACAGAGCAGTGATGAAGTCCAAGGGCTTAGTCCCAGGGCCTTGTGAAGCAGGAGGACCCATCAATTTCGTTCACATCTGTGTTCCCCAGGGCCTAAAACAGTGCCTGACACAAAGTAACTGCTAAGTCGGTATTTGTTGACCGGATAGCTGACAGAATGAATGAGCGATGCTAAGGGCTAAAAAGGAAATAAAACAGTGATGAGTTAAAGACTGCATGGGGGAGAATGGTCTACTTTATTTTTTATTGAAGTTTAGTTGACACAAAATGTTAATTAGTTTCAGGTGTACAACATAGTGACTTAACAACTCCGTAAATTATGCTATGGAGAGTGGTCTACTTTAGATAAGGTGGTCAGGGAGGACCTCTCTAAGAAGGTGACATTTGAGGGGAGCCTGGATGGTTCAGTCAAGCATCCGATTCTTGATTTTGGCTCAGGTCAGGATCTCATAGTTTGTGAGTTCAAACCCCATAACGGGCTCTGTGCTGACAGGGCATGGAGCCTGCTTGGTATTCTGTCTCCCTCTCTCTCTTCCCCTCCCCTGCTTGCTCTCTATATCTCTCTCAAAATAAATAAAAATAAGCTTAAAAAAAAAAAAAGATGACATTTGAGCCAAGCCCTGAAGGACAAAGAGAAGTCAGTCACACAAAGAGTTGGAAGAGACATGGCAAGTGCAAAGGCCCTGAGGCAGGAGCAAATCTGGCCTGTTGGAGGATCAGTGTGCTTGAGGTACTGTGAGGCTGGATCATGCAGAAAATAGCAGGCCCAGAACCTGGACTTTGGATCACACCCTGGGTGTCCTGGAGGGTTTTAAACAGAGGATTTAAGTGATCAGATTAATATTTAAAATGAGCCCTCTGAGGCAAGTGGAGAATGTTCTATAGGGAGGTGGAAAGTAGGAGCAAGGAGAATGTTAGGAGAGATTTGGGCAGTGGCCGAGGCCAGAGATGGCAGGGCTTGCCTGGAGCTGGGACAGTGGGAAGTAAGAGGAATGGGCAAATTCAAGACATTTCAGGAACGGTATGGTAGGATTGGGGTTCAAGAGCCCCAGCTTGTTCAACCCATAGGACCCCATGGGACCAGGGGGGTTGCTTCTGGGGTCTTAGTCACCTAACTCCAGACTCCATGAGCTGCCCCATGCTGGAAAATGTGGAACATGGTGGGAAGGGGTACTGTGGCTGGCAGGGCCGTTCCATGCCAGGCTCTAGGCCAGGACTCTAAGGCAGCTAAGACCATGTCTGGCACTTGAAGAGGGTCCTTTCTCCCCTTTTCTCCATCAGATCTAGATTCATGATCTTTCCCCAAGCCTGGCCCTCCTCCAGTGCATTCTCTGTCCAAAATTCTTTGATGCTCTTCCAATTGGGAGGTGGGATTATGTCCCTGTCTTTGAATGTGGGCCCTGGGACACTAATAGAATACAGCGGACATGATGTGCCAGGCTTTGGGCCCAGGCCTTAAGGAACTGGCAGCCTCTGCTTCCCATCTCTTGGGATGCCGCTTCTGGGAACCTAGCCACCATGCTGTGAGGAGGCCAAGTGGCCACATGGAGAGGTACATAGAGCTGTCCCAGCCAACACTCCCAGCTGAGGTTCCAGCTGACAGCCAGCATCAGCTGCCCCACTGAGTGAGCAGATGACTCCAGCCCCAGCTTGTAAGCCACTCCAACGGACAGCACTTTGGAGCAGAGGTGAGCTGTCCCTATTGAGCATGGCCTGAATTGTAGATCTGTGAGCAAAATAGATGATTATTGCTGTTTTAAGCCATTAATTTGGGGGTGGTTTATTATGTAGCAGCAGGTAGTTGGGACACTGTGCCTCACCTCTCCAGAGCCTATCCATCACCAAACACCCCAGTCTTCCTCTAAACACCTCTCAAATCCATCATGTTCTATCTTCCCTGTCACCAGATTTGTCACCTGGACAATTACATTAACAACCTAATAGATCTTCTTCCACTCCCTCTTGCTACCACAGGGTCTGTTTCCTACACAGCAGCCCAAAGAACTTGCTGGAAAGCCCATCTATAGCCACCCGAAGCACTCAGTGGCCCTTCACTTTCCTAAGATCAAGACCTACTATCCCTTTCTCCTTTAGGCATCAGCCACACTGGTCTTCCTTTTTTTCTTCCAGTGTCCCATGTTCCCTTTGCCCCAGGGCCTTTGCACATGCTGCTCCCTGACATGCCCTTCTCCACCCACCTAGTTAACTCTTGCTCATACCTTAGGTATCAGCTCAAACATCACCTCATCCATGAACTGCCTCTAAGCTAGTGGTTCTCAAAATGGGATTCCTGACCAGCATCCTCAAGGAACTTCTTAGAAATGCCAATTCTTGGGGCACCTGGGTGGCTCAGTCGGTTAAGCGTCCGACTTCAGCTCAGGTCACGATCTTGCAGTTCGTGAGTTTGAGCCCCGCGTCGGGCTCTATGCTGACAGCTCAGAACCTGGAGCCTGCTCTTTTGATTCTGTGTCTCCCTCTCTGCCCCTCCCCCACTCACACTCTGTCTCTCTCCTTCAAAAATAAATAAACGTTAAAAAAAATTTTTAGGGGCGCCTGGGTGGCTCAGTCGGTTGAGCGTCTGACTTTGGCTCAGGTCATGATCTCACAGTTTGTGAGTTCGAGCCCCATGTCGGGCTCTGTGCTGACAGCTCAGAGCCTGGAGCCTGCTTCTGCTTCTGTGTCTCCCTCTCTCTCTGCCCCTAACCCACTCACATTCTGTCTCTGTCTCTCTCAAAAATAAATAAACATTAAAAAAAATTTTTTTTAAAAATAAAGAAATGCCAATTCTTAGGGGCACCTGGGTGGGTCATTCAGTTAACTGTCTGACTTCGGCTCAGGTCATGATCTCATGGTTCGTGAGCTGGAGGCCCGTATTGGGCTCTGTGCTGACAAGTCAGAGCCTGGAGCCTGCTTCAGATTCTGTGTCTCCCTCTCTCTCTGCCCTTCCCCCGCTTGCACTGTGTCTCTCTCAAAAATAAGTAAACGTTAAAAAAAAGAGAGAGAAATGCCAATTCTCAGGTCCAAGCCCAGGGCTAAGGAATCAAATTCTGGGGGTAGGGCCCAGCAGCTTGTTTGACAAACCCTGCAGGTGATTCTGATCTGTGCACTTGAGAACCGCCACTCTCTTTTTTTTTTTTTTTTTTTTTTTTTTTGAGAACTGCCATTCTAATATCCCCCAGTTCAGGTTGTGGACTTTATCTTTTCCCATCTGCAAATTCCTTTCCTTCAGAGGTCTGCGTTAGTGATCACACAGGTCTTTGTGAGAGGACCTGATGTCTGGCTCCCCTGATAGAGCAGAGCACAGGGGTCACTCATTATTTGCTCCTCACTCCTTCTAGCACCTACCCCCATGCCTGGCAGGTACCGAGAGCTTAGGAGATGGGGGTTGGGCGGATATTGACTCCAGGTGGTCATGGACTTCCCTGGGTGTGGGAGAGGGGAAGAGACTGGTCACTTTATAGATCTCAGACCCTAAAAGTGGCCAAGGGGAGGATGAGAAGCCTTAAGAAATTTGGGGAGGTCTCAGCCCTTGCAGAAAAGTGTGCTACTGAGAAGTCAGGGAAAGGGTAGCCAGAGCTTTTCCTCCCTCTTCCCCTCCCCACCCCTCCCTCCTGCACCCTAAGGTAGCCCTCAGCTGATTTGTATTGACCACTGCAGCAGGCCCTGTTTTAGGGGCTTTATGTATATCATTTAATACAGAAAGCTTCTGAATTATATATCATTAACATTCCTATTTTACAGACAGGGAAACTGAAAACTCTGAGGTTCAGGTACTTGGCTGAAGTCAGGCAGGGAGGATTTGAACCTAGGCTATGTGACTGTTGCACTGCCCCTCCCCCTTCCCTATCAATGCTGAGAACACTCAGAACAGCAGGAGTGCATATCGGATTGTGGATCCGTGAGGTGGAGGCTCCAGTGTCATGAGACTTTCCCAAATTTTCAAGAGTAACCAAAAATGTAGATTTTTAATATACAGTCTCCCTGTTTCTCAATGATTATGTATTTAAAAACATTTTAAAAATATTTTTTAGAGAGAGAAAGACAGAGCGTGAGTGGGGGAGGGGCAGAGAGAGAGGGAGACATAGAATCTGAAGCAGGCTCCAGGCTCTCAGCACAGAGAGGGCTCAGCACAGAGCCCCATGCGGGGCTCAAACTCACGAACCAGGAGATCACGACCTGAACTGAAGTCGGATGCTTAACCTGACTGAGCCACCCAGGCGCCCCAAAATCATTATGTATTTTAAAAAACTCAGATGTTCCCAGAGACCAGATAAACGTGGGTGTCAGATGACATTGGTAGCCAAATGAATGGCAACAGAGACAAACAGATACCCCAATGTGTGTATAAGGTCTGACCTGGCTATGAACACTGTCAGAGCTGCTGTTTCTGCCATTTCTGGAATGGTCCACTTTAAACTCTAGGCCCGTCCTCTGTGAGACGTGATTGCACTAGGGGGCAGACCCCTAATATTGACCTTTAGCTTCATGTGTCCCAGCCCTCGCATGGCCAGCACCCTATGGGTGAGGGCTGGGTTTGTCTTGTCACACTGTCCCCCTCCCACCCTGCATGCGGAAGGTGCTCACTAAATGCCTGCCGATGGAAGGCATAGCACAAGCCCTTTCCCCTCTGAGCTCCCCCCAACACCACGCTGACTCCTCCCCATCCCATGCTCTGGGGGGTGGGGTGGCACGAGTGAGTTAAAAGCCCGCAGCTGGGGGCCAAATGGGACAAGCCCAAGCAGCTGCATGGCTACTGCTAGCCCTGTGAGTCCACCTTCCTGCCCCTCGTGTAGCAAGGGACGGGGCTGGGGTGGCTGGGCTGGAGCTTGCTGTTCACCCTGATTTTTTTCTTTGGTCAGGTTGGAGAGGCTGAGGGTGGAATCCAAAACTGGGAGGAGAAGGAGGAGAAAGAGGAAGAGAAAGAGGGGGCAGTAGTGGCTGTCCTGATGGCTGAGGGGGCTTTGAATGCCCCTGGGGATCAGCTGTCCCAGAGGAGGAAGGAAGCCCAGGATGGGGGCCCCCAGGGGATCAAGTTGGAGTTACACCCGCTGCTGAACAGGTAAGGCAGGCTTTGTGGCCTTGCACCCGGCCTTGCTCTCTTGCCCCCCCTCCCTCATCCAAGAAAGGTCAGAGCTAGCCTAAGACTTGGGCCCTGTTGGTTCTTCTGGCCTTAACCCATAGAGATTCTGGCTTCAATTCCCCCATCCTGTCCTGGCCTTTCAGGATCACTGACTCCAGTCACCGTGCAGAGGCCGTGCCTAAATCCCATCTCCTTATTTATACTTGAAGGGGTGGGACTTCCCTGCCAGCACCTGCTGCAGGTTCTGGGCCTGGGAGGGGCTCGCTGCTTCCTCCTGGCCTCTCCTATCCCCAGGTGGGCTCTATGGTTCTTCAAGAATGACCGCAGCCGAGCCTGGCAGGACAACCTGCATCTGGTCACCAAGTTTGACACCGTGGAGGACTTTTGGGCGTGAGTGTCTGTTGCTTGTAGAGGAGGCCAGAGCCAGGGGGGTCCTTCCTAGACCCTACCCCTCCAGGGAGCTGTTTCCTACACCGCTTTCCAGCCCTCCCTGCGACCTCTCAGCATTTGCTGAGGGCTGGGGCTTGGTGGGTTCTGCTTGGGGGTGGGGGTCACTGGGACTAGGATCTAGGCCCCCCTGAAAACTTCTTGGGGCTTAGGGAAGAGAGTCTCAGGGGAGGAGCTGAGACGCCAGAACAGCATGGAAGCTTGTGTGTGTGTGTGTGTGTGTTGCGTCCATGAAATACAGCCAGATCAACACCAAACCATCCTGCACACCTGGAAGAGAGTCTGAGAGGCGGGAGGAGCCAGGAGTTGACCCTGACTCTGCCACTCCTTGGCTTTGTGACTCTGGACAAGTTCTTTCCCCTCTCTGAGCTGGTCTCAGCCACAAAGTGAGGATTAGGCTGCTTGATAGTGTCCATGGGTGAATCCCAAAACACCCCCTGCCCCGGCACTGGGGCTCTAAAAGCCTCCTGAGGGGTTTGGATGGTCAGGGAAGGCTCCAGGGAGAAGGTGGGATTTGACGGTTTGGGTAAGTAGAGATAGAAGGGGCAAGGGGTTGGTGAGAAGGGTGAGTGAGCATAAGGCTTGGAGGCCTGAAGGCGGGTGGAAAACAGTGGGGTCTGGTAAGAAGTTGGGGCGGTGAGGCAGGTTGGAACCAGGCCTTAAAAAGTCTGGACTTTCAGCCTGGATTGGGGCGGGGTGGGGGGCTCTCTCCAGGATGTACAGTCACATCCAGCTGGCCAGTAAGCTCTCTTCTGGCTGTGACTACGCCCTGTTCAAGGTAAGCTCTGCCCACCCGCCCCCTCAGGCCACAGGAGGGCTGATTCTCCTCAGCTCAGCTTCTGCATTCCTCCCTCATGGAGAGTTTGGGGGTGGGGTGCCACAGACAGCCTTCCTCAGAGCCAAGGTGGGACTTCCAATCTGAGGAAATGCTATATACAGAAGCTTGGGTAGAGTGTCAGACTAGAGCTGTACTTATAGGACATTTATGAGTCTGGAAGGGGGAGGGGAGAAGGGGGAACCAAGAAGGAGCCCAGGTTTCTGGCCTGGCTCCTGAACTAGGCATATGCATCAGAATTGCCCGAGGACACTCCTCATCAGTGTCCAGGCCCATCCCTGGAGGTGCTGACCTAGCAGGTGTGTGCTGTGGGGCCCTGACATCAGTGTTTAAAGACTTCCCCAGGGGGTCAGTGCCCAGCCTGGGATGTCTGGTCTTCCACACACTAGAGTATCCCCAGAAGCTTCCTTAATCAACCCTCCCCCTTTTGAACTCCTGCCTCAAGGAGCTCAGTTCAGTAAAAGAGACAAACATACACATATATATAACAAGGCTACAAAAGATGACCAGTGTTGAGGATCAGGGGATTGTGGGAGCTCATAGGAGGGTATGGGGGGTCAAGTGGCTGATGGTGGAAGCTGCCCATACAGAGGGAATGGAAGCAAGAGGGAACTTAGCCTACCGAGGCTTATTTAGGGGTCAGAGCAGCGCCTGGGAAGATGGTTGGGTCCCCACTTCCCTTTGAAGAAAGGGAGGCAGTTGATTTGTCATTCCACCTCTTAGGATGGCATTGAGCCCATGTGGGAAGATAGCAGGAATAAGAGGGGTGGCCGCTGGCTGGTCAGTCTTGCCAAGCAGCAGCGTCACAGTGAGCTGGACCGCCTGTGGCTGGAGACCGTGAGTGGAGGTTGGGAGGGGAGGGAAGGCGGGGGAGGTCCCCAAGAGAAGAGGCTGGCTGGTGTGGTGGCACCATCAAGGATAGTGGGGCAGTCCCTGTAACTGAGGTGGAGGTCTCACCATCCTTCCTTTTGGCCCCAGCTGCTCTGTCTGATCGGGGAGAGCTTTGAGGAGCACAGCCGGGAGGTGTGTGGGGCTGTCATCAACATCCGAACCAAGGGAGACAAGATTGCTGTGTGGACCAGGGAGGCAGAGAACCAGGCGGGCGTGCTGCACATTGGGTGAGTGATATCTCTGGCACAGGGTCTCCTCCAGGGGAGAAGTTGAGGGTGGTGTGGCTTGGCCTGTGAGGGAGACCTCTGGAACTCTCCATGTCAGCTCCTCCTTTTTCCTTACCCATGTATATGAGGGTTTGGAATCCAGATTTCAAGCTGTTTCCAGCAGGACTCTTTTCTTTTGCGTAAAGAGTCATATTTTGGGTTTCCACATGGGTAAGATGTCACAAGAGTGATGGTGGCTGGAACTAGGGTAGGACGTATGGGCAAAGGACCCAGGGTCCCAGGTGATCTCCAGCACTTGCTGCTATTTAATTTCCTCTCCTACTCCTCCCCCAGGCGTGTGTACAAAGAGCGCCTGGGCCTCTCCACGAAGATCGTCATTGGGTACCAGGCCCATGCAGACACTGCCACCAAGAGCAACTCCCTAGCCAAGAATAAGTTTGTGGTGTGATTCAGCTGCTTCTGAGCCTCTCACTCTGTGTGTGTGTGTGTGTGTGTGTGTGTGTGTGTGTGTGTAAGTAAGGGGATGCTGGGCTACAGTGCTGATGCTGGGTAGGACTAGGGGGTAGAGAACCGGGTTCTCACTTGTTCTGGAGTGAATATGAACATTGCTTAACATGAGTTGGGGCCTAGGCATAGATCTGTGGTCAGGGAGCCATCCTGAGGATGCAGAACAGGTGGAGGAAAGCCTTGAGTTTCCTTGTTTCACCTGGGGGTGGGCTGGGGTGAGTCACTGGGGAAAGGAGAGCTCAGATGAAGGTGGAAAGATGGCAAGAGAACCCTACAATCCAGCACTTACTCTCTCTGCACCCCTGAGAAAGAGGCTGGGTGACCTGAGGGCCAGACTCTTCTGATATGGGGGAGCAGGCCCAAGACCACTGACACTCTGAGAGCAGGAGCTCAAGGACAGGAGGGGGATGGGCTTTCCTCTTTGTAATCACTCTACTTTAAACCTTTATGAATTGCCTTTCATCAGATTTATAGCCTTGGAGCCTCCCCAGTATCCTGTACCTTCTCTCAAGCAGCCGTGGGTGGGGCCTCGGAAGTGGGGTTGTAGATCAAAAGGGTTGGAGGCTTACAGGCAGAACCCCACTATCTCACAGACATGTGGTGAGCTAAGGACTGAGAGCCCTGTGTGTCTACTTGTCCTTTCCTCAGCTGTGGCCAGGGCTGTCTGGGCCTTGCCTGCCTCAGAGTCAGGCTGAATGGAGGCGGGTAGATAGATGAGACAGGAGACAGGACAGTGGTGGTTAGGTTTGAGACGGATTAACTGGAAGGTGATGAAGTTTAAGCCCCTTTCTGTTCCTGCTCCAAATAAACACTCACTTCTGAATTATTAGAATTATTAGAATTATTTTTGAGGGTTCTAAAATTGAGTAAGATTTGGGCCCCCCAAAACCTTAATCTCCTGTCCTGCCTTGAGGGGCTCGTGTGAGACCCCCCCCCCCCCCGGGTCCAATCAGGGATCCATCTAGTATGGGGAGAGGGGTAAGATGGGAAGAGTCAGCGAGGTTTCAATGGCAGAGGGTCATTGAGCCAGGGGGTCGAGTATATGCCCCTGGCAAAACTGAAGTGTCGGGGAGCAGAGGCCGCGGCCCTCACAAGACCTAGATGTCATCAGGCCTGAGTTTGAGCCAATGTAGGCAGTTAATTTCCGTTGAGTGAAAAGTGCGTCTGCTTCGATTACACTGTAATAAAACGTCCTGTGTTTTAAAAACACGATCCATATCGCCATCCCCATCTGCTCATTAGAGCATCAGTTACTCTTCTCCAGGATGAGTTCCAACAGCAAGGCTGGGTACGAAGTGGCGCTGGTACTGTGCCTGGTGGGGTGGGAGTAATGAGGGTGTTTTGTACCTGCGACTTGCGGTGCCATCATCAAGCTTCTCAGGTCCGTAGGACGCTGGGCGGGGCGGGGAGGAGGATAAGAGAACGCTGTCGGCGCTCGGGGCGGAGTCAGACCTAGAGGCGGGGTTCCGAGTCGGGCAGAGGGGCGGGCCTGCCTGGGGCGGGGCCTGCCTGGGGCGGAACCTGCCTGGGGCGGAACCTGCCTGGGGCGGAACCTGCCTGGGGCGGAACCTGCCTGGGGCGGAACCTGCCTGGGGCGGAACCTGCCTGGGGCGGAACCTGCCTGGGGCGGAACCTGCCTGGGGCGGAACCTGCCTGGGGCGGAGCCCGGAGGTCACAGACTCAGGCCTAGAGGCGGGGCTCCGAGGGCACTGAGTAGGACGGAGGCGGAGTCAGGCCTAGAGGCGGCGGGGCTTTGAGGGGTCTGAACGCGCTGGGAGCTGGGCGGTCGGGGCGCCGGGGGCGGTCCCTGCGGGGCAGGCGGGACCCGACCGGCTCTCTGTGTGGCCGCGGCCATGAAGCCGCAGCCGCCGGGCTAGGCCCCGGGCGGCTCTAGCCCAGGGCGGCCCGTGGAGGGCCGGGCCAGCCCCAGCTCCGGTCCCAGGCCGGCGGGCGACTGCTCACCATGCCGGGCAAGCACCAGCACTTCCAGGAACCCGAGGTCGGCTGCTGCGGGAAATACTTCCTGTTTGGCTTCAACATTGTCTTCTGGGTGAGAGCGGGGTGGGTTTGGGCCCCGTGCTGAATTCAGGTGGCGGGAGAAGGAGGTTCAAGCCCCTACTGCAGGGGCTGGGGGGAGGGAAGGGGACGGTCCCAAATCCTGAAGGCAGAGAGCGGTCTTTCCCCCCCATCTCCCCCCAGCCCCCATCTCTTTTTCCCACTCCACGCCCACTCCCAGGACCACTCCGGGGAACTACGGAGAGTCCCGGATTGCTGGAGGCGGGTCCCAGGCGCCGCCGGGGTAGGATGTGGGGGTGGAGTCTCCTGGTATCTTCCAGAGTCCAGGTGGAGAAAGGGGAAGGGTCCCAGGGATGCTCTTGGTGCCCCGTCGCCCATTCTCCCATCCAGCCTCACTGCTACTCTGGGGTGTGGGGTGTTCGCTGAACTCCACCCCTGTTTAGCCCACCGAGGGGAGTGTCTCCGCGAAGGGAAGGGCCGGATTCCCTCACCCAGCCTTAAGCTCCTTTGGGGGGGGGGGGGAGCGGGGAAGGGGTGGTGTGTGGGTCTTGCTCCTCAGTGAGGAGGCTTGCAGGCTGGGGGAGGGCAATAGCTCTAGTCCTCTGCTGGGGGCAGGAGATCTGCCCTGTTGAGACGTCCTAGGTGGCCCTGGGGAACAGAATTCAACATTCTACAGCTGACAAAACCGAGGTTTCGCAGGCAGTTGCTGCCCCTGCCAGAGAAGGGAGCTTCAAGTGCCCTTCCCCGGGTGGCATCTGTGCCCCCAGGGCCCTGCCAAGTCATCTTCCCTTCTCCCTCCCCCATCCCGTCTCCAAGGCTGCTTGCTGCCTCTGCAGTCTCTGCTCCTGCTGCCTTGTGTCAAAATGCCGGGCCCATTCTGTTTCTTTCAGCAAGACTTTGGCACCGCCCTCCACCCACGTGCTGCCCATGCAGTCGCCCCTGTGTGGTGGGTCTTCTGGTTCCAGCAATGCTCAGCTCTCCAGGGTGTGGGCAATGTGCAGAGAGTACTGGTGGGGAAGTCTGGAGGCCTGGGTGTAGCAAGCAGAGCTCTGAGACTGGGCAAGTCACTTCTCTCTGGACCTCAGCTTCCCTTCCTGGGAGTGGGGGTAATGAAGCCTGCCCCTCAGGGTTGTTAGGCCCATTAAATAAATTCTAACTTGTATTCACACAGCTATTTTATTATCTATATTTTATAGATGAGGGAAGAGGCACAGAGATGTTAAGTCATTTAACCTAGAAGGACAGGGCCAGTAAGCACAGAGCCAAGAGGGCAGTGGGTAGAGGTGAGGCAGAGCATTGAGCATAGTGAGTCCCACCCCGCTCCCCCCAACCCCCCATGTCAAGGGGGACAGGCAAGAGAAACTCAGGCTCTTTGCAGGCACACCAAGTTTTGCAGGGGAGTGGGGGTGGGGAGCCAGAGCAGGAAAGGCTGGGCTGGTGCTTGAATTTTATGTTGAGGGCAATGTAGAGCAGTGAGGGTTTCAGCGCTGGATAATGGGTCTGCTTTGGCTTTTGTACTAGAGGCAGATCTGTCTGGCTGCATGGGGAGAGTGGGTGAGGGGCATGGGGCTTGGAAGTGGGAGACCTAGGAGGAGGGCTGGGTCACAGCTAGGGGCTGGGAGTGGGAAGTGAGGAAGGCTCCAGGGGAAGTTAGGAGGCTGAATTGACAGGACTGGGATGCTTGGAGGGCCAAGAGGGTTTCAGGTTTGGGTCAAGGTGGCTGGAGGGAGGTGCCTATCATATAGGCCCCAAGATTTTTGTTTGTTTGTTTTAAAGGAAAGCAGACCCTGGTTGTTACCCTGCTGAGAACCTTCCCACAATTAATACAGTCCAGACTCCTCCCATGGCCTCCAGCACTCTCTGGAGTCTGGCCCTGCTGCCCTTCAGTTTATCCCTCGCACCACCAAACATGATCTTACCTCTGGGCCTCTGCCAGTCCCTCCACCTGGAATTTCCTTCTCACTACACTTTTTCGCTATTTAGACCTCAGCTAAAATATCCCCATTTTCCCTAACTGAAGCATGCCTCCACAACCCCCAGTCACTCCCCACTGCATCACTGTTTGGTTTTCTTTAAAGGATCTGTTGGTATCTGAAATTACCTTGTTTGCTCACTGTGGATTTCTCCCACTGGAGTGTAAACTCCATGAGGGCAGAGAGCTCATTTGTTCTATTTTCTGATGTATTCCCAGCACACGGAACAGGGCCTGGGACTTGGAGGTGTTTGCAGCAGGCAGTTGGACATAGGAGTCTGGAGCCAGGGAGAGGTTTGGGTGGAGATCTGGGAGATGTCGGCATCTGATGGTGTGGATAATAAGTGTGGAAGAGGAAGAAAGCAGAAGGCTGAAGGTTAAACCTGGTTGGGGGTGGGGGGGGGTGGCCATGTGCATAGGGCAGGTGAAGCAGTGAATCCTGGGAGGGAGGCTGAGAAGGAGCAGAGAGAGGATTGGTGTTGGGTAACCAAGGAGGGGTTCAGAAAGGAGAAAGTAGTAGTCAGTCACCTGTCTAAAGGCCATGGGTGGGTCAAATGGGATGAGGCGGGAGAAGTGATGTTTGGTTTCACATTCCAGATCTAGTATAGAGGTGAGGGGAAGGAAAGCTATTTCCAGAGAAGAATACAGCAGTGGGAGGAGTCTGGGGTCAGAGAGAGGAAGGTGTTAAACTGGGTGATCATGGTGGAATTGACTGGAATTGGTGGGGGGAAGGGGGGAGGAGCCTGTGAAAGCAGGTGGGTGGGGAAGGTCTGAAGAGGTGGGGTCACGGCCTTGTGCTGGCTGGGGCAGGAGGGACACTCTTCCTGTGAGATTGAACATCCGGGGAGCTGCCCAGTCTCAGGTTGATAGCCTTGACATCCAGGGCTCTTCCCAGTAAGGAACTGAGGCCGGATGGTGGGTTGTGCTTAGAAGGCCCAGGCAGAACTGTGGCCAGAAGTTTTCAAGGGCACAGCCACCAGCCCAGACTAGGGTCCCTCAGCTGGATCCTGCTCACATTGGGATTCCTTGTCATTCAGGGGTCTTTGCTTATGAGCTATGAAAACAGAAAATGGAGTAGGGCAACCATCACAGAGTTGGAGGGCAGTGGAATGGCCAGATTGGGAAGGAGCAGAAAGGAGGGTAGGAGCCCAGAACTCAGACAGGTCTGGTGGGAGGAGAGGCTCAGGACATAGCTGCTGCTGCTGCTGCTGCTGCTGCTGCTGCTGCTTGGCAGGAGTATCCTGGCCATCCTCTGCTCCAGTTCTGAGTTCTGGGAAGGACTAAGGTGGGTTCCATCCTCCAGGCTGTGTTTTGTGGGGGAGAAACACTGGAATGTATTCTTGGAAAGGTAGAAAGGACCCTGGACCCACCCCTCCTCCTCTCTCTCCTACTGGCTTCCTGAAGACCCTGAGTACTAGGGGAGAGGGGGCTCTGTCCGGGTGGGGAAGGGTGCTGCTCCAACCCTCAGCTCTTTGATGCTGCTTCTGCAGGTGCTGGGAGCCCTGTTCCTGGCCATTGGCCTCTGGGCCTGGGGTGAGAAGGTAAGGTGGTGCAGTAGGGCGTGGGGCTGCCATGGGTTGAGGTGGTGGGAGGATCGGGCCGACCACTTGCCTTTGCTCCCCTGGCACAGGGCGTTCTCTCTAACATCTCAGCGCTGACAGATCTGGGAGGCCTCGACCCCGTATGGCTGTTTGTAGTGGTTGGAGGTGTCATGTCAGTACTGGGCTTTGCTGGCTGCATCGGGGCCCTCCGGGAGAACACCTTCCTGCTCAAGTTTGTGAGTACACCCTCACCTAGGCCCACTGGGGACCCCAACCTCCTCCCACATCTATGTAGTTAGTACTTAATAACGGGTAGTTTTATTATTACGTTATTATAACAGTAATCGTCAGAATTGTATTATCTATATAGGATTCTTTCTGCTATGACTGAAACCCAGGGGCCTAAGCATGAAAGGGTATTTATGGGCTCACTAGGGAAAGCCCAGGGGTGTGCTGGGTGTCAGCACATTTGGATCTAGGGGCCACCGCAATGTCACTTGGCCTGGTCTCTCTGTTTCTCTTCTCTGTCCCTCTAGTTGGCTCCATTCCCCAAGGGGTGGAAGGATGCCCACGAATGGGTGGAGGCTAGCTTCATACTGCCCCTCTGGGAACCCCTACTAGAGGCTGAACCTCTCTCTTCCTAACCAGTCATCCAGTCTTTTTTTTTTTTTTTTTTTAAGTTTATTTTGAGAGAGAGAGTGCAGGCATGTGCGAGTGGAGGTGGGGAGGAGTGGGGGGAGGGAGAGAGAGAGAAAGAAAGAGAAAGAAGAAAGAGAGAGAAAGAGGGAGGAAGGGAGAGATGGAAGGAAGGAAAGAATCCTAAGCAGGCTCCTTGCTGTCAGCGCGGAGCCTGAGGAGCCTGAGATGGGTTTCATCTGACTGAGAGCAGGACCTGAGTAGAAAGCAAGAATCAGAAGCAGTCACTTCTTTGCATCTCGTTGGTCCAGATTGGCTGTCTTTGGACCAATCCCCGTGGCCCTGGGAGAGGTAGCGCTCTGATTGGTGGGCTTCTCGAACAGGCCATGTCCTCTATCTGGGAATGGGGAAGGAGGTGGAGATGGCTCTGCCTGAGCCACAGGAACTAAATTAAAGGCTATGTGGAGGGTGGTTTTTCAACGAAAACAGGATGATTACCAGAGGAAGCAGAATAAGTGGGTTATAAGAGCAGTGCTGTCCTTCGCCATCATAAAACAATGTTAATGGGAGAAAAGGTGGGGACTCTCCACTTTCTTGGGTTGGGGTGGGGGTGGAGCTCTGCCCCGTGGCACCCGCAGGCCCTGCACCTCTGATCCCTACAATCTGTATGTCCCCCACCCCAGTTCTCCGTGTTCCTCGGCCTCATCTTCTTCCTGGAACTGGCAACAGGGATTCTGGCCTTCGTATTCAAGGACTGGATTCGAGACCAGCTCAATTTCTTCATCAACAACAATGTTAAGGCTTATCGGGACGACATTGACCTCCAGAACCTCATTGACTTTGCTCAGGAATATGTGAGTCCAGCACCAGCCTGGCCTACCTGCATGAGGCTTCTGCTGGGCAGATGTGTGAAAGAATAAGTCCCCGTGTGTGCTGGGACCATTCCTCCACCCATGCCCCGGGGGAAAAGAGCCAGGAGGCCCCTGTCTGAGGGGAAGCTAGTTTACGTGATCCCTGTAGGTCCCCATTATGCCTAGTTCTGCAAGGACCCAGTGTTGGGGAACAGAGGCCAGAGACTTCAAACTGGCAGGTCGTAGGCCAAGGTTTACAACACACTTAAAGGAGAAAATTTGGTATAAAAATATCAATTTCCCCTTCTAATAAACTCTGGACCCATAGTCTTGGCTGCGGTTACATTGCTGCTATCCCCTTTGCTGGTATAGGAGCTCTCTGTTTGCCATTGTCTGCCACTCTTTATTTTATTATACCTGTTGGCCCTCTTCTCTCATTTTTATTGTTTGTTTGGCCTCTGGACATGTTAGAGTTTGAGACTTTCCCCCTCAACCAAAGCTCTGCGCTTAAACTCTATACTTAACCAATGTGAAGAAGCAGTCAGTGAACAGTTCACGAGATCCTAGACACCTCCCGCCTGCACCTCCTCATCCACTCACACCCACTTACACATAGTCTCACCCAGTCACATCCACTTCCACAGTTACATGCCTTCAGGGCTATCAACCCAAGAGACTGTTCCGGGATCCAGAGATGAACCAGAGCTGGTACCTCTTTGAGGACTTTTCAACTCAGGACAGAGCAGACATATAGTGAGGCAGTTAGGATGTGATTTATTTGTTCAGTCAACACAGAATTGGTACAGGTTTATTGTGTGCCAGACCCTGGGAAGGTTGCTGGGAATTCAGTGGTGAAAAAAGCTGGGACTTGTCCTCATGGGGATGGCAGTCTGGGGCAAGAGACAGATGATAAGCAAAACAGACAAATGTACGTGTGTGCGTGCATGCGTGTATACAAAATTGTGAATAGTGGTAAAAGCTGAAATGAGGAAGGGTGGAGAAGAGGAAGGCCTTGGAGAAGAAGCAGGGTGTGGAAAGAGGGGCAGATGTTCCCCAACAGGAACATCAGGTGCTGAGCAGAGTGAGAAGAGGCAGGCAGAGGCCAGGCTGTTTGCTGGGACCTGTGCACACAGAGCCGCTGGCCAGGCCTCACTCTCCCTGCTCTGCCCATAGGGGCCTATCTCTGTCTGCATTAAGCTGGTCCCTTGAGGGCTGGATTCTGTGTTGGGTGGTCTAAGGCATGTGCTCCTGCCTCCCCTGACTCACGAGCTAGTTTCAGTGCAGCCTCACACTCACTATTGCCACGCCTAGGGAGGCAGTGCACGATATTCTGGGTAGAGGTGTTGGGGATACAGGTGCTGCCGTGGCATTTATGAAGTGTAAGGGTGTATGACGGTGACAGGGTTACCTTCTTGTCCCTGCAGAGAGGAAGAGAGAAAGTCTTCGCAAAATCTCTGGGTCAAGTGTGGGAAGACCCAGTACAGACATGGGGTTCAGTGGTACCTTCCCCCACAGAGCTTGGCCTGATACCTATTTCTCAGGGCACCCCTTCCCAGTACCCCCCTGCCCCCACCAACCTGGGCAGGAGCATAGTGATGCTCTGATGGGTCTGGGCTTAGGTCTGGCCTTTCTGTTGGGAGGGTGAGGAGGGGCCCACCTGCCCAGCTGCCCCTAGACCCCCTCGCAGCACAGCCCTGCCCTGTCTCCCTGTAGCCTGGGCCTGTCTCCAAACTGGATGGGGCTCCTGGGGTGGGCCTGGCTCACCTAGGGCTCTCCTCTCGCCCCTTAGTGGTCTTGCTGCGGAGCCCGAGGGCCTAATGATTGGAACCTCAATATCTATTTCAACTGCACTGACTTGAACCCGAGCCGGGAGCGCTGCGGGGTGCCCTTCTCCTGCTGCGTCCGGGACCCTGCGGTGAGTGGGATGTGGTGAGGAGGGGCAGGGGCATTGCTGTGCGCAGACCAAGTGTGGGAAAAATCCACCACAGGGCTTGCTGGGCTCAGCCCTGCTCTGGGGGCCTTGGGTGCTGGGGGTGGGAGTCATTTTACATGGGAGCACCCCTCCTACACTGAGGAGTTTGTGTCCGTGGGCAGCAGTGGGGCCTGCACCCCTTCAGCAAAACCTGTCTCTATGATTGTAGTGAGGCAGCTGCCACACCGCTGGGCCGCCATGCTCGTGTGGTCGGGTGTGGGGCTTCTGACCCCTTGTATGGCTTTCTTCAGAGCAGAAACTTCTCCCGGTGACTCCTCTCCCAGCACAGTTCACTTGGGACACTGAGGGCCAGGATTCTTCCCATTCTTAGAAAACACGAGCAGGCAGGATTCCTAAACAGGAGGCAGCTCAGGCTGGCGTTTGTAGCCATGTGTCCTGGCACCAAGGAAAGAGGTGTGTGGGCCTCTGTGAGCCTTGTCTAGGAGTGGTGGGCATAGCGGAGTCCGTGGTTCCATCTGCTTCCCCTGAGAAGCAAGAACCACTCCAGTGCTGGGTGTCATGGGCCCCCGTGGGATATCCCCTCACCAACTCGCTTATTGGCCTATTTCTCCTCAGGAAGATGTCCTCAACACCCAGTGTGGCTACGATGTCCGGCTCAAGCTGGTGAGAGGGGTGGGGACAGAGTTGGGGGCATTGGGATGGAAAGGACAGCCTCCCATAAGCTCCTCTGTGAGGTCTCAGGAATTCTGTGTGGGAGGGGGTACTGAGTCCTAGGAACCATCCAGGCACCTAGAGCTTGGTACTTCCAAACATGGGGGCAGTGGACCCATGAGCACAGACACATGTGTGTTTGCTCGTTGCAGCTCTATGTCGAGCACCCATTGGTGCTCACACCTGGCAGTGCCCTAGATGCTAGGGATTCATGGTCATGAGCTAGGTAGACAGAGCCCCTGTTCTCAAGGAGCTCCCACACTAGTAGAGGGAGAAAGACAGAAAGCTAATGGATAAATACATGTGAACAGTAATGTGACAATTTCAACCAAGAGCTTGAATGCAAATAAAGTAAGGGAGGTTGATAGGATTGGGGCCGGGTGGTCAGGGAAGACCTCCTGAAGGAGGGGGCATCTGTTCTGAGATTCTGATGACCAGAAGGAATCTGTCATGCAAAGGCCCTGTGGTAGAGTTCCATCCAGGCAGCAGGTGCAAAGGTGTAAGGTGTTGGGGTGGAGACAAGCTTGGCAGTCTAGGCTGAGAGGAGGCCTGTGGGGGTGGGTGGGCCAAGCCCCTTGCCTGTGTGTCCCCAGGAGCTGGAGCAGCAGGGCTCCATCCACACCAAAGGCTGTGTGGGCCAGTTTGAGAAGTGGCTGCAGGACAACCTGATCGTTGTGGCTGGGGTCTTTGTGGGCATCGCCCTCCTCCAGGTACTGACTCAGCACAGCATGCCCCCCCCACACCCTTGTCCCGCCGGCAGACTTTCCCTCACTTGCCTCTTTGTCCTACAGATCTTTGGTATCTGCCTGGCCCAGAACCTTGTGAGTGACATCAAGGCAGTGAAGGCCAACTGGTGAGGCTGCCACACTGGCCATGGCCACCTGCCTGGCCTACCCAGGGACCCGCCCCCCCACCCCTTCCCCTGCCACTATACCCATGATGGGCAAGGCTATGGTATTTCCACTCCAGAGGGAGCTTGAGTGTGTGTGCACTGTGCACCTGTAGAGAAAGCTGTGTGCCTCTGCCCGGGCTGCCTGTCCTGGAGCTGTGTGCATGGAGGGCAGGTGTGTGTGTGAGTGTGCACAGGGAGCCACCATTGCGGCTGTTGTTGGGTGGTGGGCTCTCCAGGGGACTAGGAATGGCCCAGCTAAGAGGGTCCAGGCCTGGTGGGGTGAGGTGGGGTGGAAGGGGCCCCCCGCCCAGGCTGAGACACACGTCTGTGTGCATGGCTATTAGGGCAGGCTTGGGGCCTGCTGTTGCTGGGGACACAGCCTCATGCAGCCTCAGAGCTGTCTTCTCTACTACCTGTGACCTTGACCCTGCCAGAAGCCCCCTTTGGCCTCAATGTCCCAGACTTTAAAATGGGTCCAAGAATTTTTTCTCCCTTGCTTGCCTCTCAGGATCAAACATGATGATGGCTACAAACTACTCAAATAAACAAAACCTTGAAAACCACTGGCTTACGCCCACCATCTCGAAGGTTCTGTCAGCGGCAGGGTCTCAGCAGTACTCTCCACCTGGGGCCCCGGCCCGGATGCACCCTGCCAGCGTGTTTTCTTGGCCTAGGCAGCGTATACAATTGAGCCAACCTTTAAAACTTGGTATATTTCACATAAAAGTCCAGCTCCCCGGCATCTTGTGAAGAATGGCCATCTGGCCACAACGGCTCTTCAGTGGCATCATCTCCTGGGACATATGCTTCCCGTTCTCTGCCTGGCGTGTTCTGCTCACCTAAGTGCCCTGCCTGACCCTGTAGGCTGGGAGTTGGCCTCCCCCACCTCTGCAGGGTTTTCCCCTGCAAATGCTGCGAGGCTGCTGTGGGCCAAGCCTGGATTGAAGCATGGGAGTGAGAATGGGGAGGCTGGAGCCTGCCCCGAAGAGGCCACCGCCTGGGAGGGGTCTGGTCCTCCTGGGGACTAAGATGGGTGCCAGGCATGCCCAGGAGAGGGGCTGAGGGGTGGGATGGAGATCGGGAAGGTTTTGGGAAGGAGTAGCTGGAAACCTGAGCTTGGCACCCATGGGGATAGGGGGAGCCAGGTTTGGGGGCCATTGATGGTTTTGACTCCTAGGCTCCCTTGGAATCCAGTTCAAAAATCTTCCTGGTGGCCTGCAGAGCTGCTTCATGGCCACCAGAGTGCGCATCAGCACAGCATTACCTGCGTCCAGCTTTCCTAGGGCAACCTCATCCAAGGTACAGCCCTGTGCCTGGTGTGTCCACCCTGCTTACTAGCTCTTTGGGGTTCAGGGAATTTATAGACTTCTAAAGGAGTAAAATGGCTCAGATTTGGGAAGTCTGGCTGCTGCTTTCAGATCTGCACAAAGGGGGTATATGGAGTGACTGTCCATCCCCCTGCATTTGTGGATGAAAGGAGAGGTTTGGGCTAGTTCATAGATCTCTAACTTAGATGCCCTCAGGGCCAGGTGGGTTATAAAAATAAATAAAGTGGGCCTTTGCGTTGTGAGGCCTTTGTAGTGCAACTTTGATTTTTCCCACTATTACTGGAGATGGGACACAGAGACTGCTTTGTAATGAGAAATATTTGCATGATTGAGTCGCTAATGGCAACTGGCTTTGAGTTACAATGGGTGTGGTGGGGACTGTGGCAAAGCACAGTTTCCCACCTGAAATTCGTGGCTGTCATTCAGCTGTAGCTAATTACGGTAAAGTGGGAATGTGGGTCTAATGTGAGACATCTGGAGAAGCCAAAGAGCCAGAGTTTTATGTGAAATATCTTAATTTTTAAGTTGTTGGCCACTAATGAAAAAACGTTTTGAACGCTGCTAGCCAAATAAAAGGTGTGGGGGCCAGCTTTGGGCCCTGTGCCACTGTGGATCCCTCTGGAGCAGTCACCCGTGGGTCTGTGGCCGCTCTGTGATTCAGGCCTTCTGGGAGCTGCTGCAGGTGGGCGGGGTGTGGGTCATGTGCCCAGCACTGTGGCTCCCAGATGCAAGCTGGACTGTGTCCTCAGGCCTCCGAAAGACACAGGTGGCAGGTGGTTTATACATGCTACAATAAATGCAGCTCACAATATTGTGCGTGTGTCTTGTGGTCTCTGATTTTAAATGTTTTCATTTTCATTTTCCCTCAAACCTCACAACACCTTGTGAGGTGGAGAGTCCTTTCCTGATGAGGAAACTGGCTCAGGGGAATGAGTTGCCCAGAGCACACAGCCGGGAAGAGGCACCCAGGTCTGACCCCTCTTGGTGTTGCACTGCACCAGTCCTGCCCTTCTGCCGAGTCTAGGTGAAACCTGCACACTTGAAATGCCAACTAGTGAGGGGCAGTAACCTATCACTCCCCAAGTGTGAGCTGAGCATCTGCTTAGGGGTGGGGAAGTAGAGCAGAAAAGGTCAAGGTCCTGGCCCTTGTGCTGCATTCTTGTGCAGGAGACACAAACACAAGTAGGCACATAAACATTCATGCTAGTAGTATACGCTATGAAGAGAGTGATGGCTAGACAGTGACAGTTGGGTGCCTGGGAGAAGGGACCCCTTAATGGGCTGGTGGGAGGGGCTGCCATCTCTGGGAAGCTCCAGGGGAATGGTGTTCTAGGTTTTGGTACCAGTTTCCCTAGAGGTCCTGAAGCTGGGGTGGGCTTGGCATGAAGGAGCCTGGGGTGCTGAAGAGGTGGGGGTGGTTGAGAGGCAGAGGGAAGTGGTAGAACCAGAATATATCTGGCAATGGGACTGATGAGATGGGATAGGTATGACTGGTAGGAGTGGCTGTGACTCTGGCTGGGGACCCAGAATTCTCCAAAGCTCAGTTTTGCTATATGATATCTATCTGTCCATCTTCCATTCACCATTCACCCACTTACCCACCCACCCACCCACCAATCCATCCACCATCTATCCACCTATCCACTCATCCATCCATCCATCCATCCACCCACCCATCCACCCATCCATCCACCCACCCATCCATCCATCCATCCACCCACCCATCCACCCACCCATCCACCCACCCATCCATCCATCCATCTATCCACTGCCCCCATCCACCACCATCCACTCAGGCCCTGGCTGCAGGCTGGGGTTACCAAGACAGCTCAAACTTGCCCTTGTCCTGGAGCCCGCAGTCTCTTGGCAGAGACAGATGGAACAATTGCTAATGGCATAATGTGTATGTGGTGACAGCACTTCATGCTGGTTAGAGACATGTTTCCTGTCCCCAAAGTGGAAGCTGAAGCAGTTCTTTTCCTTGTGCTGAGGAGTCCCTACCCAGAAGGGGATCTGTCCAGATGTGTAGAAAACACAAGGAAGCTTATAAGGCCACCCCCTGCCCATCCCTCTAGGTGGGTCCCTAGGCCATGGGAACCAAGGGCACCCACCCTCTGTCAGGGAGGAGTGCACGTTAGTGACGACAAAGGTGGCCATCTACTTGCAGCCTGGGAGCCTCACATAGCCCTGGGCCTGCATTGTCTACCCGGAGGAATGCTGCTGGCAGCCTCTGGCATCAGCTTGGCGGGAGGGCATTCTGTGACATCCGTCTACTCCAGAGTGGGGAACTGGAAAGCAAAGAGAGATCCTGGACTGGTGAATTCTTGTTGAGGAGGTCAGACGGGCTAAGGAGGCTGGGGTAGGGTTTCCTTTCAGAAGATGGCCAGTGAGGCTAAGGTAGTGCGTACCTTGGAGGGAGCCACTCCCAGTGATCACCAGAGGGCACCAGAGCACAGTCCATGCAGTGCAGCAGAATCAGCTGGGGACAGGGAGGGGCTGCAGGTGTGGGCGTCATCGCAGGGGAGGCCCCTGTGGCTGAGCAAGTCCATTCCATGGTTCCAGAGACCTGGAGGTGACCCTGTCGGTGCTAAATCCAGGCATTGCCACCATCTGGACTCTTCTCCAAGGACTCAGAGCCAATGACATTGCCTGAGCCCACATTTAGGCCCCTGAACGCTGTGTGTGTGGGGGGGGGGGGGGGAGGGGTCGCTTCCTCTAGGAGGTCCAGGCAACATGTTCCAACACATATATCTCCATTCACTCATTCAATCAGATTTTCTGAGCACCTACGATATGTCAGACACTGTAGGACAAGGATACATAAGGAACAAAATGAAGATCTCCCCACCCTGTGGTGCTCACAGTCCAGGCCAGGGGTCGGCAGTCTTTGTCCACAAAGGGCCAAATAGTAAACATTTTAAGCTTTCAGGGCATACAACCATCACTCAACTCTGCTTTATGGTAGAAAGGAGCTCTTGGGGCACCTGGGTGGCTCAGTCGGTTGAGGGTCCGACTTTGGCTCAGGTCATGATCTTGCAGTTCGTGAGGTCGAGCCCTGCCTCGGACTCTGTGCTGACTGCTCAGATCCTGGAGCCTGCTTCAGATTCTGTGTCTCCCTCTCTCTCTGCCTCTTCTCCGCTCATGCTCTGTCTCTGTCTCTCAAAAATGAATAAACGTTAAAAAAATTTTTTTTTTTTTTTAAAGAAAGGAGCTCGTAACAAAACAAACAAATGGGCATGGCAGTGATCTAATAAAATTTCCTGGACACTGAAATTTGAATTTCATATAATTTCCATGTGTCACAAAATATTATCCCTCTTTTGATAATCAACCATTAAAAAACATAAAACCATTCTTAGCTCTGGAGCTACATGAAAACAGGCAGTGGGCAGGGCTCTTTCCCTGGGCTAGAGCTGCCCACCCCACCTAGGAAGGAAGAAAATACCACACAGTGAGTGTTGAATGAGGCACTCACAGGGGAGGAGGCGTGTGAGTGCTATGGGAATATCAGAGAGAGTAGGCGGCCTTGGGGGTGTGGGGGTTGGGGGTGGGCCTTGGTATTAAGTGGGGTGGTCAGAGAGTGGTCTTGCTTTCTATGAAAAAGCAAGATGGAGCAAAGACTTTTAATTTTAAATTATTTTGATAGCATAGGTAAAATAGGAACACAAGCTACTTTAGAAAATGGATGAAACTAAAACTAAATTACTGCCCCATTCCATTCCCCTCCCGCGCCTTTCTCCCTTGTCATCACAGCTGTGAACTATAGATCCTTCCGGACATTTTTACATTTTTAAAATCTTGCACTCATATTACATACACAGGGAAAAGGTTCGGTATCATTGTGTGTGTGTTTGAAGCGGCAGGATACTGCCCCTGTCTTGCTGCAGCTTGCTTTTCCAACCCCCACAATGTGTTTTGAAGACTTAGTCATGTCTGTGCGTGTAAAGCTGCTTCATTCCATGTAACTGTAGGGGTGTTTCCCTGAGTGACTGCTGGGGTGTTTCCCTGCAGGGGCAAGCCATGTTTTGCCTCCCTGTCCCTCACCTGATGGATGGTGATAATCAAGCTGTTCCCACTTGGGCTCCACTCCCAGGCTCTGGTTAGAGGCGAAGCCAAGCCCTCTCTCCTGGGGTTTAGGCTGGAGTGGCCACTGATTCACTGGACGAGAGGACAGGGCTACAGAGAAGGGTGGCCTCAAGTCAGGGCTGATGGCAGAGTTGACCCCAGCAGGTCCCTTCCTGGGTCTGGGGCCTCATTTCTGCTCCTCAGCCCAGGCATTAGCCTGATGGGCGGAGTTTTGCATCTGGGGGCCTGGAACTCAGCCCATCCGAGGTGTGAAAGACACAATTAGCCCCTTGGCAGTGTTGCCTTGGTAATGCCTACCTGGTCCCCTGTGCAGCTACACAGACAGATGGGGACATCAGTAACCTGTATACAGAGGGGCCTCTGCTGTGGCCCAAAGCTCTAGTCCCTGGCAGAGGCTTAGGTGCCTGGGAGCCTGGAGACACCTGGACACCTGGGTCCTGCCTCCAGGAATGATCCTCTGGAAATCAGCTCTCAGCTCTGCCTCCTGATCAGGTCAAACTGTCCCCTGGCTGCTCCAGCATGCCCCCAGCTCCCACTGTGGGAGTCTCCCGGGAATCATGCCTGGGGAGAGGGGGTTCTGGGCAGGGGGGCCACATGGAATGTGGTGGTTTGCCTGCCAGCCAACATTTGCAGGTACTTGTGTGTGCCTGGCCGTGCTGCTGGGTGCCCCGAACTTGGCAACAGCTCCAACACTATTTCTGTCCTGAGGGGGCTCAGGGTCCAGTGGGAGATTCAGGCAGGTGAGTCACCAGTCTTGACAAGTGATTTATGTGTTTGAATAGGTGGTGCAGGCATGTGGTTAAAAACCGCAAATGGCATGGAAGGATATGTGCAAATCCCTTCTGGCCCCTGTCTCCTGGTCACCTTCTCCTCCCCGGAAGCAGCCACTATTGTTAGTCCCCTGCCAGCCTAGTCCTCCCAGAGATGGTCTATGCATTCAAAAGCAGATCTCCTCAAGAAACAAAGCAAGCCCAAACCCAATCCACATACTGCGCGACTGGCGCCTCTAACAGAATCTTCTGTCTGCCTTTTTCACTGACCAGCATTTCTGGGAGATAATTACATATCAGTATGTATAGATCCACCCAATTCTTTTCAACAATAGCAAACCGATAATAATGGTGAGAACTTACACTTAGTATGTGCTAGATGCTCCTCTAAGCACTTTATTTATATTAACTGATCTACTTCCCCAAACAGCCTGGAGATGGGCACTCTGCTTATCTCACTCCACGGGTGAGGAGGCTGGGATGCCCCACTGTGTGATGAGGCCTCATGGACTTTCTCGGCCACTCCTGATGGACATGCAGGATGTTTCCAGGCAACGAACACTCTTGTACTTTTGTCTTTGTGCAGTTATATCTCAGAGTATAAGTGCCTGGAAGCGAATGGCCTGGGTTAAAGGGCATGTGCATTTTTAATTTAAATAGCTATTGCCAAATTGCCCTCTGAAGTGATCACACCCATTTACATAAAGCCGCACCTGCCCCTCCCGCTCCCAGCAGCCAGGACCAGCGCCGCCTTTATCCAGCTCTTCTATCTTTGCCTATCTGATAGAAGGAAATGATCTCTCCTTGTGGTTTTCCTTTGCATTGCTCTTACAAGAGGTCAAGCGTCTTTTCATACAGAACAGCACCATCTGGCATAGCCAGAATTGAGCAGTGCAAGGTCTAAAAGAGGCCTGGAAGCCAAGAGGGGGTGATTTTTCTGTTGGGGGTGAGTTTGGAGACAGAGATCTCTGAACTGGTCCTTGGGGTGTGGGGCAGACACAGGGAGGGCACCTTTGCAGAGGGAGGGCCTGAGCGAAGACTCAGGGGGCGTCTTATTTGTCCAGGTCTGAGGATGCCCCTCTTCTCAGCAGAGTCACCCTGCTTTCTGAGTCCCTAATCCCCAGCCAGGCTGTTTCCTCTTCTCCCTCACACAGCTTGAGCTAAAGCTTGGTGCCTGGGGTCCCTGCCCCACTGGGGGCTTCTTGTAGGATCTCTAGAGGGAGCTTCCCTCCCCACCCCACCATGCCTTTAGTGAGGTAGCTGGCCTAGGCTGCCTCCCCTGCCCCTCCCACCCGTCTCTGCCTCCAGCCGGGCGGCCCGGTGAGCGTACATCCTCATTAGCACGGTTCAGTGGCCAGCACTGGTAATTGATCTCCCTCCGGCCCAGTGTGGACGGCGGCTAATGGGGATGAATGTGGCAGGAGGTGCCGCCAAGGGACACTCACCCGGAGGCCTGCAAGGGGTGGAGAGGTGGGCAGGAGATGGAGATGCCTGGAGCAGGCCTGTGATTCAGATGGGGAATCTGCAGGTGTCTCTGCCCACCCACCAAGGCTGCCATCTGGCCTTCAACCCGGGCACTGGGGCAAGATGAACTCACAGGTGGGCAGAGGGGCTCTCAAATTTAGCTGCCTGCTGGGGTAGGCCAGTCTAGGAGGCAGGACTGGAGTTCTGGGATGGCATCCCAGGAAGGCATTGGGGCCCTAAGGTAAGGTAGGCAGTGTCCTCAATTAGTCATGTCTGGGGGAAGGAGAGAGACATTCCAAAGCAGGACCAGGCAGCCATGGGGCCTACTGGAAACAAGGATTCCATTGCATAATCAATACACAAATCTTTATTAAGTGCTTACTGTATGCCAGGCTCTGGGTAGGGGCAAGGGGACCAAAACAATCAAGACCTTCTTCGTGGGTGGCGGGGGCGGGGGAGGGGGTAATAGAGAGTAACTAGGAAAATAAAAACTTAAGATGGTAATAAGCGAGGACAAGCGCTCAGAAATAAACAGGATTATGTGATACAGTGACTGAATGAGGTGGCCCTTTAGGAAGAGCCTGAGGAGGCCTCCCTGAGGAAGCAACATGTGAACTGAGACCTGAACAATGAGAAGGAAAAGCGTTCCAGGCAAAGGAAATAGGCAGTGTGAAGGTCCTAAGGTGGGAGCAAACTTGGGATGTTTGAGGAATAAGAAAGGGCCAGTGTGGCTGGCTCAGTTGGTAGAGCATGTGACTCTTGATCTTGGGGTCATGAGTTCAAGCCCCATATTGGGAGTAGAGATTACATACAAATTAAAAAAAAAATTTTTTTTTTAATGTTTTTTAAAAGAAGAGACCAGTGTGGTTGGAGTGTGGCCCATGAGCAGGAGATGAGCTGAGAAACTGGTGGCAATAAAGGCAAGGAGGGTCATAGTCAAGACCAGAAGCCGAGCTGCCAGGTCTACGGGGTCATGGTGGGTCGGACCCCTTTCCCGAGGTGGTGTGGGCCATACACCAGTGCTGCCTGGGTCTGCTGGGCTGGAGGGTTCTGGGAAAGCCAGGCTTGGGAAGAGTCTTGCCACTCCCTGGTCACTGTGCCTGCAGACTTCAGGGGGATAAGGGGAACTCCCAGAGATGTCCAGGCCAAACTTGGCCTGGTTTAGAGGAGACACAGAGACCTCCTTGGCCGTTTTAAGAGAAGGTGTCCAGGGCCTGCTACCTGCACATCACAGTGGCATCCTGTATTCTCTAACTTCTGGCTGACTTGAGAGGAAACTCAAACTCAAAAGTCCCCCAGGACTGAACAAATCTATTAATGAACATTAATGTTATAGGATAAAGCTTAACACCGAAGCAAGTTGGAGTTAGCCTGGCAGGCAAGCAGGAGCACTCTAGAATTCTTATAGGGTTTTAGACATAAAACCCATGTATGTGTTTTATGGACAACTTAAGCAACTTCCAAGGGTAATCTTAACTGTTCTCTTGATTTTTGCCATATGTGCTGACTTCATTGTCAAGTGCCCAAGCTGCCATTCTTGCAGGGCTAAGGTGGGTCCTGGACCCACAGTGGGCAGGCATTTGCCAACCAGAAGAGGCATCTCACATGAAAGGATCACTCCAGACTAGTCCCCATTCTCTTAAGGCATGTTCACACCACCATATTATTATTATTATTATTATTATTATTATTATTATTACTATTAGTATTATTATTATTTTAAGTAAGCTCCATGCCCAGCATGGAACCCAATGCGCGGCTTGAATTCATGAACCAGGGATCGAGACCTGAGCTGAGATCAAGAGTCAGATGCTTAACCACTGAGACACCCACGCGCCCCCACACCACCATATTCTTGCTTAGATTGTCCTCCTTGACCCACAGTGCCATCCGCACTCTGATGCTGGTCAGTTTCTTCATATCCATGAAGGACCTACTCAAATGTTCCTTTGTTTCCCTGGCTGTCCCTGGTCCTCTTTATCCCCCTCCTGTAGGTTCCTTTCTATTGTCTATTAGGGCTCAATATAGTAAAACTTTTTGATTATACATCCTAGTAAAATGTGATTCAGAAAGTATTTGATAAATTTCAACATTAATGTATGATTAAAAAAAAACACAATTTTTTAGCAACTAGGAAAAAAAAGTTCTTTAACCCAATAAAGGGCATCTACCGGACATGTGGAACAAACTTTATACTTAATGTTGAAACATTAGTAGCACGAATAGGACAAAGATGTTATCAGTGCTGTCATTCAGCATTGTACTGAAACACTAAATGATGCACTAACACAAGAAAATAAATAAGTATACAGATTAGAAGGGAAGAGACAAGGGCAAAAACCATCTCTTTCATCATGTTTCCAATGAAGCAGATACTTAATAAATGTTTGTTAAATTGAAGAAAAATTCAGTGTGTTCTCAAAGAAGTTTCTTGAAAAGGGGACAAAACGAATCCTCTATTAGCAAGAGTCCAAGAAAATTCATTGATGCTCAGGAGATTCCATGATCATGTCCTCCAAAAAGATAGTAACACAATATTTCCCTAAGGCCAGAACTGAATGACAGAGCTCTTGGCATGTCAGGAAAGGACTTAGTTTTCAAAATAATTGGTATTGGTTTCAAAACAGGGACAAGATGCTTAGGTCACTGGAATCTCTGTGGCAAAAGAAGCAAAGGGCACCTGGTTTCTGCATGAGGAGCAGGGAGCTGGGGCACAAAGCCGGTCAATTACTTCTAGTCAGAGGAAGTTGCAGGGATAAGAGGTGTGGAACCCAGGAACTCTTTCTGCTCTTTGTCCTGGGACAACTAAAGTCAAAATATCCTGCCTTTTTTTCCATGGGGTTCTAGAATATTGAGTTGAATTCCAACTTTCCATCTATTCCCTGCCATGTCTGGGTTCTTGGTGTATCTATGAAGTCAGCTCAGGAAAAGTAGCTCTGGCTCAAAGCAAACTGGGTGTTGGGCATCTGCTACTTCTGCCTTGTCCCCATCTCTTCCCCCATATTCTGGTTGGGAAGAATCCTCCTCCACCCTTGGTCTATGTTCTTCATGGGAAGTGAGAACAGGACCCAGGTCTGACCAGTCAGCATGTTCTATCCCCTCGGCAGTGAAGTGGGCAAAGGATGCCTGCTCTCGAGTCTTGGCTGAGACAGAGAAGTTCCCTCTCCTTGGAGTTCTGGAGCTGCTGGGGACCTCCTTCCTTCCCCTGGTTCCAGAGTGAAGCTGACACAGGGGAAGAGACTCAGGAGAGGGTGACCAACCTTGGCCTGGTGACCACACCAGAGCTCTAGACCTAGCTACGTCTGATGCAGAGCTTTCTTTCCAATAACAGAAGCAAATAAACACTCTCTCCCCACTTTTTTGTCTAAGCTGGTTCAAATTGGGTTTCTGACATCTAAAGCTAAAAGAGTTCTGATCGACAACTGAGAAAATGAGAAAGTCTGGTTGGGAGAAGCCAAAGGTCTGGGTCACACATACCATCTCATGGGGAGGGGGAGACACAAACAGCTTCGAGATGGAGCCCAAGTTGGCACTCCCTGCCTCTTCCTTCATTGTAGGTTGACCCTTCCAAGGAGGCTGGCCCTGAGATCCCAAAAGGAATGGCAGAATGATCAGACATCATGCTAAGTCGTTTTTGTAAAGTCAACTTATCAAGGCATAATTTGCAAACAATAAAATGTACCCATTTTAAGTGTATATTTCAGTGCGTTTTACAGATTTATTCCCCTATATAACCCCCACCACAATCATGATAGAGAATGTTTCCATTACCCAGAAGTTGCCTTGTGTTCCTTCCTCGTCAGTTTCTGCTCCTCTCCCTACCAGACAACCACTGATGATTTGCCTTCTGTCACCGTGAGTTAGAATTTTTCCTCTAGAGTTTCATATACAATCAATCTTCAGTATTCACAGATTCCGTATTTGTGAACTCGTTTACTCACTAAAATTTATTTGTAAACCCCAAATCAATACTTGTGGTGATTTCATGGTCATGCATGGACACGTGCAGAGTGGGGAACAATGTAATTCACTCGATGCACAAGTTCCCAGATAAGGTTAAACAAGGTGACACTCTGCTTTCTTCTTTTAGCTCTCCTGCTGTAAGTAAGTGTCCTTTGTGAAGTTTATTTAATATCATGTTTTTCGCATTTCTGTGCTCTTTGTTGGTGGTTTTGCTGTTTAAAATGGCCCCCGAGTGTAGGGCTGAAGGGCCATTGAGTGTTCCTAAGCTTCAAGAAGGCTGTGATGTGACTTGTGTAGAAAATACGTATGTTAGATAAGCTTTATTCATACCTGAGTTTTAGCGTTGTTGGCCACGAGTTCAACATTAATGAATCAACTATATATATTAAATAAAGTGTCTTTCTTTATACAGAAACACACATACAACACAGTTATGTATTGATTGGTTGCTGAAAATGTGACCAGAAACTTGCTTGCAGGATCCTAATCCTGGATTCCCCTTAGAGCAATGGTTCAGTATTCGCAAATTCAGTGTCTCTAGCAAGTTTATAGAACATAACTGCCACGAATAACGAGAATCAGCCTTTCCATACACAGCCTTTTGAGTTTGGCTTTGCCACTTAGCATTATGCTTTTGAGATTCATCCATGTTTTGGGGAGTATCAGTGGTTTGTTTCTTTTAGTGCTGAGTAGTATTTCATCATGTAGAGGCACCAGTTTCTTTCTTCACTCACCAACTGATGGAACATTTGGATGGTGTCCAGTATTTGACAATTGTGAATAAGGCTTCTACAGACTTTCATGTACAAGTCTTTGAGCGGATGTATGTTTTCATTTCCATTCCAAGTATTTTCATATAAGCAAATCAATTTCATGTTTGTTTAATCCTTACAACAGTCCTGAGAAGCAGCCTCATCTCATATATGAGGTGGTGGGGACTCAGATCCGCAGTGGCCCTACTGAGGGTCACATGGCTCATAGCTCCTGCCTCAGCCACACTGCCTCTTCCCTGGTGGAGGCCTGAGTGTCCCGTCCCTAGTCAGGGTCAGCCCCATGCTATGGTAGGAAGGTCCTTGGCTCTGTCACTGTCTTTTCATGTCCTTTTGTTCCCCAGCTGCCAAATGTTCAGCTTCAGTTCCTCTAAGGAACACTCGGCTTTGTGAGCCTGCACTCTTAACCCTGCTGGAAGCCTGTGCAATGGGGCCAGGCCAAAGCAGCCCTTGGGAGGCTGAGCTAGGCTGCAACCAGGAGTGACAGTCTGGGTGACCTCTCTTGTCAGCTTGTGGGGCTTCAGCTGCTCTGAGTCCACTCCCCTTGAGGAGGTGATAGTGCTGATTTCTGTCTGCAGACTCCCCATCATGTGCAGCCTCGTAGAGGCTCCACTCCTCCTCACCCCGGCCAGAGGAGGATCACTTGCCTTTCTCTGTCCCAGGGTTTTGAGGCCTGACACAAGGACCGAAAAGGAGCTGGAGCAGGCTCCCAGCAGCCCTCGCTCCTGGCCCTTCCCAGGCCTGTGTGTTCTGCCTGCTGTTAATTCTGTGAGCTGTCAGACGACCTTCCAGTGCATTCTGGGAACTTCCTGTCGCTTGCAGTCAGCTAACCCTCCACACCGTACTTGGTAGTGTCTCCCTTCATGGACTTGAAGCCTCAGTTCTGGCTTATCTCTTGGGGAGGCTCTTCCTCTGGATGTTCCTTGACTTGAGGAAACCCAAAGGAGGGAGAGTTTGGTATATGGGAGCCACTGGTACAGAGGAAGGAGTCCCAGGCAAGGGGAGAGAAGGCTTGGATTTGGGTCCCGACTTGTTTCTTGCCCTCTAGGGCTCATCTGCCTCATCTCTAACATGGGTACCTTTACCCCTGTTTCATTCATTGTCATCAAATGCCTCCTGTGGGCAGGAGCTGTCACTGGCGCTGGGGAGAAAGGAAGAGACTACTGAGCAGGGCCTCTGCTCTAATGGAGTCAGGGGCAGACAGTGGGATATCACAGCTGGGCCAGATGACAGAGCAAGTCCTGATGCCCTGCAAGCCAGTTCGGGGCATTGTCCACACCTTGGCCGTCCTCGGGCCAGCAGCTGACTTGGCTATCCTTGAGCAAGTAGAATTCATTCGAAGGCGGGCAGAAATCAGGGCTGTGCTGGGAATTTAAGTCATGAGAATTTAAAGTCTCTTTAGGGTGTGGCCATCAGGGTGAAAAATTCTGCGGAAGAGTCCCAGTCACAGAGAGGGGTCTGCCTGGCCTCACTGGCCTGTGTTAGTTAGTACACACCAGGGTACACAGTGCCGTGATTGTGCAGCCGGGCAGGACTGCCTGTGGTGAGGACGGGGTGAGTCCTCTGGTGCTGCCCCCCACAAAGTGGGGGAAATGCAGGGAAGGCAAAAGCCACAGGTATCCCCTGGTTGTCAGGCCAGGATGCATGGGAGGCTCTGCGAATGCACTGGAAACTGAACTATGGGCACTTCGAGGCTTTGGTATCACAGAGCTCAAAAGGGGTGGGGACTTGACTGCACCCCACGCCTGTGGAGAGGGTGCCCTCAGGAAGGGCTTCTCACCAGTTCCTTTGCTGGTGAGGTATCTGAACCTAGGAGGGGCTCTCTGCACTTTTAGTAAATGCCGATGGAGTGAATGAAAACTCCGCACATGTGCTTAGGCTGTGAGGCTACTGCCAAGCCAGTCCCATATGGCCCCTGCCTTCTGGAATTCAGAGCCAAGCAGTGGAGACAGACATGCCCTGGACTGGAGACAGAACAAAACACAGGTTACAGCCCCGTCATTGAGGTGTGTGGCTGGTGCCATGGGAATGCCCGGCATGGGTGGTCAGCCTAGACAGGAGGTCAGGGGCTTTCCGAGGAGGTCTGGACTGAGAAGGCAGAAATGGAGGGCGTTCCTGGGGGGTACCCTGGTTTCTTATTCTGGGGCCCTGGCTTTGCCCTGTGGACCTCCGAGAGAGCTGGGGGCTGGGCAGACAGGTGCATAGCAGTCCAGTGGGTGAGCTGAGCTGGCAGTGGGGCAGGAAAAAGGGGATGCAGGTGTGAGTAAGAGGAGCCCTGGGTTGGGGGAGAGGTGAGGAGACGGGGCTGCAGGCCCCAGCAGGCTGCAGAGGACACCCCAAGGTTACCTTGGCCTGTGGCTCCTCAGTTCCAGCGGCTGCCAGCGATGACAACAGCGAACCAGCAGCCTCTCCGAGTTTTATTATCATTCAAATGAGGACGTGGAGAGGTATTTCATTTGATTGGTAGAATAATAGGAGCCATTTATCTACCTTCTCTCAACCTTTCATATCTGTTTCACTATTTTATGGGATCGCATACATCATAGTAAAGGCAAAAATGTATTTTTTTCCCCTGACTTGGGGCTGGGGGGGCAGCTGGGATGGGAAGGAGGCTCTCGGAGTGGCTGGCAGGAGCTGAAGGAAATGAAATCGAAAAAGACTATTATTGGTGACAGACAGTTACATCTGAAAGGGAATAAGAAACTCCCCAGTGCGGGCGCGGATGAGGAGTTTTAAATGGAAGATCTAACAGCCTCCAGCTCTGGGTCCAGAGAGAGAAGGGGGTGGGACTGGAGGAAGGCCTGAGGGGCGGGAGGGGACAAGATGGGGAGAGTGGGGGAGGGGAGTGGGCAGGGAGCCAGGAGCAAGGCTGGCACAAGGGGCATGTGGCCAAGCTGTTGGAATTCTTCGTCCTTCTTCAGTTATGATAAATTACACATGTCATACAAGGATTCATTCTCCTTTTGAAAAAAATTAGAACATTCCAGATAAAGCCCCCTGTGACCACCAGCCCCAACCCCACCCCTTCTCCCCCTTCCCCAGAGGTAACTACTATGATTTTTTTTTCTCTTGATTTTACAAATACATAAAGATACCTTAAAAGAGGTAGCACTCTTTTGTGGATTCCCCCTCTTTTTAAAACAGAAATCATACTGTATTATCAGCTTCTTGGTTGTTTTTTTTTTTTTTTTTTTTGGCACTCAGTATGTTTTCAATCTCTGTGTGCATAGATCCACGTGGCTCTTGATCCTTTCTGGAACTGGATGTGGATTTCCCTTCCATGACTAGCCCGTGTTTTAGCCACCCAGTCTTCCCTTGACGAACCCTCGGTGGCTTCCAGCTTTTCACAATTACAAACCTTGCAAGGATCCCTGCCCCCTTCCCAGGCAGCTGGGCCAGTTTCTGGAGGGCAGGTGAGCATTGAACTTCCTGGAGGGGGAGGGGTGTGCATTTACAGGTGGAGGAGATGCTGCCAATTGCTGTCCCAAATGTCTCTGCTGTGGGGCTCCAGCCACCTGTCTCCAGCAGCCCCACTGCGGCAGTCACTTCCCAGGTGACTGTGAGTGAAATCACACAGAGCTTCACGCTCTGGTTCCTGCCCATGTCGTGGGCAGGAAGTGGATGGCAGAGAAGGGAGTAGTAATGGCCAAGGTGGACAGGACATCAGAGTAGAAGGGAGGAGACCCGACCCCAGAGCACTAAGGCTGACCCCACAAGGTGAGGGAGGCAAAAGACCAACGGGCATGATGCTGGACAGGATGCTGGGGCCACAGGCAAGGGTTGGAGGTAAGGGCAGAAATCAGAGGGCACCATGTGGCTGGCAGGGTAGCTGGCCGGCAGGGCCAAGGAGGGTGGCTAAGGCAAAGTCCGAGTCTGTGGACGGTATCAACACACAGCAGGGGATGGAGAGCACCGACATGGAGGGGTCTACCTTGGCTCCCTGATGGTAGCACAGAGACCTGAGGGTCCAGCTGAGCATAGAGACTTAACTTGGGCCGGTGAGTATGGGCTGAGGATCCGTGTGACAGCATCTGGGGCCCCGCCCTTAGGGATGTGGGAGGGATGCTTAGGGGGCTGGGGACGGTGGCCTGGTGGGGACTAGGATCTCTACCCTGGCGGAAGGACTCAGGTTCTAGAGCTCTCTGAGGAGTCAAATGGCTCTTTAAAAAAAGTTTTATTGAGATATTATTCACATACCACACACTTCGCCCACTTAAAGCGTACCATTCGCTGGTTTTTAGTATGTTCACAGATACGTGCAACCACCATCAGAGTCAGTTTCGAACATTTTCATCACCTCCAAGAACCCTGTTAGCTATCATCCCCGCGTCCCATCAGCGACCACTACTCTATCATCTGTGTCGGACATTTCATATGAATGGAACCATACACTACATGTCTTTTTGGTTCTGGCTTGATTCACTTTGCATAACGTTTTCAAGGCTCATCTGTGTTGTAGCATGGATCAGAGCTTCATTCCTTTTTAGGGCTGAATGATATTCCGTCGTACAGATAGACCACATTTTGTTCATCTACTGTGGTCTAGTTGATGGACACTTGGGTTGTTTCCAGTTTTGTTTTTTTTTTAAGTTTTTACTATTATGAATAATGCTATTAACATTGGTGTATACCTTTCAGTGAGGAAACCATTTCTCTTGGGTATATACCTAGAAGCGGAACTCCTGGCCCTGTGGTGACTCTGTGTATGAGAAATTTCCAAACTGTTTTTCCACTTGACATTCCCACCAGTAACATATGAGGGTTCTAATTTCTCCACATGTCTCCCAACACTTGTTGTTGTCTGACTTTTTTATCCTAGCCATCCTAGTGGGAGGAGTTGCTTTTTGAGGCAACTTCGGAAGGTGGTGGCATGAGCTTGGTGCACCTCTGGGCTCCAAGATCCTCGAGACCTTATCCAGCTCTCTCATTCTCAGCTCTGCTCTCTGCTAGGTTGGCTTCGTCTCAGTCAGACCCTGGCCCTGGGAGGCAGTGTCAGGCCACTTCTTGGCCTAAGCTTGGAGCTTCCTTTCCTCAAGACCCCGGGGAGGCTGGATTAATCAGGGTTCTCCAGAGAAACAGAACCAATAGGATGCATATATATTGAGAGAGAGGTTTATTATAAGGAATTGGCTCATGTGATTATGGAAGCTGACAAGTCCCCAGATCTTGCTCTGAGTGAGCAAGCTGGAGACCCAGGAGAGCCCATGGTGTAGTTCTGGTCCAAAGGCCAGCAGGATCCAGGAGGAGGCAATTTTTCAGCTCAAGTCTGTAGATAGGAAAAGGCCAATGTCCCAGTTCAAAAGCAGTCAGGCAGGAGGACTTCTCTTTTACTTGGGGGAGCTCAGCCTTTTTCTTCTATTCAGGCCTTCAACTTATTGGACAAAGCCCACCTGCATTGGGGAGGGTAATTTACTTTATGGGTGTACCAATTCAAATGTTAATCTCATTCAGAAACACCCCCACAGAACACCCAGAATAATGTTCGCCCAAATGTCTGGGCCCTGTGGTCCAGTCAGGCTGAAAGTAAAATTAACCACAGAGGCTCTCAGTGACCAGCTCAGCCATCTCTTTACTTTTAGTTGTAAGTCAGCATATTTCCCCTTGCGGTTGAGGGTCACAGTGGGACTTTGGCCTCTTGGAACTGAGAGATACTTGGCTGATGCCATCTGTACTTTTGAGGGGCTTGGAGCCCAGGAATCTTCTGGGGCCAGGTGGCACTCCCTGATGTGACCAGGCAAATGAGCCCAATTTCCTCTGAGTTGGTAGCCCCCGCAAGGGGACTCTTGCTTCCATTAATTAAATCTGGGTCATTATGTCCTGAATTTCACCCTCCTCCTGGAGGTCTCTCTCTCTCTGATTCCAGCCACCCACCTCTTTTCATGTCCTGGCTCCCATGTAAATAACCTTTCCTTAGGGTCCCTTGAGCACAGCTTTGTTACTGCTGGGGTCTCACAAAATACGAACACAAGAACCCAAGATGTGCAGGCCTAACCCAGCCCAACGGACTCCCCCAGCCCTGATTTGAGTCCCTCATTCACCAACTGCTAGCTGGTGTTTTCGATTTCCAGACCCACTTGGCCTCTGCATGGCAGGCAGGGTAGTTTTTCTGACCTCCTCCAAGAGCTCCTCACTGGGCATCTTGATTCCTTGATAGACCTGCTCCTGAGGGAGGGACCCACCTCTGCAGCCACCCCACCCCCACCCCCATGTGTAGCTCTTAGCACACGGTGTTACCAGAAATGGCCTCATCTCTCCTAGGGTTGTGGCTTGACCCCACCCAGTCTGGGGTGGGTGATACTGTGAAGTCTTCCAGGGTGGGCTAGTGATGCCTGCAATGCCCTCTTTATCCTACCATTGGCAGGGCTGAGGAGGAGGAGACCCCAGAGCAGTTGAGGGTCAGCAGCAGGGAGCACCTGAGCCTTGTTTCTTGGTTGGGTGAGGTCCTCTGGTATCCTGTACCCTGACAAGGTGTGGTGACAAGGACAAGTGGTTTGCAGCAAGAGCCCGAGACATCCCGGGGAGCTTCCCAGCCCCAGAGCACTAGGGGGGCAACTGGGCCTCTGAGTTGTGACAAGGGGAGGCCACCACCCAAATTTACAAGCAGGGACCAGATGGGGGCACAGACACCTCATTCCTGCCAATGCTCAAGGGAGATGACAGCCAAGACATATGTTGGGGATGCCAGCAGGGAAAACATTGACCTATATGACCCATCTGCCATGCCCCCCCCCATGTGGTGACACCATCCACATTCACTGGAATCCAGGGACAAAGGGATGGGGGAAGGGGAACTCCAAATCAACAGAGTTGAAACCCTAATCATTAAACTGACCAAGTCTTACATTCTGCTGCTGGGCAGAAAGTGGGGTTTGAAATAAAGAATACAGAGAGTAGGAACATATGGTTGTGGTTTTAGCACAGTTGGGTTAGTGGCCTGAATAGTCATACAACCCACAGCTTAACTCGGGACAGTGACTGGGGACTCCCACATGGGTCATGGAGAAGGCTCTTCCCCTCTCCCTGGGCCATGCAGATGGACGCTGGCATGGATCTAGATGTGGCTTCCCCACTCTCCTTCCTAGGGACCCATCCATCTGGCTGCACACGGATTCCAGGGGAATGAAGAGGGTTGAGTGAGTGGTGAGCAGAACCACCCATCTTCCGGTGCCCAGGGAGCCCCTTTGTGGTGAATGACGCTAAGAGGAGCCAGTCACGAAGAGTGAGGAAGGAGGTGGGCAGGACCTGCTGGTCCCAGGAGAAGCTTGGAGGAGGCTATGAGACAGAGAGACGTGTCCTTGTGTGGGCTCAAGGTGAGGAATCAGCAGACATGGGGCAAGGATGAGCTCTGGGGATCGCAGGCAAGGCCCTATGCTCTCTGAGCCTTCAAGTCCTCACTGCAAACAGGGTACCTGAGCCTCCTCTTGCCCCCTGGGCTGACCCTGGTCTCTGGCTTCAGGTGTGGGGACGTGATCCAGACCTGACTGCCAAAACTATATTCTGTCTATTTGTTGAAACTATTGACAAAAAGAAGCTGGCTCTCGCCATCTCCCCATGGTGGTGAGCAGTAAGTACGTTGCTTGGAGCTGCTGAGGGGGCCTCCATGAAAAGGGGGGTTCGTCTGAGAATGACTCCAACTCAGGAAAGCAGAGGAGAGATGAAAGAAATGGAGTCTGTCCCAGTCAGCTCAGGCTGCCATAACAAAACACCACAGACTGAGTGGCTTAAACAACAGACATCTATATCTCACAGTTCTGGAGGCTGTGAAGTCCAAAGTCAAGGTCGGTTTCATTCTGAGGCCTCTCCTCTTGGCTTACGGATGGCTCCTTCCTCAGTGTATTCTTGCAGGGCAGGGAGACAGAAAGAGAGAGAACCTTCACAAGTGCCAGTAATCTTGTGTCTCATCTTATAAAGGACACCAATCCTGTGGGATCAAGACCCCATCTTTAATGACCTCATTTTACCTTGATTACCAATGTAAAGGCCCTATCTTCAAATATAGTCATGCTAGGGGCTGGGGCTTTAGTATGTGAATTCGGCAGCAGGCGGGGACACAAACATTAAGTCCATAACAGAGTCTTGAAACATGGTTTGTTCCCCTGGATCCAACTATGCCTGAAGCACGCTACCCATGGACTTTCTAGTTGTATCAGCCATTCCATTCCAGGACAGTGTGGTCTCAATTTCTGCAACTTGCAAACAAGAGTCCTGTGATAATTGTCGTAGATATTACACAAGTATGTGCATGGCACACAGGATATGCAGAAGGGTTCATGCGTTCCCTGGAGAGAAAACACAGATGTTTAAGGCGGGGAGGGGGAAACAGGAGAAAATGGGAAGAAAACAAGGAAAGGCAAATCAGGGAGGGAAAGAAGGACATGGAAATGGTAAAGGAACACAGGCAGTATTATTTGGAGGGAAAGTGATAACAGAGAAAAGAAGCCAGGACGTATTGTTGAAACATTTGGTTCGCAGCAAATTAAGTTCCTGTACTATTTGCTGGGTGGTGTGCACAAATAGCATCTCTGTGGCGGTAAATCCCATGGAGCGGGCTTCGAGGCTGCAGGCCGGGCCAGTGAGGCCATGAGCCTGCTGTGGACACTGCATCAGGAGCCATCCAAGGGGGCTGGGGATCCCGTGCTTCACTGCAGGATTGTCTCCTGTCATCAAGACATACTCTTTAAAAGAAGTAAATCAAACCAGTCTTCTCTGCTTCACTTTCTCTTGCTCCTGACTTTCCATCTCACAGAAGGAAGGGCAGATCCCCCTGTGCCTTGCAGGCCTCTCTGTCCCTGCTCACACCGTGCTGTGGTCCACTGCCCCATGTCTGGCCCCTTGCACCTGCCGTCTCCTCCGCCTGAAACGCCTTCTCCTCTGACCTTTTCCTTTAGCCTTCTCCTCACTGGAGACTCAGCCCAGTGTCTCCTTAGAGAGGCCCTCCTGGGCCCCATCCATTGCAGTTCTGATCACAGGATCCTGCGCTGACTGTTCGAAACTGTAGCTCCCACCATCTGACATGCGCTCACGCAGTTACCGTCACTTTTGTACTCACCGTCTCCTCCACCTCCAATATCAGCGAGCAGGGTTGGGACCTTGGTCCCATCCCCAGTCCCAGGACAGTGCCTGGAGCAGAGCAGACACTTAGGAGAGTCCCTGCCTGCACACCAAATGCCTCTTGAGAACTCTGTGCCAAGCACGGGCAGAGTCTCCAGGGTTACAAACTCAGGTGGGCAAAAATGGTTCTCAGGTTTTCTAATACTGAACTCAATTTCTATCTTAGCCCCTATTTTGGGAAACTTGGTATACATATAGTCATTTTGGGTGTTCTCGATTGATCCTGGGTCTCTTTTGTCAGTTTCAAGTCCTCACCTTCTCACTAAGGTCGGGGAGGGGCCCATGAAGGGTCAAGGCCCTGAAGGGGGGCCAGGCTCACCATGCATCTGTGCCTGTGTCCGTGTTGTGTCTTCATTCCCAGGGCTCTCTGCTGAGATCCCCAGTTCTACCTGGGGTAGGGTTTATCCCCTACCACATGCTCCCTTCTGGCTACTGGGGTCCTCCAGTAACATTCCAGGGCCACTCTGGTGACCATCTCACTCCGTGACAAACATTCTGCCTCCCTGAGGCACAGGGGACCTTCTGAGCTGTCCCAGGGCTGTCTGTCCTGACCCCTCCTAAAGGACTTTCTTCTATCTTGCTGACTGGGGGCCAGGTGGGTGGGCCTTGCTGCTCCCCAAGCCCTGCCTCTAAAGTGAGGCACACAGGGCCAGGCTAGATCTCCCCACGTCTCCCAGCCAGGAGTGGCAGAGACCCCCTCCACACCCCCTCACTCCAGGGCTCTCCCAGCCTGGTGGTCCCACCATCTGACATGTGCCACATGACATTCTGGTCATGTGGTTGACCAGAATGCTCTGACCTGTTGTTTGTGCCATGTTAGCCTTAGGCACTGGGCACCCTGGGGAGCTCAGAGTAGGGGGACGCAGGGAGGAAGGGAGAGCAAAAGGTGCAAGGAAGAAAGCTGCCGAGGCACCCCCACTCCCACTCACCAGGCTGGACCAGGATGGGGATGAACCTGAGGGGTCCTGGGTGCCAAGTGTGTGTGAGCAAGGTTTGTACTGAGGGGTGTGCTGAGGAGGCGAGGGCCTGACAGGGGGCTTCGTCTTGCTTTAAGCAACGGCAGGACCCAGCTAGATTCCTGGTGTCGACAGATGGAGGCTGCAATGCAGCCCTGCTCCAGGCCTAAGCTCAGGGGATGGGGTGGTGGGGAGACCCATCCCTCGCCGCCCCTGCAGCCCGCCCGCCCGCCTGCTCCTTTTCACTTTGCTAACTCCTCATCAGATTTTCCATTGCAGCCTCCAGACCCCAGCCCCCACCTCCCCACCCTGCATTGCTTAATTTCCCTCTCTCTGCTGCAATTTATTATTTAAGTCTGCAGAGCGACCAGTTGAAGCAGCCTTCCTGGGAGATGCTGCAGCAGAGAAAAGAGACCATTTGGCTCTGCCGGGCTTCCGGGGCGGTGGAGGGGGCTGGCTCCAGGACCCAGGGATCCGGGTAGAGGTACCCCACTGAGGCATCTGAGCCTGGTTGTAGCTCGGGCTCTGTGATCAGGCATCACCCACCCAGATACTGTCCCTCCCTTCCCCCTGCAGGAGATGGGCTCTGGAAGGTTTGAGACCCAGCCCCAGAGACGCCCCCCTCCCCACCCTTATTGCCAGACAGGCAGGCAGGCAGGTTTGTGTGGCTCCCAGGGAGGGTGGATCTAAAGAAAACCAGAATTGCATTTATTTAAAAAAAAAATTTTTTTTTCAACGTTTTTTATTTATTTTTGGGACAGAGAGAGACAGAGCATGAACGGGGGAGGGGCAGAGAGAGAGGGAGACACAGAATCAGAAACAGGCTCCGGGCTCCGAGCCATCAGCCCAGAGCCTGACGCGGGGCTCGAACTCAGGGACCGCGAGATTGTGACCTGGCTGAAGTCAGATGCTTAACCGACTGCGCCACCCAGGCGCCCCCAGAATTGCATTTAAAAACCAGGAGATTTCATATAAATATCTGGATTTCTAGCTTCTCCTGAAAAACTAGTTGTCAACACTGAGCTGCCCTCCATAAGGCACACTTGGGCTGAAGCCCCATTCAGAAGGGGTCTACAACTGGCATCAGCCATGCCCTGCCTGCCTCTTCACTTAGGGGTCTGGTAGACCTCCAGGGACATCTGGATTTAAGACCCCTGCTCTGAGTGTGGCCTAACAGGGTCCAGAAAGAGCCCCCTCCTTCCTCCTCAGCTGTTCTGGGGGGTTTTAGGGGGCAAGGATTCTCTCGCTTCCTCTTTCTGTATCTTTGTATATTACTCATTGTAATGCCAAGCCCAGTGCCTGGCATATAAAGGTGCTGAATAAATACATTTTCAATCATCAGCTGCATAAGTGAGTGACTGAATGGTGATACCTTCCCAGGGTTATGAGGCTGAATAGGATTTTGCCATTTGAAAAGATGAGTCTGACTGGTAGGCCAAGGAAGCAGAGAGACAGAGGCTGGGGACACCAGGGGAGTCCAGGGCACTTGGGGTGAGGTGGGGGTGAGGCAGGGAGGTCACCCAGGTGTGGCCTGAAGGCCAAGATGAGGAGATTTATTAGCCAATCACCTGATATTAAAACCCCCACAGAGTCTCGGGGTCCACTCCAGACTCATTGAGTCAGACTCTTCCAGAGTGTGTGGGGCAATCTGTTTTTTTTTTTAATGTCTCCTCAGGTTGGGGACATGGAGCCTCAACATGCCTGGGACCCTGACTATGTGGCTGGGAGGTGATAATCTGTGCCACAAGTCTGCTGCTGTGTCCAACCCCTGCCTGCTCTCACCCCACCTGGGACTGGGTGTTTCTCTAAAGCCACCTGTTAACCTGAGTGATGGTCAGACCCTATGTCTTAGCCGCTCACCACATATTAAGTAAGTTTTAGAAGGAAGGAAAAGTATGAAATAACTGTGTTTGTTTTGCTCAAGCCAAATCCATTTATAAAGCGCAGCACTTGTTTAAGAAAAAAACAACAGGTATTGACAAAATATAAGAAAATAAATTAAAGCAGCAGTTCCTTAAAAGGACCCTGTCCAATAATTTGATTTTCTTCCCCCTTCTTCCCTCAAAGGCCAGAACGACACAATCAATCTTGTCATTCTATAGGCTGTCTTGTTACAGCTTTTTCTTAAGTGGAGGGGGAAAAGGGGAAAAAATGGGAAGAAAATAAGGTGCCATCTGCTCCTCCTGCTTCATGATGGGTCCCACCAGGTCCCTCTGCTTCCCCTGCTCCAGCCTTCTTGTCCTGTTGGCAGTCCAGCCCTGGCCTCCGCCCTGCCCCAGCTGTGCCTGGTCAGCTCAGGGCTTCTCCTGCCAAACCCCATGACGCACAAACCCTGTGGGGACACTGTCCTGTCTCCGAGTCCACAATTTCTCATCTTGACAGCTTCATCCAAATAACTGATGTCTCTCACGAGAAAAGCACGGAACAAAACACGGGGGCACTGAGGGTAGACACACTTTGTACACACAGGGAAATTCATTTTGTAGGCAGCATACTGCGTCCAACACATGCAGGACCTCAGATGGAGGGGGTTCCCGCAACCACCCTTGTTACAAGACCCCCTTCCCCGAGTGCTGTCCCTGTTGTGGTTGCCATCAACTGCACACACCGGGACCTGCCCCACCATTGGTGGCCACCCCCACCTTGACGACAAGTGAGGTTTGTTGGGAATCAAAGCAGGTTTAAAGTCAGTATTCTTGGCCAAATCATGGCACCCCTGTGAGTTTCTCCACAGGGAAAGCAAGGTCAGTAACACCCAGAGGTTGTTGTGAGGATTGAATGAGCAGCTACAGGTAATAATAATAAATAAATAAATAATATAATAATAATAATAAATAAATAATAATATAATAAATAAATAATAATATAATAATAATAAATAATAATAATATAATAAATAAATAATAAAATTTTATAATTCAGCACTAGCTCGGTGTCTGATCCTGAGGTATAGTCCTCTTCTGACATTATTTGGTGAAATCTTCAGTTCATAGGATTATGAACCTTATTTCACAGGTGAGAAAATCGATGGCTTGAGGACCAAGAAAGAGGTCTTCCATTGCTGAGAATTAAGCAGAAGTCTTCTATTTGTCTTTTCTTTCTTTGTTTACTCTTGTACCCCAGCAACCAAGCAATGTGGTGGCAAGAGCAGCAGTATCAGTGTGTGCAGACAAGAACCTAAAACTCTGAGGGAGGGAAACCTCCCTCTCCACTGGAGGGGCCATTGCCCATGAAGATGGGTAAGCCCCTGCCGCTTTGTGATCTCTGCTGCTTGGGACCAACATGAGCAGTTACAGGAAGGGTATGGCAGGTGGAGGTAAATAAAGCTCCTGCCTTCTGGTCTGAGCACTGGAAAAGGGGCACCTCAGTGAACTAGAAAGTCCAGAGGAGATCCCAGAGAGGGAAGAGCTGTGAAAGGCAGCCCTTTAAAGTTGTTTCTGAAATCTGGGGTAATCCCCAAACTGTACATGATCTGACCCCAAACAGCATACATAGACCCGAGAACTGAACACCTAAGGACAGACCACTACCTCGATCCTAGAGGGGCCTTCAGTGGTGCATATATGGGATAGATCTAAATAACACAGCAAAAGCATTGAAATTGAACTGACATTGGAACCACAACCTATAGGAGGTTGGTGAGAACTTGTGACTGAACCCAACTGGGCCAATTGCCTGCTAAAGAAAAATATCAAAATTACTCCATATAGGAAGGGTCAGGAAAATTTTCAACTCACTTGGGAAAAGACAATCCAGAGATGCCAATGCTGAGATGACTTCACAGATGCATCTAAGACTTCATAGCAGCTATTATAAATGAAATATGCAAACTCTAGAAATGAATGGAAAGACAAAGTCTCAGCACAGAAAGAGGCACTCTCAAGAAGAACCAGATGGAAATTTAGAAGTGAAAAAATACAATAACTGAAATTAAAAAACTCAGTGGATGGGCTCAATAGCAAAATGGAGATGATAAACAGTGAATTTGAAGACAGGCCAATAAAAGTTATATAATTTGAATAACAGAAAGGAAAAAGACTGAGGGGAAAATGAACAGAGACTTCAGGGCCTGTAGGTTAGTACCAAAAGATGTAACATTCATGTCATTAGAGCCTTGGAAGGAGAGAGAAAGCGTGGGGTCTAGAAAAAATTATTTGAAGAATAATGGTGGCAAGTTTCCAAATTTAGTAAAAAACAGAAACATACCAATTTAAGAAGGTTGGTGAATCCCAAACAGGGTAAATACAAAAAAATATGTGCCCAGACACATGATAATCAAACCTCTGAAAACTAAGGACAAAAAAAAAAGGCCTTGAAAGCAACCAGAGAAAAAGAACATGTTACCTATATGGGAGCAATGATTCAAATGACTGCATTTTTCATCAGAAACCATAAAGGCTAGAAGAAAGCAGAACAATATTTTTTAAATGCTGAGAAAGAAGAACTATCAACTCAGAATTCTTTGAAGGATATATCCTTTAGGAATAAAGGTAAAATAAAGATATTCTCAGATGAAGGAAAGCCAAGATAATTTGATGCCAAGAGATCAGCATGGGAAGTTCTTCAGACAGATGGGATATAATAGCAGAAAGAAATTTGAAATATCAGGAATAAAGGAAGTGCAGCAGAGATGGCAAATATTTGGACAAATAAGCTATTTTTCTCCTGTTGAGCTCTTTGAAATATACCTGATTATTGAGGGTGTCTGGGTGGCTCAGTTGGTTGAGCATCCAAGTTTGGCTCAGGTCATGGTCTTGCAGTTCATGAGTTCAAGCCCCACATCGGGCTTACCGCTGTCAGTGCAGAGCCTGCTTCAGATTCTCTGTCCCCCTCTCTCTGCCCCTCCCCCACCTGTGCTGTCTCAAGAATAAACATTTAACAAATAAATAAATAAAAATAAAATATATCTGATGATTGAAAATCAATCAACCAATCTCACTAATGGGATTTTCAATGGATGTGGATGTAATATAGAAAACAAATATAATATAAAAGGAAGAGAGGGAAGGGACCTATGAAGTGGTCAGATTTTGATATTTCTGCATGGAGTGATAGGATATTATTTCTAAATAGACTGGAAAGATACGTCTATTGTAATTTATAGAACAACTACTAAAAAATACTATTCAAAGAGATATAACTTTAAAAAAGAGAATGCATTCATAAGCAAAAAAAGTCTTATCTTAAATCTTATACTTCATGCAAAAATTAATTTTAAATAGATTATAGTTAAAACTTTTGAAAGGAAACATAGGGGAACATCTTTGTGACCTGAGAGCAGACACATTTACGACATTACAAGCACAATCCATGAGAGAATAAATTAAGTTTCAACAAAAATCAAAACTTCTGTTCTGAGAAGGACACTGTTAACAGAATGAAAAGATAAGCTATCACCTTGGGAGAGAATATTTGCAAACCATGTTTCCAGTAAAAGTTAAAAAAATTTTTTTAAGTTTATTTTCAGAGAGAAGGTGCACAAGCAGGGTAGGCGCAGAGAGAGGGGAGAGAGAGAGAGAGAATCCCAAGCAGGCTCCATGGTGTCAGCACAGAGCCTAATGTGGGGCTCGAACTCCTGAACTGTGAGATCATGACCTGAGCCAAAATCAAGAGTCACTTAACTAACTGAGCCACCCTGGCGCCCCTCCAGTAAATATTTGTATTCAAATTAAATGAAGAACTCTCAAAACTCAACAATAAGAAAACAGCCTATTTGAAATCTGAACAAAAGATTTGAAGAGGCACTTGACCCCAGAGAATATAACGATGGCCAGCAGGCACACGAAAAGATGTTCAGCATCATTAGCCATTAGGGCAAAAAGTTACAACTGCACATCTAGAAGAATGAAAAAAATAAAAAATACTGACAAAACCAAGTGCTGACAAGGATGCTGAACAACTAGAACTCTCACACATTCCCAGTGGAAATGCAAAATGGTACGGTTACTCTGCAAAAGTTTGACACTTTCTTATAAAGTTAAACACATACTTACTGTATGACCCAACAATCCCACTCCTGGGTGTTTACCCTAAAGAAATGAAAACTTAAATGTTCACCTGAAAACAAATGTTCATAGCAGCTCTATGGATAATTGCCAAGAACGAGGAACAATCCAAATGTCTTCCAGGAGGTTAATGGATCAACTGCAATACATCTATTCAATGGAACACAACTCTGTAATGAAAAGGATCAACCAACTGATACATGCAACAGCTTGAATGAGTTTCAGAGGCATTATGCTGAGGGAAAGCAGCCGGTCTCAAAAGGTTATGTAATGTGTATTTCCATTTATTCAACCTTCTCAAAATCACAGAACTATAGCAATGGAGAACAAGACAGTGGTTGCCCGGGCTTAGGGGTGTGGGAAATGTGTGACTATAAAGGATAGCATGCAGGAGTCTTGTGGGTGTGCCCCACTTCTGCATTCTGTGGTGGTTCCATGAATCTACACATGTGTTACCATCCATAGACTACATACACACACACACACACAATTAAAAAGATAAACAAACAAAACAAAATGAAATGCAGTAAGGGAAGAAGTTCCCAAGGAGGTCATCCCTGCTGGGTCTCCAGTAAGTAGTGGGCATACAAAGTTGTATCAGGTGAGGTTTATATTTTTGAGGTTCTTACAATCAAAGTCAGTAACAATGTGACAGAAGAATGTGCCTTAACTGTCACCTTCTCAGAGAGGCATTTCCGGACTCCATGCCCACTGCACAAATTAATACCCCTGTGGAGCTTCCCACTGCTGTTGCAATACATAACTGCAAACTAGAGGTTGAAACACACTTTTGTTATCCTGCAGTTCTGGAGATGAGAAATCCAAATTGGCTCTCACTGGGCTGCATTCCTTCTGGAGGTTCTGTTCCCTTGCCTTTTCCTGATTCTAGAAGCTTCTGCCCACCTTCCTCTCTCCTCCATCCTCAAAGCTAGCAACATTAGGCTCAGTTACTTTTACACTGCTATCTCTCTGGTTCTCTCTCTTCCATTTTGAAGGACCCATATTATTGAGCCGACTAGATAATCCAGGATAATCTCCCAACTCAGGGCTAGTTGATTAGCAACCTGCAATGACACTGGTGACCTGGAATGAGGCCAAACTTCACAAATTAAGGCCACAGTCCCCCACAGGACTGCCCTCACTTCAGACATCAGGCACAAGGTCAGGGGTCCCCAGGCCATCTTCACTCCTGACCAGCTGGCTACCAATTCAGGAGTTCTCACTTCTGCTTAGATTCTATAATGAGCTAGAAGGACTCAGAAAATTCGGGAAAACACTATACTTATGGTGACAAAAGGCCGGAAATCAGAGCCCAACAAAGAGAGAGACCCAGAGGTCAAGGTCTGGGGGTTGTGTGTGCCCCAAACATGAAGCTTCTGTGTCCTAACCTTGTGCCATCAGGACAGGTTACTCATCAACTTGTGCTCGCTGGAGCTTTGGTGTCAGAGTTTTTATCAGGTTTCATTGTGTAGGCATGACTGATTGAATTGGTTGAATCATTGGCCATGTGGTTGAACTCAATGTCCAGCCTCCCCACTCCACAGAAGTCGGGCTGGTATCATGTGGTTCAAAGTTCCAACTCTCTAATCACATGGCTGGTCTTTCTGGCATGACCAGCCCTCATCCCCAGTCACCTTGTTAGCATAAAAGTTCAGGTGTGGTCTGAGTGACCGCCATGAATAACAACGACAATCCTATCACTCCAGAAATTCCAAGGATTTAGAGGTCACCTCCCAGGAAGCAGGGAACAGAACCCAGCCAAATTTCTGTTATATGCAACCTTAATTCCATCTGCAACCTTAATTCTCCTTTACCATGTAGTCTAACACATTCACAGGTTCCTGGGGCTAGGACGTGAATGTCTTTGGGGGGCCATTATTCCCTCTATTACAGCCTCCCAGTTGTTCCCTGACATGCCATCCTGTTTTGTTTTCTCACCACATCTGTCTATAAAATGGTCTTATTTATTTTGTTTATTGTCAGTCTCCCCTCTGCTACAAGGACAGGTCCCTAGCACGTGACTAAGAGAGAAAGGGGAAGAGTTACAGGAGGCAACGCTTGAACTGGTCTTTGAAGGATGAGCAGAGTGGTGACGGTTGGCAGGGGCTCTGTACAATGTGTGCAAAGGAACAGAGGAGGGAAGATTGGTCAGGTTTCAGGAGCCCTGAATGGATCGTTGTGGCTGGAGCTCCATGTGCTGTGGGAGGGAGGAGACATTTTGGGATAAAGAAATGTATCGTTGGCAGGACTGAATGTGTGAGGGGAAAGACCTGATGGCACTTCTGGTATCTGCTTAGTGCCTGTGCCCTCTCACTCAGATGCCAAGAGGGAAGTGCCAAGGTGTAACAAGTAGGGCATAGATCTAGGGTCAAATCTCAGCTCTGCTGTTTATAGTCATTTGCTGTGAGCAAGTCTGCTCACCTCTCTGTAGCCACTGAGGTTGGCTCACTCAACACTCATGTCCAACCCACCTTTCCTCTGCCTTCCTCTATCCTGGAGCTCAGACAGCTCTGTTCCCCAATATCTCTTGCAGCAAGTGACATAGATCCAGCCAATGAGCTGGAAGTAGAATCCTGGGGAGGCGTGTTTTAGAAATGGTAAAGTCCCAGTAAAAAGGAAGACATATTCAGCTAGATCAGAATTTTACATTCTCCTCTACTTCCTGCCTTGAATCCCAAATTATGTAAGGAGCAGCAGCAGCCACTTTATAACCATAAGGAGCAAGCTGAGAGTAACGGCCTAAGAAAAAGTGGGCAGAAAGATGGAAAATTCCTCAGCCTATGGGGCCATCACTGAACAACAGGAACAGTGTCAGCCTGGTTATTAATTAATACAGTCCTGATTAATACACTCCCAAGCTTCAATTTCCTCTACTGTTAACTAGCTAATAATATTTATCAATATTCTTTATATCATGTTGTGTGCCAGGAACTCCTCTAGGTACTAATGGCAAAGCAGTGAACAAGAGGTAAATAAGATCCTTGTTCTTTTTTGCATTTACATTTTGGTTAGAGAGACAGACAATGAGCCCATAGATAGACAAGAATATATCTGAGAATGAAAACTGCTATGAAGAAAAGAAGATGATGCGACAGAGAGAGACTGGTGTGGACATGATATGGGATCCTCATGACGGGGCTCTGTGAGGAAGTGCTACTTAAGCTTAGTGTGTATCTGAATGTGAAGATAATGACAGGATAAAGGTGAGGAACAGAATTCCAGACAGAGGGGAATAGCAAGGGCAAAGGCTTTGAGGCAGGGGGCCCAGCTTGGTGACTGGGCAGACCGAGAAGAAGGCCAGGTGGCTAGGTGGCAGTGAGTGAGGAGGGGAGAGCGTGGAGGTGAGACCAGAGAGGTAGGTGGGGGTCAGACGACATATGTCTTGGTAAGCAGAGTGGATTTATTCTCAACGCAAAAGGGAAGCCACTCGAGGGCTTTCTCAGGAGTGTGGGACAATGACTCGAATATCTGGCACACGTGTTTGATAAATGGCTATAGAGTAGACGATGCATCCACTTGGTGGTATTCCTTCACTTCTCAGGTTCAACTAGCCCCTTCTCCTGTTCTGCCTGCCTCGAGCCTCCAGCCCCTGAGCTGGACCCCTCCCAGCCGCTTTGGAGTTTTCCTGGCCCTGCAACGTCCTCCCCCGGGGCCATTTGCTCCCTCCAGAGCGGGCGAGCATAATTGCCGCTTTCCACAATGACATAAAAATCTAAGAGGCACAATCAATACAGCGCACACACACATCATCGTCTTTCATTGCAAACGATAAAAGTGTAAACAGCAGGGGTGGCGGCAGCTCTGGAGGCTGCAGTGGGGGCAGGGCGGGCTGCCACTGCCTCCCTGCCAATCATTCTCCTTCTGGGGCACCTTCTCCATTGCGGGGGGGGGGGGGGGGGGGGGAGGGGGGTGACGCCCCTCATGAAAGCCCCCTGGAGAAATGGTTTCTCTCTCTTTTCCTTCCAGATGCAGCAGCCCCAGCCTCTTTAACCCGAATTCAGAATCCAATTTGTCTTCCCTTTCACTATTTTTAATGCTTTTTTTCCCCTTGCTTTCTTGAATCTTCTATGTCGCCAAAATACAGAGCTAAGAGTGCCTTCACGGAGGCAGAAGGACTTGCCGGGGTCTTGCTTGTCAGAAGCCCATGAAGTGACCTTGATGGGGAAACCAGCCCTCAATGTCCAGCTTCTTTTGCTGTATCCAGCTGCCACCCCACAGCTTGTCTTGGAACGTGCACAGGAGCCATTACATCCCCAGCTCTCACAGACTGCTGGCAACGACTTCTTCAAACTAGTTACTTAATGAACGTCATCCAATTCCGATTCAGCCTTGCCATACTCTCATTTGCGAAAGCCAATCTGCTTTATGATTCTAACCTCTGGCTAGAAACTGCTCCCAATTTCATGTCATCCATAAACTTGATGAACGAGTATCTTGCTTCTCTGCAGTCATTCATTTACTTATCCAACCAGCATTTAGTGAGCACCTACTGGATGCTGGGCACTGGACACAGAGTTAAAGGACAGGCAGGTCCTGTCATTGAGGGACTCCTACACTGGACTGGTGGTTGAGCCGACTTGGAAATATGTGATCCTGAGCCACTCACAACTTGGGCCGGGGACAAAGAGCTAGCCTCACCAGGGGAGGGGTGGTTTAAGGTGGCCCTCAGATGCTGAAGGAGTTTTACCAACTCATGAAGAAATGATGTTCCAATTAGACAGGAGTGTGCACAGGCAACTAGTTCTGGGTGGTGATGGTGGAAGAAATGTATTGATATCTATAAATGCGGGAGGTGACCAGTTTCCAGCTGAGACTCCAGCTAAGACCAGGATGCCTGCCTTTTGGTTCTGCCCAGTTCTGTTTATCCTGACACTCCACATGGTAGCAAGCGCCTGCCAGCAGGTTCAAATCCAGGCAAAAGAAACCTACTCTCCTTCTCTAGGGGCACAAGGGCAGCTGAGTCGGTTAAACCTCTGACTCTTGGTTTTGGCTGAGGTCATGATCTCACGGTTAGTGAGACTGAGCCACACACTGTCAGTGTGGAGCCTGCTGGGGATTCTCTCCCTCTCCCTCTCTACCCTTCCCCTGCTCACTCTCTTCCTCTCCCAAAGTAAATAAATAAACTTAAAAAAAAAAAAAAGGAAATCTACTTTTCTCTCAAGGAGAGAGCAAATCTCCTGGGGTCTCATTGTTCCTACTGGTCCACGTGATCTTCCCTGACCAATCAGAGTGCTAGAAGGAATTCAGGCACTCTGATTGGCCAGGGCTGAGTCACACGGTGGCTGTGGCCCTGAGTGGAGTCCCACTCCACTGGGGCTGAAAGGCAGGTAGGGATTCCCAGAGTAAAACTGGGTGCTGTTAGCACTGAAATGGGTGAATGGATTCTGGGCTGTGGGAACACAGATAGCCACTATGTGGCCACAAGTGGGCTGTGGCACTCTGTCTTCCCATGTGGTGGAAGTGGATTCATGTGGGTCCTTTCTGTTTGGTGGATAAAGGGAAGCACTCACCAGCTCAGAGATGAGGTGGGACATGTGAGTCCTTCTGCCATCATATTCTTCAGTTGGCTGGCTGGTTCACAATGGATAGTCACAATTGGCTATCTTTGAATAGACTAAATTTTCAGGAGTTCCGGAGACCTCCAGAGATCGCCAGCACATAGATAGAATTGGAAGCATGACAAAGCCAGGCCTCAGGAAGCTGACATGAATTCCAAGGCAGAAGAAAAGCATGGGGAGCCACACCTTTGGAGATATTGAGGGTTTGGTTCCAGATACTGCAATAAAGAAAGTATGGAAATAAAGTGAGTCAAAAGAATTATTTTTTGTTTCCCAGTACCTATAAAATTTATGTTTACACTTACTATAGTCTATTAAAAGTGTGCAATAGCATTATGTCTAAAACAAAAACAATGCACAAACCTTAATTTGAAAAGACTTTATTGCTCACCATCATTTGAGCTTTCAGTGAGTCATAATCACTGATCACAGCTCACTGTAACAAATGTATAATAATGAAAAAGTTTGAAATATCGCAAGAGTTACTAAAATGTGACACGGAGACACAAAGTGAGCAAATGCGTTTGGAAAAAATGACACTGATGCCTTGAGAGACACAGAGTTGCCACAAACCTTCGATTTGTGAAAAACTCAATATCTGCAAAGCACAATAAAATGAAGCACGATAAAATGAGGTATGCCTGCTTTCTGCTTTTCCAGATGCTAGATTTCAGCCAGGCAGCAAGGAATTTCAAGCCAGTTCTCCTGTCATCAGCCTTCGCATTCTTCAAGCTCTTTCCTGCCCTTCTCAAAAACCAAACCTCCAGCCAGTTTCAGAAACCCCATGGGGCAGGCCTCTGGCACCTCCTAGCTAGACCTCAGTGTTGGAGGGTCAGATGAGCTAGGTCTTGCCTGCTCTATCGGGTGGCTCACTGTCAGATCTTGAGCAGTACTGATACTTTCTGAGCACTCTAGTCTTGCCTTGGGACTTATGATGAAGGCGTGCGCTGTCGTGGATGGGCCTGGGCTTTGGGGACAGCAATTCAGGCTCTAATCTATAGGGATGAGCTGAACCTCAGGCTGGAGGTTCGGCTGTGAGTGACAGACACCATCCCAAAGAGAACCAGCACTGAAAACAAGAAAGAGGCTTATTTTTCTCTCAGTCAAGAGTCTAGATGCTGGAAGAGAGGTTTCTCAAAGTCAACATCATTCTTTCCTGCTGCTCAGCCTCCTTCTCACGGTGCAAGGTGCTGCTTGGTTCCAGCTCCCAGGAGGAGCAACGGACAAACAGGTGCCTGTCTTCCCTTTAAGGACTCTCCCCAGAACTGCACGCTATACTTGTGTTTACAGCGTAAGGATCAGAATTTAGTCATGTGGCCAAATGGCCACAAGGGGAGGCTGGGAAGAGAGTCTTGATTCTAGGCAGCAGTGGGCCCAGCTAAAGATCAGAGCGTGGGGAGAATGGATATGGGGTGGTGGGAGTGGTGGTAGCTAGCAATCTATAGCTAGGCCTCTTTAACCTCCAAGGAGTCATCGTAAGTCCTAAGTCCTCCTAAATCCTCCTAATCTATAGCTCGGATGGTGTTCATATCCATGATTTCACCAGTCGTCCTGCGAGAGGGAACTTGTATTTCCCATGCTACAGATGAAGAAGTGGAGGCAGAGAGAGACTGAGCCCCTCTCATCTCCCTCCTTCCTTTGCTAACCTGTCTTTACTCCTGCCCTGGCCTCAGGACATAGCTATTATTGTCAAGGATCAAGAGCATTTTGGTTCTGTCCATGAGTTTGGGTCCCCAGCAACTTGGTCACACATGGGTTTGCGGTGCCTCTTCCCCAGCAGAGGCAGGCAGCATGGTCCAAACCTGCAGGTTTGTCTCCATACAAGGCTTACGAGTCTTCCCTTAGCTATGCCCATTTGTTAGTGATGCTGGGGTTAGTTCCAGCCAACATGAGCTCTGTTACTCCTGGCCCCTGAAAAATTCGAAAACCTTTCTGTTTGCGCAGCCCATCTGTAAACTAGGACTAAGCCACATCCTTCAGCTCTCTCAAGGGTTTCTCGACACTTTTCAAGTGAAAAATAATGTGGATAATGTGTTTTGAGAAACTCAGGGCAAGCTGCTGCCAGAGCCCTAGGTGCTACTAAATGATAATTGTTCTGGGCCCTGGGAAGGGGTTCTGGGCCCAGCAAGGAAACTCTTCACACTGACCATCCAGTCTGGGGTGGGGGGTGGGGGTGGGGCCACAGTCTGGAATGATACCTGCTCACTTGGGGGCAGGGGGAAAAGGGGAGCAGGGCCAGGAGGCCCCAATGATGCCCAAACTCAGAGAGCAAGAATGTGCCCTGGCATGTGGGTGGTCAGTGACAAGTGGTATTGTGGAAGTGTCCAGGGGCAACAAGGGTTCATTCACTGACCTTAGGTTTAGAGGTCACCTCCAACCTGGGGAAGGACTGGGGGGGGAATGGCATACATGCGCCGGGGTTTGGTCCTGGGCAGGGAGAGGAAAGAGGCAGGTCTGCAAATGGAGGATTTACCTATAGAGAACACAGGGCAGCTCCAAGTGCCAGCATCTCCCATGCTGGCCGCTCATATGGCCCCAGCTGGCCTCTTTAATTCACTGTCGCAGCTTCCCCCCATCCATTCTCCATATAGTAGGCAGAAGGCTCCTGCCTTCTTGGGTTGGCTAATTCCCCTCCACCTTACAAACCTGCAATAGATTCCCGTTGACCCTGACCCCACAAACTCCTTCCCATGCCCTTTGGGAGCCCACCTGGGCTGGCCTCTGCATTCCTCTCCACTTTCTCCTGGCTCACCTTTCTCCTGCCACACTGCCTTCTGTTTGCTTCTCAAACCTACCATGCATGCCGCCTCTGTCTTTGAACTTGCTGTTTCCTCTGCCTGGAATCTTCCTCCCACAGCTCTTGCTACAGATGAGCCTCAGAGAGATCTCTTACCCTTCTACCCTCTTTGCACCCTCCCCCGTCACTGCTACAACCCAGTTTTATTCTGATCACTGTATTTAAGGCCACCTAAAATGATAAGACTAGTTGACTTGTCGAATACCTGTCTCTGCACATGAAACTGAGCCCCAGGGTGGGGAGACTATACATCTTGTTTCCTGGTCTCTCTGCAGTGCCCATCACAGAGCAGGTCTCAGTGCACTGGAGGAAGGTAGCTTCGGTTTGGTTCCCCCCAGAAGTGAGCCCTGAGGCAAGTTTTTAAGTGCAAGTAGCATATGTGGTTGCTGATGGGGAATGGGGAGATAGCCAATAAGCATTGTGGGCAAGTAGAACATAATCCTGGAACCCTGGCAGCCAGTATAGACAGCATGCCTTGGAGTTCTCCTACTTAAGGGGAGAGGGATTTGGGATATTTATTTATTTACTTTTTTAATGTTTATTTATTTTTGACAGGGAGTGAGAGCGCAACCCGGGGAGGGGCAGAGACAGAGAGGAGGACAGAGGATCTGAAGTGGGCTTTGTGCTGATGCCAGACAGCCCAGGGTGGGGCTTGAACTCGTGAACCACGAGATCATGACCTGAGCTGAAGTCGGACACTTAACTGACCGAGCCACCCAGGCGCCCTGTTATGGGATATTTATATAGCATTTCCTGTCAGTTATTGGTTGAGGGCTATTCTTGGGAAGTTTTATTTCCTGACACTTCTGGCCTGGAACACAGGGAAGAGCAGCCCTCCAGATGCCAGAGAAAGGCCTTAGGAAGGAACTGGTATGGCAGAGGATGAGGCCTGGGCATCAGGCACAACCCAAACCTAGTTACCCACATGGGGTTCCAAGATCAGGGCCTGACTTAGCTGGGTGATCATGTTCAGACTTTGCCTTTCCTGAGTTGGAGTGTCCTTGGCTGCAGGCCACCAATCCAAATCAAAGTGAAAAAATGACCTTTCTTATCTTGCATTGCAAGAAGTCTGGAGGAGAGGTGCCTCCAGTCATAGGAATCAGATCCAGTGACATCCCCGGGGACTTCGGCTCTTTCTCTGCCTCTGCTCAGCCCCAACCCCGGTCTTGCACTCCTCAGGGTCACACAATGGCTGCTGAACCTTGAGGATTCGTGTCCAGATGCCATAATGCCTAGAGCTAGAAGAGAGCACCTCTCCCAGTGATGATTCTCTCCTAGGATCAAAGACACTTCAGACCTCCCTTCATGTGTCATCGACTATAACTGGACCACACTCTCATTCCCTCTAAACAAATCTGGGACATGGGTCATGGGAACACCAAGAATCTACCTGAACAACGTCGGGTAAGAGGGAAACGGATACTGAGCGGGTGGCCTGCGGTGTCTGCCAAACACACTTTCTACTCCCTGGCTAAGGAGATGGTGGTTGAGAGGCCAGAGCACGAGACTTGGGAGAGAAGATCTGGGCTGGGCACGGGCTGGGTCCGACAGCGGCGGTCTTGAGAGAAGTGTGTTAGGGTTTGTTCTGCAGAGACCCTGTGCTCTGGCAGATGGTGTCCCGGCCTCCTCAGTTTCCCGGCTCTCCCAGCAGCCTCTGAGGCAAGCATGGGGCAAGAGGAGTTTAGAGAAGCTGATGGGGGGACCTCTGCTCCCCTTCAGCAGGTTTGCATTTTCTTCAGCAGCTAATTACTCAGGATGGATGATTCTGATTCAGATAGAAGCCCCCTCCTCCTCTCCCCTTCCTCCAGCTGGGATAGAACAGGTGGTGGAGGGAGCAGAGGGCCCCAGCAACGCTGCTTGCATGGGCCATTCATCACTAGGGGTGTTTATACCCCACCTGGGGCCAGAACCCAGCAGAACAGGTGGTGCACTGAGAGGATGGGGGCTGATGGGGAATTAACTCTTCCGGCCCTGGCTTCAGAAGGATGCCTGGGCTTGTGACGGGGAGGAGCGGTACTGAGGCCTGTGGGGGTGGCTGTAAATGTAGGGAAATCATGCACCAAAAGAAACCAAATGAGGGGATAAAATGCAGGACACAGTTAAACGTTTCCCGTATTTGGAAGATTTGGAGATTAAGAAAATTAACCCAGGTTAAGAAGATTGGCTATAGTGTTTTGCTGGAAGTAGGGATGGGGTCAGGAAAAAAGCCCTGATTAGTAGCATTTACTGATTGCTGTGGTGTAAATACTCTCACCATGCCTGATTTCAGGCTACCAATTGTTTAACAACCAGCTCACAAATCTTGAATATTTAACAATTGGTTCCCAGGAGCTGCTAGGAGCCAGCCCCAGAATGCCCTGTGTATGAGGCTGTTCACGTATAACATTGAATTTATTTATTCATTGGTTCATAAGAAATCACAAGGCACTGTCTATGTGTCCAGAGCTCTGTCTGGGGACACCAGACAGTCCCAATATCTCCTTCCACGAGCACACAGATGTGGGACAAGATCATCTCAGAGTGGGATGGAGGGACTGTGACAGCAACTTAATAGGGTGGTCTTGAGGCCTCTGTGTGTTGTCCCTTTGGTGTCTAGACTGTGAGTCTAGGAAGGAGATTTGAACCTGCCTCTGCCCTGACTGGGCAGTTCCTAGTGACCTTGGGCAGTTCAGTCCCCCTCTGCCTGCCACGAACAAAGAGGAGGGTCAATGCTCATGGCTTTTTCTGCACTGTTATTGTGCAATCTGCTTGTACTCTGTATCACATGCTCCTCTTTCATTCCTTGCCTCCTCTCTCCTGGCCGCCTAAGCTTTCTGCCTGGGCAGATCCTCCATGGGCGTTGCCAAGGCCCCAAGACATCCCTTGAGACCAGCCCTGCCTTATTTCTGGAGGTCAGTGTGACGACGGAGTTGAGTGTGACTCTCCCAAGTGCCAGTGCGTGTCTCACCTGGGAACTGACGGTCATGGGCCATCTTTTCCCCAGCATCAAACCTTCCAGATTCCAGGAGCAGGCAGCATCAGAAGAGAGCCTCAACGTCCAGGGTAGCATCTTACCTGGGCCTCTTCCTACCTGGGCATGGAGCTCAAACTCCTGCCCTCGCCAAACCCTGGGGTTTAATTAAGAAATCATGGAGTAGTTTGTGAGCCATAAAGAGCCCTGCAAATATTTTTAAACACAAGGGTTTAGGTTATTCTCTGCGCCCAAGTTCCCACCTGGGGAGCCCCCAGGGGCCTTCTGGGACAGCACCTTTTGTTGTCCTTGGCTTCTTATCATCTCTCCGCAGGGTGGGCAGAATAGGGTGACACCCCCACAGGCTGCGCTTCACCGTGCAAACACGGTTTTCTGTTATTTTCTCTTGCACCTGAATCTTTAAATCATCCGTGTCTCTTGGCGAGCGGCGGCTGTGGCGGGAAGCTGTTAATAATAGATACAAGTGACTGTCTGGTAACGAATTGCTGAAGACGGTAATTAGCATTTTAATTTAGGCATTTTCTTCACCTCACCTCTGGGGACCTGGGTTCGAGTCAGAAATTGGGGTCATCAGTGGAGGTTCGCCGGTGTTCTCTCCTAAGCCCCCATGGGTATTCATCTTTATCACGCAGGTCGCCACAGCCCAGGGCCGATTGTGGCCTGCGGGGGGCACTGTCTGTCCAGGCTGCGGAAAGGCGCGCCGGCGAGCACAGACTCACAGGGGCAGGGCGGGAAGGGCTGCTGGCACTGGGAAGGGGCAGGCGGCGCAGATGCCCCCTGGGGGCTGCCCGGCAGGGCCCGGGCGAGAGGTAGTAAGGCCCCCGGAGAGGAAGGAACACAGAGCGATCTGGGGAGAGTAGAGAGCCGGCTTCAGGGAGGGGCTGAGCCGGGCAGGAGGAGGGCTGCGTGGGCCCCGCTGTGCCCGTCCCAGTCCACCGCTGTCGCTCTTTCCCTTTCGCAAGCACTAATTTTCTTGATTTTTCTTCAAGCCCCAGCAGCCTATGTGATGGCTGGAGTGTTAGCAAAATGACTTAACGGACTTGCCTTTTTTCTTCCTCTCGTTCACAAAATACGATTTTAAAGGAACAATAACAAGGAAAGTTTTCTCTTTTCTCTAAAGTTAGGCTAAGAGTTGAGGACAATACTTTGGGGTCCAGAGACAGCCAAGTTCATCCCTGTTTATCGTGAGTGTGTAGGGGTGGGAACACACTCCACGCCCCTTTCCCAGATCCCCCCACCTTGGGTGGAGAGACTAGGCAGATGGGGTCGCTCCTTCTGGGAGCCATCCCATTTATCTAGTACTGACTCCCAGCATTCGGGATTGCTCGAAGATAGCCACACACATTGAAAAATGACCTACATTTTTCCCTTCCTGCAAAAGCATCTTTGATGTATGAGGCAGCAACTCCAGACTCCCAGGGCTTTGGGGCTAGCCAGAGACTTGAGGTTGCATCAAGAAGGTGAACAGGTCTGGTTGTGGAGGGTAATTTTTTGGGGTTCTGGAGGCCCACGGTGGGTGCAGTGAGGTACCAGAGGGGATGGCTGGTTCTGAATACTCTAAGAAGAGATGATCAAATCCCATGATACTCTTAGGCCCCAGTGTTTCTGGCTTGTGTGATAGGGGGTGACAGTAACTGGAGAACCTTGGTTCTCCTGTCTCCTCTCTGATATCATCCTTCATGTAGGAATCTTTGGGTTGCAAATGATGGAGGAAAAAAAAACCCACTTAAACTGGCTTAAACAAAAATAGAAATGTATTGGTTCCTGTAAGTGAAGTCAAGTAGTAGGTTAGGTTTCAGGTAATGCTTGATCCAGATGAATTACGTCTCCCTAGAACTTGATTTTTTTTTTTTTTTCCCACTTTCTTCATTTCCCTTTTGCATTGCTTCATTTCAAGACTGGGTCCCCTTGGAATCATAACTTGGTTGCCAGAAGCTCCTTGAACTCCACATTTCTTTCTTCTTTCCAGTGAGAATGGAAGGAACTTTCTGGATTCTTTTGGGATTCAGTGTCTCTCGTTGGCCCGAATTAGGTCATAGGCCTATTCTTTTTTTTTTTTTTTTTTAATGTTTACTTATATTTGAGACCGAGGGAAAGAGAGAGAGAGAGAGAGAAGGGGAGGAGAGCAGAGAGAGATGGAGACAGAATCCGAAGCAGGCTCCAGACTCAGAGCTGTCAACACACAGCCCAACACAAGACTCGAACTCACGTGCAGTGAGATCATGACCTGAGCTGAAGTTGGACGCTTAACCCACTGAGCCTCCCGGGTGCCCCAGTCATATACCTATTGTTGAAACAACAACTGTGGCCATGGGATGGGCTGTGAGATTGTTTTGAGCCAGCCCAGGCCTATCTCTAGAGCTGGTAGTGGAATCAGTCCTACTCAAATTGAAAACAAGGCAGCTCCAAACAGGATGAATCCTCCCTAAGGAAAATGGACTTGAAGGCAATGACCATCCTAAACCCACTCCATCCTATTTGTAACTACTCTCTTCCTGTAATGGAATTATATAACCACACCCTCTGCCATATGGCTCTAGCTGTTGTTGTTGTTCTTTTGCTGTTTAGTTAACACAGAGGCTTAGATTTTGGGGTGCCATGTGACTTCACAGCAGCTCCCACTCTCTAGGCTAAGGACACTTCCCCACCCCACTGATGTTGGACTTGCTACATGACTCACCTTGGCCAATGTAACCTTAGGGGACATGATGCACACAAAGTCTTTAAATCTGTGTGGTTTACATTGGCTTCTTGTATTTCTTCCATCCACCATGAGAGGGGCATGCCCTGGATAGTCACGAGTCCTAGAGTGCAAGACACATGCAGCAGAGCTGAACCCACCCTGTGGCCTGAGGCAGAACCACCCAGCCAACTTTCAGACTACAGACAAGAAAAATACTTGTGGTCATAAGTAACTGAGATTTTAGGGTTGTTTGTTGTACAGGATTATCACAGAAATAGCTGACTAATGTCAATAGACAGAGGTTGCTAGGTTAGTTAGAGCTTTAGGGGGAATATCAGAAAGAAAATTAGAGGACTCCCCCGGAAAAGCCCCCTTTGCTCTCTAGAATCCAGAAGCGTGTCTGGTCTTCTTTCTGTCAGGATGTCTCATGCCTTTTCTTGCCAGGGGGCTTGGGAGAAAGGGGCTTTTTGGGGGGGGGGGGGCAGATGCCGGAACATGGCCTAAAAGAGCAGTGAGACCCCAGCCCAGCCCACCCTAGCCATGAGCTCTGCTACCTGTTCCCTGATGGATGAAGTCGGAGCCAGGAGACAGAGGGCAGAAGAGCATGTCCTCACAGCAAGCTCAGGGCAACCTCTGGTCTGGGCTAGTTTGGGCCCCAACAGAGCCTCTCGGCTCTTAGTCACTGCATGCAGTTGGCATATTCCTAGGAAATGACATTTGGATTAAAGTTTTATAATTTAATCTCCATTTGAAATGCCTTTTAGAGAATCTCGTTGGAGAGCAAAGAAGAGAGGAAGCCTTGCAACAGTGAGTATTGACTCTCTGATTTCCTAATGGTGGGCTCGCCTACACTATAGCAGCTACGTTCACTGAGTGACAGATTAGGAAGCACTGTCACATTAGTCTCAAAACCCCTATGAATTTGAGTGGAAGGAGGAGGGTTACCCCACAGTTCTGATGACAAAAGCTGGGCTCAGAGATGGTAAGGGCCTTGCCCATATGAGCAGTGGTGAGTCCCATCCTCCTTTAGGCTATGGTCACATGGTACTCTGCAGCCCATCCAGTGACTTTGTTGGGGTCAGGTTGTCAGGTGTCTTCAGTGCCCGCCCTGGTCCTGAGGCATGGTGGGTTTGGAGAAAAGGGTCATTGCCTTAAACCTTGGCATTGGCTGGGGTGGTGCAGGTATCAGCGGTCCCACCTGGAGTCCAGAGATGGCCAGACTGGAGGGTCTTCTCTGGCCCTGTAGGTCCAGGCCTCTGCTGATGTTGGGAGAATGAACTTCAGCTCTGGGCAGGTATGCAGATCTGGACTCTACCACTTGGGTGAGTGACTTTGCCCCTGCAATCCTTAGTTTCCCAGAATATGTGCTCCACAGTAACCATTCAACACATAGGAGTTGCTACATTTGCCGTGTTTAGAATTGCTGAGATGGTAGTGTGGTTAAGAGCTTGAATTCTGGATTCAGATTCCCTGGGTTAAAATCCTGGAACTACCTCTTACTAGGTGGGAATTTTCAAAAATTTTATGTAACCTCTCGGAGCCTTAGTTTCTTCCTCTGTGAAATGGGGATCGTAATAACAATTCCCTCTGGGTTATATAGGATTCAGTCTACTAATTCATGAGTCTGAGCACTCGGTCTAAGCACGGATTCTGATGTACATAAAGTAAGTGTTCCATACATGTGGACTGTCATACCTCATCTATGACTTCTATGATTGCTATTCCGTCAGGCATAGATGCCTGGGATGACCTTGGCATGACCCTTGGCCTGCTTTCAGCCCTCTCTTCTCTCTCATGGCCCCCCGGGCAAGTGCTCTGACCACCCAGATGGCAGTGGGCTGCGGGGGGTGGGGGTGGGGGTGGGGTGGGGGGACGAAGCTGGAAGTAAAGGCACAGAAAGGAGTTTCAAGATGAAGTTGAGGGTAGGGGCGGGGGAGGGATGTGACCCGAAAGTCCTTCCCCAAGGGCTCCACAGCTACTGGTCAATACTTCATCGACTTCCACAATCACTTCATATCTCCACATCTCTAACTTTAAGCAGGGGTCTTTGCTGCACAGCACGGCGTTCCTATGGCAACCTCCTGGTGACACAAACAGCCATTCTCCCCAGAATGGACTGCCTTCTTCCTCTGTCTCCTAGAGAAGCCACAGCAGTGGTGGCCGATGGAGCCTTCAGCACCCTGAACAGAAGACCATAGTGTGGTCTGCAGCACCTTTTCTGACTCACCTTGTCCTAGGGCTTTGCTCTGAAAGATGCAGCTGGCCAGTAGTTGGTTCATTCTAATGTGTATTTATTGAGGGCCTAAGATGTCCAGCAATGCACCAAATGCTGGCTGGGGACCCACCAAAGTAGAAGACAGACAGAACCTGCCTTCAGGGACTAGAATTCTAGCTGGCTTCTGTTCAAGGAAAGAGAAAAGGAACAAGACAATTACAGCCAGTGCTAAGCACTATGGAGGGAATGTGACAGAGGGAGACTAAGGAGGTCAGGGAGGCCTCTCTGGAGATGCCAGATTCTATCTACACTAAGCCTTGAATGTAGTCACACAATGCCCTGGAGGGAGTGCATCTAATGGGAGGAGACAGCAAGTGCAAAGGTCCTGAGGCAGGAGTGAGCCTGAGTGTTTGTTTTAAGAACAGGCAGAGCCTGGAGGATCTGGAGTGTTGGCAGGCAAAGTGGGCTTGGGCTTCCATCAAGGAAGGGCTTTGTGGGCTGGGGTCAGGGGTCAGGATTCTATTTTAACTATAATGGGCAGCCATTTGGGGGGACAGTTTAAGCAGGGTAGAGACATGGTCTAGTACAAGTTTTAAAAAGATTTTTTGGATTACTTTGGGGCAAGTTGGGCTCCTTACCTTCCAGGATCCTCCTGTCTGAGAAGCCCCACAATTACTGAGTAAAGTGTGTTTGCCAAATATAACTACTTCCTGGAGCTGGTCTTCCTTATACACTGGGTGGCCCAGAACAGTCTCCCCGAAACATAGGGGTCTTCTCTTTACCCAATGTCACCACCATTACCACCACCCTCCTCTGCATGACTTTGATATTTGTGATCACTGACAGCAAAGCACCTACCCCAAGACCCAGTCAATCAAATTCTACCCCACCCCCTAAAGCCACTGAGATTTATCCCTGATGAATGGGCAGCCCCGGACTCATGAATCCGTCAGCCAGCCCAGGCCTGAGCGCTCAATCTCTCATAACTCTGTGTTAAGGATGTGGAGTGACATCTGAGACAGCTGGATAAAGGATGAAATAAGGAGCCTGATAAGTGGGATTGATGGCTGTCCTTGCCTAGACTTGGCTGGGGGAAGGGCTGAAGAGGACCCAGGATGAGTTATTACCTTTCCCAGGGCATCTGGGGCTCAGGCTCACTCCAGTCTGCATGGCAGACAGGCTTCTATTGATCCCTGGTCCCTTCAGGAATCTCAGTTCCAAGGCCCCAGAGAGATCCCTACATTCTGGTGGTTTGAGAATTTGAGAAAAATAAAATACTTCTCTGGAGGCTACAAGGTGTAAAGTGGGAGGATGCACTAGATGCTGAATAGGCCTCTGGGAAGTGGGAAGGCAGGAAATGAGAGTACCACATTGAGTCTCATTGGAGGTAGAAAGGATTCTTTTTTACCCATGACAGAAAACTGAACCAATCCGGCATAAGCCCAAAGGGACTACAATGGCTCACTCAGCTGAAGAGGTCAGGGATTGTTCCTTCTCCAGGCAAGGCTCAGTTCAGGACTCCAACAATGTGACCGTCCTTCCCTATTTTGGATCTGCCTTCGAACAGATTCCATTCTTAGCAGGCTCTCTCCTCATTGTTCCAAAATGGCTGCCAGAAGCTTCTAAGGCCACCTGCTTCCATATTCATATCCAGTGGGAAAGATTCCTAGAATTGAATGTCATAAGTCTTGATCATGCTGACATAGGTCATGTGCTCCTTTATTAATTTACCTGTCACTGTGCAATGGGAAATGCTGATTGGCTAAGCTAAGCTGGGCTCACCTCGGAGCTGCCTGTGGGGTCATTTCTACCCAAATGCATGGCTAGTAAGTTTGGGAAGGGGGAGGGGAGGAAACAGATGGTGGAGAAGCAACAAACACATGCCACATTCCCACTCAGTGGAATTTCATACCATTTCTCAATCTATATTCCTCACCTCTCCCTGATCACTGATCCAAAAGCATTTGTGGACATTGAGGAGGGCACCTGTTGGGATGAGCACTGGGTATTGTATGGAAACCAATTTGACAATAAATTATATTTAATATAAAAAAATAAATAAAATTTTATAATAAAAAAAAAGCATTCGTGGAGGCTCCAGCTCTATCCCTCCATATGCAACCTTTTGTATCAATCAGGACTCTTTGGTTGCAAGGGACAGAAACCCTCTTACAATTGGCATGAGCCAAAAAAGGAGTCGTCCCACATAATTGTAAACTCCAGAGGTAGTGCTGCTGGCATTAGGCCCAGGTGATTCTAGGGACTTTGTCATCAGTATTTGATTTCTCTCTCTCTCTCAGCTCTGCTCCGGTCCAAGGGACTTTATTCTTTGGAAGTTTTCCCAAACTACTGCAAGGGGGGGCCTCAGCAGTCCAGGCCCTCTTCTTGCTGGTTTGCCCACTGTTCTGCCTGAGGCCCAGAGCGATTTTCATTGGTCCATCCCTGACCATTCACTGAAGTGGAGTCGTGCTGGCACAAGTTGAATGGCCAGCCCGGATCCTCGGAGGCGGGAGGAATCCCGCCTGACCCTCAGGGACTGATGGAAACTCCTAATGTTGTCTCCAGAAAAGAAGGCCTGGAAACTGGGCAAACAAAACAACAGTATACAGTTCCCTTGCAGTGACTGGGCTGCTCTGCGTTGTTCTCCAGAAATACCATCCCCTCGGTGTGTACAAGTCAGGGAAGGAGGGTATGAGAATCATGTTATTTTCCCTTCTGTGGTTAGTAGGTACTTGATAAACCCCACAGAACAAACACAGAACGCGGCTTGAAATTTGATGCCGAAATCATAGCTTCTGTGTTTGGAGCAGCTACCTACTGGAGGGCTTCACAAATCTCATTTTCAAGAATAACATCTAAACAAGATAAGGGTGAGGAAATGGAAGCCCAGAGATACGCAACAATTTTCCCAGGTCACACAGCTGCCGAGGGACGGAGCTAGGACCTTCACCCACGTCTGGCTGAGTCTAAAGCCCCTGGCTTTATCGCCCATCCTGGCCCTAACCCTCTCCGCCTCCCCAGATGTGAGCTCCAGGGACCTGCAAATATCAGGCTTATTGTCTTTGATTTGATCTCCTTTCTCACCAGCCCTTGGAGTATGAGGAAACCCCACTTAGGGGAGCACCTGGGCTGTTCTGGGGGAAAGGGAAAGAGTGTGTGCTGCCTCCTGTGACGCTTACCCCCAGCTGGTTTCCTTGCTGTCAGGGTCTTTGCACATGCTGTTCCCTCTGCCTGGAACACACTTTCTGCCAGTCTCAGCTCCTCTCTCAGTTCCTCCCGGGCGGCCTTCCGTAAATAGCTCCCACCATAAACATCCCTGTGTGTTATACCACTATTCACAATCTGAAATGCTCCTCTCTGTTGACTTGCTTATTATTATCTTATGCCTTTAGAATGGTAAGTTCCAAGGGAGCAGGCACTTTGTCCATCTTGTTCAAGGATGTGGGATCCTCAGAACCTAGAATTGTCCCCAGCACGTAGTATGTGCTCAGGAGATACTCTGACAATGGGAAGAGTGAATGAATGGCCTCAGAGTTCACTATGTGCCATTCTGATTTCTGAGTTCATCAAGGCTTTCTTGTGTATGTCCTGCTTCTGGGGCTGGGACTTCCATTTGGCAGTCTGGCCTCTCTGCTGCCTGCCAGCCTTCAGACTAAGCTTCTGGAGTACCAACCAGAGCAGGAAGCTTTTTTTGCAGGCAATGCTCACCTGCATGCTATTCAGTGTCCACGGAGGGGCTTGTACTGACTTGCAGGAGAAATGCTCCAGTGAGTCCCCAAAAGCTCATTAGTCTGTCCCCCCCTGGCTGCACATCGCCAATGTGGCCTGCGAGGCAGCTCGTGATGGGTTTGGTAGTGGCCATATGCCACGTGGGTCTCCTCGTGGCCCCTGCAGCAGGATGGAGTGGGGTGGCAGGTTGGGGACTGATGTGTTTGTTATCTGTGGCTCTGGGGTCTCTTAAATCTCCCTGCTGATGCTGGGAGAAAGTGAGGGCTTCCGGATCTCTCCTTAGTTACTGTGAGGTCCCTGCCCATGTCCCCACTCCCACCATCATGTCTTGCTTTACTTGGACCCTCCCAACCTTTCCTTCACGTTACCACTTTTGTTGCCCCCACACTTGTTTCCCTGTTTTTAGAAATGGTAGGGTCTCTCCTCCATCCCTCTCCACCATCCTAGAGTGGAGGGGACAAATGACCAGTTAAGTCATCTGGGCACAGGATCTAACCTGAAAATTCCTGAGAGTTTGGGCATGAGTTAATAGCCCACTCCTGTATTTTCCCCAGGAAAGAGGTGGAAAGTGAAATCCAGAGCATTTAAACCACACCAGGAGAAGCCAGGGGGTAGGTGAGAGAATAGCGGCATATATGGAACAGAATCCAAAGGTCTTAGGAAGGCCTGAGAAGCCCCTGCTGGCCACCCCCATGTCACCTCCTGTACCCTGAGCTCTAGCTCACTGGCCTCATAGCTCTGCTCTCTTCCTAGTACCCTAGGCTCACTGCTTCAGTCACTCAGCTGTTAGTTCACATACCACCCAAACATGCATCAGAATTAAGGGAGGGCTTGTTGAACCCTGGTCACAGGGGCCTGAGAATTTGCATTCCTAGTTTCTCAGGGATGCTGAAGCTACTGGTCCAGATAGGCTTTGCCTTAGTGAGGCTTGCTTTGACTCCTCCATTTAAAGTTGTCTGCTGCCCTTACCCTGTCTTTCTCCATGACAACCCTCTGCTTAGCTTTCTTAGTTTTCCATTACACTTATCTGTAATTATCTTTTGGGTTTTGTTTGTTTGCTTGTCTGCCTCCACCACAACAGACAAACCTCCATAAAAGCAGCGACATGTTTCCCATCTCCTGAGTACCGCAGCATTGTGAATAGTGCCTGGCACATAGTAGAAGTTCACTTAATATGTGTGGGATAAGTGAATGATGAGCATTCTCCACACTGTGATCTCCAGGGCTCCCCTTATGCTTAGGAGAAAGGTCTCAGGAAATCTGCCCGAATGCAGTATGATGTGTGGAGCCTCTGTGGTGATAAAAATTCCAGAGCTGAATGAACGTTCCCTGCCCTCAGGCACACGCCCTGCTAATGAGCCAAAAGAGGCTATTTTCAAGCGGCTCAATGTTGCTTTTTCACCAATCTGTAATTGTGCTTCTGACACTTCCTTAGACAACGTGGAAGATGTAGGCAGAATTATTATTATTGTTGTTGTTGTTGTCTAGTATTTATTATACACATTGTGTAGGATGAGCCATTACTCCTGAGTTCTAATCAGTGTCTCATTCCCTGAAGACAGTCTTGTGAGCAGCCTGTAAAACCCACAGTAAGCTGGAGATTCCCAGCACATCTGTTAGGAGCCTGGGATTCAAGGTGGTTTCCAGGCCCTGTCCGGGCGGCAGACAGCCCTGGAGTCCTGGGAATGGAGAGGAGCCTGAGAGCACCCATGGGCTATTTTAAAAGCTCTCATCAAATTGTACAATGTGGAGGGATTGAACTTTAAGAGCATTTCCATAAGTAAATGGTTTCTGGTCTCTCGCTGCTTTACAAATGCCCCTGCCCTAATGTGTTCTTTAAAACCCAGCAGCAAGTCCCATACACAGATCTGTGACAGAGGCAGGACCACAGACTGTCCTGGAAAGCTAGAGCATCTGTGTGTGCCCTTCTGAGCAGAGGGTGGTAGAGTGGGGGACTGATGGGTGAGGACACAGAACAGGAACTTGCAGCCACAACGATGTGCCCTCCCACCAGTTAGGGGTGGCTGCCCGCCCCCACTCCCCAGTCAGCCCCCACTCCCCACCCCCAGCCAGGAGTGATGGAGGGTGGCCTGGGGCCTGGGGAAGCTTCCACAGCAGACACACATTTCCTGCCTAATGGGAGGTGGTTGGGTTGGTAATGAGCATTCCTGCTAATTTGGAGGAATGATTTAGCACCAGGAGGAGCTCCGGGAAAATATCTGAATACAGAGAGCAGGCAGATTCCCCCACCAGGCAGCAACTCCAAGCACCCTTCTCCTGCTTGAGCATTTGGTTCTGGCCACACAGGGAGGGGCTGAGAAAATCGGGCACAGCCTCCTTTGGAAGGAAGTAAGGATGCAGACACCAGCCCAGCGCTGGGAGCTAAAGAAGGGAGAGAAGCTGCAAAACACAGGTTCTCCCTGCCCCACAACAACGGGCTCGTGGTAGACAGGTGAACCTCTGGGTTAGGGCGATGAGAATGTGGATGGGTCATGGCCCAGCCATCTAGCCACTGGGACACACACCTCTGTGCCCCCACTGTCTTCCCCTGCTGTAGGGATTCAACAGGACAGTGGGTGGTCAAGTGCTGCACACATCCGTTCATTCATTCAACATGTATTTATGAAACACCTACTATGTGCTAGGTGTCATTTGGGCCCTCAGGGTCTGGTGAACATGTCCACTGAGGTCCCTGCTGATGTTTCACATTCCAGTGGGGAAAGAAGAGGACAATAGATAGGTAAGCAAACACATGAAAAACATAGCATCACAGATAACTGCAGAGTAGAATATAAAACAGAGAGATGTGCTGGAGAATGCCAGGGGCGGGGACGGTAGAGGGGGGTGGCACTTCAGCTGTGACCTGAGAGATGATGAGAATTTGGGAAAGGAGCATACCAGCCAGAGGGAACAGCAGGGGCAAGAGCCCTGAGGTGGGAACCAGCATAGAATGTTGAGAGGCGGGGATGGAAAGGAGGAAAATGATTGAAGCAGAGGGAACAAGAGTGTGAGAAGGATTCAGCAGTGAAAGGAGTTTGCATTTCACTCAAAGTGTAATGGGAGCCATTGGAGAGCTTCACATGTGGAATGCCACACTCTGGTGGGTATTATAAAAAAACAAAACAAAACAAAACAAAACACTGGATGCTCTTCCAGAATGGAGAAAATGGGTAGGAAACCTCAGGAGGTGGTAGTGAGACAGGAGGGGGCTTGGGCTAGGGGAGCAGAGTGGATGGAGAGAAGTGGACAGAGGGGTCTGGGATAGGTCTGGGGGTGGAGCCAGCAGCATTTGCTGGTAGATTGCATGTGGGAGGGGATGAGCCGAAGAATGTTCGGATCTGGAGTCTGAACCAGTCCTGGAGGCAAAGAAACATGTGGGAGGAAAGCGGGGTGCCTGCATGGGCACCTGACTAAGGGGAGTGGACCCAGAAATCTGATTTTTAATGATCGGATACCCAGGTGATTCTGGTGGAGCTCTGAGCTCTCAAATTTCAACTCTGAAGGCTGAATTCTGTGTGTTTAAAAAACATAGCCTGGGGTTCTGGTTGCTGAGTAAGGGGCCAGGATACAAAAATTTAAGCATAGAAAACTGCTTGTCATTTGACCCATTACTACTCTCTCCCCACAAAGCCAAGAAAGGGAAAACCCCATAGTCCCCTCCTTTAGAAAGAATGTAGGTACCTTTTCCTGGGGGGTCTTTCCCTCCCCCCAAAGGTCCCTTCTCTTCTGACATTCTGAGATTTGGAAGGTGGAGGGAATCTTTAAGATACCTGCTGCCTTGAGTGTGAAATGAGGAAATGGTCAGATAAGAGGCTGACACCTCCAAACTATCAGTGATTCCAAGAGTCCCAGGCAAGATCTCAGTCCTACCTGGAGTTGATTCAGGAATCAAGATGACCTGAAAGATGGCAGCCTAGCCTCACAAGGTTCATTTTCTCACATAAAACAAGTCTGGAAGTTGGCAGTGTAAGACTGCTAAGACCATCTGTGGTCATTTGGGACCTGGGTTCTTTCTACTTGTCCATTGCCCTTCTTGGCATAGCTCTTATCTTAGGGCGCCTCATGGTCCAAAATGGCTGCAGGACTTCCGGTCATCATGTCAGGCTGGAAGGAGGAAAGAGCAAAGAGCCTGCATCTCATTGGCCAGAATTTTGTGCATTGGCCATACTTAGCTGCAACGGAGGCTGGGAAATGTAGGGGCTTTTTTTTCTTTCTTTCCCTTTCTTTCTTTCTTTCTTTTTTTTTTCTGAGCCCTTTTTCTAGGATTCTGTAGTAAGATAGAAGGAGTGGATGTTGGAAGGCAGTTAGCCATCTCCATCCCAGGATATTAATAGTGACCACAAGTAAGTAATGTCAAGGCATTGCCCTGCTTAAAACTCCCTGAGCCTCCAGTCACCTGTACCCCTCCATCCTGGCTGCCACAGCCCTGCTGACTCCAGCCCTACCCGCCCCCCTCTAACTCATCTCCTACTGTTCTCCTCCTCCCTGTCTCCTGGCGTCGTCAACATGTCAAACTTATTCCCACCTCAGGGACTTTGCAGTTGCTATTCTCCCCACCTAGAAATCTTTCCCCCAAGATCGTCACACAGCCAGCTCACCTCATCATGCCGGTCTCAGCTCAGATGTCACCTCTTTAGAGATGCCTGTCTCAACCTCTCTCCCCCATAGCCACTCTCAACTCCACTAGCCTGTTTTATTTTTTTCCAAAGCATTTGGCACAATCTGAAGTCATATGTTTTATGTTTATGCTCCTCTGCCTGTTTATACACAGGCTTGTATATCTATATATATGTATGTATATATAGATATATATATATGTATGTATATATATGTATATATGTGTGTACATATATAGATATGGAAAGATATAGATAAAAGAGAATTCTTTGTGCTTCCTTCTGTACGATGGGGTTGGATGTAAGAAGGTTGTTGACAAGAGTCCCCACTTTAGTGTGGCCATTCGTGTTAGGAATGTACTTTGTCACACCCTTACTTGGCGTCACCTTGTGGAAGAGGTGGCTCCTCTGACCTTCACTGTGCCTGTCTGTTCATCTTGGAATCACAGTGATTGTGGCTATGGAGCCCTGACTGTGCTTGACCACAAATGTTCAAACTTTCTCCAGTCATCTGATCATCTTTTTTCATGTCTACACCTCCTCTCCCGCTGTGTTGTGGAGCACAGGCTACAGGGGCTTCCTGACAAACAGCAGAAGAGATTTTCATTTTTTGAGATCTTGAGTCCCTGCAGATGCTTTTTTCTCTACTCTCATTTGATGGATAGTTTGCCTGGGTATAGAATCTTGTTTAGAAATAATTTTCTTTCAGAATTTTAAGAGCATTATACCATGTCTTCTAGTCTCTCTAGAAACTTGTAGACTTCTCTTTTTGTCCCCAGGCTTCTGAAATTTTGTAGCACTGTGCTTTGGTGTGGGTCTGTTTTCATCCATTGTGGTGAGAAATTTGGGTCCTTTCAGTGAAAAAGTGTGTGTCCTTCATTCTTGAGACATTTTCTTGAAATATTTGATTTACGATTTTTTTCCCTGTTTTCTCTTTCTTCAACTTCTGCTACTCAGCTGTCAAATCTCTTGAATTGATTTTTCAATATTCTTACCTTTCCTCTCATTTTCCATTTCTTTGTCTTTTTGCTCTATTTTCTGGGAGGTTTCCTCACATCGGCCTTCTAAATCCACCTATTCCTTTTTAAAAATCACTTCTTTCTGCTTTTAATTTCCAAGAAATCTCTTTTAATTTTCTATTCTCTGAATGTTTCTTTGATTAGAGCTTCATGGATATAATGTCTCCTCTTATCTCCCTGGGATTATTAATAATAATCTTTAAAAGCTTTCTGCACCTTGCACAGCCTTTGTTTCTGTACACTGTATCTTCTATTCGTCTGCTTTGTTTGCTCTATTCCATGACAGAGGTGTCCTTCAGCTGTCTGGTGACTTGTGGTCACCAGATCATGCTTAAGTACCAAAATGCTGATTAGAAACACTGAGGTCTTGATGGACTTCTGGTAGGGGAATTCACCAGTGAGAGTGCCTTGAGGTCTTTCATTTGGGGAGGGTCAGATTCCTTAGAGAAACTCTTTTAGTCTCCTCCTTGGGAAGAGGTCTGTCCTTGTGGCTTCTGGAGCCGAGTAGGAGAAGGAAGCTGGGTGGTGGTCAAAGTATTCTGTATCCCACTTTCAGTATAGTATCTAAGCTCTTAGCTGTGCCTTCTCCTGAGACAATAAGCTCTGGACTTATGCTCGGGAGTTGAGAAGCAGTTACCCAACAGCTTGGAGTGAGTTGGAGATCCAGATTCCCACAGATTACAAAAGCCTTTGCTGTGTTCTTGTTTTAACTCTCATTCATCCCCATTTCCAGGTGTCCCTGGGGCCGCATGTTCCTGAGGCTTTGGGACTTGGGGTGAAAGCACTTGAGTGTCTTCTAGGGACTCAAACAGCCTACTGTTCTGTCTATCTGGGACCTCTCCGTCAGGTGTCACTTCTGGTTTCCAGCTTCCAACATCACATCACCACCATCTCCACCTTCCTATTGAGTTGATGTTTTTTAAAAAAAATCATTTGCTGTAGTTTTAGTGGGAAGTGGAAGGGAGTGCAATTACATATAGGTGTTCGGTCTGCCATCCTGCCTCCTCATCTTACAACTGAGTAGCTGGGGGTGAGTTTGGGGTGTCCTGGGGAGATGAACAGTAACTGTCCTGGAAGCCCATCCTTTGTTTACAGAGATGCTCACTTTATGAGGCTCACCTCCTGATGTGGAAACTGAAAATGCAGACACACACTTTCTGCTGTCCCTAGCAGTCAGCCTGTGAGTCTGTACCCAAGCCCAGCCAATAAGATGCTCTTTGCCCCAGATCTGACTCAGGAGCTAGTGAGCAAAGAAGCAGGGCAGGGGAGAATCTTCTGTTTGGGGTAGCAGCAGGGACTATGCTGTATCTTATGCAGGCTGTGGCGGCCATGGTCAGGGTGTTGGCAGCATTGTTCCCTCTGGCTGGGTTCTTCACAGGATTTGTACCACGATGAGCTAAGAACCCTGAGTGATACACACAACCGACTGGTTGTAGGCGTGGCACCACGGGGAGGTCTCTGATGTGATACCATGTCCTTCCTGTGCCATCCAGCCATGTGAGGCTGCATCTGGAGCCTCCCCAGAGGGGGCCTTCCCCACCTGCAAATTTTTCAGAGCTCTGTCCTGCTCCACGTCTCTGGACTGACCCTCTCCTGCCCTTCCCAATTCTTGACCCTTGACCTGTCCTTTATCCAAAGGCAAGCCCCACACTGTGGCTGTGTCTCTCAGCTGAAATCAAACTGATCGCACAGCACCATCTGCTCTGCCCATGTTTGTGCCTCCTCTGTTCACCTAGGTCATGCACTCTGACACCCAGAGGGAAGTGCCCCAGCCCTTGGCCACCAAAGTCATCTCAAACAATTATTTCATATTTCAAAATGTGCTAAGTCGTATGTTTATGCCTTGTTTCCCCCCCTGGAAAAATGTGAACGTCTCATCTCTTCATGGCCGAGCACAGGACCAGGCATTATGCAAAATGTTCAATAAATATCTCCCCACATCCCTGCTCTGTTGAAAAAATAAAGTGCTTATGAACCCATGTATGATTTACAGACACAAATGTTGCTGGCGAAAATTATTCTTTCTTATCTGAGCTCAGTTTTCTACTAGCTTTTATTGTAAAAACAATATAACATGAAAGGCATTTTTTTTAAAAAAAGAGGGGGAAATCATTCATAATTCTACCAGCACAACTATTTTCGTATGTGTGTGCATGTGTGTGTGTATGTGTTGCCTTTAAGCCTCTTTCTACAAGTGCCCACCTGTTTACAAGCTCCAGTCTTTAAGATCCAGCACAAAGACCACTTCCCAGGGCAGTTTTCTCAGACTCCAAGTAATTCCTTCCTCCTCTGTTGTTGACCTTCTCACCCCCCAAGGGTCATTACTTGTTTCCAGGTCACTGAGACCAGTAACTTCTTGGGAACAGGAATTGTATCCCAAGAGTCTCTGTGCCCCAAGCCCAGGGCAGGGCACGTGCTGCTGCTTCTCATGGTCACAGTTTTGTATTCTGCACTGTCACTGCACATTAGAACAGATGCCTTTCCCCCTGTTGCTCTGTAGTTTTCATAACGATCATTTTTAACGGCTCCAGAATATTTCATCAAGTGGATGTTTCATAATTTAGTTAACCAGTCCCCTACTGGGGGACATTTGGGTTGTTTCCAGTTTTTTTCCCCTACCACAAATAACACTGCAACAACCGGTTTTGTGCAATATAGTTTACTTCTCCTTTTGAGTAAATTCATGGAATTCCTGGGTTGAGCAGGTCCCTGGCTCTGGAGCCTATTTCATCCCGGCAACCTGGTGAGCTTTAAGCCTGTTTCAACCTCACAAGACGAACACAGAGGCCCCCCCAACCCTGTCTCCCTTGGGCCTAAACACATCCTATGACTACTTCCCGGATCTGTCTCTCTCACTCAGCTGAGAGATCAGGGATTGAGTCGTTCTTATCCGGCAAATGTGTATTAAAGTGCTGTTTATTCTTGAACTCTCTGGAGCCTGATACAAACCTGGTATGTCTGAGGTGCTCACCCCATTGGCCCGATGTGTCTGCCGCCTCACATCCTTGCCGCTTTCTCCACATCCTCTCAGTGGGGAACCAGCCAGCGCAGAGAGGTTTTGGTGCTACTGCTGTTCTTGGCCCCATAGGTAGACCGAGGCTTCAGCCTGGCCAGTCAGAGCACTGCACCCTGCTCGCAGGGATTGGCTCTGGGAAGGTCACATGATCCAGTCAGAGCCAATGAGTTGCAACCTTGGGATATTTGGAGAGAAGCCTTTTCCTCCTGTTGAACTCGGCGCTCTGAGGATGGTGCGTTGATGACGCGGTATTGTTGATGGAATATTGACCGTGAGGTACTATCGATGGTGGGACATTGGAGCTGCCCGCAGCCATTTTGCCATCCTACGGGGAGACCCCACCTGAGAATGGTGTCAAGTGCAAGGCGAGTAGACAGAGAGCACATTCCTTCGTTTACTCCTTCTACATCTATTTGTTAAGCACCCCCCGCCTCTGTGCCAGGCACGTTCTCTGCCCTGGAGAAACAGCATGGACAAGACAAAGCGCCATTCTCACCGAGCTCATGGACACTCTAGCGGGAAAACCAGCCTCTACAAGTAAGCCTATATATAAGCAAGAGGCTAAGGCTTTGAAGGGTGAGACCGAGTGGACAAAGGAGGGTGGCCGCTTCAGATTGGTCCTGGGGTGGGGTTGCTCTGTGAGGAGTGGGCGTTGGCGTGGAGGCTTAAGTGATGCGAGGGGATTGCCTCCCACGTGGAAGCAGCCAACTAAAGGCCTTGCCCTGAGGCGATGGGGCATGGTGCACGGGTTTTTTTGTTTTGTTTTTAAAAAATTGTTTAAATTGGGGTAAAATACACATGACATAAAATTTACCATCGTAACCGTTTTGGTATGTATAGTGGAAGGGATGCGCGGGTTTTGAGGACCTTTTGAACCCCTGGCTTCAGCGGTAACCGGAACAGCCACGACTCCCTGACTCTTCCGTTACGGGAGCCAATAGTTGCCCCATCTGGTCAAAATTTGAGCGAGACTGTCGGTCACTGGTTCCCCGAGGCCTGATACAATGTTGTTGGGTGAGCAAATAGATAAGTGAATAATCAGGAACTGGAAGTCGCTAGAAACATATGCCACCCCCAGCAGTGAATCAGTAGCCAGCGTCTACAGGCTCGTCAGTGGCCGGTATTATCATCAACCAACTTTCAAGCCTAGAATTTGAAATACACGGAGGAAACAAAGGATCCAGGGAGAGAGAAAACGAGACAGGCCTCTCCTCTCTTCCCTCAAGTTCTCGGCACTCATCCACGTACAACTGGGTCGCGGCCTCCTTTGTTCTCTGCTCTGAGCTGTTGTCTTATGGTAGGTTGTGACATTTCCACCTGGAGGTGTCTTGCTTATTGCTCTGGGGACGTTTTTATTTTTTTATTTAAAGAGAATTTCCATGGTAGTCTGTGCCACCAAGGGCCGTCGGGAGCCCCTGGCAATATGATTCTGTCTGAAGAACAAAGAGACAAATTTGCAGAAGATCAAATGCAAAGGCATCGTGAGAGAAGGAGAGGGTTGGGAGTTACAGATGAAAACTGTGCCGGTTCCAGCCCAGATCTGTGTGTTTTGCTGAGATCTGAGGGCCATGAATAATGGAGGATACACACACAGCCCGGGGTATGTGGCTGTTGGATGTGTGAGAGGAGATGGGGTTCCCCCCAACCTCGCTGAAGATATGGCCTTGCTGTGAGGAAGCAGGGCCAGGCACAACCCCTCCAGGCGGGGGTCACCGCAAATGGAAAGAGCAGTGAAGAGAAAGAGGATGGGCTGAAGGGGCTGGAGAGCCTGCAGCCAAGGGGGTTCTTTGTCCTGCTGTGGCTACATGAGTGTGAGGGAAGCTCAGGCATAGGAAAAATACAATTCTAGGTTCCCAAAGTGGGCTCCACTTATCCCTTGGGATTTAGGGGAAACGCAGAGGACACGAGAGCTTTCCTCCTGGACCCTGCTGCAGGTGTGGCTTCTCTGCCAGCTTCAGGAAGGAGACTGCGGCCTACTTTGGGGGTGCATGCTCTGTGACCTTTCTCCTGAGCGTCTACCCATCCCCTGACCTACTCTGTGCCCCCATCGTCCTCCATTCAGTCCCCTCAGCTTGCCTTCCCTTAATACCTAGCACCCCTCCCAGGTCCCCAGGCTCACCCTCCAGGCTCAGAACCTTTCCCTAAACACCCCTGCCCTACTTTCAGGCTTCAGTTCTGAGACTTCACCCTCCTCAAGCTCCTCCCAGCTTCCACATCCTAACACCCCCATCACAGGCCCTCTTCCCTCACCCCTGTTCTAGTCTTCCCTCCCCTTTCCTGGAGCTCCCAGACCTCTGGGTTGGCCGCCCCACATGTTTCCACAATCTGCCTGCCCACTGGGTCCTCGCTGGGGTTACAGCCTTGCACCCTTCGCAAAGCTCTGAGACATCTGTTCTTGCCCGCCCTGTCCAGTGCAGCACAGGGTCCCATCCTTCTGGGAGTGGACTCTCATCCTTTTTTTCTGGCACCCACTACCAGAACCTGCTTCCTGACAAGTAAGAGCCAGCCTCCCTCTGTAGAAGCTGACTGCTGGACATTTGCTCTCCAGGCCCTCCTGACCACTAGGATCCCCCATCAGTCGCACCTGCCCCAACCAACCAGGATCACAAAGAAAGCGGGGACCATGCACACTCCGAGAATCTGTTTGTTGATAGGCAGTGGCTGCACTGGCTGCAGAAGCACTCTCCTCTGGCTTCCAGGGGCAGCGGGGACAGGACCCAGGGCCCAGCTGGGCAGGTTGGGGTGTTAAAGCCAAGAGAAGGGCAGTGGTGGCTTTGGGTCTTTTCCTGTATGTTCAGGCTGTAAGCATGAGGCTCGGTCTCCCAGAGGGTCTTTGCGGTGCACATATCTTTATTTTTTTTTAAGTTTATTTTTATTTATTTTGAGAGAGAGAGAGAGCAAGTGGGGGAGGGGCAAAAACAGAGGGAGACAGACTCCCAATACGATTTAACAATATCAATCAAAATTATGAATGCATCTATCCTTTGACACAATACTCCCACTTTGGGGAGTTTATATTACTCCTATCCTACTCAGTTATTGTAGCCTGGAGTTTAGAGATCTTTCCTGATCAGAACACAGAAACCATTTTCGTCTCCAATCAGCCCCCACTAGGCTCTCTCTCTCTTTTTTCCCACAGTGTAGTATTTTGTTGTGAAGACAGGCCACAGCTCACTGAGCCAGTCCCCTCTTGGTGGACACCTGAGTTGCTTTTGACCTTTTGCTGCTCTAGTGCAGTGGATACCTTCTACATATCATCTCATTTGTATAAAGTAGAACGTCATGCAATTTATCAGGTAAGAAAATAAGATACACCACAGTCTACAGGTTATGTTATGTTTTGCACCAGAAAGAGGGAAAATGAGAATATGTCTTTATATTTATTATACTTCCACAAAGATAAGTCTGGAAGGATAGACAAAAACCTAATAATAAACATACTTGCCTTTTGTGGTTGGTGGAGGGGATGGGGAACTGAGTGACAGAGGTGGAGGTGGGAGAGAGACTTCCCCACTCACCTCGTAGTCTTGTTTTGCTTTTGGACCCACTTGACTATATTACCTGTGTTGCAAAAACAACAAACATAGCCGAGTGTATAGGTGGTACACAGAGACACAGATGTGACCCAAATCCTGACGATGACAGTTGATGGCTGAATTGGGGAACTGCTCTGTATTATAGCTTTGGGCTGTTTCTCACTCCCAGACTATTCCTTCACCCACGGGAGCCAACAGGGAGCTGGGGAGAGAATGGGGGTGGCACCTATAAACGCAGACCCTGCCCAGCTGAGCACATGTGACGGCTTGCTGCTCGCCTACCTGCCCACAGCATTCCTGTTCCTCATCCAGTTGTCCACCGTGTCTAGGGGTATTGATTAGGAGACCTCTTATGGAAACTGGACACCTTAAATCCTGCTTCCCTCCCAAGAGAGAAGACTTCAGAGGGGCCGGCCCAGGTTAGGGAACTGTCCTGATGACAGCCAAAGTCAGGTTCCTATAATGACAGAGGCCACCTGTTCCCAACAGCCCAGTGGACCTGCACCAACTGTGGGAACCCAGCAGAGCGGCCCACACCCTCGTCCCCAGATTGCGACATTTGTAGAGGCTGAGCTGGGCACACAACTTAAAATCTCCCCTCTGCAGCCAGAATGAGGGCCTTGGGCTTTGGGGAGAGAGCCAGAGCGGAGGCTGGGGGAGGGCCATGTGCCCGTTTTGTCTCCAACTACCTTTGTTCTCAAATAAACACACCAGGGCTGCCTCCCCCCCACCTGAAAGCCGCTTCTGCCGGAGAGAGAAATCGTATACAATCTCTGCTTTAGCTGTACAAAAAGTCTGAAATTGCTTGGAGACCAGGCGGGAGGGAGCCTGGGCAAGGCTGGGGGGGGATCTGGGCGGGTAATTGCGGGTCATCTATCTGCCTCTGTCAGCGTGTCTGCTCGGCAAACGTTTGCAGAAAGGACTTGGTGAATTTGCTCCCCCCGCCCCATCTTGCATTACTTACTCTTTCCTCAGCAGCTGTAAAACCTTTTTCTCAAAACTGCCCTCAAGCATAATGAACAGGAGACATTCAGAGCTGGTAAGAAAGACAACCCTCAAATGAGGCACCCTGCTCTTTCTCAAGGTCTCCAAGATGAGCTAACACCAGGCCAGAATCTGCTTTGGGGGCAGTGCAGACCTGAGCACTGCAGGGGACACCAGGGTCCATAGCATAAAGGGGGTCTCAGCCACTTCCTCCACCACGCTGCTCAGGGCAGTGGCCCCAGAGGAAAGGTACGAGCCTCCTCCAAATGGACTTTGGGGCTTAGAACCCATGACCCACTCAGCCCCACTGACATTCACCTGCATTCCTGTGGTAACCCTCAGGGGCCTTGTTGAAGTGAGGGGTCAGGGACGGGAGTCTTGGCTGGTGGTAATGCTTTGTCGTGGACACGATGCCAGGGTGACCAGCCCAGCTCCTCAGAAGGTACAGGACCAAAGACCACTGGGCAGACCCAAACGTGGCTAAGAGAACCACAACTGCATTCTCCTTTGGGGGCAGGGAGGGGTCTGGGGGAGGAGGGGCAGGGGTTGACCCTGGGACGTGTGACATGGAAGCCTGTGGGGCACTGGCAACGCCACTTGCTCCCGGAGTGACCAGGGCCACCAGCGGCACAACTAGCCCTTTCACTGCAGGTAGCGTGGTGGCCCCACAGGAGCCCTTGGCTCAGTCTGGCACCCTCTCTGGTCTTAGCTCCCTCACCTGCACAGCGGGAACAGCACCAAGGTGACAACAGCCAGGAGTGTCTATCGTGTGCCCCAGTACTGTATACAGAGGCTGTCATCTCCTCCTGGCCGGTTTGCCACAGGTCCGGCTGTGTGGCACTTGGCACGTGGGGCTGTTTAAACAGCAGATGTGAGTATAAAGGTTCCTACTCGAGACAGACACTTCGCGTCAAAAGTGTCAAGGCCCAGGCCCTCTTTTGTACCACCCTAAAGTGATGCCCAGAGAGGTGAAGGGACTTGCCTGGGGTCACAGAGAGGTGGGGAGACCCCAGATGGGAATGCAGGTCTCCAGGCTGACTATGGGACTGCCTGCCGGTCTTTTATTTCTTCCTAGGCCCCAGAGTGGGGGCGGGCGGCAGGCGTGGTCTTGGTCTGGGAGGCGTGGTCAGTGGGAGGAGGCCCCTGCATGGGGTTTCTGCTCCTCCTTCAGCCTTGCTGCACTGGGCATTCAGTCCTCTGTTTCTGCTGGCACACAGGCCCAGGCAGTGTGTGTGTGTGTGTGTGTGTGTGTGAGTCTCTGGAAACTCCCCGGCTCTTCTCCACAAGGAGTTCTAGAACCATCAAGGTGGTCACTCTCCCTGCTCAGCCTCCCTGGCTCTCTTTTCTACTCAAGAGGGCAGGATGGAACGAAAGACCATGAACCCCAGAGATGGCCAGCCCACTTTAACCCCACCCTCGGCAGTGGACCGGCTTCAGATTTGGGTCAAGGCAGGGCTTCTTGGGTCTTTTGTCTCTTCCACTATGGGCCCAATGGGTCTTTTGTCTCTTCCACTATGCCCTGGACACCAGACTGTTTTGCTCTCTTTTCTCTCTCCACAGAACACCCACCCCTTGGCAGGCTCCTCAGCAGGATTCCAGAAACAGGACACACTAACCCTTAAGGCCCAGGGGCCTTGCCGACTCCTCATGGGCCCCATCCCTCATCTAAGCCCCAGTTTCCTAGGCTTTAAAATGGGCCAACAATCCACACATTGCAGGTTGCCCCAGGGAGTCGAGAAGGCGCTACAGGGACTGGCACCTTCTCTGACAGGGAAGGAAGGGGTCTGGGCAGGCCCGCTGGCTGGGGCCTCAGTTAGCAAGCTTCAGATTCAGACCCCAGATGATAGTAGACTCCAAGGGAGGCTCTGTCAGGATGGAAAAGGATGACATTCATCACCGGGCCTAAGTGTTGTCATAGTCAAGTCCCGCTCTCTCTTGTACTCCCTGAGCGTTCTCTCGGCAATCCCTGTTAACTCTGTCCTCAGGGTCTTTCCAGCACCCCACTGTCCCATCTGCTGTGACCCCACCAGTCAAGCTGGCACCAAGTCTCAGCTTCTCCCTCCTGCTCCAGTCTCTGCTCCAATAGCCCGCCCCCTTGCAGGCATGCTGTCACTTTAGGACTTCTGCCTTTGCTGTTCTCTTTGTCTGGGAGGTTCTTCTCAGATCTCCATGTGCTTCACTCCCTCTCTCCTTGGATCTCTGTTCCAATGTCACCTTATTAAAGGGGAGTTCCCTAACCACCCAGTAGTAAAGGGAGGCCTTCCTTCCTGACTTGGCTCTGCTCTGTTTTTCTTCATAGCCCTTAGAACCACCTGACCCTTCACATATTTATTATTTCTCTGTCTCACCTTAAATGTAGGTGACTATGAAAACAGAACCCTTTGTTTTCTCCCTGGCATCTCCACAGTGCCTAGAACAGTGCCTGACACATAGTAGGAGCCCTGTGAACGCATGCTGAATGAATGAATGTATTGTTAAATGTAAGTATTGAAATTATCCCACAGTTTCTGCAACACTTTGGGGGTACTTCTTGCATTTTTAACATAAGAGGACTCAAAAAAAAGTAGTTTGAGACTCTCCTGCCTCTGACAGCCTCTGAGGATTAGCACAGCTGTGGGTGGCTAAATCTAGATGTCCTGTTCACCCCAAGGAAGGAGAAAGACTGAGCCTAGTTGTGGGGACAGGGGAGCAATCAGAATGCTGCAGGGACTTCAGTGAAGAGGTTGGTCAGGCACTGGGGCAAACTGGAGCACATGTGTCCATCTACGGAGGGAAGGGCTGCTAATGACAGCCCTGTAGGTTGTGCTCTGCACACCTGCAGGGGGCGCCAATCCCAGAACATACAACCTGACTGGAGCATCCAAGTGCTGTGCAGTGCACATCCTGAACACCTGTCCGTGGCAGCTCTGACAGAGGCATGCTCACTCAGCTCCAGTGAATTGCAGCCAGATGGGAAGGTGTGACAGACCAGTGTTCACCAGTATTGGAACTAGTGGAACTGGAGTTCACAGAAGACTACTTCTCAGCTGCCTCGGGATATAGATGAGCCATATGATCACATCCAGTCTATGGCAAGTGAAGAGAAATCAGATGTGTGCAACATGCTGGGGCTTTGCAATATCCATGTGCTCTTCTCATGTCTCTTCTTTCTTTGAAGCAGCAACCGACCAGGCCGTGTGTCTCAAATGCCACTACACAATGGTGGTGCCTCCATCAGTCTGGGTCCTTAAGTGACTGTGTGGAGCAGAGCCCTGACCCACTTGCATCAGACATACGGTGTGAGAAAGAAATAAACATCTGTGTGGTAAACCTCTGAGACTTAGAGGGGTTTGTTACTGCACCAGAGCCCAGCCCGCCCTGACTACACCGCAGAGCTAAATGCTATCCTGACTTCTGATTCTGGAGAGAACTCTTCTGATGTTACATGTTGGGCACCAGTTAAAGATAACACTCAAGGTAGTGCAGGCCGAGCAGAACCCCTCTGCAGGCTAGGCATGGCCTGCTGGCATAGGCTTGCCGCCCAGCATCTTAGGCTACACTGTAGGACCTTGGAGGACTGTACATAGAACACGAGCTAACTCAGTTCTTTGCACTTTTCTAGGCAATTTCATACGCTTGTGGGCGTATCAGGACAGAATGAGACTCTCTGGTCTATGATTAACTGGAAGAGAATGCCTGGTTACAAACAAGAGAGAAAGAAGGCAATACTATGGCTCTTTGCTGAAAAGCTGCACTGGGGCGTTGAAGGCCTGTGACAGCAGCTCTGAGACACTGGCTGAATCAGCCTTGAGTGATGTAGGCAATGGTGATTAAGCACTCGGCTCTGCTACTGGCTGTGTGACCTTGGGCAAGTCACCTCACCTCTCTGAGCTTCTGTCGCCTTGCAGGGAAGTCTGGGATTATTGTAGAAACCGCTTCTCAAGGGTACTGACAGGAGGAGGACTCCCAGGAAGGGCTCGTTAAGTGCCAGAGCGGTTTCTATTCTCTTTCTGTCAAGCCAGTCAGTGCACAGAGCTGGCTCCCAGGGTGCTCCCTCCCTACCATTGCTCCCTGGGGAGGCTCCCCAGGGAAGGGGCCAGGATTGGCCTTCCTGAGACACGCAGCCTTGGTGCCCCTGGGTCTGGTCAGTTGCAGGCTGGCTGTGTTCATTTCCTGTGGCTGCTGTCACAAATTACCATAAATTTGGTGATTTTTTTTTTCATTGTGGCAAAAAAAAAAAAAAAAACAACCCAAAAAACCGCATACCCTAAAACTGATCATCTTAACCACTTTTAAGTGTATAGTCATGAAGAGTATATTCACATTGTTGTGAAACACAGCTCCAGAAGTTGTTCCATCTTGAAACACTGAAACTCTGTATCTTGGTGACTTTTAAAACAACACAAATTTATTATCTCACAGTTCTGGAGGCCAGAAGACCAAAATCCGTCTTACTGGGCTAACGTCAAAGTGTGGGCAGGGCTGGCTCCTTCTGGAGGTTCTTGGGGAGAATCCACGTCCTTGCCTTTTCTGGTTTCTGGGGGCCGCCTGCGCTCTGTGGCTGGAGACCCCTTCCTCACACCCCTCCAGCCTCCTGCTTCTGTTGTCACGTGTACTTCTGTGTCTAATCTGCCTCTGCCTACTTCTTCTTAAGATGCTTGTGACTGCTTTTAGGGTCCACCTGGATAATCCAGGAAAGCCTCTCCGTCTCAAGATCTGTAACTTAATCACATCTGCATGGTCCCTTTTGCCACATATGGTCACACTGTCACAGGTCTCAGGGATTAGGACCTGGAGATCTGTAGGGGCCACTATTCAGCTGCCACACTACCCAGTGCAGTTTGCTCAGGGCGTAGGTGCCTCCCCTGGAAGCCAGGAGGAGCAGGGTTGGTGGGGGGTGGGGGGAAAGTGCCCGGGATGGGGGGGTCCTGGCACAGCAGAAGAGCAAGACTTGGGGCCAAGCAGCCTGGCTCTGGTCCTGCTCTAGCCTCACCCTCTGTAATGTGGGAGCAGTTCCTTCCTCCCACTCAGCTCCTGCAGGACCATTTGCTAACCAACAAAGCACTGGGGATGCAGACAAAAATTGCTTCTCTCATGGCACTTCTGTTCTAGTGGGGGAGATGGAGAATGAAGAAGACAAATACATGGAATGGGAGGCAGTGGGAAGTGCTAAGGAGAAAAAGGAAGCAGGGAAGGGAGAGGAAGATTGGGCAGGCCTCTCTCTCAGCTGTGAAGATTCAGTCCACACACATTTATAAGCATCTATTATGTGCCAGGCACTCTTCTGGGACCTGGGACACAGCCAAGAACGGACCAAGACAGACCTGGTCCCCGTCCTGGAGGGCCTCCTGTTTCAACAGAGGGATCAGCCAGGGAGAAAATGGATGGGATGAGCTCAGATAGCGAGGAGACTGTGACAAAACTAAAATGGTGTCCTCAGTGAGAGAGTGATGGGGCCACTTCACACAGGGTGGACAGGGAGGGCCTCTGGGAGGAGGTGACCGCTAAGGAAAGAGGGTTCCGGGTTGGAGGGACACCAAAGGCACCATGGCGGTGATGCACTGAGAATGCCCAGTACAGTGTCTGCGTGGGCAGGTCCTCAACAGTGTTGACAGGAAGGAGCAGCTGGGCGGGGGAGGGTGGGGGGCTTCTTGGATTTGGACACCAGCTCAAGGGCTTCATGGCCCGCCTGTTGTGGACAGTGCTTCTGAGCCATTAGTTGGTCCCAGCAGTGGACACACCTGACCCAGACCCAGGGGAAAGGTTGCCTGCACCTGGTGGCCACTGTAGGCACCATGAGGGCAGAGCCCAGGTCCCAGCTAGAATGCCCCAGGCCCGGAGCAGCCCCTGTCAGGAAAGAGCTGGCCTTGGGTTCCCCCACTCTGTTGCGGAGCCCTGTTCCCGCATGAGGGCTGGTTTCTTTAACGAGACCATCTGTCTGGCTTTCCTCACTCCGCTGAGCCTGATGGGGCCATCCATCTCCCCCATCCCCATCCCCGTCTGTCTGTCACCACAAAGGGACCCCGACATCTCCGCCAGGCTCGGAGGGGGGCCATGGCAGGTTTGGCCTCCGGCCTTCCTGTTTATTCTTCTCATCTGGCCACATCTGTCCCCGGTGCTGAGTCACTCACTCCATCTGCCTGTCCTCGCTGTGGGACAGCGGCCGTCTCTTCCTGGCTCTCCCTGAGCCACGTGGCAGCCCACGCACGCATCGGGTGCCAGCACACGCGTGGGGCTGGAACTGGGAGCAGCTCTGTGGCAGCCTGCGCGTGGGGCAGGGGGAGGTGTCGTCAGGGCCAACCTCCACTTGTGTCTCCTCCTGACCCCAGAGGGACACGTGGTTCATTTGCTGACTCTCGGAGTGGTTGGGCCCTGCCTAAGGCCACAGCCTAGGCCCCGCACAAACTAAAATGCTGGATATAAGGCAGGACTTTTTAATTTGCATCTGAGCACAGAAATGAGAGGAGGGGGGGCATCTCCAGCCAGGATGCAAGTCTGTGCAGGGCAGTTTCCAGGACCTAGAGCTCTGAATTTTGGCGAGTCTTTCCAAGTCTGACTTTCTTTATATTTTTTGAAAAACAAATGGCTTGAGGGGCACCTGGGTGGCTCAGTCAGTTAAGCTTCCAACTTTGGCTCAGGTCATGATCTCATTGTTTCTGAGTTTCGGCCCCTCATCAGGCTCTCTACTGTCAGTGCAGAGCCCGCTTTGGATCCTCTGTCTGCCCCTCTCCCACTCAAGCTATCTATCTATCTAATTAACATTAACAAATTAAAAAAAAAGTTTTGAGTTTGGGGAGGTATAATACCATCATATACCCCATAGGCCAAGAACTTATTTTCCCCTTCCCCTAGCGACAGCACCCTGAATTTTCCTTGAGACCCTCCCCCAATTCCTGGGATTTGGGTGGGGCTGACACCAGGTTGGATCCAGGGGAGGGCACATGACCAAGAATTAGCCAACCGGAACACTGCCCGCGCACACACACACACACATCACCACCACCACCACCACCACCACCACCAAGTGATTGATTGGTTCAGGGGCACCAGGCCAGGCCAATCAGGGCCAGAATCTTTGCTGAACTTTTCTAAGGACAGGAGTACTCCTTTCCCCTGGGCCTGGGAGTGAGTGGGTGGTGGAATGGGAGCTATCCCTGGCTGCCAAGTGGTGAAAGCCAGCCTGTGAAGGAAACTAGCACAGAGGAGAACAGAGCCAAAACACCGAGAATGAGAGCAGTTTTAACAAGCCCCTAGATCCAGCTGGGCCTGAAGCCAGCCCACCTCTGGACTTTTCCATTATCCCTGCCAATACGTTCCCTTTTACAATGTAGTTTGAGTTGGGTTCTGACACTTGCAACCAGAAGAGTCTTTGATACATTCCTAAAAGGGACTAACACCTGCCTGATATGCAGTAGGTACTCAGTAAGCATTTATTTTAAAATAAGGCCTTTGTGAGTGAAAAAAGCCCTTCTCAAGAGCTAACATATCATGATTCCATTTACATAACATTCTCGACATGGCAGTTACAGAGATGGCAAACAGATTAGTGGTTGCCAGGGGTTAGGGATGGTGGAAGGGAGGGAGGTGGGATGTGACAATAAAGGAGTGGCACAAGGGGCACTTTGTGGTGATGGAACAGCTCTGTGTCTTGATTGCTGTGGTGATTTCTCGAATCTCCACAGGTGATAAAATGGCAGAACGATATGCACACATTGTACCAATGCCAGTTTCCTGGTCTTCGTATTATCCTGGAGTTATGTAGGATGTAATCGTTGGGGGAAAGCGAGTGAAGGGTACATGAGGCCTCTCTGTGCTAATTATGCAACTTACTGTGAATCTATAATAATTCCAAAATGAAAAGGGAAACTTTTGGTAGGCTGTCACAACCCAGAAGTTCTTGGACCCTAAATGGCAGAGAGCGTGGATGTTGGAATCAGAGGGACGCGAGCCTGAACCCCAGCACAGCCATTCATGAGCTGAGCGATCTGAGGTCAGTCATGTCACGTCTCCTCTCTCAGCCTCAGTCTGTGAAATGGGGCTCATCGGCCTAACTTGTAGAGTGGTAATGAAGAGAAAATGAAATGTACCGTGAACCGCCTAGCTCAGTGCTTGGCATATGGTAGGCAATAAACAATAGCTGATAGATGCAGCAGGATATAAATACAAGGCTCAACAGGGAGGATGCGTAGTGTAGGGGTCAAGACTCTGGGCTCTGGAGCCAACCTCCCTGGGCTTGAATCCTGACTCTATGGCTCCTTGGCGAGGCTACTTGACCTCTCTGGTTCTCACTCTCTTCATCTGTAAAATGACACCTACTTCATAGGCTAGTTTTGAGGAGTAAAAGAGCCAATGCACCCGAGATCATTAGGGAGTGCCTGGCATTTGGCAAGGACAGCAAACAAAGCTCTGAGCACTCTCTGGGTGGGGAGTCTGGCCCCTTGGGCAGAGGTGGGGTTACGCCTGGCTCTGCGGTGAGCTCTGTAGCGACCTTACCCCAGGGAAGCTCTGACTTCCTGGGCACAAATTTCCCTGCAGGCTCTCCTTCAGGGTCTTTCAGCCAATGATGAATCCTATCCCAGGCCAAGCAGGAAATCTGATCCCGGGCACTAAGGCACCCTGCCCCAAGAACTCAAGCACCCCCCTTTCCACTCCCATCCACTCCGAGGAAGGTGCACCCAGACCTGGACTGGACTTTGCGCAGAATATACTTCAAGGTACAGCCTTTCAGGAGAAAGTAAAGCAGGGAGGGCTTGCCATCAGTGAAAGAAATTATGGACATAGTGGGCGCTGGGTGGTGTGGCTTGAGAGGCGTTGCAGTTTCTCTGACCCCAGGCATGTATTTCATGGTTCTCTTGTGGTTTTGAGATGTCTAAAATTCCTTCATCGCGGTACCTATCCCTTAGGTTGAACGTTGCCCACTCCCGTGCTCTGTTCCTCTCTTAAATCTAGCAGAGTAACACATGAAGCCGCTACAGTGTGAATTAATTTATGACAGGGGTTTGGGGTGAGGCCTGGTAAAAGTAGACAGAGGAGGGGCATAGGAACAGGGGGAGAACAATGCTGAAGGCAAACTTTGCCTGCCCTGGTTGGCTCTTGGTGATAATCTATTTAAAGGCATCCCCTCGCTGTCCCTGTTGATGTAGATCCATTTGAACAGTTTCAGGGCTGCATTCTATTTAATGCATCTCTGAGCCTGGCTGCACAGGGGCCCAGAGCTAAGAGGAGGCCGGCTCCTGTCAATGCTCAATAGCGAGGTGAGCACATGGAGGTGCTGAGTAGGAGGAGCAGCTGTGCCAGGCAGCAGTGGCCACATTTGGCAACCCAGTGCTTTCTGCTGCTGGGATGATGGAGTATGCTGGAGGTGAAAATTCCTGCCCTGGAGCCAGGCAGGAGCACTTGTGAGAAGAGACTCTCAATTGCAAGTGAGCTGGTGATTTGGTGGGATGGAAGAGGCTTTTTTAAGTAGTGGCTGAGAGTGAGCCAGCAACCCAAGCTGGCTTCAAGCAAACAAGGGGATGTGTTGGTTCATGTGGAAACCATCTTCAGGAATGGCTGGCTCCAGGACTTCCTGTGAGAACATTTAGTAGTTCCCGAGACCACATGTTCTATTTGAGGTGAGGGGGAAGAGCAAGTCTCTGGCCAGGCATTCCCTGCAAGTCCTGAGATTCTGACTGGTCACATGCCCATTCCCCCAACCAGTCGCTGTAGCCGGAAGGACAGTATATGCTGATTGTTCTGGCCCACTTCAAGGGGCCAAGGGAGATGGGGAGAGTATCAATTTTATTCAAGCCTCACAGAGGGCAGGAGGCCCAGAGCAGAGATGACCTGGCTAGGAAGAAAGCAGGACGCTAGCTGACAATGACAGCTTAGCCTGTGTTCACATGCTTTATCCAACTTCCCTTCTCAACAGCCTCTAACAAGATCTTCTTCCCATTTGACAGATGAGAACACTGAGGTAGAGGAACTTGCCCAAGGCCACATCCCCAGAGGATTCCAGCCTTATTCTATTTTGTTCCAAGTCCTTTCCAATCTCTCCTCATTCAGCCCATTCTCCCCCCACCCCCTACCCCACTGCCCTTGATATTCCAGAACATTTAGACTCCCAGATTTGGGACCTGGAAAGGATCTTGGAGATCATGGCTTCCAATTTCCTTCAGTCACATGCTCAAGGTCGCACAGCCAGTGAATGCAGAACAGAAACTGGAATCTGTATCTAATTGTCCCATCTGCCCCTCTGCCTGGGAATCTGGTCTTAACTGCATGGACCTGGTGTCCATTTGCTTGCTGGCCTCAGTTTCTCGCTTCTCCATGGCCTCACTCAGTTCCCAAGAGTGCTGTGGCTCTGGTGCCCTGATGGAGGGGCTATGCTTTCCTGGGTCTCAATGCTACAGCTATTTGCATGCGTCTTACTTCTCCTCTACAACATTTTCTTTCTCGCTAATTGCTTTGTTCTAATTCTTTAGAGGTAATTTTCTTCTGTTACTTTATTTCTACAGTTAACACCTCCAATTAATTTCATAGCTCTTGAAAGTTCTCACATAAGTTGCCCTATAAACTCTTCCAGTTTAACCGCTGCATGTGAGAACGACATCTCCGGAAGCATGGAGATCTAGTCACGCCTACTGCATCCGAAGCACTTGGACACATTGGTTGCATTTGGTGTTCATAACGGCTTTCAAGAGTAGCTTCATTTTGGGGCGCCTGGGTGGCTCAGTCGGTTAAGCATCCGACTTCAGCTCAGGTCACCATCTCGCGGTCTGTGAGTTCGAGCCCCGTGTCGGGCTCTGGGCTGATGGCTCAGAGCCTGGAGCCTGCTTCCGATTCTGTGTCTCCCTCTCTCTCTGTCCCTCCCCCGTTCATGCTCTGTCTCTCTCTGTCTCAAAAATAAATAAACGTTAAAAAAAAAATTAAAAAAAAAAAAAGAGTAGCTTCATTTTACAGAGAGGGAAAATTGAGGCTCTGGGGCCCTAGAGCTGGGATTTGAGCCACCACCCCCTTCCACTGTCCTGAGCTCCTGGTACAGGGAGAGCTAGTGGTCAGTCCCGGTTCCCAGGTGTACTTCTGATCTTCTGAGGTGGCCCTGGAGTGAACTTGGTGGCCATGCCAGCTCCACCCCTGATGATTCTCTGCCCGTCCCTGGATCCTGCTCTGAGAAACTTGCCTGACAGGTGGGAGGATATGAAATCCAGGGGAACACAGGGTCTCAGCATCCATGCATGGGCCAGAAAAAAGAGTGGCAGCTCCAGCATCTCCAAGGGAGAGGAGGGGGGAAATGCAACACCAACTACATTTGCAGAGAAATAAAAAATGATTTCAAATTCTATTTTCCCGTCTCTCTCAGCACATCCCCTGGCGCTATTTTATCTAGTAAATAGGAGGCCTACTTGTTATTCTCAATTATGATATTAATTCTCTCGGTGACCCTGGGCTACTTACCTCACTACTCTGAGTTGGTTTCTCTATCTATCACCACCCGCTCAAGGACAAAAGATGTTCTTGCAGGAAGGGAGTGCCCTGTGTCTGAAACAGACCTGGGCCCTCATTACCCAGCAGGCACTGCAGGTGGGGGCATGGGGTGGCCAACGAGGGATGGACAGCATCTCAGCTTGAGGCACCTGCTCTTATTCTCTCTCCTCTTTCCTAACCGCACACCCCTCCCTCCATACCGTGTTTTGTACTTGTTAGCTTCACAGACTCTTCTGCCAACCTCCCTTGTCCTCTTAGATTCTGGAATTTTCTCCTCCTCCTCCACCTCCCAGTGTTGGGGGAGGGGTAGCAGCAAATTCCCAGCTGGGTACCAACTTCCACCATCATGTGGTTGGTTAGATATTATTTTCATATATTTCCAGCCACCTTCCCTCCTTGGGGGGGCAAGGTTGCCACGGGTAATTGGCCTCAAATTTGTTTACCTCAGCGCTCAACGCTCCCTCTCCCTCTCGTCTCTCCCTCCATCTCCTCCAACCCACCGTGGCTCCCTAAGCCATCTGGAATCTGGCTCTCCATTTCCCCTTCCCCCACATGTGAGCTGGAGAAGGCCAGTTTGAGCACCGTGTGGGAGGCCCAAGCTTCCCTCCAACATGGGCAACTGGATTTGGAAAACAGCTTGTTGGTGACAAAGGAAAAATACAAATAATGAACTGCAGAGACCCTCGGATGGGGCTTGGCAAATACAGATGAAACAAGTCCCTGATGAAAAATTCTAGTGATTTTTACGCTTGTTCAGAACTGAAGACTGATTCTGAAATACTGGTTGTCAGGAAAGAAAGGGTTCGGGTGGGGGCTTCTGCAGGAGACAAAGAGCCCTGTGGCCTGGAGGGCTCTCGGTGCACACGGGGGCCAGTCTCTGCCTTCCCCTGCCAAGTTACTCTGGGGAGGCTTTGGGAGGTAGGCAGAATGTGTTATCTTTTGTCGTTGGTTTTGACAGAGAAGGAAACTGAGGCATAGAAAGAAGATTGTTTCTAGACAGTCCTGGATCTAGATCTGTGGTAGTCTGAGGCTCCCATCTGGGTCGTTCTGCTGAACCAAGTGGACAGCCTCCACAGGGGCCGAGATTTTCGTGGCTCAGGGAAGATTTCAGGTCAGATCTGTGACAAATCCTCTCTTGAAACCTTGGGTGACCATCAAAATAATTAACAACCTGAAGGCCCGGGGGCTGATCCGTGAGAGCTGTGGCCAACCACGAGATGGGGCAGGTCCAGGGGGCCCTGGAGGCCCAGGGAAGCCGGAGTGGCCCAGACAGAGGGGCTGGGGGCCACGGGAGCAGAGGAAGCCGCTACTCACTATCTGAGATGGAAGCCTTTCAATATTTTAGCAACTGGCTCACACCACCGTGTGTCCCCGGGCGATCCTCAGAGTCAGCACATGTCTTCCTCAGAAGCCAAATCTGCCATGCCGTGCAGCTTCCTGTCCTCATTTACACAGGCCTGGGAGGCCTGGAGGAAGGTGGGAGGCCGAGCTCTAGGGTCATTCATCTGGCCAGTCTCTCTGGCCTCAGTTTTTTGATCCATGAATTGGGAGCAAGTCTCGCACTTTGTGTTCTGGAACCTTGAGTGGAGAAGAGACCCTTGTCCAGTGCTGGTCCTGGAGCCTGGCATGAGGCCACTACTCAACAAACGCTTGCTGTACTTCTGATTTCGAAGCCTGCTTTTCGGTCCAGCTGCCATCTTCTGAGAAACATGACCATAGAGCAGTGAGATAAGTTATCACAACATATAGACCAGCGTCTGGATATCCAGACAGAGTGGGGCAGCTGCGGCCACAACTGCCCTCTCCCTGTTCCAGGCCCCTTCTCCAGGAACAGGTTTGCAAACCAGCTTATGGAACACCACACAGAGCACGGTGTCCTTTCTTGGGGTCATGACAGCAAAGATGAGACAGCCCAGCTCATTCACCTTCAGGTCCCCAGCTGGGCCCTGAAGGACTCTAGCCAGACCTCACATCCACCCTCAGCTGGAACGGAGCAGGGCCCACGACACCCGAGCAGGCATTGGAGTCAACACACCATCTCCTGAGGGGCCACGAGGAGGGACCCTTCTCCTCTGAACTGAGTTTGTCACTTGACACCAGGCTTCTTATTCTCCCCCTGCACGTGTTGCTGCTGATGGTGTCCAGGCCAGGCGCAGGGATGACAGCGAAGAACTTGCCCAGATGCCTTTCCTTCCCCCGTCCGCCCACTCCGCCCTCCTTGCAGAAAGCTACACTTTCAGATTCCACTGACTGCGAGCACAAAGCCACCACTGCATCCATCAGGCTTCATGGCCTCACTCTGGAGACTAACTGGGCTGGAGATGAGGGATAATGGGGTGGAGAGGGATAATGACTTTAGAGAGAACATCACATGATAGCTCCTCTGGTTTCCAGCCAGGATACCACCCCATCAAAGCACAAGGGTCCCTGTAGCTCCTGCATTAGAGTCACCTGAGGTGCTTGGTAAACATGCGGATTCCGGATTCCAGGGCCCCACCTCAGTCCTGCTGAGTGAGTATCACTGCCCCGGGGCCATGAAACTGACCTTTCAAACAACTCCAGAGAGTCTCTTGCTTCGAGAGGTTTATGACCCTTTCCCCTAGACTAGATGTCATGCTTCTGGGGACAGAACCCCCTCCCCCTCAACCTCCTCCTCTCCTACCCCAGACTACCTGAGTTTGAGCCCCATCTTTGCCACTACCAGATGTAGGAGTTTGGCTGGGAACTTCACGTCCTTGCCTCAGCTGCCTCATCTGTGAAATGGGAGAGAAGCAGAACCCACCGCCTCTGTTCAGCCTCCTCCAAGCCCGACTTCCTAAGGGGTGGAGAGCATCTTGTCTCAGGTAGGAGATATCACAGATGGGAGCCAGTCCCTGGACTGGTCCCTCTCCTCATCAAGAACCAGTGGTGATATTTGTCGGGTGGGGAAAGCGTCTGCCGCCAGACACACATGAGGCTTCCAATCCTGGCTTCACCGCTTCTTGCCTGTGTGACCTTGGGCAAATCCTCGGAGCTGGGCGTAGCTCTCCCACAGGACAAAGCCCCTGTTTTCACAGGGCGAGGAGGCAGACATCAACTCACAAACAAATCAGTAAAACAAAGTAACTGACAAAAGTGACGACTGTTGTGAAAGCAAGGAAAAGGGGGCGCTGATGGACAATAACAGCCTGGAGCCACCTCCCTGGGAAGCTGGCATTTGAGTCAAGACCTGAGTGGCAAGCTATCACCTGGTGTAAATAGTGTCAGAGCATCCCAGGCAGAGAGGCCAAGGAACGGGCATAGAATACCAAGGGAACAGAAGGGCACTGGTGTGGCTAGCAGAGAATCATGGAGGGAGGAGCCGCGGAGAGACAGAGGTCAGAGGTCAGCAGCGGGCGGATTTTGCAGGGTCCTAGCCATAAAGTCACACCGTGACTCGTTACTCAGTGACTCGAGGCCTCAGGTCCTATAAGGAACTTAAGATTGTTCCCAAGTCTGGGCACTGGGATCCCATGTGAGGATATCAGGATGTGTTCATTTAGATCACATCTCTGCCATGGGATGACAGCAAAGAATATCCCTTCTCTCCTTTGTTTCCTCAAACCTAAATCCAGCCAGAGCTTCTCTTTCAGAGCTCTTTTCAGAGGTCTTTAAATGCAGTGCCCCAGGGAAGGAAAGAGCTGGTCATTTTCGGGTTTGGGACCTGGTAGGGCTTGGTATCTGTGTTTGCCCCTCCTCCTTGGATGGCTGGATTGGCCACTTGCCTGAGGGGTGCACTAACCCTCTCCGGAGGCCTGGCTCTGGGGACAGGAGTGGGCTGCAGGGAGAAGGAGCAGGAAGGAAGGAGGCAGAGGCAGTGCGGGGAGGGAGGGCGACTGTTGCCATGGAAGGAGCTGCAAGGTATTCTGGGATCAAAATTCTCACTGCAGAGGACTGGGTGGGGGGGCGGGTGGTTGGGGAAGGTGATGGGAAAGCCAGTGCCTCTTTTGTCCTTGGCGCTTTCTGCATCCCTGCAGACGGCGAATGGTCCCCCCACACCCCCGGAGCTGGGCCTTCCGCAGCCCGGGCCCCCAGCAGTCCCCTCCCTGTCCTGCTGGTCCGCCTCGTGCACAGAAGGCAGTGAGTGGCCCCTTTCCAGGAGGGCTGTTTACCAGCACGACAACAGCAAATTAGTGCTCTTAAAAGGCATTCAGCATTTATCCCAGCAAACAAGCTCACCGCAAAGGGGGCCTGCAATGCCTTCTCCCCGGAATCTGCTGAACTGGGGTTTGTTGTGCATCTTAATCGACTTCCTTCCACCCACCACATTAAATGCATTTAATCTACTCTTGCAAATGGCTAATTTTGAAAATCCGCTTATCAGAATTAGGTCCTCAACATCCATATTTATTTACTTTTCATTTTCATAATCTTTTTTTCCCCACGTGTATGACTGAATTCCATTTTCGATTGTCTGGCTCCATCTCACAGGTCCCGGGGGGTGGGGGGGTGGGCAAGGGCCAGGTTAGGCGCAAATTGGAAATGGGGACATGGCAGGGATAGAAGAGGTGGGCTTAGAAATTCACTTCAAGGATCAGAAGGCTGGGTCCTCCTGGGTGGGGAACCATCTCTGGGAAATTCCAAGAAGCCAAGGCTTAAGCAGAACCAGGTTAAGAAGATGAGAACGTCTTGACAGGTGCCGGGCTCTCGGGGCATGCCTCTGTTTTGCCAGGGAGAACCAGCGGCCATGGCAGAAATACGCAGGAAGAGAGCCACTGCTGTTTCCCGCTGTCTGCTAGGTGCCAGGCTCTGTGCTAAGTGCCTGGTGTATAACGCCCTCAACGTTCATGTCAACCCTGACAGGCGAGTGGGAGCCATCACTTACCGATAAGAGCACTTGTGTCAGGATTCAAACCCAGGTTCCTGTCCAGACTGCATGCCCTTCCCCTTTGCATCATATTGGCAAGTGTGCAAGGTTTGATTTATCCACTGAGGTGTTTAAGAAGCACGAGTGTGTTGGTGTAGGATGGGAGTCTGTGTTTCTCACAGTTTCTCTCACGAGGGAGAGGTGGCTCTTCGGAATCTGGAAAAGGGCTCACCAGGTTGCAGCCAGGAGTGTGGCCTCTCTAACCAGGTTAGAGACGGAAAAGTGTGATAAGAGTCCTTAAAGAGCTGTGAAGAGGGGCTAGGCCATTTGACCCCTGAAGGAATTATTTGTTTGGTGTTATTTTTGTCATTGCTGGTCCCCACCCCCGCCCCTGCACTTGTTGAAGAGCTTATTTGGGACAACATCTACAGCAAAAGCCTGAATTTTACTGTATTTTATTTCATTTCCTTTGGACATCGACTGGGCACCTCCTATGTGCCAAGTGATGTTATGCAGAATACTGAGATGGAAGGGATGAATCAAATATATTTCTAGCTACAGGAAGCTCACATTTAGTGGGTTTTGAAAGAAAGTCTCAGAACAACAAAGTATTAACACATACATCCAAGATAATTTTATTCTCTCAAAGAACAGCTAAGTTATTTTGTAACCACCTGCTCTGGCAAAATAAGTGGAGCTTTTCAGATCTAATGGAAATTTCTCAAGCATAAAGCATTACACTTCAGTGATCGAGATTGTGACTGAATTGTCAGCAGGCCTGAGCTCAAGCGGCAGCTCTCTGCCACGTTCACTGTGTGACCTTGGGCAAGTCAGAGCCTCGGTATTCTCATCTGTAAAATGGGGACCATAGTGATATCTACCCATAAGGTTGTGCCGATTTAAATTGATGCTGCATGTGGTGCTTTTGGTGCAGTATCTGACAAGGGCGTACCCCTAACAACTAAATAAATAGTGAACGTTCTTAGGTATAATAACGGTATGTATAAAAACAATTTCCTCAATTAAACTCAGGAAATAAGATATGAAGGTAGAGAAATAAGCATTGACTGACTGTTCTGTAACATTGAAAGCATGTTTGTGAAGCACATGGGAAGTGCATTCAACTGTCAGTGGGTCTCCAGGCCCTGATGCCAGGTGGGGAGTGGATGGCAAGGTGGATCCATGATTTAACCCTTGGTAAGGAGCCCTGTCTCATTACTCTGCCCCCTCTTGACTTCCTGCCTGTCTCCAAATTGAATGGTGTCTGTAAGATACACCAAAGGAACTTCCTTCAGACTTGCAAGAAGCCTATATTTGATCCCCCACCTCGCCCCCCTGAGGGGAAGAACTTCTTGCAGAAGACGAAATTTCCTCCCATCCCATGTTAGAGGTGTGTGGGCGCACGTCTGCAGGAAGGGAAACAGTGGGAGTGTGTGTGTGTGTTGAGGCAGGGAGAAAGCAGGCGGTGTGTGTATAGGGAGACACCTGTAGGTGTGGGCGTGGGGATTTGTGAATGAATGAGTATGTGTGTGCATAGGGACAGGGGGGAGAGGGGGCACTGACCTAGAAGGAGTACGATGTTCAATAAAACCAATTTTTCCAGTGTCCACCATGGATCAGGAGCCCTCCTGCCTGAGCGTGCCCGAGCGCTGTGGGTGGAAGTGAACTCATGGAGCTGGGCTAATGTTCTCCATGGTGGGCTCTAAGGAGAGAAATCGCAGGGCTGAGGACCTCATAGGTGAAGGGTGGGAGGTGGGGCCATCAGGCCGTGACAGTGTGCTCGGGGAGGATGGGAGCGCCGGTAATGGGGAGAGAGGGAGGAGAAGCTGGTTTTGGGGATATGCACTGGCTTCAGAGGTGGGCGAGGTAGAAGGTGGGAGCAGAGAGCAGCATGGACACCGGGGGAGAAGGCTCAGCGCAGGGCGATTCTGTGAGCAGCGTCTGAGGCTGCCGTCGCCTTGGTTCTGACCCATTGGGGCGAGTGGGCAGTGGCAGAGGCCAGAGAGGGAGGGTGAGCACCGACCCAGAGAGAAGATGATGGCTCTGCTCTGGTGCTGAGGAAGCAGTGGGACTCAGGAAGGGGAGGGGCGGAGGAAGGGTGAGGATTTGCGGTGACAGAGCTTCACAAATACCAGGTATTTATAGTATTATCTGTTGATTTTGAAAGCTGAGTCAAGCTGCATTTAAAATATGAGATTACATACTGGAGGAAAGAATCAGGTCTCTTATTAAAAGAAAATAGAAAAGCTCTAGGAGGAGGGTCTCCAGGTGGGAATGAACAGCGGGGACAAGAGTCTCTGGCTGGGACCTTCCCCTCCCAAATTTCACATCCCCCTTGAGAAGAATTGTCATTTCTGTCCCTACTACTGTGGGAGTCTCCTATAATGTGGCTTCTTGCTCTAAAACTCTGGCTCAAGCAGAATAAAAAGCTTCCCTAGTTTCCTTCATTACAGCTGAGTAGGGCTGAAATTAAAAAAAAAAAAATTGCACACTCATACACACATACACAGATGCCCCCAACCCCCCGCCCCCCCCCCCCCCCCACACACACCTGCCTCTTGAACCTTTGGGAGGACTGAGGGTGTCTTTCCCTGATACGTTCCACCCCACTGTATTTTTTGGCCAGGTCATTTTTGTTCGCAAGTGATGGAAAACCCAACCCAAACTAGCTTATGCAGGAAAGGATATGTTTTGGTTCTCATAACTGAAAAGTCAGAAGGTGGTCTTCAGACACAGGTGGATCCAGGATTGCAATGGGGTCCTCAGGACTCACTTTCTTTCTCTTTGGGGCCTGCCTTCTGCTGGGCTGGCTTCAATCTTGAGTTCAGCGTGGGGGCCCTCAGAAGCCCTGGGACCTCCCTCTGTGGTGGCAAGATGCACCTGCCTTACCTCGAGTTCTCCTCTTTTTGGGGTCAGCTTCAGAAGGAAGATCAGGCTGACCCTGAGTGTCGTTGGCCTGAATTGGACCTTTGTAGGCCAACCACTGTGCCTGGGGTATGGAATGAACTGATAGGCTGGGGTCTCGGTCACTGCCCACCCCCAGAGCCCAAAGGAGAATATGAGAGAGGAGTGAAAAGATGCCTGCCCAGCCAAACTTCAGGTGTCCACTGCAGCCCCAGAGGAGGCGGTTCTGGGCACCGGACTGTCCCATGGCTCAGGGTGTGCAGCCTCTCTCTTCACATTCTTCTCTCATCTCCAGTGCAGCTGCTGAGGCTGGTGGGGCCTCTGATTGGGAACCCAGCTTGCATGCTACAACCCACATGTGCTAAAGGGAAAACAAGAACAGAGCAAAGGAAATGCAAAAGATAGGAAAGCAGTCCTGCTGCCGATGGTGGCTGCTTGTCATTTTCTGGCTGCTCAGGATCCACCCTCTTCTCATATATTACCCCAAACTTCCCCTCTGTATTTGAGTGACTCTGGCACTCGTGTCCCAGGGCAGAAGCAAAGGTACTACGAGGTTTCCTCTCCCTAACCTTTGATGCAGCCAGGTGCGGGCTTAGGGCCTGAGCTTTTCAATCAGATGCCTGCTTCTGGAACCCTGACTTTTGATCAAGTGTCTCAGGGACCTTGGAGACAGCAGGAGGGCCTGTCCTGTCTCCCTGTGGCTCTGGCATTTCAGTGGCCCCAGCACCAAGCTGACAAGGCTTCAAGTCATCTCCTGGGCTTTCTGCCTCCTCGTCTTATGTCCTGCTCATCTCCAGGCCTGGTGCCCCAGCCTCCTGATTTGACAAGGGCCCCCAAAGCCATCTAATAATTCCCTTCTGCTCACATTGGCTTCAGCACCCTCCTGACACACTCCCAAAGTTCAAGTTTCTGTCCAGCCAGGGCTGCAGGCTGTCCACTGCAGAAGTGGTCCAAGAGGAAACTACCTCTAGCCTCAGAGGGGAGAGAATGTCACAAGCCCCTAAGCCTGGTTGCTTGCTTCCAGCTCCCAGCCAGGCTCTTGAGGAAGTTGCCCTCACGGCCAAGGTCAGAAGAGCCCCTTCTAAGAGGCTTCCCCTCTCTGGAACTTCCTGGCAGTCCTTGTTTCTGGTCTGAGCAATAGACTCGTCCCTGACTCATTGGTGGGTCTCTGGCAAGTTGCTCGGTGAATGAGCTCATGCACATTGAAGTTTTGATCAGTATGTTTATCTCCCACTCACCCACCTCTGCAGTAACTGAATTTCTTCTCCTTGCCCTTAGGGTGTCTTTCCTCTCCCAGCCTCCACAGCCAAGCATGAGTCACTTGCTGCAGAACCAGACATCCAAGCTGCAAAGGCTCAAAAGCCACTGGCCTAGGCACAAGGGAGGAAGACGCTGACAGGGTTTTGCGTTGGCTGAGGCTGAGGGAGAAGGGAGGTGGGAGGGGAGCCTGTGCCAGATCAGTGTCTCGTGCCTCCCTTTCACACTCGCACCCTGCCTTTTTTGCTGGACCGCCAGGTTGCTACGCGGAAGCTACATTGCCCTGAGTAGTTTTGTAGGCGCCTGTGGTCACGAATGGTCAGAGGTCAGCTTGTTCCCCATCAGTGCTCTGGATGGGAGCGATGCTGGTCTGAGCCCCAGGAATGAGAGTCCACTTTCCCATTCTGGCCGTCCTCCAGAAGGGAAGGCGGAGCACACTGAGAGGGGACAATGGCATAAAGAGGAAAAACGCTTCCTGCCCCCAGGCCATGTGTGAACAAGTTTGCAATTGCTCCCGAGGCCAGGGATGGCTGTAGGACGCAGCACCCTGCTCATGGCCTAAGAGCCTGCCCTGTGCATCTAGGAAAACAGGTTGCCCCCTTTGGGGCAACACTCAGTTCTGAACTTTGGCATCTGTACCAGACTTATATCCAGAAAAAGAGGGATGGTGCAGTCACCCGTGGAACTTAGCTAATTTGCATTCACGTTGCTTAGAGGTTCCTGATCCTGTGGTGAGGTTGTGCCTGTCAATCATTTGGTGGGGCATGAGCTCCACTGCGGGGGAGCCAGCGGCCAGGGTGCTCACCGCAGGAGGAAAAGCTTCTAAAAGAATGACGCAGAGCACTGAGCCCCTGTGGTCCAGCAAAACTTTCCTGGAAACTCCTGGGCCAGAGGCCTTCAAATCTGCCCCCAGGTGCCTTCAAATCTGTGCCAGAAGTTTCCTCGAGATGATTTCAACTTGTCCACCAGACCCCAGGCTCCCTGCGGGTGGTGTGGCTCATCACCAGCAGCCCAGTGTCTTGCAGAGAGCTTGCACTCTCTATGTCTTTATTGATACTTGCTGAAGAAATGAATGAATTTGCTGACGAATGATCAAAAAGCGGTCAGTTACCATCCGGCCTGGATATGCTGCAGCCACTCAAATGTCTGAGAGGCACCAGTCATGTCAAAAATCAGATTTAAATCTATTCAGATGCCACAGTTAAAAAGACCCAATGACATATTGGTGTGGTGGTTTCTTTTATGAAAACGGCACTAAAACGTTACCTATTTTTCACTCAGGGCTCACTTGAAGTGCGTTCCATTTTGGACTTTGTAATTTATTTTAGGGCTCCCGCTGTATCTTTGCTCTCTGAGTCTTGCCATTGCTCTGGGCTAAAAGCAATAACCGACCTCAGAAGAAGAAGGAGAAAGGCTCTGCGTCGCGAGAGCACAAGCTCTGAAAGAAGAAAATTTTCTGGAGACCTCAGGTGGTAGCCGCAGCAAGCTGCCTTCTGTCTGGGAGGCCGTCTCAGGCCACCTTTCATCAAAGGCTGCAAACACTTCAGCACAAAAACAACCCACAGCCACGAAGTAGGAAAGGTTCTGCATCTGTGTGAGGGAATCAGTTGGCAATACCCCGATTATAATGAGTAACATTGAATAATGCTTGTGCAAAGTTTCCTGGCTAGTGGGTGGAGGCTCTGGGTGTTCTGGCCACACATGGCATGGTTGGCTGGCCACCAGACCAGGGATCCCAGCCCCGGAGGCTGCTCCCCAAGGGTCGAGGGGGTACCCGGAAAACGGTCTTAATTATGTGTTATTTGTTTGTGTTAATCTATACCAGAAAAATATCCTCACACAGCAAACCTATAATTTCACACATATTATTTTCTTTTTTTATTTTTTTTAATGTTCATTTATTTATTTATATTTTTTTTTTTTTTCGAGAGAGCACAAGCTGGGGAGGAGCAGAGAGAGAGGGAGACACAGAATCTGAAGCAGGCTCCAGGCTCTGAGCTGTCAGCTTGAACTCACCAACCGTGAGATCATGACCTGAGCCAAAGTCGGATGCTTAACCAACTAAGCCATCCAGGCACCCCTCACACATATTATTTTCAAGAAAAAGCTAAAGGTATTTGGATTAAAAATAAGTGAGTCGGTTTACTGGAAATGTAAGTAAATAATAGTACATGTGATATGCAGATACAGCAAAACTCATGAGACTGACTGAAGTGTGGGAAGAGTGGCTTTGTGCCACATTGCTGAGGTCCTAGGGGTATAAAAGCATGCACAGACACTGGACTCCCTTCTTCCACCTCCTGTTAACAGTGATCAATTTTCTAAAGCCAGAGAGCAGTGGATACAATACAAATCCACCATGGAATGTGGAGGTAGGATGTGGAAAGGATTTTTTTTTTTTAATCTCAATAACCTCCCACCCGGATTTTTTTGTCTCATCTTTACAGAAGGAGATAATCAAGCCATGAATGACAGATCAAAAGGAAACAGACCATATGGTGAAGTCTGGCCCTCTCACCCATTTCACAGAGGAATAAACCAAGTTTCAGAGGTGAAAGTGACTTGATTATACGGGAAGTTAGAACTGGCTTCAGAAAATTCTTTCTAGGTGAAAGACGAAGGCTAAGTTTCCAGACATGTAACAAATGCCCACAAATCAATAAAAAGAAAGACTCAGTAGAAAAATGGGAAAGGATTTCAAAGAAAATACAAACAACATGTAAATATCAGAAAAGATGCTCAAGCTCATGCATAATAAGAGAGGTGCAAATGAAGATTACACTGACACATCTGCTTCTAGCTATGATAGACTAGCTTGTATCAGACCAATCATCCTACTGAGAATAATTAGGAGAACTGGATGAAATTGTACAAAAATCACTGTTTGAAGATACTGGAGAGCTACCGAGGCTCCAAGATCGCAGAGAGAAGGGAATCTCAGAGAGGGAAGCCTGATATCTGGCAGTGCTCTACCTCTTGAGGCATTTTCTAGTTCTAACACAGTAACAGAGAGGCTGAGAAGAGCTTCTGGCAATTTCTTGGGGTTGGGGAGACAAAGATTGGAGTGCAGTTCTCTTAAGAAGTAAGGACCCTATTTTTACACCCACGTTCACAGCAGCTTATTCACAATAGCCCAAAGGTAGAATCAACCCAAGTGTCCATTGACAGATGAATGGATAAACGAAATGCGGTGTATACATAATTCTGACACATGCTACAATATCGATGAAACTTGAAGACATCATGCTAAGTGACATAAGCCAGTCACAAGAAGACAGACACTGAAAGATCTCACTTGTATGAGATATAGAGAGTAGACAAATTCATAAAGACAGAAAGTAGTATGGTGGTTGCCAGGGGCAGGGGGGGAGGGGAAATGGGAAGCCATTGTTTAATGGGTACAGAGTTTCAGGTTTGTAAGATGGAAAGCGTTCTGGAGATGGATGGTGGTGATGGTTGCACACAACAATGTGAGTGTACTCAGTGCCACTGAATTGTACATAAAAAAATGTTTGAGATGGTAACTTTTATGTTACACACAGAAAAAAAAGGAAACAAAAGAAGTAAGGACCCTGATAAACAGCCCAGAATTTCATTTGAGACCTAAAGGACTACACACTAGGAGGAAGTGGTCCAGAACTAAACCAGCCCTCTCTTGGGGATAGCAGGCCTGTTTCAAATCATCTTGATTCCTGATTGAACGAATGCAACCTGAGGTGATTGGTGCTCCTAGCTTAGGCAAAAGTAAAAGTAATTTCTCCTTGGAGGAAGGTAACATTCAGAGCCTCAAAGTGCCTTTTCCAAGTTCATCTATTATGTCTGATAGTCAACGAAAAACCCACATGTAGAAATACAACAACAGGACAAAAATACAAGAGAAAAACAACATATTAGAAACATATCACAGGGATCCAGATATTTGAGGCATCAGGACTAGACTTTAAAATAACTGAAGTTACTATAGTCAACATATTAGATGACAAGAAGAATTTCAGCAGGGAACTGGAAACTATCAAAAAATAATCAAATGGAAATTCTAAAAATGATAAAAGGAGATGATAAATTTGACAAAAGATGTGCAAGATCTGCACATGTAAAACTCAAGACATCGCTGAGAGATTAAAGGAGATATAAATAAACAGGGAAATATATGTGTTCATGGATCAGAAGACTCAATGTGGCTAAGATGTCAGTTCTCCCCAAATTGATCTATAAATTCAGTGCAAGATTTTTTTGTAGAACTTGACAAGTTGATTCTAAAATTTATATGGAAATACAAATGATCTGGAACAGTCAAACATTTTGAGAAAGAAGAGTAAGTTGGGGGAACTTACACTACTTTATTTCAAGACTTTATTATAAAACAACAATAGTCAAGATAGTGTTGTATTGGTATAAAAATAGACCTACAGGTCTATACAGCAGAAAACGAGTCCAGTAGTAGACCACGCCAATTGATATTTGACAAAGATTCCAAGGCAGCTATGAGGAAAGGATATTATTTTTAAGAAATGTTGCTAGAACACTTGGATAAGCATATGCAAAAAGTATGCAAAAAGGAAAAAAAAGCACCTTGACCATTACCTCACACCATATACAGAAATTAACTTGAAGTAGGTCATACATCTAAAAATAAAAACCAAAACTGTAAAGCTTCTAGAAGAAAATATTAGTGATGGGTTTGGTAAAGATTTCTTAAATATGCCACCAAAAAATGAACAATAAAAGAAAAATCAATAAATTGAATTTCATCCAAATTAAGAGTATTTACTCTTCAAAAGACACTATTCTGTTTGGCAGTGTTTTAAAAAGTTAAATATACACTTGTATGACCCTGCAATTCTAATCCTAAAAGAAAAGATAGGTCCACAGAAAGACTTGCATGTAAATAATCATAGCAACGTTATTTATAATAATCAAAAATGGGAAACAATCCAAATGTCCATTGAATGGTAAAACATAAAATAAGTACTACTTAGCAACAAAAAGAAAATGAGTTACTGATAAATGCAACAAGATAGATGAACCTCAAAAATATTTTACTAAGTGAAAGAAGCCAAACTGAAAAATATATATATTGTGTATTTTTATTTACATAAAATTTCCAGAAAACGCAGAACTATAGATAAACATATCAGTGATTGGGGCCCATATTGGGAGTAAGGAGTGACTATAAATAGGCACAAGGGAACTTATGGGGGTGATGGAAGTTTCTGAAGCTGGATTGTGGTGATAGTTCAACAACTGTACTCTTTACTAAAAGTCGTTGACTTGTACACTTACAATGGGTGAATTGTATGATATGTAAATTATACTTTAATAAAGCTCTTAAATGTGGGAGAAAAAGATAGTGTTAAGAACGTTAAAAGGCAAGCCACAGGCCAAGAAAAAGTATTTGCAAAACATATATCTAACAAAGGAATTGTATCTAGAATATATTAAAAACTTTTACCTCTCAATAATAAGAAAATAATAAGACAAACTCAATTTTTAAGATGGGTAAGTATTTATTCAGACACTTTGCCATTGAAGATATATGGTTGTCAAATAAGCACACGAAAAGATGCTCTGACAACATTAGCCATTAAGGAAATGTAAATTAAAACCACAATGAAATTCCACTGAATAGCCACTACAACGACTAAAATTGAAAACACTGATCATACCAAGTGTCGATGAGGATCTGGAACGACTGGAACTTTCATCCACTGTTGGTGGGTGTATAAATTGGTATATTTATTTTGGATCATAATGTGTCACTTTCTTAAAAATTTAAACACACAACTACCATAAAATCTAGCCATTCTACTACAAGGTTTTTGTCGACAAAAATGAAAGCCTGTGTTGACATAAAGACTTGTACATGAATGCTCATAATAACTTTATATGTAATAGCCAACAATTGTAAAAATCCAAAGGTCCAAAATCCAAAATCATCAAGCATTAGATAAACACATTGTAGGCTATCCATTTAGTAGACTACTTTTCAGCATTAAAAAGAAATGAACTATTAATACAACATAGTTGATGCATATTGATGCATCAACATGGATGAATCTCAAAATAATTATGCTGAGTTAAAAACAAGCCATACCAAAAATAAATTCAAACTATGTCATTCCATTTTTATAAAATTCTAGAAAATGCAAATTAATCTATAGTGATAAAAAGCAGACCAGTTAATGCCTGAGGAAAGGGCATAGGGAGGGACAGATTAAGGGCATGAGGAAACTTTTGGGGTGATGGATATTTTCATCATATCCATTATGATAGAGGTTTCATAGGTGTATTCATATGCCAAACCTGATCCAAGTGCATACTTTAAATATTACAAATGTTTATTTGTCAACTACGATCCAATAAAGCTGCATAAAATAGAAAAAATAATTTTAAAACACAATACAGGCAAGAACTAAGCAACTGGATTTAGAAAACTGCTGAAGGGAAGATTATGGGACTGTTAAGATCAGAATGAGATATCCCCAACTGAAAAATGAAAAAATACAGAAAAGAAAATATAAGTCATGAAGGACATATAAGTCATGTAGTAAGTATTTAGAATTCAGGAAGAAGAGGAAAGAGAACATGGAAAAGAAGAGTAAGCAGTAACAGTACTTGAAAAGATAATGACTAGGAACTAGGAATTTTCTGAGAAAACATACCAAAGAGAACATGCCAGAGATTCAAGCAGTTAAGAAACCACACCTAGGGGCACCTGGGTGGCGCAGTCGGTTAAGCCTCCGACTTCAGCCAGGTCACAATCTCGCGATCCGTGAGTTCGAGCCCAGCGTCAGGCTCTGGCCTGATGGCTCAGAGCCTGGAGCCTGTTTCCGATTCTGTGTCTCCCTCTCTCTCTCTGCCCCTCCCCCGTTCATGCTCTGTCTCTCTCTGTCCCAAAAATAAATAAACGTTGAAAAAAAAATTAAAAAAAAAAAAAAAGAAACCACACCTAGGTATATCAGTGTAAAACTACTGAAAATCATAGACAAAAAGAAAATCTTAAAGGGAGTCAGAGATAAAATACCCATTACTTGTGTGTGTAATTTGTGTGCAATATGACAGGTTAGTTATAAATTTTACATAGAAATACAAAGGGTGAAAAACAGCCAAGACAATCTTGCAGAAGAAAAAAAAAAGTAGGAGGACTTGCATTATTAGATATTAAAATTTAATACAAGGCTACAATCACTAAGAAAGTGTAATATTAGCATACAGGTAGACAAATAGACCAATTAGACAGAATAAAATTCAGAAACAGATATACACAAACATGTGGAAGTGTTGCTTCTTACAACGTTGATATCACAGAGCAGTGAGGAAAAGATGGTCTTCTTAACAAATGTCAACTGGATAGCCATATGGAAAAAAATCTATCTCATCTCTTACCTCATACCATATGAAAAGTGAAATAAAGCTTCTTGAAGATAGCATTAGAGAATATCTTTGTGACTTTGGGGAGGGCAAATGTTTATTGAATGGGACATAAGGGCACTAGCATCAAGGAAAATACTGATAAATAAGACTACATTAAAATCAAGGACTTCTGTTCATCAAAAGACACTGTCAGGACAGTGGAAAGTCCAGTCACAGAGGGGAAGAACATATGTTCTGACATATTACTGGCAAAGGACTTCTACCTAGTACATAGGAAGAATTCCCATCGCGTAAAAGAAAGAAGACAATAGAAAAACAGGCAAAAGACCTGAATAGGCATTCGATAGCAGGGACTATGGAATTGGTCTATAAACACTTGAAGGCCACGGGGATGGCTCAGTCAGTTAAGCGTACGACTTCAGCTCAGGTCACAATCTCATGGTTTGTGAGTTCGAGCCCCACGTTGGGCTCTGTGTTCACAGCTCAGAGCCTGGAGTCTGCTTCGGATTCTGTGTCTCCTCTCTCTCTGCCCCTCCCCCACTTGCACTCACTCTCTCTCTCTCTCTCTCTCTCTCTCTCAAAAATAAATAAACTTTATAAACAATTACAAAACCACATTGAGATAACTATTAAAAAATTAAGACTAACTTTACCAAGGGTTGCTGAATCATATGGTAATTCTATTTTACATTTTTTAAGGAACCGCCATCCTGTTTTTCATAATGGTTGCACCATTTTCTATTCCCACCAACAGTGTACAAAGGTTTCAGTTTCTACCAACTATTATTATTTTCTGTTTTTGGGTCTCTCTCTCTCTCTTTTTTTTCTTTTATAGTAGCTATCCTGATGGGTGTAAGGTGATATATCGTTGTGGTTTTGATTTGCATTTCCTTATTGATTAATGAAGTTGAGCATCTCTTCATGTATTTATTGGCTATTTGGTATATCTTTGGATCTTTGGCAAAACACTTATTCAAGCCTATGGGAACACTGTTTCTCCAGTGACAATACTTCTGACACCAAATGTATGGGAGTTTTCCCCTCATACCAACTAATTTATAACTATCTGAACACCAACTAGGTGTCTTACAATTTAATTCAATTCTGACACTAAATCTCTGGAGTTAGCATCAGATTTTACAGGTTAAGGCCTCGGTTCCACAAGACTGCCCACTTCACATGCCAGTCAAAAGTAATGGGTCCTCAGGGTATCTACACTTCTGTCTGACTTGGCTACAAAGTTGGATGTTCCCATAGCACCACAGATGGTTCAATAATTTGCTGAAATGGCTCACAAAACTTGAAATCATTGACTTACATTTGCCACTTTATTATGAAGGGTATTATAAAAGATATAAATGAACAACCAGATGAAGAGGCACATAGGGTGAGTCTAGAAAGGTCTTGAATGCAGGAGCTTCTGTCCAAATGGAGTTGGGATGTATCACCCTCCAGCATATGGATGTATTTGCCAACTTGGAAACTGTCTGGACCCTGTTGTTTGGAGTTTTTATGGAGGGTTCCATCATGTAGGCCTGGTTGATTAGATCATCGGCAGTTGGTGACTAGCCCAATCCCTAGTCCCTCACCTCTCCTTGGAGGTCTAGGGATGAGAATGAAAGTTCCAACCCTCTAATCACATGGTTTGATTCCTCTGACCACCAGTGCCCATCCTGAAACAATCTAGAGGCCCACCAAGAGTCACCTAATTAGCATACAGAAAGATACTCTGTTCTTCAGCAGTGTCTACTTTTTCCATTAGAGCCCTTAGCATATTTAAATATTTTTAAAATATTTTTATTTTTAGTTTTTTCACAGTAATGTCTACACCCAATGTGGGGCTCAAACTGACTATCCTGAGATCAAGAGTCACCCTCTCTACCAACTGATCCAGCCAGGCTCCTCCAGCGCCCTTAGCATATTAATCATAGTTATTTTAAATTCCCAATCTGATCATTCCAACATCTCTGCTGTATTTGAATCTGGTCTGACACTTGTTCTGTCTCTTCAAACTGTATGCTTTTAAGCATACCCGGTAACTTTTTGTTGAAAGCCGGACATGATATACTGAATGCAAGGAACTGTGGTAAATACGCCTTTAACGATGTGGTGGTAAGGTGTGGGGTGAGGGGAAGCATTCTGTAGCCCTGAGATTACCTCTGTCTTTTAGCAAGCCTGTGCCCCTGGGCTATGACCTTTGCAAATGTTTCTCTGTTCTCCACCACTACCACCCCTTCCCCAGCCCACCTTAGATGGGACAAGAAGGCTACATTGGGCTGCAGTTGAGTATTTTCCTCCCCTGACAAAAGCTAGATGGGGCTGAAGTTGGGTATTTCTCTCCCACCAGGTCATTTAAGCTCAGGCAAAATAGTTTCTCTTGAAGGCACATAGGCTTTTTAAAAGAACAGAATGTTCTGGTATATTTCAAAATGGCTACTTCCCCCTTCCTCGACCAGAAGATAGAGGGGATTTTGTTCTAATCTTCACTCCGAGAACTTGGTAGCGCTCCTGGAGGAAATACTCACAAAACTGTGGGGACCTCCCCAAGAATGGGTCCCCTTTGAGTTTTTGACTCTGAACCTTGTCCACACTAGGCATCCAGCAATTCATCAATTACAGCCTAGGTTTCCCTACCTTGACTGGTTCTCCCAGAGTTTTCTGTTGGTGGGTTTCTGTTCTGATAAGTTGTGATTCTCTGTATCACAATTTGGGGAATAGCAATTTGCCCCGTGACCTCAGTTCTTTTCTGGGTCTAAGAAAAGCTGTTGATTTTCAGTTTGCTCAGCCTTTCTCGTGTGTGGATGGGAGAGATAACTTCTAAGTTCTTTGTCAGAACTTCAGTCCCTTATCTTTACAATTTTTTATTATCAACATTTCTTTTGAAAGTTTATTGATTTTGAAAGAGAGAGAGAGAGAGAGAGAGGGAGCATGCGAGTGGGGGCAGGGGCAGGCAGAGAGAGAGAGAATCCCAAGCAGGCTCTATGCTGTCAGCACAGCACGAACCACAAGATCATGACCTGAGCCAAAATCAAGAGTCAGACGCTTAACCTACTGAGTCGCCCAGGAGCCCCTATTATGGACATTTTTAAGCATGCATAAAAGAATCAGATCGTGAATTCCCATGTCCGGCTCAGCTTCAACTTTTACAAATATTCTGCAGTTTTCGTTTCATGTATTCCCTCTCCCATACATGGATTTTTCTTATTTTTAACAAATGAGAGTTTGTTCCCTCTGACCAGCAATTTCACTTCCAGGAGTTTATTTGAGAGATATAGATGCATATGAAGAAGATGATTCCTGTCCAAAATTATATATTAAAGAATTTTTTTTTTGGAATAGCAAGAGACTGGAAGCAATGTGAATGCCCATTAACAGGGGACTGGTTAAATACATCATGGGATATCTATGCAATGGAGAACTATCCAGATGTAGAGATGACTGAGGAACTATGTTAGGCACCAATGTGGAATACTCTCCAAAATATATTGTTAAGGTGGAGAGAAAACACAAAATAAACAAAACAAGGGGTCAAAGAATGCATCTAGTATACTGCCATTTGTGTAACAAAAAGGGAATGGGTGATGTGAATGTATTTGCTCATGGGTACATAAAATATCTCTAACAGATAACACTGGTTGCCTTTGTAGAAAGGAGCTGGTACCCTGGGAACAGTGGCGTGAGGGAGATTCTCACTATATACCCTTTTCTACCTTTTGACTTTTGAATCCTGGGAATGCATTACCCTGGTGAATGAATGAATGCAACTTAAAAGAAATGAGGGAAACTCTTTCTCCTGTAGCCTGTATACATTCATCGAATGCCCATGCCGCTGGGCAAACCTGCTTATCATATATTGCTCCCAACACCCCCAGGAGGTAGGCTGTTTACACCCATTTCACAGATGAGAAAGCTGGGGCTGAGAGAGAAGATGAGCTTGCCCAAGACAGCCGCCACCAGTAAGTGGCAGAGCCTGCTTGGAGCCTGGGTCTGACTCTGGCTAATTCAGCTCAGTCCCCTGTGGGGAGCAGACAAGGTAGCCTGACTTCCTGCATTACAGTGACAAGAGCAGATCAGAATTACTGGGTCCCCAACATGGACCCAAGTTGCTCCCTGGGGAGCCAAGTCCACCATGTGGGCCAGAGCAGCCATACCTTCAAGTTCATCCATTCTCAAGGCAGATTCACCTGGTTCCTTCCCCAGGGATTTTGAGCTGCTGGTTTAATCCTAACATTCTCACTTCCCCCACCTTGGAAAACAAGATCCAATTTAATTTAGGGAGAAAAAAGTGCACAAAAGCCATAACACTCGGTTTATCCCTTGAAATGCAATCAGGCTGAAGGAAAGAATTAATTTTTAATTCCATCTTAATTACTCAGAGAAATAATCTATTGGCACAGCCTGGCCCTGGGATGCCCCTGCCTGATCTCTGCCTGCTGCAGCAGGCACCTGAGGCTTCACTCCAGGTGCTGACCGGAGCGGGGGAGAGGTGGGGCCTAGGCTTGTACTCCTGCACAGGTATCCTTCGCTAAGGAGAGTTATGACCTGAAGAAACTCATGTGTTATCTTTCCTTCAAGCCTGATCTCAGATTTCTTTAATAAAGCCACAAGATATATTCCTTGGAGATGTACAATGGGCAAGATAGGGGAATCTAGTGGGTACGCCAGATCATTTGTGACCCTGGCTAAGGGGTTGCGTCTCTTTATCATTTCCCATTTGTTAATCAAATATTAAGTAAATTCCTACTATGTGCCAAGCTCCTTGTGGGAGCCAGGGACCCAGTAGAATAGGTTCCTGTTCTCATGGAGCTGACACTCTAGGGGGAGGGGACACAGACAGTAAGCCAGTAAGCAGATAAATATGACTACTTCAACTGTGATAAGCACCATATTATAAATAAAATAGGGGAATGTGTTGAAGAGCAGTTAGCAAGGATTTGCAACAGCAGACAGGGAGTCAGAGAAAATCTCTCCAGAAAGAGGGTATTTGGGGCTGAGACTTGGGAAGAGCATGCCAAGCAGAGGACATAGCAAGTGAAAAGGCCCTGAGGCAGGCACAAGTCAACATGTCCATGGGACAGAAGTGTTGTTATAACTGGAGCGGCTGAGCCGGGAGAAGGGTAGGAGTTACCACTTTGCATCTTATTCTTGGACCAGGGAAAGCCACTGTATGTCCATGCGTATATACAGTAGGTGCTCAATAAGTGCTTACTGCAAAAACAGCACCCTCTGAACTGACAGCATTTGGGGATCCATTTACTGCCATTTTGTCCCTTCCCTGCTGCCAGGGATATTCAGACAACTGCTAATGTCCAGGAAGCCGCCCTCTGCCAGCCCTCACCAACACTGTTTTGATGTGCTAACAACTCTTAATGAGGATCCTAATGAGTCACTAAAAATGGCATCATTAGGTTGAGAACAGAACAGTCTACGCAAGCAAATGTCCAAAACAACCAGGCGATTAGCCAGGGAGCAGACACTGCCCCCTTCCAGCCTGGGCTGGACAGGCTGCCCCTTTTCCCAAACAAGCAGGAAGCCCATTTTTCTGCCTGTTATCTCCCTGAGTTGTCATCCCTATCCCAGTACAACGCCGTGGACTGTTTTGTTTCCACCACGTGAAGCTAAGAACTGAGAAAAAAAACGTATAAGGATTTGCTTGACTGTAGAAGTAGAAGTGAAGATATAGCTTGAGGCTGGTCAGAACTTAAAGCGCTAATGCATTAGGGCAGAGGTTTTAGAACGAGGGCTGCAGGCTATATCTGACATAAGTATGTTTTATGTGGCCCACACAGCAGTTACAGAAAATTTAAATCAGTTTCCTACATTAAATTATTGGGAGAGTTTACATAAAAATTTGGATGTTCAGTTTCTCCTGAGGAGCCTGAAGCTCTGGATCCCTGAGCCAGCAGTGTTGGGCTGGGGTTGAGCACAGGCCATCCCCCCAGAGCTCTGACCTCTTTGTAGCGGCCTCCACCCCTCCCCCCGCAAGCTCTCCCCACGCTGAGGTCAAGTGTCAGTTGCCATTTGTCATCAAGTCTGCCCAGTTGACCTTCTATCTGGAGATTTAAGAAGAAAGGAGTATGTTTCTCAGAGCTCCTCTTTATTGAAAATAGGCAAACGAAACAGATCAAGAGGCAGAAAAGACGGGAGAGAGACTATTTCTTGAGACATGGAGACAATTCCCACGCGGTTAATATGCAAGCAAAGCGTGTCTGCCTGCAAGCAATTCACGAAGACGCTATGGGCAGCTCCTCCCCGTCAAACATTACAGCCTGGCCCCTCGTGGCATCGAAGGATCCTCTGGCCCCTGCTCGAAGGATTGTCATCTCCGCAGTGGGGGCTATTCTTACTGCACAGGTAACACTGGAAACTAATTTTTCACTATTGGGAGCTTAAGTGTGTATCTTGCTTATGAACACCTTGAGTCATATCCTCAGTGAAACTGAAGGTTACCATTTTTTACCATTTGAGTATGGATTTCAACCCCCATAAGCAGGACCTTTCCAACATCTGGTATGGGTTCGGCTGTGGAACCCACTAAAGATGTTTAAGGCCAACCCCGCCCTGGTGAGCCGGGCACTCTGGTCAGGGCCTTGAGTAAAGGCAGTCGGAATTTTGGTGAGATGATGTATGCATAAGAGCTTTTTAAGGTGCTGAAAAAGTTGGCTAGCTGGATTATGTTTTTTTTTTTAAGTTTATTTATTTATTTTTAGAGAGAGAGTTAGCAAACAGAGGAGGGACAGAGAGAGAAGGAGACAGAGAATTGCACGCAGGCTCCACACTGTCAGCACAGAGCCTGATGTGGGGCTTGATCTCATAAACCGTGAGATCATGACCTGAGCTGAAATCAAGAGTCAGACATTCAAATGACTGAACCATCCAGGTGCCCCTGGTTTACTTACTGTTCAAAGTTTGTAAAAATAGGTAACCCATGCTCATGGAAAAGAAGTCTGCAGGCTACAGAAAGCGTGGCCATGAAAAGCAAGACCCCCAGTCTCCCTTCCAAGAGGCCTCCACTTTCCATGGAACTGGAATCCAAAGTAAGTTGAATGATGGACCACCCCCCAAAGATATGCCCATGCCCTAATCTGTGGTAGCTGTGAATGTGAACTTATTTGGGAAAAAAAATAAGGTATTTGTGGATGTAATTACGTAAGGATCTGAAGATGAGGAAATTGTCCTGGATTATCCAAGTGAGCCCCAAATCCAGTGATAGCATCCTTATAAAACAGATGCAGGGAAGAGTAGGAGGCAATGTGACTCTGGAGGCAGAGACTGGAGTGATGTGGCTACAAGCCAAGAAATGTGGGTAGTCACCAGAAGCTGCAAGAGGCAATGAATAGATTCTCCCCCAAAGCTTCAGAAGGGAGCACGGGCCTGCTGACACCTGAATTTCAGACTTCTGGTTTCCAGGATGGTGAGAGGAAAAAAATATTATTGGTTTTTTAAAATTTATTTTTATTTTTTAAGTTACTTTATTTATTTTGAGAGAGAGAGAGAACAAGCAAGGTAAGGGCAGAGAGAGAGGGAGAGAGAGAGAATCCCAAGCAGGCTCCTCACTGATAGTGCAGAGCCCAGTGCGGGGCTTGAACTCACGAACCTCGAGAACATGACCCGAGCCAAAACCAAGAGTCAAATGCTTAACCCACTGAGCAACCAGGTGCCCCAAAATTCTTATTGTTTTAAGCCAGCAAGTTTGTGTATTTTGTCATAGCAGCCACCGGAAACTGACACAGAGTTCCTGCCCTTGTCTCTATTTCCCCTCCTCATTTTCTACATATGTGAAGCATATCCCACTCAGTGTAATTCCTCTTGCTTTTTTTCATTTAAATGTTGCTTGAGGGGCGCCTGGGTGGCTCGGTCGGTTAAGCATCCGACTTCGGCTCAGGTCATGATCTCACGGTCCGTGAGTTCGAGCCCCGTGTCGGGCTCTGTGCTGACCGCTCAGAGCCTGGAGCCTGTTTCAGATTCTGTGTCTCCCTCTCTCTCTGCCCCTCCCCTGTTCATGCTCTGTCTCTCTCTGTCTCAAAAATAAATAAACGTTAAAAAAATTTTAAAAATAAATAAATGTTGCTTGAGATTCTTTGTCACCAACAACTGCCATGGTCTTACCTATGTTTGCGTATTAGTCCACTGCATGGATGCACTGTTGAGTGGTCTCCCCCGTCCCTCACTGTTGACATTGAGGTTGTTCCCAATCTTTGACCACCATAAACAATGCTGAGAAGAGCGTCTCTTCCCACACAGGTGTGTGTGTGTGTGCAAACACCTGTCAGGCCCTTTCCCACGAGTGGAATTGCTACATGTAAGAGAGTGTGCCTTTCCCATTTTGATAGGTATTGCCAAATTGCCCTCCGAGGAGGGTGTGCCACGGATTCCTTTTTCTCATTATAAAAGTAATCTTTCAGTAGAATTCTTAAGTGTGACTTGATTACACCCTGTAACCAAAATCCTTTCTAGCAGAACATAGTCAATGGGAAAATAACATCAATTACCTGAAATTTCCTTGCCAGCCTGGCTGGGTTGGCCCTCTTCTGTTAAATAGTGGGTTCTTGTATTAGGTGTTTGTTTTTCCTCCAGGTGGCCTCTGCTGAGAGCTCTGTGGCAGGGCAGGGGGACATGGCTCTTTGAGCCTGGATGGCCACCTGAAAGGCCCTCTCCCCTCTTGCCAGTGACTAATCCCAACTCCTACGTTTCCTCTGCTAGGAGAAAAGAAAGGGAAACAAAGTCACTTCCTCCGTCTGGATGCTCCTATGTTGAATGTTGAATGTCCAATTTATCCTTGTTCTTCATGTTCCAGGACCAGACTTTGGCTCAGAGGAGAGCTCCCTGCTCCTCACCAAGGCAGAGGAAAGCATTGACTGGTTTCTGGAGGTGCCACCCACACTCCATCCCACAGGCAGAGGGGTCCCTTCCTTCTCAGCTCTTGGCCTGGACTGGCTGCCAGGACAGACAGTCTCCTCTGTGGTGTGTCCACCCCCAGGCAGTCCCCCACAATGGTTTCAGAGCTGGAGAAGCCCCTAAAGACTAAATGAGGACATGTTAGGGATGCACATACGAAGGCCCAAGGAATGAGTTGACTGGTCCAAGGCCATGCTCACAATGGCCTCCAATCACCTGCTAGTGAAAGGGTTGAGCCCATGTGATAAAGGGCTGGATGTGGGCCTCACTTTCATCTCCGGCCTCATCTCCCACCAGCCCCTGCTTCATCTGAAACGGCTTGAATAGCTCTAAAGAATTTACACTTCTCCTGCTACTGCCTTCCATCGCCAGGGTCTGACCATACACACAGCCCCAGGTTGTGCCTCAGCTCTTGCCCAGGCTCATGCCAACCCATTCCTTCCTCTGCCTTGCCTCATTTTTTATTACTGAGCCCAGATACCCCCTTTTCCAGGAAGCCTACCCTGATTTTCCCGAGCTGGGTTAGGTGCCTATTCTGGGTGCCTGAGCACATCTCTAGGGCCTCACTTACCACATTTGTCATGATCTGTCCATGACCACATGGAGCTCTTCGAGGGCTAAGGAAAAACCCAAGTTATCTAGGTATTTCTAGTAGCATACTTGTTGAATGAACGAATGAATGAACAAATCAGAAGCTAGGTGACAGTCACGGCAATGGAGTAGAAAGAAAGACCCTCAGTCCAAGAATCAGGAGAACTTTGCAGTTTATTTATATATCACTGGGCAAATCTCTCACCTTCTAGAGGTCTCAGTTTCCTCATCTCCAAAATGGTGTATTTGCCTGTATCTCAGTCAGCTATTGCTAAGCAACAAACAGCCATAGATTCTGAGCAACATACAGCAATAAGCCTTATTTGGTTCCTGTATTTGCAGTTATGTGGGTGTTGGCTGACCCAGCCTGGGCTCCACCAGGTGGCCGGCTGGGTCTAGCTCTGCTCCACCTATTTCCCAACTTCTTGGCCCAGTGGGGTAACCAGGTCACGTCTTCAGGTGGTGATGGCAGAGGCCCAAGAAGAAAAGTGGAAATATGAAGAGGCCTCTGAAGGCGAGGAATGGACATCTTTGCCCACATTCCATTGGCTAAAGCTTGTCCCATGGCTGAACACAAATTGGAGGAGCAGGGAGACACTCAGCTTCTGTATGGAGAGACTGCAAAGTCACATGAGAAAGCCATAAAAATTGGGACCAACAAATCAGTCTGCCCTGGGCTACATGGTCCCTGAGGACCTTGTAGGACCTGGCAGGCTACAACCCTCGGAGGTGGTCCAATCCATTCTCCCCTCCTCAGTGCCCCCTCCTGCCCCCTGCCTACTGAACTTCCCCTATTTCTTTCTGTTAGCCTGGCCCAGCTCTTTTCCAGTGAAGTCTGTGCGTACAATTCTGTCTTCTCCTCATCTCAGCCTGCAGTTTTCACCCCTACAAAACCTTCACTGAAATCTGCTCCCCCCTTCAGCAAAAACATGACTTCCCACTTGTTTTCTTGAGTCTAAAACCTGGATATTAGCCTCCCTCTCCCCTTCCTCCAGGCTCTCACCAAGCCCCATCAGTTTCACCTCTCACCTCCCTCCTGACCCTGCCACCTCCTCTGGTCCTATGTGGCCCAAGTACCCACATATTGAACCCCCCCCCCCGCCCCACTGCTGTCACCCAACCTCTGAGTCTGGGACTTGCCCCCTCCAAAGGCATTGCCCATGCTGTCAACCTGTAAAATCTTTGTAAATGCAGATCCAGATGTTCCGAGAACACTTTTCTGTGTCTTCACTGCTAATGGCAGGGGCAGTCAGGCAGGAAATATTAAGGCTAGGAAGGAATGGGTGGGTGAATTGTGTCTCCCCCCTTAAAAATATGTTGGAGTCCTAACCCCCAGTACCTCATAATGTGACCTTATTTGGCGATAAGGTCTTTATGTAGGTAATCAGGTTACAATGAGGTCATTAGAGTGGGCTCTAATCTAATGTAACTGATGTCCTTATAAAAAGGGGAATTCTGGACACAGACACGCATGAGGGTAGACAGTGGGAGGACACGGGGAGAATGACATCTGCAAGAATGCCTGAGGCTACCAGAAGTGAGGAGAGAGGCATGGAACAGATAGTGTCTCATAGCCCTCAGAAGGAATCAACCCTGCTAATGCCTTGACCTTGGACTTCCGGCCTCCAGAACTGTGAGACAGTACATCTCTGTCATTTAAGCTGCCCAGTTTCTTGTACAGAGGCAGCCCTAGGAAACTAATACAGTTGCAGGGGCGGGGGAGCGGGGAACAAAGAAAACATTAGCACAGCAGAGGGAAAATGATAAGCGGGAGGCAATAGGAAATGGTGGAGACTCTGGCAAACTGGAGAGACCATGACCTGGTGAAAGGGGACTCCAGCCGGTTACCGCCATGTAGAATTGAAAGCCTGGTGTAACCAGAGCTTCAGAGTTTGTTTTTTTTTTAAGGTTTGTTTGTTTGTTTATGATTTTTGAGAGAGAAAGAGAAAGAGAGAGAGAGAGAGTCAATGGGGGAGGAGGAGAGAGAGAGGGAGACAGAGGATCTGAAGCAGGCTCTGCACTGACAACAGAGAACCTGATGCGGGACTCAAACTCACGAACCGCTCATGAACCATGAGATCACGACCTGAGCTGAAGTCGGACACTTAACCGATTGAGCCACCCAGGCATCCCCAGAGCTTCAGACTTTTAAAGGAGCCTGGAAATCTAGATTTAGATTTTTATGTAAAATCACTCCATCTTTTAATGTTGGCTAAATGATACAAAACAAAACAAAAATCTGTGGGATAGATATTCCTGAAGGCTGCCAGTTTGTGACTTTGGGCTTGGAGCAGGGATTGACAAACTACATCCACTGCCCAGATCTGTTTTTATAAATAAAGTTTACTGGAAACACAAACATGCTCATTTATTTACATACTGACTGTGGCCGCTTTCATGCTACAATGGCAGAGTTGAGAAGTTGCGATACAGACTGCATGGTCCACAAAGCCTGAAATATTTGTTCTCTGGCCCTTTACAGAAGATGTCTGTCAACCCCTGGCTTAGAGGATAAATCTAAACCCTTTGGCTAAACCACCTCCTTCCTTGTCTGCCACTCACTTTCATGGCCTCCCTACAGTTAATACACTTTCTCGGCAGTACTGAACTTCTTTAGTTGCCAGACCAGTCCCTGCACACAGGGACAACGTGCTCACCCACGCCGTCTCTGCCGATCCCTGAAGGCCCCTCTCCACTTGTCTGCCCACATAGCAGGGTCTGGTCTTCCAGGCTCAGCTCTGAGGGTGCATGGAGGCACTTGGTGCTCCTGGGGCGCTCTTTCCACACTCCTCTTGCAGATGCTGCAACCCTCTTGTCCTCACTTGTCGTGCTTTGCGTCCTCAGGAGACCATAAGCATCTTGAGGGCAGGGCCTGCCCCAGTGGCAACCTTGAGTACTGTGGGCCATTGAATACCTGAGTCCCCCAGGCAGGGGCTCAGGGGAAGGGAGAAAAGGAGTGAAGGAACTGAGGTGGCAGAGATGGCTTGTCTGCAGGAGCCGCACCACCCTGGCACTCTGCAGCCCCTCAGGAAACCCCCAAGACACACGCACACACAAGGGAGCTGAGCTCCTGGCTCAGATGTGACTCTCCCTCCTATGCTGCAAAATCCACACCAGACAAAGGAGTTTGTGCCCTGCCAGCTGTGATCTCCAGCCCATCTGCACCACAGTGAGAGATACTAGGCCTGGATGAGTATATCCTACTTATGGGAGCTCAACTGTTCATTCATTCATTCATTCATTCACTTGATACATTTCCATGCAGACTCAACCCAGTAAAAAAAACATGTTCTGGGACAGTGGGAAAGCAAATATGATTAAGACATGGCCCTGGAGTGTATTGGATTGTAATCCCATATCTCCCTCCTCCCCGCATCTGGCAACACCCTCTCTGAGAGTTGAGGGCATCTCCTCACCCCTCAGCTTTGGGCTTGCCAATGGGACTTGCTTTGGCCAATGGCAGATGGGTGGAAGTGACAGTTCAGAAGGCGTCGCGTGTTTCCTCCCTGTTTTGGTGTGCATCTTTGTCGTTGCCTGGGAAAGGCCCACCTCGCTGGCTTGCTGGCCCAAGGGGATGAGAAACACATGAAACAGAGCCATGCCAGCCAACACAGATGCCCATGAGACACAGAGTTGCCCAGCAGCCAACTGCTCAGCTAAACCCAAGCTGATCCCCAGATGCATGAGCGATGATAGACTCAGCCACTGAGTCTTGAAGCAGATTGTTACATGCAACAGGTAACCCAAGCTTTTAGGTGACTCATCCAGTAGAGGAAATAAATCAACTCCCCAGGTAACCAGCATATCAAGCAGGTGAACCAATTGTTTTCTGTTTAATGCATATGGTAGGCAGAAAAACGCCCCCCTCCAAAGATGTCCGCAGTCTGATCCCCAGAACCTGGGAATATCCTAGGTTATACAACCAAGAGAATTAAAGTTGCAGATGAAATTAAGGTTGTTAATCAGCTCACCTTAAAATAAGATTATCCTGGATTTTCTGGGTAGGCCCAATGTAATCACAGAGTCCTTACATGGGAGACAGAGCACGGCAGAGGAGTCAGGACCAAGAGATATGGCAACATAAAGCTGGCTCCATTGCTGGTGGAGGATGGGACCGTGAGCTAAGGAGTGCAGGCAGATGCTAGAAGCTGGGAAAGGCAACAGACTGTCTCGTAGAGCCTCCCGCAAGGAATGACACCTTGATGTTAGCCCAGTGAGGCTCATTTTGGACTTCTGACCCCCGGGACTTTACGGGAATAAATGTGTGTTATTCTAAGTCACCAAGTTGGTGGTGATTTGTTATAGCAGAGATCAGACAGCATTACGGCACCTCCCAGCTCCACTCTGCCCCCTCCTCTCTCAGCTCTGTGTGTGGGAGGCTGATGCTCTCATGACTGCACATGGAGGCTCCCTGGACCTGGGGCTCACAGTTGGGTACATCGGCAGGAAACTGGAGGGTAGAAGGAGAAAGAGTAGTGTCTCTTCCTTCCTGCCTCCCTGCTTCTGATGGTGCCTTTATCCTGAGCAACTGTGGGCAGCCCTCCTCCCTACAGCAGCTCTCCCCAGTTCTGGCCACACTGCTCTTTCCTCCTCTCCCTCTGCTGGGGTGGCAATGGCTTCCCGTGTGGCTTGTCCCTGGCGCTTCCACACCCACGGTGGCTTCCCTTATAACCCTGCCTGCACCTCTGCAAACGAAACCCTCATTAAATTCTTCTCAAAGTCCCAGCTGAGTGCCCTCTGCCCCCTGTCGGAAACCTGCCTGATATCATAGGGTGTGAACATAAAAAAAGATGTCAGTTGATTTCTTTTTTTTTTAAATTTTTTTTATATTTGTTTATTTTTGAGAGAGAGAGAGAGTGGGGGAGGGGCAGAGAGAGAGGGAGACACAGAATCGGAAGCAGGCTCCAGGCTCCGAGCTGTCAGCACAGAGCCCGACGCAGGGCTCGAACTCACGAGGTACGAACTGACGAGCCGTGAGGTCCTGACCTGAGCTGAAGTCAGATGCTTAACGGACTAACCCACCCAGGGACCCCAATGTCGGTTGATTTCTAGGGGGAAGTTGAGGGAACGCTTCAGGAAGGAGGGTATGTGATGGGGCATTTGCAGTGTCTTCAGGGGTAGGAATGGGAAACAGGGATCCTGGAATCAGGAAAGGATTTTAAGCCAGGCACCGGAGGTCCAGATTCCGACCCTGTCCCCATACTTGGGTGAGTGGAGGCCACTCACCTGACCTCTCTGAGAGCTTGTTTGCCTGTCCCTAGAAAGGATGGTGATGTGTACACCCGCAAGGCTGAATGAGTGAAGTGGTTGGTACGTGCCGGGAGCACGATAAATGGTGGTTATTGGGCCCACAGGGGCATTCGAGGGACAGAGCAGCACTAGCAAGCAGGGATGTGCTTGGGGAACAGCAAGCAGCCACAGCACCTAGAATAGTAAGACCCAGCTCCAGAAAGGTGTATGGGAACCGTGGCCCAGGAGGCATTTAGAATCAGGGCCAAAACTTTAGATTCAATTCAGTTGGCAGTGGACTGCTGTGAACAGGGAATGACACATGCTGTCAGTGATGCAGGAAATAGAGAGAGAGACAAAGAGAGAAACAGAGAGAGACAGAGACAGAGAGACAGGGAGGATTGAAAAGGTAAGGACCTTTGGCAACTTCTTTGGAGAACTGTTCAAAGCCATCTGTGTATCTTGTTTTCTTTGTGCCAAAAGGGGGAATAGAGCTAAATAGGGCTCCAGAAGCAACGTATTGACAACTTAGGGCCGGAGAGCGATTGTTTTCTTGGGTAATGTGTCTTCCAGCTAGAATCTTTGCCAGCTGAGTATCTGGAAATGGGTTGGGAACAGGCAGGGCCTCCACGTTGAGTGCTCTGGCCAGAGGGCATTCCCATCGGGGTCGACAGGACACAGCCTGTGTAGCAGGAGACCAGGGAGCACCTGATTCATGGCTCTGCTCTGCCTAGAGCCTCCACCCTTCTTCCCTCTAGGCATGAAGGTAGGGTGCACAGCCAGCCTTCAGGACCCCGCTCGCGAATGGTACCTCCCATTTTTCCCTTTGACAGAAAAGGCAGGAAAAACCTGAGCAGCCAACAAAGCTGCACAGAGCCACCTGGTAACTGAGGCTAGTGGAAGCTGTCCCATTACTCAAGAGTCACAGCCTACACCAAAGGGGCAAAAGAAAGGCGTCATTCTATTTACCCAACTACTCAGAGCCTGGCTTGCACAGAAGGGTCAGTCTCCTCTCCTAGTCCATTTATCCTAGTTATTTATCTATATATAACTTCGGCATCTTGTAAAATGTTGTCTTTGTTATTTCCTTAAAATGACTTCTCTGGAATACTTCCTACATTCGACGGTACTTTTTTGTTGGTGAGAGTTAGAAACCCAACTCAAACCAGCTCAAGAAAACAAGGGAACTGGGAAGTCTAAGGGAATGAGCTTCAGCATCAGGCATGGCTGGATCCAGGCATAAAAACACTGTCATTAGGATTCTGCTCCTCTCCCCAAACCCAGGTCTATTTCCTTGGCATTTGGCTTTATTTTTCATCAGCTTCCGTCTCTGAAGTGCTTCCTGGCAGCTCCAGATTTACTTTCTATAGGCCGAGTACCACCGAGGAAAGAGAGGACATCATTTTTCATGGATGTGATAAGTGACCCAGAATGGAGTCCTCCTGTCTTGTCCAGGGCCACATGTCTACCCTGACATCACTGTGTCAGGGATGGCAGGCTGTGAGTGGGCCAGCCTTGGTCAGGACAAACTTGAAGAGGAAAAGTATCCAGGCAAAGAGATTGAAGAAGAGGGTGGATACTGGGCTGGTGGTAAAACAGGGGCTACCATATGTTCATTTCTAGTTATCTTTCTCATTTTGAATTTCATTTTAATGTGGCCTTCTAATACAAGAATGTATATGCTAACAAATCTACGTGTAGAGTGATTCACCACTGAAAGCATAAATTGGCAAGCTAAATTGGCTGTATTTGTGCTCACCTCTTTGGGAGCCAGGGTCTGGGAAAAAGTCATGATACGTACCTTCAGGAGCCTGGGTAGGAGCAGCTGGACCCTTCTGCTTGATGCAGTTGTCCCCAGAGTGACAGGGAGCAGCTGTTGAACAAACCCAGAAGACCCAACCTTTTTCACTTGCAGAAGGGAGTAACAGAGCCAAGAGGTCAGGCCCAGGCAGGTCCTGAGACTTCTCTTCTGGAAGGAACTGGGGAGAGGCCATAGCAATGTCAGCTGGGTCCTTCAACAGGGGGTCTTGCCGTATCACTCAGAATCTTTCAGTTACAAGTGACAGAAACCAAATTCAGACTGGCTGAAGCAAAATAGCAATAATAAAATTATTATTCACAATATATAAAACATGACAATAACAATAATAGCAATACATAAGTAATATATAATTGTAAACACAATCATATAATTATATAATCTAATTATTAATATCATTATAGATAATGTTATTTCCTGACTCATATAACTTCAGGCATAGCTGGATCCAGGTGCTCAACAAGTCATCAGGAAGCTGTAAGTCCCCATCTCATGTCATTTTCCTCTGCATTGGCTTCATTTTCAAGTCCTCAGGCAGCATCAGGCTTATATATATGCTCAGCTCAGCAGTCCCAGCAGGAAGAGAAGACCCCTCCCCACAATCCCAAGATTAGCCTGGATTAGACTTTGGTCTCCCCGTTTATCTCTAAATTACTCTGGTAACCAAGGCAATGAGGTATGCTGATTGGCCAGGCCTTGGGGCACGCACCACCCTACCACTCGCTCCAGCTCCCAACAATCAGCTCCTTCCAAACCTCAAGGATTGAGCAGGGGGAGGGGCAGTCACACAGAGGGGGAATGATGCCTGCAGGAAAAAACAACAGCTGTCCCTCACTCAGGGAGAGGGATGGAGGGGGAGCGTTGGAAGTACAGAAGGCGGCCACGTGCCAAGCGGGAGAGGAAGGCTGTTGCAGGGGGAGGAGTCCGAGTGAGGAGTGAGGAATGGAGGTAGGGGGGTAGAGCTGGCAGGAAAGCAGGTGTGTAGGCACAGATGGCAGGGGTCCCCCCGCAGCAGAGCCGATGGGCAGCCCTGAAAGCAGGGTAGAGCTAGACAGAAGCTGGGGTCAAAGGTCCAGAGAGCAGTTTGCAGCTGGGGAGGAAAAGCCCTGTCCTCTCCAGCTTGGAGTCTGACACTGCCCTTGCTGGCAGCCATGCCCTTCATTCCTGTGGCCCTTTGCTGCTGGTAGCTACTAGTCAGTGTCTTCCTGGGGGTGCCCCAGACAGCCAGCGGGTGAGGACGGCACCCATAAGAGAGGGCGTTCAGACCTGCTGCTCTCAGGTCCCTCCAGATGGCTTCCTGGAGTCACAAGGGTGTTGTTCTCGGGGCCGGACACAGGGTGAGGGGGACAGGAGCTCATTTTCTAACTGAGGCCAAGGACAGGCCCTTGGTGTTTTCACTGGGCTCTGGCACAGGGTCTGGCTCACGGATGGGCTTCATTCAGGAAGGGTTTGTAGAATTAAGGCAGCGATTTGGTGGAAATGGATCTCACCGCCCACAGGGAGAGGAGCTGCGTTAGTCCGTCCCACCTATCTCTGGCTGGGTGAACGTCACTTAGTCACAAACCCTCTCTGGGCCCCCAGGTTCCTTATCGGTCAAATGAGGGGGTTGGAGCAGCTGGTCCCCAAGTCTGATCCAGCAATAACAAGCCTGGCTCTGTCCCTTCTCTCTTGAGGCCCAGCCCCCTGCAGGTCCTCCTGGTACCCCTTGCAGAGCAGGCCTGGGCCAACTGGGGCAGGGGGAAGAGGCATTCAAGGCGCTGTAATTATTGTAAAGAGGAGAGTTTAAGTGTTTAGTTTTATGATCTAGCCGGCCCTCTCTGTCAGCAGAAAGCCGCGCAGCTCCCTGGGTGAGAGTTAATTTCCTCCGTGGCTCGTTTCCTCTCCCGCCGTCATTTTTTCTCTGCTGCTTTATGGCTTTTGAAGCCGTTCGGAGCAGTGTGTGGTGGCAGTGTCTTCTCACACTGGAGCGGAAAGCCCCTCAACCCCCCCTTCCCGTGTCAGAGCCCAAGGGCAGCCTGGCCCTGTAGTGGGCAGTGGGGCCAGGGAGCCCTGAGCTGGATGTGACTTGGGGCCGGCAGGCTGGGAGGGCAAGAGGGGCAATGAGATTGGGCCAGGCTGTCCCCAACCAGGCCATGGCCCCTGGTACCTCCTTGACAGGCTTGCAAGTAACAAGTCTAAATTAAATGGTGGCCAGGCCACACTTGCAGAGGCCCCCAGCACCTCAATTAAATAGCACAAGACTTTGCCCTGAGGCTCATGGAGAGCAAGGGCAGGGGAAATGCACCACCTTTGGCCTCAGGCAGGCTTGGGTTCAAATCCCAGCCCACCACTGCTGTATCACCTGGCCAAGTGACTTCACCCCCCGGGCTTGCTTTCCTGAGCTGTGCCGTCACTTGGAATGATTTTCTCCTCCTGCTTTGTGAGCTGTGGGGAAGCCGAGGTCCTGGTGAGCAACCAGACAACCTCTAAAAGACTCTACGTCTGCCAATACCAGGAGCAGCCTCTCGCCTGCATCCGGCCTGGCCATGCACGTGATGTTGCCGCAGTGAGGACCCATGGGGACCCACAAAACAGCCTTGCAAGGTAAGGAGTGTTGGTCCCACTTCAGGCCGAGGGACTAGAAGTTCTGAGAGTTGAAGCAGCATGCTGAGAATTGCCAGATTCATAGGAAGCCCAGCCAGGTGACTATCAGTCTGGTGGTGGGCATCCTCCGATGCAAAGCAAAATGAGACTCCCTTTTCCAGGCAGTAGCCTGGCAGTTCTGAGCCTCTGTCCCTGACCTCCCATCACCGGATGGCTCTAAGGAATAATAGCAATAAAATAAATGGAGGCAGCTTGGTGTGCTGTGGACTCAGACCTGGGCTTGAACCCACTAAGGCACTTGTGACCGTGAACAAATCATGCATTCTTTCATCCTCAAAATGGGGACAGCAGCTACTTCGTAGGGCACTTGCAGAGGATTAAATTAAAGTAGGCTGCTGCACAACGAGAATGTTGTGGTGATACCCCACCCACACCCAGAGGGGTGGAGAACTTGGAAACCCAGGTTCTCTTTTGACTTCTGTCTCCAGCTCTTATTCAACCTTGAGGGCCTAGCTGCCCCCCCTCAGTGAACCTCCTATGAGACTTCATTAAGTTGTGGACCCTCTGCCCAGAAAATTTCACACATGGGACCCCGCGGATTTGGCAAGAGATTTCAAAGGTTCCTGTACGTAGCCCCTGAAATCTGTCTGTGGATCCTAGGTTAAAACCCCTGATCTGATGGTTCCTCCAGCCCTAACCTTCTATGCCTTTGTGTGGGGCTTGGAGGTGGGTTTCATGTGGTTACTCTTGTCCTTTCTGAACCTGGCAGCACCTGGATTCAGAGAATAGCCCCAGCCTGTAGTCTCACCTACCTGCATTTTGAGGAAGAAGGGAAGCTGTTACAAAAGCCCCGCAGTGGATGGCTTGCTTGGCTTACATCCCCTATATTGAGGACATCTGTAGTTTGCCCCCAGAATCCATCCCTTCTTCCTTCTGGAAGTTGGCCTCCAAACTCCCCTTAGGAACCCCCCTCCCATATCTCAGCCTATGATTGGTGAGCTGATTCCACACAACTTCAGGAGCAGACCACCTGATTGGCCACCCGGCATATCCCTTCCTCCTGGCTGTGGCTATTGGTTCAGAGATGGTCAGTTACCTTAATCAGAGTCAATGAGACGTGAGAATATTCCTAGAGTTTCTGGGAAAGCAAGGTCTTTCCTGTCTTCCGTAGAGGTCTAGAAGAGATCTTCACTCTTCCCCTGAAGGATGTGGTACAAGACAAGAATGGCTACAGCTATTTTGCTACCGGGAAGGGAGAACCTGGAGCTGTACAAGGTGGGGGGAGACTCTGTGCGAGCCCGAGAGCGACACACTCAAGGAAGTCAGACAAGAGAGATGGAGAGAAGCAAGGTCTCTGGTGACACCTCTGAAGCTGCTGGACCAAGCCACACCTGATGCTAACACTGCCTCCAGACTTTAAAACTGTATAGCTCAATAAACTCCCCTATGATGTAACCAATCAGACCTGAGTTTTCCTGTCACTTGCAACACAAAACATGCTAACTGAAACTCTCTGCCAGCTGGACTAGACTAAGAAAAGATCAGGAAGGAGAGCTTGGGAGTCAGGAAGACGAAATTCTTCCAAAGGATGTGGGAAATTGGAATATCCACCCACCCACCCGGTGCTAGGAAAACTTCAGAAAAAAGCCAGGGCTGAGAGACTAGATGAATTTTTTGGTATTATTTGTCTGGACAGGGGGAAATGTTGGCTATTTTGAGTTTGATTAATCACCGATTCTAGTCAAGTCTACAAATGTTTCTTGAAAGCCAGCCCTATAAGGGACACTGCTGAGCGATGGAAGATAAGGTACCAACAGGACAGTTCTCACAGCAAGGAGCCCCCAGTCAGGTGAGGAAGACTAGGCTCAAACGGCTCACTGAGGCACAAGCAGGGCTGGGATAAGTACCAAGATCGAGATCCAGACCAGTGAGCCCTGGGAGCCTGGAGAAAACGATGCAGGAAGGCAGGACCCAGGAGACAGGGTAACTTTCTCTGCCCACAAGGGTACCACCTCCAGCCAGAGACCAGCTTTTCCAAATTTACACAAAGACACCTTAGGGGCTATCATGGCCCCAGGCACCAGGTACATTCAAGGAGCAGTCCCTCCACACTTACCCCTATCGAGTTCTCCAGATTCTCTGTTCCCCAAAGTGCGGGACGAGGACCATGGCAGGTAGGGATTTGAGGAGGTGCTGAGCATGGCATTAAGCCAACTGTCTCACTCGGATGGTGAGAAAGTGGCTGCCTATGCAATTCTCTCTAAAATCTCTTATCAAAGGCAAGGTCTCGGTTTCGTGCTGGCCCGTCTTTGACGCCTCTCTAGCACTTACTGACCCCTCCTTTTAGCAGAGAGAGAGAGAGAGAGAGAGAGAGAACAGGCCTAAGCTTATTGCCTTCTGCAGGCAACAGGCTCCTGCTCAAATTCCCTCACACTGTTTTGTTTTCGTGGCATTTATTTTAACAGTTGTCTTCTATTTATGGCAAGTGATATTGGCTTTCCATTTATGGCAGTGATAAAAAGCTTTCTTTTACATTTCATTTCTTTAAGTTTTTTAAAGGGGGATGGTTAAAAGAAAAATATTAGATAGTACAAGTGGGACACAGCTCTCACCAGGATTGTGAAGGTGGGACGTGAATGACCAAAGTTTGGGGAGTATTCATTGCACAAACACGGACCGCCTACCAGGTGCCAGGTGCTGGGAATACAGCAGGGAACCAAGCTGGCAATACCCTGGCCTCACAGAGCTTACAGTCTAATGGGGCAGTAGGGAGGTAAGACGTAAGCAAAATAAACAAAATGCAAGGCATCTTAGATGGTGGTCAGTGACTTGCATGAAGGCAGAGCAGGGACAGGACGCTCTGCTGCAGACCAGCCTGGTCAAGCTTCACTGAAAACCTGGCAGAGTGCCGGCTTGGCGGAGGTGGAGCCACGGCTTTGCAGATGCCCAGGGACGGAGCACAGCAGGTAAAAGAAACAGAACCCATCCCCTCCTGGTTGAGGCTGGTTTTGGAGACTCCTGCTGGTCACGATGACGTGCCCCAGGAAACCTCACATCGATGCCCTGTCCACCTCTCTTCAGTACGAAAAAGCAAAAGCCAGTCTGCAGGGATGAGAGGTGTAGCCTGGAAAGCAGCCCCCAGGGTGCTGCATGGGGTCACTGCAGCTTTATCCTGGCCCCACACTGTGCACAAGAGTGGCTCCACGCAGGAGATCAGGACCCAGCATGACAGGGCCCTGAGGGGCTCTGAAATCATCACCATCTGAGTCATCAAAGTGCCATTGATTTATGGTCAATAATAGTGTGGGGTGCTAAGTGCACTTTATTATTCCACTTTGTTGAAAATTGGTCATTTATCTGTGGTCCATCTGCAGCCTGGTGGGTAGGAAAGCCGAGAATTTAAACCATGCTCCCCAATTTCCAAGCTGTCTGCTTCTGGGCAGGTTCCTTTATTCCTTTGAGCTTTCGTTTTCTTGTGAGTAAAATGGGGGTAACACATTGAATGGTCACTTGTTTTGCTCTTGGCATGTGTAGCCAGTCAATAATTGTCCTGTTCCTCCATATACCTAACTCTGCATTACCCCAGAATGCCCCGTCTCCCTTCCACAAATGGGATCTGGCACGAGGAGATGGGCAGGAAACCCATTCATTCATTCAACAAGAATTTATTACTCCACACCAGGCACTGTTCCAGTCACTGGAGGTACAGCAGGAAGCAAAACAAAGACAGATAAGGTCCTGATCCTATGGGAACATGTCATCGAAGCAATACATGAGATTTCAGCGTGACGAGGACCATGAAGAATGTTCAAAGGGAGCCAACTCAGATTGGGTATCCAGGGAGGGCTTTACAGAGGAGGAACACTGGGGTGAGAAAGGGTACGCTTTGTAAAAGTTTGGGGTGAGAGCACTCCAGGCAGAGGGAAGAGCAAAGCAAAGTCCCTGACAGTTGTCTGAGAGAGAGAAAGCAAGCCAGCTGCTGGCGAAGTGGGTGCTGAAGAGCTTAGTACAGGAGGAGGAGGGCAGCCAGCCCCTGTGGGACTCGGGCAAGGGAGAGACCTGCAGGGGTGGCTGTGTGGACTGGGCAGTGTGGGGAAGCCTGCTGTTCCCATCTGGTGCCCTGGCCTCTTTGAAAGCATCTTTAGAAACCCGTGACCTGACCCATATCCTGGATTCCCACCCACGAGGCCAGGCCCTACCTGCTGTCCCCCCCAGGGTCTCTGGGGTCAATTTAATTTTGACCAGACCCACAGGGCACCCACGTGCTGGCTGAACTTCCCTCCCCGCGTGCCAGTTCTCCTCCAGGTTGGAAGAAAGCTCTGTGGTTTGGATGAAGGAAGGGATGAGGAGGAGGGGGAGAGAGCAAAGTGTGTTTGCTGGCACCAGAATCACAGCAGAAGCCAATGCTGGAACCCTTCCCAAGTATTTAGAAATTAAAATAATAAAAGAAAACTGAGCATATGGAGTTTGTAAAGTGCCGTCCATCTTCGAGAAGGGATCCGACTTGCTCAGAATGCACGGGAGAGCTGGGGTCCGAGGAGATGTGTCTGTGGAATAAAGATGAACACTCATCTCTCAGGTGGGGATGGGGGGCAGGGGCACACACTGCTCCAGACATGCAGAGTGTGGGGATCCCCTTTGGGTTGTACTTTTGAAAGAGGAGAAAGAACGTCCTCTGTGTCTCCTCCCTGACTGCACGGGAGTCCCCAGTCCTCCCCCGCCTAGGGAATGCCCCCTCCACCCAGCTCAACCTCAAACATATCTTTAATTCTTCCTCTTCTGTATCCAACTCCAGAGTGGTGTAGGCTCAGCCTCTAAAACGCACCCAAATCCAGCTACTCCTCACCCCCTCCCCACCTCCACTCCAATCCAGCACCCCTCCTCTCAGCCAACAGCAGCCACCCCAACCTTGTCTCCCGATGCCTCCCTCCCCACCCCACAGCCACCAGATGGATCCCTCCTTCAAACACCTTTCATCCCACAGAGGATAAAAAGCTCAGGGGCGCCTGGCTGGCTCAGTCAGTTAAGCATATTCGACTCAGGTCATGATCTCATGGTTTGTGATTTCGAGCCCCTCGTTGGGCTCTGTGCTGACAGCTTGGAGCCTGGAGCCTACTTCGGATTCTGTGTCTCCCTCTCTCTCTGCCACTCTCCTGCTCGCACATTCTCTCTCTCTCTCTCTCACTCAAAATAAATAAACATTAAAAAAAATGTTAAAAAGGTTAACTCCTCCCCACTCCCTTCAGGTCCTGCGTGATCCAGGCCCTACCTGCTCCCAACATCACTAGTCTTCCTTCTGTCCCTCAAACAGACCAGTGTCATTCTTCCTCAGTGCCTTTGCACATGCAATTCCCTCTGCTGAGAACACTCTTCCCACACTTTTTATGACAAGTTCTTCATTCAGATCTTAGCCCAAATGCCACCTCTTCAGAGAAACCCTCACTGACCACGTCATCTAAAAAACTACCGCTCCAGTTCCTTTTGACTTCACTCTATTTATTTCTACAGAATCTATCACTATCTAAAATTACCTTGTTTGTTTGTTTGTTTGACTCGTCTCTCTACTGTGTAAGTGCCATGAGCTCTGGACCTGTCTATCCTCTTTTCTGCTGTGTCCTCCATACCTGGAATAGTGCATGGCCCAGAGTAGACACTTCACAGACATCTACTGAATGGAGACTGAGTGAATGCCAGAGCCACCTGGTTTATCTGGGCATCAACCAGGTGTTTAAGTAGCACCATACACAGCCTTGCAGTTGCTGAGTGGCAAACATCACGCAGGCAGATTTCACGGAGCCCACGTGGTCATGAGTCAGGGCACTGTGGAGTGAGCCCGTTCTCAGCCACAGCACCAAACAGCATGTGTTGGGGGCTCCCCATTCTGCCAGAGCAAGAAACCAGGCAAGAAAACTCGACTTGCCACTCCTGGAATTGGGAGCCCATCTGGGATGCCCAGGTGCCTCCATCCACCCCAGGTGCTCAGGTGTCCCCTGTGCCAGCTGGCACTAGCTGAAGAGGTGAGCTAGCTGGAAGGTGTAAGTAACAGGACAGAAGAGGAAGGCAGGTATCCTGTGAGCCCTTTGGGGCAGGAGACCGGGCCAGCCCTTGGCCCCTAAGGGTCCTCAAGAGGTCTTGAGTGCCTCGGCTTGGGTGTGCAGAGGTGGCCATGCGGACACATGCAGACACTCGTGGGCCCCCCCCCCCCGGGGTGGCTGAGCCTGCGGAGGGGGAGTGGAGGGGGAGTGGAGGGTCCCTTCTCCGCAGCCCCTCCCCTTCTCTACTTCTCCAACCACCCCCTCCGTCTGGCTGCTCCTCTCCCGCTCTGCTGCACGCTGGCCTCCGCAAGATGGATTTTCCTGGCTGTGCCAATCTTGCTGCCACCTGTTCGCGCTGTGCTGGAGCCAGCAAAGTGGCTCAGCTTCAAACCCAGAGCAGCTGGGAGAGTGGTTGCCAAGCCTCGCTGTCCCCCTCGCTCCCCTCCTTTGTTGCAGCAGCAGCTTGGGCTCCAAGTCATCCTGTCACCTGCTGTCAGCGGGGCGGCCCCTTCTCTCCCCCACTATGCCCCCACCAGCCGCCTCCAGCCCCCTCCAGCCCTCCCCAGCCCTCAGTCCCTCATGGCCAGGCTGCAGAGAGGAGCACAGGCAGGGGCATTCAGAGCAGCCCTGCCTGCCCTGTACCCACAGCCCAGACTCTCAATCCCCTCCCCTTCCCCCACTTCTCATGGGATTCCCCAACTTGCTGCTCCCCAGAACCTTCCCCAGAACTCCAGACAGGAGAACTGAGGCTTGGATCAGAGGTATGAAAGAGCCAGGACATGTCCAGCACTCCTCACTGAGCCCATAACAGAGCAGGTGGCCCGGGACACCTCCAGACAGAGCAAGCTCCAAACCTCCGGGAGTGGGAGAGCTCTGGAAACTTCCTGCAATAGCAATCCAACCCACGCCAGAGGCTGGAGTCCCAGCCCTGCCCCTAAAGCTCACTAGCTCCATGACCTTGACAAAACCCCTCTAAACCTCAGTTTTCTTGGCTGCCAATAGACTAGGTTAGTGTCTGCCCACTAACCTAGTGTCACTGCAAAGAACAAACATAGGACTAGTGGCTTGAACTCCTTCGGGAACAAGACAAGATATAATTAAACACGTGCGTGGGACAGAGAAATGCAAACTGTAAAGTACTGTGCAGCCCAAGGGGCTGTTTTGCTCTTTCACATGGGATGTGGGCCTGCTCCCAGAGAGGCAATGAGGCCCCATGGCCTGAGAGCGTGCATGCCCGGCTTCCAGGAGAAAGATTCGAGCTGTCTGATTTCAGAAACACTGGCTCCAGCTGAGGGGGCATCTGATGGCTGAGACAGACACATGAGAAGATAGAGCAAGACACAGGCAGACAGACAAATAAACACAGATGAAATAGCCGGTGAGGCCGATGGCTCTCATGATGGGAACCGACAGGCAGTGGTGGCTGGATTCCCGTAGCCTGGGGCCTCTCTCTGCTCCAGCAGAACCTTTCCCCGCCTCCTGCCCTTGGTCATCAGCTCTCACACACACGGCCCTAAGACACCCTGGTACAGCATTTGCACACGCACATCCCAGTGCTCACCAGAGTGGGAGGAGAGGGGGTGTTGGACCCTCCAAATTCTGAGATGCTACTGAGGAGGGAAATAATCTCTGGCAGTAGGGGGAAAGGGTCTTCTCTTATGCAAATTACTTGGGGTCTGAGGAGGTATGCCTTTGTTAGTGACAGTGGTAGGAAATTACAAACCATTTCAGTTGTAGGAGTGGGGGATGGTGGGTGGATGTTGATCCCTGGGGATGAGGCATTGAGGAGCAGAAACCCTAGTGTCTGCTCAAGTTCATCAAGTACATTTCTCCCTGGGTGCCCTGAACTGTTCACCAGTACCTCCAGATGACCAGAGAGCTCAGGGGCTTCTGATACCATCTGATTGCTGGGAGTGGGCTGGGCTGGGGGCATTAGCTCCAGCAGGGTGTGGACAAAGCAGGGGCTTGGGCTGGCAGCCCTGCTTCCTCTTTGCCCCTTCCACACATCCTCCTACAGCTGTCAGACTGCTATTTTCAGAATGAGCATGGGATCTGTCCCTCCCCTGCTTACCTCCCCCATTCCATGACTTCCTATTGCACATGTAATAAAATTCAAATCCTACCCATGGCTTACAAGGACCCCAGGGTCTGCTCTACCTACCCTCTTCTTCACTCAAAGCTCTCCATCCACAGCATCCTTATTGTTCCTCTAACCTGGCTCCACCTCAGGGCCTTTGCACTTGCCATACTCTCTGCCTAGGACACTCCAGCTGCCAGTTCTTGACTTAGCTGCCAGTTCTTGAATTCTTCTCATCATCTAGGTTTCAGATGGCCTTACACCATTCCAATTCGTGCCCCTCTCCTTCCTCTGGGCACTATCACATCTCCCTGGGTTTTGTTCATTTGCTTACTGTGCAGCATATAGAAAATATTTCCTGTGTATGTTTTTAGTCTGTGTCTGCCCTAAAGAATGCAGGCTCTTGTTTTGTTCACTGCTGTTTCCCACTGTTTGGAGCAGAACCTGGAGCACAGTAGGCATTTAATAAATATTCCCTAGTGAAATGAGTGAATCACAGAGGAAAAGGCCAAGTGTCCCCAGGGTGAGAAGCACATGTCCAAGACACTGAACAGAACAGAGTTATGTGGTCAGAGGACAGGCACGATTTTGAGGGGCCAGGACCACAGAGACCTGCAAGGAGCCCACGATGCCAATGCTCATTTTACCCAGGGCTTTGCTCAGTTTGCCTCACTTAATGTTGATCACCTGAAGCTAGTGTATTACTAACCCCATTTACAGATGAAATAGTTGAGACTCGAGTATTAATCATGTGTCCAAAATTTCTCCTTTGTGGCACGTGGCTTCTCAGCTGGTTGGAGGAATGTCTTAGGGCCTAGTCTGTGTCCCTTGAGTCACTCACTGTAACTTTCCCAAAAGGGCCTTGACTGTTTGAACTGGCAGAAGACAGGAATCATGGGCAGCAGGCTTCCAAGGACCCCAGTCCAAAGAGGGCAGTGGCTAGGAAAGAGAAGCCAGAAAAGTGGGTCCTGCTCCTTGGTAGACAAAGGAAGGGTGACATGAGTCATGTCTGGCTCATGACAGAAATTGTGGAGGCCTATGCATGGCAGTCTTGCACTCGCCCTCCAGGACACAAACGACTAAGGACTTGGATCTGAGTACTAGCCCTGCATTTAGAAACACAACACAACTTTCAGCCTACTTGTCCTCCTCTATGGAATGGAGATAATAATGCTCACCTCTGAGAGTTGCTCTAAGAATGAACTAAGCCCTGCGTGTAAGAGTGTTTTCATAAACCTTCAAGGGTTGTTAAAATGTGCATGATGAGGACTCATTTGGGGTCAGAAGTCCACCTCAAACTGACTCAAACTCAAAAGAGCACTTACAATTAAAAAGTCCTTGAGATGGGGTATGTTGGCTTTAAGCTTGGCTGGATCAAGATGCTCCAGTAGGATAAGCCTCTCTGCTTGTCTCCTTGTTATCTGTCTTCTGCAGGGCCTTCCTTCTTAGGTAGGCTCTCGTCAGTGTGTGGCCATCAGCCATTCCAGGCCCCCAGGCTGACAGGTGACCAACCGCACCTGAAAGGGAACTTCTCCTATATAAGCCCCAGCTTAAGACCCAGGATTGATTCTCTTATAAATTAGATGTCCCACCTGAACCAACCATGATGGAAGCCAGGAGACTGGGAAACTCTTGACTCCCATCCCTGGAGTCAGAGGTGGGATTGGCTTCATCTGAACCACAAAGACTGTGAGTGGTGGTGGTAGAGGCTGTCCAAAGGACAATGGGGGTGCTGCTACCAGAAAAGGCCCTGGGAGCCTGGATGGCACATAAGAGAAGTTCACAGCAAGACCAACAGAGATATTCTTACCCTGCAGCTGGCATTGCAGAGCAGCATTCTTTAGGGCTCCAGGTCCCAGGAGACTCCACTCTGGGGCTGCTCTTCAGGGGCTCAGAGGAGCCACTTCCTTGGGAAAATGCTGAATGAAACTGCATGAGAGCTAAACAGAATGGTTCCATGAATATGATTTGTAAATGGTGAAACACTCTTCAAATGTTAGAGATTATCCTTAACAGTTTAGAATGGAAGAGGAGCAGGGAACAATAGGATTTTGGAATTGAAAGGGGCCTAGAAATCATTAGCAACCCCCCCCCCCCCTTATAGTCATCACTACAAAGCAGCCAGAAGAATGAACTTTAAAAGCAGATCACATCATCTCACTCCCCTGCCTAAACCCTCCACTGGCTTTCCTTGGAATAGTCTAGATTCCCTTCCTCTGCCTCAAGGGCCCTTATGATCCCGTCCCTGCCTACCTCTCAGATTCCATCCTCTTCATCCTTTCCCCCCACTCCCTTGTGCCCCAGCCACACCACCTTTCCTTTGCTTATGCAAATGCACCAAGCTTGTCTCCTTTCCAGATGTTTTGCACTTGCTGTTCCCTCTGCCTCAAACACTTTTCCCCCAGATTCCCAAATGCCTGCCACTTTCCCACTACTCAGGTCTTGGCTGAAACATCATGCTCTGAGAGACTTCCCCTGGCCACACTTTTGTATTGATATCCACCACACCTTTTCTCCTTCACTCTCTCTCACTTCGCCTATTTTATATTCTTCATCATCTGGAATTATCTTGTTACTTTGTTTGCTTATTTATTGCCAGTTGTTCTCTTGCCTACCACCCCCACTGGGATAATCAGATCCAAGAAAACATTGTCTACACACAGCACAGGGCCTGGCATAGAGTAGGTGGTCAATAAATACTTGTTGAATGAATGAATATAAGGATGGATGGATGGTTGGTGGATGGGTGGGTGGGTGGGAAGATGGGTAACTGTGTGGGCAGATAGATGGATAAGTGGGTCAGTGGATGGGTGAATGGATGGGTGGGTTGGTGGGTAGATGAGCGGATGGGTGGGTAGGTGGATGGGTAGATGGGCAAATGGATGAGTGAGTGGATGGGTGAGTGGATGGGTGAATGGGTAATGAATGAGTGGATGAATGGATGGAGAGTGGACTGAGCCCATACCCTGTCTGGTCCTGCCATCACTCTCTAACTTGTTTCTTGCCCTTAAAAAAAAGTGTGTCCTGTTGCCCTTTTAGACTAGGACCTGACTTGGAGCTCTGGTAGCTAAAGACCCTTTGGTCTCCCCACTTCACACCAAATCATGCGCTGTGGCTTCAGTGCCACCTGCTCTAGTCGCTGAATTCACCTGACTTCAACGCCCATTAAACCGATCATTAGGAGGTTAATAAAACCCTTTCCTCTGCATGGGCACACCTCTGCCCTTGTCTGCCACCTGATGTGCCCATCAGCTGGGCCTGCCTATGGCTGTTACCAGGAGTTGGGAGAGAGGTTGGCCACCCCTTTTGCCTGGCAAGCCATGTAGGTGAGCTGAGCACCTTTGTCCTCACATCAGTCCCCCAGGGAGGGGTGTCATTCAGGTCCTGCTCCTCCAGAGCTGTTCTGGGGAATGGGAAATGGCAGGTGGCCAGTCTCTTTGAGGACCCAGCTCCTAAGCTGGGGAGTCTGTGGGTTGGCATGTGAATCTGTGGAGGCCTTACATGCAGACAGCCTTCTGCGGGCTGCCCTTGTGTCTCAGAGACAGAGGCTGAAGGAGGGAAGGGGCACTGCTGTGACTTTGGCTCAGTCTAATTGCTGAGGAGAAAAGGGTCCAGGGGAACATTGGGCAGACAGGGAGTAGTCAATGGGCCTGTGGGGAGCAAGGTGGACACACTGGGCTGAGAGCCCATATTCAAGGGATGCCCTGATGTAGGTGTCAGGCCATTCTTAGCATGAGGTCCTGAGGACAAGGGAGGCTTCTCTCCCTATCTGGAAAATTCCATCTCTGTGAAATCTAACTGAAGAAAACATCAAGTCTCCACATCACTGCTGGGGGGCAGGGTGGAGAAAAGCACACTGCAGAAGGAAGCATACAGTAAGATACCATGTTGTAAAAAGTCAAAAATCAAGTGAAACTATGTCTAGTTACATCAATAGACATACCTGTATACATGCAGGGAAAGGCCCAGAAGGCTACACAGTGGTTTCCAGTGGCTTCCTCCTTAAAAACAAATCCCTGAGATCTGCAGTGAGGTTATTTGCAGTCTTTTAAAAAATTTTTACAATAATAAGGTGTTCATGTTTTACATGTAAAATTAAAAATTAATTTTTAAAGATATTCACCAAAGATGTAATTTGGAGTGTGAGGGTCAGACATAGCTCTTAAAGAAAGTGGCATGAAGGGTCACAAAAGGACACAAGAGAATCCTGGCTGGCAGAGGAGGTGAGCTGGGCCACCACCCCAGGAATCTTGCCTGGGCAGTGTTCCCTGCAGGTGCTGCCGTTAACCTCTGAGCTTCCCTGGGACTGGGCACCCCTGGATGCCTTCCTAGACTTGATCCTTCAAGATTCCCCCTGGAGGTGGCTGTGATGGACCCAGGAATCGGTTCCAGGACTTGAGGAGCAGGGAGGGTGGGAAGCCAATGCCAGTTGGAGTGGGGAGCATGCTGCTGGACTGATCCCATAATATCAGGGCTGCAGCATCTCCACTTCTACTGGCCACGTGACAGCGCCTGTATGCTTATGCAAGGGGGGTTATTTTATTAACCAGATAGATTAAGCATCTCTCCTTCTAATTACCAGTTTAATTAACCTTGGCACACAGTATGTACCAACCCCCGAGGGATTGAGTCACAATTGCCACGCTGGGTGAACATCGCCCATCTGCTCTGTGTTAGCTTCGGCTGGTCCTCAAGGGACTGAGGCAGTGGGCTCTGAGGTCCTGGGGTCTGGTGGAACCAGGGAGGATGGGAGGGAAAATCAGGCAGGGATTGTTAGGAACCTTTTGGGGGGGGGTGTCTTGTTGTGGGTGCTGGATTCCAACATGGCCCCTCTTCAGCAGTCCTCCTGCAAGTGATCCTGGGTGAAATGAGACAGAGAAGTCAGCCTGGGCCACCCTACTTGGGTCTCCCAAGTGTCTTCACGGTAGCCTGGGGACCAGAAGTCTTGTGTTCATCCAGCATTTACTGGATGGTGGTGCTGCCTTAAATTCCCGAGCCACAGTTTCCTCATCTATAAATTGAGCACAGTGATCCCTAGGACATGAGGTTTAATTAAGAGAACAGAGATCAAGATGCCTTGTAAAATTACATTCATTTATTCAGCACATATTTATGGATTATGCACTATGTATTAGCAAAGGTAAGTAGTACAATGATGAACAGAGAGAATTTAGAGACTGAATTTTCTGGAAATTGACTGTGACTCCAGAATCACCCTCATGTGCACATGCACACACACACACACACACACACACACACACACAGGCTCCTTTCTGACCCATCACCCACAAGCCCCCACATTTAGCACACCACACACAGGTACACATTCTTCTTCATAGCCATGAACAGAACGTGCACCATCTCAGAAAAACGCCTACATTCATGAAGAGGACCACATGGCTCCTCTGTTCTCAAGAAGCGTGAGGCCAGAGATGTCACATTAATAAGAAGCATAGAGGCTCTGGTAAAGGGGCTTTTATATATTTATTTATTTGAAAGCTTATTAAAATCCTAACCTAGTCTTCTCTTCACTAATGCAGTGTTATTGGAGCCTCCTGATGTCTGTGTGGGAGGGTGAAGACAGGAGTGTGTGTATTTGCATATGTGTGAGAGAAGACTTTCAGTGCATTTGTGTGTGGGGTGTGTTGGTGTGTGTGTGTGTGTATGTGTGTGTGTCCCTGGGTATGTGTACGTGTCAGGATGTGGAGTGTGAGGTGTGTGTTATGCTTTTATGTTTCTTAGAATCTTACAGTAGTGAGCAGTTTCTCAACCTGTTTTTCACTATCACCCCCATAAGGAGCCTTTGTAGATATTTTTTTCCTAATCACGCCCTCTCTGAAATTGTATACCACAGATACACCATATATCTCTTTATGTACTGTACATAGATTTATGCTTTATATAGAGAAAGTGTCCATTTTTTTCACCTACCACCACCCCCATAGAAAAATCTCCACCCTCTTGGGGGTCATACTGCCCCCATTGAGAATTAATGATATAGAGCAAGAATTTCTGGCTCCAGAGGTCTGTGACCCCTGATGTTGTGGGACAAGGTTCCCAGTCTCAAGGGTCCAGGTAGAAACCTCTAAAAATGCAGATTTGGGGCCCCACCTGGAGATCCTGTAGTAGGTCGGAGAAGGAGTCCAGGAATCCAGATTTTAGTAAGCTCCCAGGGAATTCTGATGCCCTGACTGTGGGCTAGGGATTAAAGGGAGTTTAGAATCATCAGGGATCATCTAGTCTGAGAGGAGGTCTGTCTGGAGCCCCCATCTAGTCCTAGAGAACTTGGAATCTCAACTCACAAAGGCTGGAGTCCTGGCCAGCAGGACCTTCCTATATAAGACTTCCCCAGGACTCCCCAAATGAAGCTGGGGGAGGCTGGCAGCTGGGCCAGAACTCCTCACACAGGTCTAGGACTTTGATAAGGCAAAATAAGGAGTGGGTCCCCAAGACCGGATCATGCAGCTGGGATCTAGAACAAACACTGACCCAAGGTGTCTGGAGTCCCACTTTCCATCTGTTCAATGGAGCTATGGATGATCCCCACAGTAACCTGGGCCTCCTTTCTGAGAGCCCCAACCTCTCCCCAGGCCTGGAAATTCAATATGCCAGGCACTGGGAGAGGAAGCAGAAGCTTACTTCAGCCCTATCCACCAGAGAAGCCCTAGAATTGGAATGGGAGCTCCAAGCTATCAAGGGTTAGAACCCTGTCTGGGAGTTGCCAAGGACCTGGTAGCAAAATCAATTAAAAAAACAGAGACCTCCTACCTGGCCGTGACCTCTGTGGGTGCCAAAGAATAGCTGTGCTACTTTGGAGGCCTGGACCAGTGCCAAACCCCAGCCCTGGGTGTCTAAGTGATCAAAACACGGGGGACCAAATGATGCACTGTGGGCAGTGGTCCAGCATAGGGCTTTTCAAGGGGCAGGTGGGAGCCTGGGAAAGGGAGAGAGGGGCCATCGTGATGGCCAAGGAGTGGGGCCGAGTGGGGTGGAGTTCCTGGGGTAGGATGGCGGGTAGAAATGACTCTGTGATGGTATGATGAGAGGAAAGGGGAAGATGGGATGATGGTGGATGGGAGATGGAGGGAGCATGGAGAGAGAGTGAGGAGGAGGGGCACTGTGGCTTGGTGGGGAAGCCAAGAAGGCATCCTTCTCCCTCTCTTAAGCTTTTAAAGGCATCAGAGCATCTTGCTAATTGTTCATCTCCCAGAGACGCTAATGAAATTAACTCTGCAAAATGCTCATCAGGTCATCTGCAGAGGGCACAGTGCCAGGCTTCCACTTGGTCCAATCCCATCCTCCTCCCCCTCCTCAGCTCCTCCTGCCCCTTCCTGATGATTCCCCGCCCTCTCCTTTTCAACAGGCCCCTCAGCAGGGAACATCTCACTACCAAACCTGCCTGAGAATGCCCAGTGGGGAAACCAGAAATGGGGGCTATGTAGCCAGGGAAACCTCAGAATCTGAGATGCCACGGAGCTCATGGAGCTGGAAATGTTGTCTCTGGGTGTGTGTGTGTTTCTCTGTGTGTGTTTCTGAGTACATGTGTGTATGTGTGTTGTATGTGCGTGATAGAACATACCTCATAGGAGTATGTGTCTCTAATAAAACCATTTGTTAAACTGAACATTCTTTCAGTCACTCAGCAAACATTTTGGGAGCACCTTCTAGGTTTAATCCTGCCCCATCTCTTACAAGCTGAGTGGTTTTAGTCAAGGTACATCCCCTCTCTGTGCTTCAGTTTTTGTATCTATACAATGGGGATGATAATAGCATCCATTTCATAAAGGTTTGTGAGAATTGAAAAAGATAAACCAGCTAAGGATCTGAGTCCTGTGCTAGACACGAGGTGCGATCTCAAGAAATATTGGGCACTGTCCTTGGTCCTGAAGGAGCCAAGGCAAGATCTCCATTCCTGTGGTCAGGCACAGGAGAGGCCCAGGCAGAGAGTTCTCAATAGCATAGGGCAGCATGGAGAGTACAACAGTCTGTGCAGGAAAGAAGTGGGGATATGTGGAAGTGTTTTTACATGTATGTAAGTATAGACAGGAAATGTGTTTTTATTGATTATGTTCAGTTGCTGGGCATGCACATGTGTGCGATTTGGGTTTGGGAAGTGCATTTGAGTTAGGAAAGACAGTGCTGGCATGGTGTGTGTGTGTGTGTGTGTGTGTGTGTGTGTGTGTGTGTGTGTGTTAGATTCAGGGATGTGTGGGTGTTGGGGTTCTGTGTGAGGAAGGGACTGGTCCAGATATTGCTGAGGGTCATCTGAAGGGGCTTGTTTCTAGTTCTCTTTCCCTTTTAAACACCGCCCCCCCCATTCATCACTTGTCTTATGACCTGGCTCATTCCACCCTAACTTACAACTGGGAAGACTATGTCTTCTCCCAAAGGATGCAATTTCCCCAGTTGGGTGGTATTAAGCCTTGCAAACAGTAGGCACTAATAAATGCTTATTCCATCTTGGGCAAGGTTCAAGAAAATATTTTTATAAAAGATGATTATGTATCATTTTTAAAGGTGCAAATGACAAAAAACCAAATGGTCTTAAACAACAAACAGAGGAATCTTTTGGCTCATGTAACTGAAAAACCAGGGGTATATCTGGCAGCTTCAGGAGCTGCTGGATCTAAGGGCCTTAAGTGATGAATCAATATTCAGTGTCTCTCTTTTCCAGGCTCTGCTTTTCCCTACCCAGGCTTCAGTCTCAGGTATGTTCTCCTCACATGGTGGCAGCTCCAGTGTCTCTTCTTTTCTGCTCCAAGTTCAGCAAGAAAAGAAACTCTTTCTCTTCTTAGTTCTAACAAAAATCCCAGAAAAGAGCCTGAGCCCTTTGTTCAGGCTATATGCCCATCTCTAAATGAATCACTGTGGTTCAAGGAATAGCGGTTGCTGAGTAGGTAGACCTGAAGCATGTGTCATCCTCTGGAACTGGGGTGGGGTGGCCCCACATGAATCTCATACACCAATGGTGAGGAAGGGTGATTCCTCAAAGGAAAGACAGGAAGCTGCTGCTTCTAGAAGACAGAAGTTAGATGCTGAGCAGTGGGCAAATATGGATGCTTGGATCAAGGCAGGGACTAGACTATCAGGGCCAACGTGGGGTCACCAAGAGCAAGTCCAGCCTGCTGAACTAATTTCTTGTTTTAGTCATTGGCCTGGTAGATTAGGATAAAGCTGGAGGCTCATGAATCTGGGGTTCTGTAGGGTCTGTTTATTTTGTGGGTGCAGCAGTGAGATGTTAGCTGAAAGATGGTGTGGTCAGAGGTTTCCTGAGTGAATGAAAGAGATACTGATTTATTGCCCTGGTGCAACCTGCAAGATAGTCTGAAGTGGGGAGCCACTAGACTCTCTCCTTGGTCCTGCTCTCAGCATCCTGTTTAGCAAGGACTTGGTTGAAAGTATACATGACTTCCCAATCTTATCTGGGAATGACAGGAAGCTGACAGCTTCCTCAACCTGAGAGGGCTCCATATAGGATAAAGGGATTAGATGTAATACAATGGAATAGAATTGGAATGAACTGAAGTCTCTGCACTTAAATTCAGAAAGCCAGTGATGCAAGGGTAGATGGGGAATATCCAGCTGGTGGCAGCACCTATGAAAAGACATGGGGCAGTGTTCCTCAAAGTGCAATCTTCAGACCACTGGCACCAGTAGAAATAGCTGGTTGGGGGTGGAGTGGGTGGGAAAAGCAGAGATTCCTAGACACTTCCGCAGACATACTAAATTAGAATCAGGATAGGGCAGGGCCTGGAGATGTGCATTTTAACCAGCACCACAGGAGATTCTGGCACATCTCCAAGTCATTGATGGCCTCACCATGGGTTCAGAGCCCCTCCCCTCCAATCCAGTGGGCATTAACAGTGTGATGTCACTGACCAATAACTGATTGGGACCCTGCTAATGCATCAGGCCATGCAGGCAGGAGATGTGTCAATTTCCTTTAAGAGATGCCTTCAGAGGAGCAGCCTTGGTGGAAAGCACTTACAGTAGGGGGCCAAGGTGGCAAGGACAGAGACCCAGAGCTCTGTTGCTATTCCAGTAACAGAAGCAGAACTATTTGGTCTAAAGGGAGTAAATTCAGGATAGACCCAGACTTTGTCATCTGAAGTAAAAAAGAAGAGTCTTCTGAATAACAGAAATGAAGAAGGAGCAGACAGGTTTGATGAGGCCCCAAAAGGTGAATCCAATGAGGGGCAGATTCCTGCTGCCTAGGGAGAAGAAATTCCTAGCCAGCAGAATAGTTGGAGGTGAAACCCATGCATGGTCACTGGATAGGACTACAGACACTAGTTGGAGAGTCCATCCTAGGAAGGGTTTTGCTGCTCCCTCCCTTTGAGTCTGGGGCTCAAAGGCAATGAAGGTTAAAGATGTTAGGAGTCCGCCTATCTGACCATCTACCTTTGAGCCTGAGACAAGCACTTCCTGGCAGTCCTCCCACCTAGATTCTTAAGCAGAATTCAGGTGAGACAATTAACTCACCATCTCCTCAAGGGCATCCCTGCTCCTTTTCCTGATATGCCCTGAGTACCAATTGGAAGGGGATGGCTGAGCTGAGGCCTGAGTGACTAAAAGGAACCAACCATGTGAAGATCTGGGGACATAGTGTTCCAGGAATAAAAGCAAGTGGGAAGGTCCAGAGGTGGGGATGAATTTGGATGCTGGAGAAACAGAAGGGAGGTGACCATGGCTAAGGCCTCGGCAGAGTTGCAGAAGTAGGCAGGGGCCAGATCATGCTGAGCTTGGAGGCAGTGGTCATCATTAATGCTGCTTTCCTCACATTTCAGCTGTTGGCATGTAGGAGAACTATATCTCTTGGCCCTTTTGTATGGGGCTATGGGGCCAGCTCTGGCCAATGAATTGTCAGTGGAAGTGACACATGTCATTTCAGGGCTGAGCCACTGATTACCTCCAGACCTCTCTTTTTCCACCTCACTGACCAACAATGTTCCAGAGAGTGGCTGTTTTGTCAGCCTGGGTCCTCAATTGAGGATGATCTGGAGCAGTAGACCCATGAAGAACAAATGAGAAATCAACCTTTGTTGGCTGAAGCCACTGATATTTGGGGACTGTTTGTTACCATGACATAACCTAGTCTACCCTGTTACAGACCATTCTATTCTGGCTGAAGAAAGAAGGCCAGAGAAGTGAACACAGCCACCAAACTGAAAAGAGAAGGAGACCCTTTCTTTTCTTGTTCCCCAAACCTTATTCCCAAATTCTAATCCCAGAGCAGAAACTGCAGGAAGAGGAAATGTAAGGAGCATGGACATTGAAGTCAGCCTCCCTTAGGCCCAATCTCAGCTAGCCCTGCAAACACTGAATACGTTGGCCCTGGGCTTAAGGCACTTCCCTTCCCAAAATCTCAGTTACCGTTACTGTACAATGAAGATGATAATGTTTATTTAATAGGATTGAATGTGAGGAGCAAATTATTAACGTAGGCAAGGACAGAGCAGAGTGCAGCACGCACCATTATGATATCCTCTTATATCCCAGACCCCAGTTTCAGTCCTTCATTCTCCCCATTTAGTGCCCAAACCCAGTTCCTAATCACCTCTCTTACACCAGGTGCCCCAAATGACAGTCCTCCTAAGGTTTCACCTCTTCCATCCACCTCTTCCCTTGAAGCAGGGTGGGGCATAGTGTCAGAGGGAGGGGCCTGAGCACACATTGCTCCCCACAACACACACACACACACACACACACACACACACACTCCAGTTGGGTAGATCAAGTAGACACAGCATACATACAAGCAATCCCCAAAGCGGAGTTCAAAAACTGGAAGCTGTTGGACATTTGCAGACATTTTCACCTGGGCTCACATGAGGTTAAAAAAATATATTTTTTAGTTAAAAATTGTAAATCAGAAGATTTTGCATCCAATGGCTTCTCTTGATAATTTGAAAGATAGGGCCATACTGGGCCCCAATTCCAACACCCTCAGTTGGCACCTAGAGTAGAAGAGCCAGCTGCACCTTTCCATTGGATCTGATGTCTCGTCTCCAGTACTGCCATTGCCTCCTTGGCGCTGAAGCCCAGTATCCATGCATGAGTATCTGGACATTGGCTGATGTTTCTTACACTAGTTAAGAGAAAAGGAAAACATTTCTCATAACCCTTCTCTATCAAAAGTGGGAAACAAAAGACAGACCGAGAGAGGGCCTCGTGGTTTCAAGAAATAGAGGAGAGCTCATATCTCTTTGTGGAAGGGAAGACCATTCTTACATCACCCAGCGTGCAGCACCAATTTAAATTATTGACTGGCCCCTGTAGGAGGCTTACTTTGCGACCTTGCCGCCACCCTTCTCATCCCTCCCAGAGTCGGACCCTCTCTTTTTCTGACCATTCGTCCTGTGTGTATGTTGCGCGTTTGTCATTTCCTTTCTCCTTCAAGGCAACCCTCTGTTTACTTTAACCAGATTAGGGAATGGGGGTGGGGAGCAGGAGACTCCAGCAGCGGTCATTGCTGGAGACGACGTGACTTGTCCAAGGTCACAGAGCTAGAAGGTGGAGAGGTGCCTAGATCCTACACCGGGGTCTCCGTGGCTCCCAAAGCCCTGCCCAGTCCTTCACGCCCACGTCTCTGGCGCGGTGCTAGCTCAGGGCGCAAACACCGCGCGCCCAGATACGCTGTGTCCTGAGGTTGTTTTCCTTAGGCGAAGGGCGCCACGGGGTTAGAGAAATCTTGGGTCACGCTGGAGTCCACCAAGCTACATGGCTGGGACTGCAGGTGGCCCTGAGTCTGGCTTGCCCGAGTACCTCTACGCGAGGGCCGGGGCAGAGCGCTCTCCCGCAGTCCCTTATCCAAGCCGCGGGCTGGTGGCGTACCGCGGCACGCAGACGGCCTCGGAGCGCGGCTGGGAGGCGGGGAGTGGGGTGGGGTGGGGTGGGGTGGGGGAGAGGACTGCAGCGGAACCTGCCCCGAGCACCCCTGCCCCAAGCCGTTTTCTGCAGGCTGGCGCCGCGCCGGGGTCGCCGCAGCCCTGGGCCCCTCCCGGGCCACCTGTGCGCAGGCTGGCGGGTCTGGGAGAGCCCGGATCCGGACAACTGATCCACTCCGGGTTTCAGACTCCAGGCCTTGTCCCTGGAGACCGCGCGGGGCGGTGGGAGGCCTCCCCGCCCACCACCCCAACCCCTCCCCGGGGGAGCCTCGGGCAACGCCGGGAGGGATCCCCGGAGCTGGGGGTGGCCCAAGCGCGCGGCGTGGGGCGGCCGGGCCCCTCCTTCCTTCCCCCGCCCCGCCCTGCCGCCGCCCCGCTCCGCTGCTCCAGTCCGGGTTTTGCGGCGCCCGCCGGCCCGCTCCCCGGCTGCGGGCTCCGCGCGGCGGCTGGCTCGGTGCGCGGCGCGGCTGGCGCTGCGCTCCGCCCCGGCTGCATTGCTGTGCTCCCGGTGCCCAGGGGAGCCACGCGCCGCGTGCGCCCCGCAGCCGGCCGCCCCAAGGCAGCGCAGTCCGCTGGCATGGGCCCCGAGGGCGCCCCGGGCTGGGGCTCTGGGCTGAGGCGCTGAAAGCCGCCCTCCCGCCCGCGGGGCCCCGCGCCCGGCCGGCCAGCTCGCCCGCCCGCGGCCATGGCCGTCCGGCCCGGCCTGTGGCCAGCGCTCCTGGGCATAGTCCTCGCCGCCTGGCTCCAAGGCACGGGTGAGTCACGCGCGCGCTCTGGGGAGGCTTGCGGGGGATTGTGCGCGCGAACGCTCGCTGCTATGGGGGGGTCCCTGACCCGCGCGGCCGGACCCGTCTGGAAGCCCCCGGAGGCCAAACTTTGCGAGGCGGGACGCGGGGGCCGCCTCTCGCTGCTGCGCAGCTTCCCCGCGCGCTTCCCCGGAAGCCTGGGTTCTGCCAAGTGCTGGAGCAGCTGTCAGCGCGCGGGGCTGGCGAGTGTAAACGCTCCACGCCTCCGGGCGGGGGAAGTTTGCTGGTTGCCCGGCCCCAGAGCAGAGTCGAGGGTTTGAATCAACGCCCGGGGGAGCCTGACTCTGAGAGTCATAGATAGAGGTTTTGACCACATCCCAGTGCCCAGGAAATTGAGGAGGGGGCTTAAGATACCTCTTCCCGGTAGCATCTGACCCAAACAGCTACTCACAATTCCCACTTGGCAACTGGCCTCTGCCCACGTCCAGAACACAGTGTCCTCCTCTGTCCCCGCCACACGCTCGCACACGCACACACTCAGGCGTGGAGGCGCATACACCAGCCCCCAGCCCTTACAGCCTGCACAGTCAAAGGCCCGCGGCCCCTGGCCAGGGCTGTGGCTCCCAGCCTCCTCGGTGCGTGGGGGCCAGAGTTATGCATGGTGGGGCCGCTGCCGCTTTCCCTTCTCCCTTTCCTTGCACCGCCCTTCCTCCTCCCTCAATGTCCCGTTGGCCACCCTAACCTGCTTGGTAACTAGGCTCTCAGCCCACCTCCCTTGGGGTGGGGGGAGTTCCCCTGCATCCTTTGTCTGCTCTCCCTGAGCTTCCACCTAGGCTGAGTTGTTAGGGCCTCCTGATCTCTCCTCCCCACCATCCATGCACTTAGCAGAGCTGAGCTTATGGGGGGGGGGGGGGTCATTTGTGTGATCAAGGGGACATGGGGTGCACCCTAGCAATTCTTGATTCCTGCCGCTCTGAGAACCTGGGGGATGCCTCCTACCCTGGCCAGGCCATTGTTAATCCTAGATGTCAGAAGGGAGCTTTGGGGTTCCTGAGGTATGAAACCAGACTGATTAGAGATCAATGAGTGAGCGCTTACACCAGCCCCATGATTGAGGCTGATGGCTGTTTCTTTAAAGGGTCTCTGTGTTGCACATCCTACACCCATTCTGCCTGGCTGCCCTCCCCACTCTGCCCCCTCAGTCTTCCCTCTACTCTATCCTATCCGTTTTCCAACACCCCATTGTCCCCCCTAAATCCTCACTTTAACAAACCCTTCTGCCCCATGACCTCCCCTTTTAATCCTGACCGAGCCAGGAGGCTGCACTACTGCTGGGTGTGTGTTCCTATTGCACATATATCCGTGTTCGGATCGTGTGTGCAACCCTCAGGGGAGTGCAGGGTTGGTGAGCTGGTCATGGTAAACTGGGGGTGTTCATGCTCCTCACACAGGGGAGGTGTTGCCCAATACCGAGTAGGTGCCCGGGAAATGTTTACCAAGTCGGCTGTGTGTGAGAGGGCTGTGTGGTCATGCCTGAGCACGTGTGAAGGCTGTGGGTTGGCATGTGTGCCCCGGTGACGATGAGGGCTGGCAGTGTGTATGGCATTGGTATGTGTGTGGCCAGATGAGCTTGTGTGACGGCTGGCCTCCTGCACATGTGTGTGATCGTTGTGAGCAATTGCACAGGTGAGCATGTGTCGATAAGGGGGTGATGGGTGCTGGTGAGTCAGGGTGCCTCAGCCTGGGGGGTGCCACATGGATTTCTCAGAAGGTCATAGAGTTGGGGAACCACATCCCTGGTTGGTGGGGCACCTGTTGGGGCCTGGTCCATGGTTGCCCAGGGAGCTGGCAGGTGGGCACTCGTGCAGCAGGGCTGCCCTGGAGCAGAGGCTGCCTCTGGGCATAAACTCTCAGGCCTGTGGGAGGAGCCTCTGAACGGCATGCAGGGGCCCTTCTTCTTATCTGGGGCCCCTTACTGCTGTCCCCCACAGGCTCTGGGCACACGTGCCCAGGCAGGCTGGCCCTGAGATGACCCCAGCTCCTCCCACACCTCCTCCCACACCACCCATCATCTCCTCGGCAACAGCAGCCAGTGAAAAATGTGTGTGAGTGGCTGAGGAAGAGACGGCCAGTCAGGCGGCAGGGGGCGCCGGGGGCCAGCAGGACTGCAGCCTCTGGCTCCCCAGGCCAAGGGCCCACCCTCTGTCACTGCTTCACACAAAAGCCTGTCCCTTCAGCACACTCACTGTCTGTGTGCCCCTGCACACGGGGACACTCCCCCACACCCTGTCTCACAGCTTTTTCCCATTCATACCCAGTCACACAGCTGCCACCTGCCTCCCCACCCCTGTGGGCCGCTCACACCTGTTGGATGCCCTGCCACACAGATCTCTGCACTCCTAGGGGGAGGGGCCCATGAGGAGCTGGCTCTCCTGGAAGGTGGTGCTGAGGGGCACTGAGCTGTGGTATTGTCCATCCTTACGTCAACAATCTGTCCTGATGGCCTCTTCCCCGAGCCCCACCCCTATCCTCAGGGCTGGTCCTGGACCCCTCTGTCCACCCCTCACCCCAAACTGGAGCAGTTGGTTGGGGGAGGGTGTCTTAATTCTTTAAGGCTCTCACTTTGCCTTGGGGATGGGTTGGGCTGGGCTTCAGGGCCTCCCAGGTACCCCCAGGAGAGGGCTGGTCCTGTCTGTTCCCTGTTGCCCATGTTGGGAGGGGCTTCCCTCAGGAACCCAGGGATTGGTACTGATCCAGGTACCAAGCCCCCAGCCGTGGGTCACTGGCAGGTTTCTATGAGCAGCCAACTTTGGCCTCAGCCCAGGGCTAGGAGCCCCTCCTGTCTCACATACCTTCCTCCCACCTGGTCCTGCTCTGGGCCCCAGACCTGCAGACCTGCAGTCTCAAAGGCAGGAGCTGCCCTAAGCCCCGGGTAGGGGGACCCCTTCTTCTTGCAAAGGCGGTAGTATTGGGCTTGGCTGCTGCCTGGGAACACATGTGTCCATATACATGCATGCCTGAGCCTACTCTATCCAGGCCAATCCCCTCCTGCTGCCTCCCCTCACCCCCCCTAGTCCTCCAGCCTGGGGCTGGAAACCTTGCAGTCTCTCTTGGCTCTCCCTTCTCCTTCACGCTTCATGTCTAATCTGTCACTAAGTCCTCCAGCTCGCTTCTACTTGTGACATTGCTCGTGTCCCTCTCCTCTTTTGTCACCGCACCTGCCCCCCCCCCAGCCCCTTTCTCCCTCACCTTTCCCACCTGGACCAGTGCAGTGGCCACCCCACTCATCCCCTTTATGTACCTCCTCTACTTTGCTTAATGCCCCTGGGACCCCACTAAAAAGACTTCTGTGGCTCACCAGTGCCTGAAGGTGAAGTCCAAACCTGAGTCTGGGGGCACTTAGGGAAACACCTGCATCACCACGCATGACTAGGCTGATCCATTGGAACTTGGCTTTAACTGCTGGTGGGCCAGGCATCCACACCCCCAGTCAAGTTGTGGCTTCTGCACTATAGCTCCCTTGCCTTGCAGGACCTGGTGCCCCTGGCCCCTCCAGCCACACTCCCCATCCTACAGCCCAACGTCTCCTGCTCTGTCCAGACCTAGGCCAAGCCCCCCTGCTGCTGCCAATACAACTGTTCTGTTTATCTCAGCTCCCTCCAAGGGGACTCCCCACCTCCTCCCAGGGCCCACACAGGGGCCATGGCACATCGATGAGCTCTGAGTGGCCGACAGGATGGATTCCTCAGGCCTAGAGAGGCACATGGGGCCTGGGGCAACTGCCAGAGGCCCCTGGCCCAAGTTAGCTATTCATTCATGCCAGTGTTTTCTACGGGTATTGCCACTGTCCACCGCACTATGACCCTGCTGTTAGCCCCCAACATGCTCTGAGTCATGGCCAGTCAAGTTCTTATTTTTTTTCTTTTTTTTCCCCTCCATGTGTGTTTGGGTTCTCTGGCTAGGTAAGGAGGGCTGCTATGGCTAGAGAGGGGGGAGAAGTTTACTCTGTCCCCCTTGGCAGCCTTCCCCATCCCTGTCCCTGGACACAGACTCCTGTCCAGGGTAGGAATGAGCAGGTTAAAGCCTCACCATGGGGTGGCTGTGTCTTGGAGCCTCACACGGATGGCAAACCAGCTCATGTGATCATGCATGTTTGTGGGTCCTTCACACAGGTTGTAGGCCCAGGTCTACTGAGCAGGAACCTCCCTGCTCACCCCTCCCCCTTCCAGTCATAGATGTTCCTGGATGGGTGTCTTCTCATGCAAATAATGTCATTCTGGGCACCAAACCTTTAGACTCAAGGCCCTGGAAGGTGGGGCTAAGGGGCATAGAGTCATGGCATTGTCCTTCCTGACCCTGACAAACTGGTCTCATGGCCTCTTCCTCAGGCCCCACCCTGATCCTCAGGAATGGAACTGACACCAAAACTTGGGCTGCTGTGTGCAACACCTATTGGGACTTCTGGTTCCTGAGGCCAAGCACCAGGAGAGTCTGGCCCACGAGCCCCAGCCATCCTCGCCACCCAGATGGGAGCTCAGCTTCCTGTGATCAATTCTCCTGGTCCACTCCTTTACCCTTCTTGTCTGCTCCCATGGGAATGGCACTGACAGGTCTTCCTGCCTTCTGGGGAGCCTCAGCCCCCTCTTCCCATCAGGTAGAGTGGAAAGGGCAGGGGCTTTGGAGACAGACAGGTCTAGGTTTCACTCTAAGCCACCTGACCTTGGACAAGTAACTTTTACTACCCAGCCTGTTCCCACATCTTTAGAATAGGGTCATTTCTGCTTCCTGAAGCTATAGTAATGAGATGGTGGTCAACATAGAGAGTGCCCCAGGGTAGAACCTGACATGGAGCAGACCCCTGTGGCTTGTTTATCTCCTTCCTCCATTTTCCCTGGCTTTGAAGGGGCATGAGTTAGGACAGAGCTAGAGTCCTAAGGTGGTGATCAGGGCCCACGCCCAGAGATAAGAGAAGAAAGCATTTGTCGCTGTTCCAGCCGCAGGCAGGAGTCCCAGGAAAGAGTCATGCTTTTAATTGGAAGAAGCACCGCCCCCCCCCCCCCAGTCTCCACCCCCTGCAGGGACTTGGGCCTGACTCAGACACCGATTCCTCCAGTGTGCAAAGAGCTCTGTTTGGGATTCTATGAAGGTGATGATTTGGGTGCAGCTTGTCCTGGAACCATGTGCTAATGATCAGCTCTGACACACAGAAAATAGTAGCAATTTGGGTGGGGTCCCTGGATGGAACTAAATTCTAGTCCCAGCTCTGCCATTCTATTGCTGTGTGACCTTGGACAAGTCACTTAACCTCTCTGGGCTGTTGGCCTCTGTATATTAAAGCATTGGACTTGATGACTCTACTGGAGCAGAGGCCAGTGTGCAGGGAGGCTGCCTTGAGAGCTTGGGGTGGACTGTGCACTCAGCATCAGGTTCCCCCAGGAAACACTCACACATGCTCAGCACCTGCCAAAGGCTCCAGCCACCCCAGCGGTAGCTGCCATGTTGCCTTGGAGCCAGGTGGCCGCTGTGGCAGGGCTGAAAGTGGCTGTGAAGCAGAGGTAGGAACTGTGAGTCCCAGCACCCAAGGCAGGAAATAAGGGCCTGCTTTAGCTGGTGAACACCCGCATTGGCAAAAACAGGCCTTCTTATGGTCCCAAGAAGGTCATAGTGCCAGTGTCTAAGGCCACCCTCTTCCGAGGCACTAATGTCAGGTGCTACAGGCAGCCGCTGGCCCTCGGGAGCCAGACCCCCAGGCACGTTGAGGAGGTGGTAGAAGGGTTGAGTGGGCAAGCTCTGAAGTCTGAGTTTGGACGAGGACTTGGACTAGGGTGAGGCAAGGGAGGTGCCCAGGGTGCAGAAATTAAGTTGTGCAAGGGCAGGGTCAGCCTCCTTAAATTGTGTGCCCTTGGTACCCCCTGTGCCCCACCCTTAGTCCTAGCTGGCAATCTAGCTTTTCCCTGCACTTCAGTTTTCTTGTCTATCAAATAGAGTCATAAAAGGACCCACCTCACAGGGTTGTTGTATGGATTAGGTGGACTAATACATGTCATCAGTGTGTCACAGTCCTGACACACAGTAGGCATGCAGTGTTAGTGACTGCCGAGGAACGATGTGGCAGAGGACACTGTTCTGTCCTCACCTGGGGGGAGTCTTTGGTGCCATCTTTGCGGGATGGGGTGCAGCTAGGGGTTCAAGTGGGAGGACACAGGCATGAGGAGAGGCCTGTGTTTTGATTGTCTCTTTTGACACCCAGGAGTAGCGCTTATAGAAGTCCCCTCCCCTCCCCTTCTCCAGGTGTGGTTGTTGACAAACCCAGCCCAGCCCTGTTTGAGATGGGGGAGAGGGAGAGACTCAGAAATCTGGGGAGGCCTGAATGGCAGCTGCTCATCCCTAAGGTAGGCCCCAAAGGGGTAGGTTTTAGGTTCCACTTAGATGGAGGAGGAGGCCCCTGAAGACAGCACCAAGGGCCAGCGCCCTGATGGGTGAGTCTCCCAGAACTCGGACCCTCCCCACACCTAGATGTCAGAGCTGTGTCCATCTGGAAGGCTCAGGGTGACCTTGAGCTCCAGGCAAATATGTGGCTGAGATTTGAGGAGGGGAGTCAGTCTAGATTGATGGGGCCTGAGAGCTACAACTGCAGGGCCCTTGGGTAGGGAGCTCCGACGATGTATCCTTTCTGCCCTATACCTCCCCAGCCAGGACGGCAGGTGGGCCCCACCCCGCACTGCTCCACCCCAGCACATCCAGCAGAGAGCCTGCCGGCAGTACACCCGGAGCGAGACCTTACTCCCTCCTGATTGGGGCGGAGACCAGATGGAGTTGAGGGGCTGCTGGGTTTGCCCATGTCAGCATCTTTCCAGCCCCCTCACTCCTCCCCTATAAAAGGGTGCCAGGCACAGGCAGGTAGGAATGCTTCCTTAGGATCCCCGCGTGGCGGGAGCCTACCCTGCTTCCCAAAACACCATCCCCACCCCGTTGCCTCGTTGTTTGGGTAGCTTGCCAGGCCGGGGTCCCGGGCTAGATGCGGGCCTCCGGCCAGGCGAGCTGCAGGGCACGTTAGCGGCCGAGGGGCGGCGGGAGCCCGAGCCACTCTCTAGGAGCTCGAGCCCAGGGGATTAGCCATTAGCCACTGCGCCGGTCGGCCCCAGAGCCGGCTGGGGCCCTGGGGAGGGGCGCCTCCGGGGGCGTCCTGCCCCGCGGCCCCGCCCCCGCTCGGCGCGGGTGCTGAGAGCGCTGTAAACTCGGGGCAGGGGCAGGGGAAGGGGCGGGATCCCTCCGCCCGCCAGCCCGCCCGCGGCCGCCCGCCGGATTAGTGGCTCTTTGTTCGGGGCCTGTTAACAAGTTCCTGGCTGAGCGCTCGGCTGCCGCCCGGGGAGCGGGCGTCCAGCCTCCCGGCACCGCAGCTCCGCGGCCTCCGCTGAGCCTCGGTTCTCGCACCCAGCTGCACCCCCGCCTCCTTCCCCCCCCCCCACCCCGTCTTCCCGGGCCCCGTAGACGTGGCTGGCCGGTGGGTCACACTGGAGGTCTGGTGTGCGTGAGACCTCCAGAGCACCCTGGCTGACCTCGCTGCGGAAAGGAGAACGCCGCGTTCCATGATCACCTCCTGCGGGCGAGGGGCTTCGAATGCGCTGCTTGCCCTCGGTCCCATTTCACAGATGTGGGAGGGCACGGCTTCCTGCAGTCCCTGGCCAAACTAGGCAGGGCTGGAGTTGCAATCCAGGTCTTTGACTCCAAATCTCATCTTCCTTCAGCTAGAAGAGAAGCTTGGGGCGGAGAGAGGAGGAGCTTTCGGTGGTTGTAGACTTGCTACATTTTTTGTTCCTTAATTAACTTCATGATGGTAGCAATCATGGCCCATGCTGGGCTCTCCTGCATCATCTGATCAGAACCTAAGGACAACCCACGAGATAGGTAAGGTTAGTCCCATTTATTAGAAAAGGACACTGAGGCTCAAGAAATGGTAGGGCTGGAACCTTGTTACTGCTCATACTGACACCCTTGCTTACCCCCTCCCACACCGTGGGTAGCAGAATGCTGTCCTAGGTGGTCATTTACTCTCAAGGCCTTGTCGGGTGCCCCATGGACATGAAAGACTATGGAAGAAAGTCAGGAGACTTTGATACTCTCTGGTCTTGGGCTTATCCCCTCATCTCTCCAAGCTCTTTGCACTGTATATCCTGCCTCCTGACCCCACCTTGGGTGCTTCCTCAACCTAGGCAGGGCTGTCCAGGCCACAGAATTTTGAATATAAATCCGCCTGGGGGTTGGCTTTCCAACTTGCCCCAGGCCACACATCGTCAGGTGGCTGAGACTGTTCAAAGCCACTTTGTTACAAGGAGGAATCCTTCTCAGTAACCTCCCCCAGATGGTTCTTGGCTCCTCCTTCTGACAAAAGGAGGATTCCCCCTTTTCAGTTATTTAAGACAGGGTTCCTCCCTGGCCCCATCTGCCCTTTCCAGGCCAGGCACCACCAGTCCTCTCTGCTGTTTCTCATGTAGCATGGTTCTAAGCCCCTTCCCTGTCCCCTACATTCCTGTTGCCTGCCTCTGGATGTCAGTCCCAGGAGTTCATCCCACTGTGATACAATGCTCTGGCACGAACTATCACAGGATACTAAGTGTAGCTGTTGCAAATATTAGGAAACCCAACCCAAAGTTACTTAAGCAAAAAAAAAAAAAAAAAAAAAAAGGATTTATTGATGCATGCAACTAAAAGGTAGTCTAGCTTCAGGCATGGTTGGATCCAGAAAAAAACGGCATGGCCAGGATCCATGCCTCATCTCTGCTCTTTTGGGGGACTGGCACCACTCTCCAACAACCTCTCCCTTCACAGTCCCAAGGTGGCTGCCACAACTTACCAGGGCTACATCCTTGCAGGCCCAGCCCAGAGGGAAGGAGAGAGCATCTCTTCCCTCAGCCATCCAACACATGTCCTGGTCCTTCCCCATTGGGCCAACTCAAGTGCTGTGCCATGTGAGCCAGTCCCCACAGCCAGCAGTTAGGGTTTTGCCATTTAGCCTGGGTCCAAGCCACCTATGCCACTGTCCTATTTGCGACCATTTGCAGCTTGTTCACCAGGAAGAGATGGGCACATTGTCCTCAGATTTAACCAGTGTGTCATCAATACAGTTTGCCCAAATATTTAATCAAAATGCTGAATAGCACCAAGGACACAGCCTGAGGCTCAAAGGTAAAGACCCAAGTTTGGATTTGGATTGACCTTAGCTATTTAATCAGCTGTGTTACAAACAATGCCAGCCATTCAACAGGTTTTACATTCCCTTAAGTGTTCTGTCATCTGGTTCATGTATCTCCATTTGCAGATCCTGAGATATTTTATCAGGTGCCTGGCTGAAATCCAGACACACTGTTTCCAGTATGGCCCTGATCTACCAGAACAGTAACTATAATAAGGGAAGCTGGTCTGGAGTGATGGGTCTGTCGAAGTCCCAGTATGTCTCTCTGTGTTACCACTTTCCTTAGTCATCTGTAGTTGACAGAGAAGCTCCACCAGAATCATGCTTGAGATTGGCGTCAGGTCATCATGCTGTGGCCCCTTCAGGACATTTGTTGGGTTTTATATTTGTCTGGCTTCCATTCCAGGAATGGACATGACCAGCATGGAAAGATGGCCCAAAACCAAGGACAAAAACATTGACAAGAGACATGGAGTAGAGAAGCATGCAGGGCAGGCTGAGCTCAGGTCCTGAGCTCAGCTCCTGAGGCTTGTGGGAAATGCCAAAGCCACATGGTGCAGGAGGGGGCTTGGAGGAGGAAGACTAGGAAAGGGCAAGGCTGCTGACTGGGGAGCTCTGGGAAGCCAGCCTTCCCATCCCACCATTTTGCAGCTGAGGACACTGAACTGGAAGGGCAGGACAAACTCTAGTAAGAAGGCACTGAAAACCAAGAAGACGTGATCAGAGAGGCCAAGGGGTTGTTTTGAATGAGTTCAAGTTTCTGGGGCCAGACAGATCCCACCCCAACCGTTGAGGCCCGCTGCTGGGCTCCGAGGAAGTGGGAATGGGAGTGGTCATGGGGCAGGAGATGATGAGCTGCCGTCTGCTTTTCCAAAGAGGAGGCAAGTTGATTCAGTGAATGAATCAGGGGTTTTCAAGTGCAAGCAACAAAATTGATTCTCAAAATTTAAGCAAAAAAGGGAAAGTACCGGCGAGAAATTGGGTTGTTGGAGAAGGGCCAAGAGACTTAAAAAGTAGGCCCTGAAGTGAGAAAGGAACCAGGAAAGGGGAAATTACTTACCTGTCTCATTGGGCCCTGCTGCTGAGATCAGGGGCCCCCCAAGTTCCCACGAAGGTTGTATACAAAAGGGGAAGGTCATGAGGGCTCAGAGCTTTCCTGACACTATTCTAGAGACCTTCTTTCTCCATGTCCTTTGGGTTCACACAGCCAGAGGTCCATTTTTGAGACTCATACATTCTTCTCAAGACCCCTATACTTTCAGAAATCTGGCTCTACTGGGGGAGAGGGGCAGGGGCTGTCTTTGGTGTGAATTTCCTGAAGCCCACCACCCAAAGGCCAGGATGCCCTTCTGAGGGTGGTCAGCATTCCCTCCTCAGCAGTGATGTGCTGGTAAAAGTTTAACACTTGGCACTCTGGGAGAGCTGGGGGACTGGTTTGCCAATTTCCATGGTGTAAATACTCCCACTGTGGCCTATTTTAAGCTACCAATGTGATATCAGCTGGCTTGAAAAATTCTACAAATTTTAATTATGGTCTGTCTTTAGCAAAGGTGAGCCGGCTGTAGCACACTGCTATTCCCTGGTCACCCTGAAGAAGTGGTCACAAGGAGAGAGTGACAGAGGGTCTTCAGGCCTCTGCCTGTAGACCCACCGATGTCCCCAGGCTTGGAGGGGCTGCTCCTTCTGGACACCAGGCTCTTTGGTGGGCTGAGGGTGGGGAGTCACTTAGGCACCAGAGCCACTAAGAGCCAGGGTTCTGCCGGTGATGGTGTGGGTTAGAAGCTTAAACTGGGTGACGTTAGGTAGCGTCAGCTCTCTGCACCTCAGTTTCCTCATCCAGAAAATATGGATAATGAGAGGCTCCTACCTCACAGGGTTGCAAGGACTAAATGAGGTATTCCATGTGGAACAACTTAGCCCCATTCAGGCCCACAGTAAATGCTCAGTGCATGGGAGGTGCTGCGATGCTATGTGGACTGCACCGAGTACGCTCACTTTAGGCCTCTGTGACCACACCCCTAAAGCATAAGGAAGTGGAGCATGAGGTCCCTGGCTGACAGCACTGACAGAGAGCCTCAAGGGCAAGACCCTGCAGGTCTGGAATCTTGGGAAGGTGCTTATTCTGGGGTGACAAGCTTTCATGGAAGGATTTGAGAAGGAAAGTTGATGTGGTGAAGGATGACTCACCCCCGGTGACTTGGCCAGGTATGACTCCTAACAGCCTGGAGGCAGGGTGGGGTGTAAGGATGAGCAGAGAGGTGGCAGGGGCCATAGCGACATTTGAGAGCCTAGATTGGCCGGGCATGGATAACCTACCTGCTGGCCTGTAGGGTGGACTGTGGCTTCGGGGCTCGTCCCTGGCCACCACCTCCCCCCTCCCCCTGCCACTCCCCGCCATGCTCTGCTTCTGAGCTCTGGCGGTCCCTAAGGCCAGAAGAAAGGGACTCCACCTGGGACCTTGGCATGTGGTGGGATTGGACCAGACAGTGAACGGATGGGGCAGGGCACAGGCATTCCATAGTGACAGTGTGTGTACAGGGGAGCCAGGAGGCACAGCCCAGCAGAAGCAGACAGTGCCTGCGGGGGACCAACAAGCGATAGGGCTGGCTGCATCGTTGAGCTGGGGAGAGACAGGAGGTGAATGGTGTTTAAGGAAGATTAATCTGGCAGCGCATTGAGGATAGATTGGGAGCAGGGTGAGGCTGGAGGCAAGGAGACCAGCCAGGAGGCTGTGGTAGTCATCCAGGCAAGAAATGATGAGGCCCCCCCTTCCCAGAGAGCAAGCAGCAGGGATAGAGTGAGAGATGGTTGTGGGAGACATTTGAAAGGAGGAGCCTCTGGATGTTACATGTGGAAGGCATGGGACCAGGAAGAGGCAAACATGATTCAGAGCTTTTGAGCCACGGGAAGTGATGTCAGAAAGAGAAAATGGCTTGGGAGCTGTGTAATGAATGAGAAAGAAGCCGGGAGAGCAAGAAGGCCCCACAGTACTGGGGGCCCCAACCAGGGAGCTCTACCCTGCCAGGCCCTCTCCAGAGCATGGCCATCAGTCTGGGCACTTTGGCCATAAGCAACAGAAACTGGCTCTGGCCCATGGGAAACCAAGGGGTAGACTTAAAGTCATGTCCTAAGAGAGAAGTCCTCAAAGGTCTGGGTGGCGACGGGGTTGTGTTATTTAATTTAAGGCACTGGAGGCAGGAAAGGAAAGTGGATTTGCTTTGTTCTGTGTAGCCCCAGAGAGCAGGGTCAGGACCAGCAGGTGAGAGGCGCAGGAGGCTGAGAAAGACCTTCCTAACAAGCAGTGACATGGGTAGACTTAGCAGGAAGTGAGCTCCCAGTCGGTGGGGCTGTTGGAACATTCCCTGTTGGGACCTGTCAAGGAGACCATGGGTGGGAGGCAGGTGGCCTTGGTGAGGCTTCGTGGTGAAGGGGAAAAGATGGGGCTCCAGAACGGACTCGGACTCCTCTCAGGCCCACCCTCACTCATTGTCCTTGAGGAGTTTCTTGCCCTTTGGGAACTGGGCTTTCCGGAGAATTGACCCCATCTCGTGAGGTGTTGTAGTTTCTCTGTAGTTTTGAGTACTCAACACATGGTCTCATGGGCATAACACCCCTACCCTCCCTTAGGTGACCTCCTCCCCAATACCATGTGGTCCTGTTGGGACTGTCAGTCATAGGGTTCCATCCGTCCCCCAGGGAAAGCATCTTCATGGGCAAATCCTGATGGAGATCCTGGGCAACATGAATTGATCCCAAGTGGCCACATGACCAACCAGGATTCTTTTCATGGCTTTTCTCACTTGCAGGTAGAGAAGTTGCCATCTCTGCCTCTGGGTTTAGCCTGTGAAGATGCAGGTGGGAATGTTGGACCAGTGGTAGCTACTTCCCCCTTGTGTGGAGAGAGCCTGTCTGGTGAGAAGAGTGAGGCCAATACACAGGCAAATCAGAGACAAACAGAAGGGAAGATTGTCCCAAGGCCCTGGAGACTCAGTTCCCTGAACTTTTCTATCAGTCCTGTGAGCTGCCCCAACAGCCTTTCCGGCCCTTAAGCCAAGAACTTCCTGTTTTAGGCTTCTGCCAGTGTGGATTGGGTTTTGGTACCCTGTACCTGAAAGAGGCCTGGCATAGGATCTCAGGAGGAACACATGATGATGTGAGCAAGGCACCCAAAGGTGGCAGTGTGCAGGGCATTCACCCTCCAGGTAGCAGATGCAACATTCTAAAAAATAGAGAATGCACACACAAAAAAATCCAGATTTCAGGCTTCCCTTGAAAAATCAGATATAGGGGGCACCTGGGTGGCTCAGTCACCTAGTGTCCGACTTTGGATCAGGTCATGATCTCATGGTTGGTGGGTTCAAGCCCCACGTCAGGCTCTGTGCTGAAAGCTCAGAGCCTGGAGCCTGCTTCAGATTCTATGTCTCCCTCTCTCTCTGCCCCTCCCCCGCTCACGCTCTGTCTTTTTCTGTCTCTCAAAAATAAATAAATGTTAAAACGTTTTCAGAAAGGAAAAAAGAAAAATCAGACCTGGGCACTATGAGCCCATTTCCCTGGGTCGGCAGGAGCTAGGACCAGGCTGTCACCTTGACAGGTGTTCACCCCCACTACCCATGCGCACAAGGCTGCATTCTCCACCCCACACAGTGCTCTGCACATAGCAAGCCCTAAAAACGTGTGCAGGCACACTCCTTCCCTTTCCCTCCCTTCCAGCAAGGAGAGCCTGTTTGGGGCTCTCACAAATGTTTGGGGCATCACATTTCACCTGTTCAGTTTGAGGCAGTGGCAGATGGGCAGGTACAAACATCTAAAAGATCACTGGAAAGCAGGACTGGCACTTTGAGATGCAATGAGGGTGGGAAGTGGAGATGAAAGACCCATTCCTAAGGAGCTGGTCATGGCTACCGTGAGCTCAGATCCCATTCTAAAGAGCGATTGGGGAATGGCTGCAATTGAGATGGAAAAGGAAAATTTGGGAGGAGATTCTGAGGAAGCCAGGAGCAGACCAAAGAGAGAGCAATAGGATCCAGGAAATTTTTAAGTTTTGAGCAGGGCTGGGAGGCAGCCACAAGGAAGGCTGCAAGGAAGGAGCATGCAGATGAGGCCTGGAGGACCTGTGCGCTGGGAGGAGGCCACGAGGAGCTGCTTGGGACCTATGCAGAAGCCCAGAGCCAGCATTAGAGAGTGGGGAAGAGTGGGTGCCAGGACACAGAGGACACTCAGAAATTATAGAGCTGGGTTACAAGGATATGAGCCAGAAAAGGCTTGGGTTCTGGTGGATGCTTTAGAGGAGGAACCCGAGCAAAGGGGGCAGGGGCAAGACAAGCTTGACTGCTGAGTGTTTGCAAAGCACTTGCACCTAACCTCTCTGCAGGTAGGTTCAGAGGTGAAGTGACCTCACAAAGTCACATGGCAGCCACCACAGAGCCAGGTCGCAGCCCTAGCCCCTCTGTGTGCCATCTGCAGAAGGGGGTGGGGCAGAAGGCCCAGGGCCCTAGTGAGTTTTTGAGGGAGGTGGAGAGGATGGCCTGGGGGACAGGGCTAGGTGAAGGTGGGGGCACACCTGTCATTAAGTGTTGATGGAGCACCTCCTGGGTGCCAGGCTAGGTGTTTCGCACTATAGATACTCAGTGAGCAAGGCAGGTGCTGGCCCTACCTTGAGGAACTCACTCTAGTGGGAGGAGATGGGAAGGAACTCACTCTAGTGGGAGGAGATGACCATAAACTAGTAGATTCAGATAATGAGGAATGTTCTCCAGGAGTTGGAAGGCAGGCAGAGAGGGCCACGTGACCACATGACCATGAGTGGGCTCATGCGGGCGTGCTGGGTGCCAGGTTAGACTGGATGGTCAGACCTCTCTGAGGAGGTGAGGTATGAGCTGAGACCTGAATGACAGGAGATCCAACTTTGGGTGCAGCAGCCTGGAGGTGGGAATGAACTTGGCTACTAAAGGGTCCACTGTGGTCTGGGCGCAGGGACGTGGAGTTAGGTGAAGAGAGAGCATAATGACGTACCTCTGTGTTCATTTATGCTACATGCCCCCTTGCCTACCAGAAAGGCACAAAATTGCAAAGCAGATCTGAGAAGTCCAACAGGGATAAGGAAAGTGACTAGGAGAAGAGGGTGCAGCACGAGAGAGCCCAGGTCTGGAGAGGCTAGACACTGTCCTGGACTGGCAGTCAGGAGGCCTGGGTCCCAGGACTGCTCTGTATTCAGAATGCGAGCCCCTGGCCGGATGTTCTCCTCTGCCTCATTTGTGAAATGAAGCAAATGATCCAGAATGACCCAGCTCTGGGCTTTCATGGAGGTGATCCTGAGGCAGGGGCAGGCAGAGGGCAGTCAGTTAAGTGTCCAACTCTTGATCTCAGGGTTGCGAGTTCAAGCCCCACCTTAGGCTCCACGCTGAGCATGAAGCCTACTTTAAAAAATTTTTTTTTTGTTTTTAAATTAACCATTTTAAAGTACACAATTTAGTGGCATTTAGTACACTCACAATGCTGTGCAACCATCACCTCTATTTAGTTTCAAAATATTTTCTTCACCCCAAGGGACACCCTGTTAACAGTCACTTCCCATTCCCCCTTCCCCCAGCCCCTGGCAACACCAGCTTGCTGTCTGTCCCTACGGATTTGCCTATTCTGGGTGTTTCATGTAAAATTGAATTATACAACATGTGGCCTTTTGTGTCTGGCTTCTTTCACTGAGCGAAATGTTTTCCAGGTTCATCCATGTTGTAGCATGTATCAGTACCTCATTCCTTTTTACAGCCGAACAATATTCCATTGTATGGATCGACCACATTTTGTTTATCCGTTATCATCCATTTGGGTTGTTTTCACCTTTTGGCTATTGTGAATAGTGCTGCTTTGAATACTCATGTGCAAATATTTGTTTAAAACCCCATTTTCAGTTATCTTTGGTATAAACCTAGGAGTGGAATTGCTGGGTCAAATGGTAATTCTAGGGTTTAATTTTGAGGAAATGCCAAATTGTTTTCCTCAGCAACTGCACCATTTTATGTTGCATGCATGAGCATGAGGGTTCCAGTTTTTCTACATCTTCACGTTTACTTCTGACACATTAAATTCTTGCAAAAATTGTTTTTCTCTTCTCCTGGTGCTCCTGCTTTACTAATGCCTGAGTCCCTGGGGAGCCTGCCACTAGGCCAGCCAGCCCTGCCTGGTGAGGGTCTCATGGTCCAGAACTGGCATCCAAGGGCAGGTCGAGGGGACTGGGGCAGCTGGGGACACGCAGTCCTGCAGCAGGCAATGGGGTCAGGCTGGCTGTCAGAAATGGGGCTGGGCCTTTCTCTGCCCTCTGAGACTCCTGTTTCCCTCTGCCCCCTCCCTCCTCCTCTGTGCATGCCCCCAGCCAGGAGCTGCCCTCGCCACCCCTCTGCTCCGTTTTGTGTGTGTGTCTCATCACCAGGATAAATGTAGCTACAAACAATGCGACGGGCTGGGTGCTAATTTGTCAGACGCAGTGCGCGGCTGTGATTCCGAATACATTAACATTTTCACATGAAATCATTTCAATTTTTAGTGATTAAGAAGTATTTGTTTTAAAGCATCAGGATGATTTACTGCAGGCCTGGAGGGCGGTGGGGGGCAGGGGCAGGGGAGCCCCAGATGTGATGTCATTCACGGGCACCCGCGCAAGCAGAGCTCACGCCAGTCATCACCCTACTCCCACCTGTGTCCATCACAGGCTTCCTGGACATGGGGCTGCAAGGAGCGGGCATGTGGCAGGACCAGGTGGTGGAGACAGGGAGGTCTGAGGGCCCCTTGAAGGTACTGGGACGCTGAAGCCTCAGCCCCTACTCTCTTCCCCCCTCTTCTCCATGTCATTCAAGACTCACTGAAAGTCACCTCCTCAGAGAGGCTCCCGTTGGCCCTCTAACCTCAAGTAGCGGCTTAACTTCTGTCTTATTTCCTTCACAGCACTTTGCAATATCAGAGGTGACCTCCTTTACTGATTTCTTTACTTTTTATCCCCCCCACCCCCAGGATTAGAACACAAGCTTCTTGAGGGACTGTGACCTGCTCCCTGCTATATCACCTATGCCTAGAACAGGCCTGGCACTAAGTAGAAGCTCAGTATTTGTTGGCTGGATAAGTGGGTGGATGGAGGGAGGGAGGGAGGGAGGGAGGGAGGGATGGGCACAGAAGGGCATAGAAGACCCCTCACCATACCATGTATCCTGTCATCCTTGAATCAAGCCCTCTGTGACTTGAGGAATCCCAGCCCTTCCCCAGCAAGCCACCTCTGGTGTGCCAGACTCTGAGCACCTAGGAAATACAGGTTCATTAGCACTGGGGCTGTACTCATAGGCTCCAACCCGCCCCCCAACTCTTCCTCATCACTTCCATTCTTTAGAACCTGTCTATGCCTCCCTCGCAGGATGGATGGGAGCTGCCATAAGGGGCTCCCAAGGGTTTTGGACAGACGATTTCCTTCAGATCCCAGATGCTGCCAGCCCCCTCCTCCCCTCCTAGGGGCTCTCAAGCAGGATGGCCTCCCCAGAGCAGCTCACAGGGCAGCCAAGGTCTGGGCATGAAGGATGTGCCTGCAGGGGGCATGTGTGTGGCATGAATCTGCTTATGTACTAGTGTGTGTGTGATAGGAGGTCCTCAGAGCTTTGCCAAGTGAGAATCAGGCTCCTGCTGGCCTCACTCCACAGTAGCCACTCGGGAGGCCCTTCCTCACCCTTCTGCACCTCCAAAACTTCTGTGGCCCCTCACTCCACCCCCGTACCCCCAGATCAGACCCCTCCTCCCCCACCTTACCCCAGTGAAAAGAAAATAACTGGAAGCTTTTATCGTTCAGCAGAAGCAACATCAGAAAACAATTATTGTTTTAATTACCTGCTGTCGCCGTACAAGACAGGGAGGTTGTAAAACGCGATAAAATCTTTCATGTTAATGGACTGCCAGCCTGGGCCAGGGCACGATTTATGGGACTGCAGCTGGCAATTCCAGTCAGCTGGTGTAGAGGCCCCAGGCCCCCCTCTCCCTGTCCCTAAGGCCAGGTCTCCAATGCCAAGGGTGATATAGCAGCACAGACACAGGAGCATCCTGGAGGCTCCATTCCCTGCAGGGTGAACCTTGGATTGACCCCTCTTTCTGCTTCATGGAAGACATGCCAGTGTTAGGCTGGCTCCCTTAAGTAGGCCCTCTGCCCATGACCCTGCTCTGCTGTGGCCACCCCCAGCCTCTGGCCACACGGGGCCATTGCCCTGGGCACCATCTTGGATTCCAGCACTTCCCAGACCTGGTCCTGCCCTGAGCCCTGTCATCTCGAACCTGTCTCTTCCTTCTCTCCCTCCCTCTACCTCCTAGAGCCTGACTGCTGACCACTGCCTCCTGACAGAGGTCCTCATCTGTCCTCCTGCCCTCAACGTTCAACCCAGCCTTACTGCTATACTTGCATCTCCCCAAAACCCAAAATGGCACACCCCTGCTTGGGAACCACCCCTTTTTAAGCACTTTCACACATTTGCTCATGACAGAACTTTGAGGAGATGCTGTCATTATCCTCCCCATTTTACAGATATGAAACTGAGGCACGGAGAAGTCAAATGTTTGGCTGTCAGTCCGACTTTACGGGGTTGGTCTAAAGATTGAATGGGTAGCAGTTGTGAAATGCTTGGAACAGTGCCAGGAATAGTTCACGGTCAATACATTCTAGTTCTAATAATAATTTTTGTTGTTATTGCTGTTCAACCTGGAGCAAATTGCTTAGCTACTTTAGTTACACCTCACTTCCCTCATCTGTAAAATGGAGACATGGCTTACCTATCCTATAGGATGAGGACATCAAATAAGCCCATGCCATAATGTGTGGCTTAGAGCAAGGTGTGTAGTGAGAACTGAGGACCTTTTAGCTGCTGGCCTTGCTGTCGCCGTGGTAAGAGTGGCAGAAGTTGAGGTTGTGAAGATAAGTTGAGTCCACATTATGCAGTGGTCTCTTAATGCCATACCAAGGAGTTTCAAGCCATTCCAGAGATAGGGAGCTGCTGAAGATTTTAAATCAGGAAACATGTGATCGGATCTGGGTTTTAGAAGGATCATTAGTGGCCCAACGGCAGATCAAAGCTCAGAACCAGAATGACCCAGATGAGGGCTGACAAGGCCTGTACCCTGGCCATGGCAGGGATACTACCAAAGTCATGAAGACTTGATGTTAAGCATGGGTCTGGCGTGCATGGTGGCCACTTTTGCCTCAAGAATGCAGGTAATTGGCTAAGCCCAAGGGCACAGCAGGAATATCTGGGACTGAGGCCAAGTCCAAGTACGGAAGAAAATCTTTTTTTTTTTTCTCAATATATGAAGTTTATTGTCAAATTGGTTTCCATACAACACCCAGTGCTCATCCCAAGGAAGAGAATCTTTAGGCCACTGCCAGGGACTGAGGTGGGGCTTCTCTGAGCAACCTCATGAGACTGGTCATGTCTCCAGACAGGCTTGGGTGCAGGCTGGGAGTCTGCCTGGATGGCTTCACTTATTAATTTATTCACTCCCCCCACTCATTCATACAGTCCTTAACTCATGTCCTCCACAAATGTTTGCTGAACACCATTTCTGTACCAGGCTCTGAGCTGGACACTGCGGGTGCCGGGAAGTATGATGGCACACTCCTGGAGCTGATGTTCTAGTGGAGGAGATGGGCAACGAGCCAGTGAGCAAATGAAGAAATGAAATAATTGCATGCTGTCGAGAGTGCAGAGGAGAACAAAGAAGGAGCTGAGATGGGGTTCCCCCCTCCTTTCTCCTCCTCTCGGTCCCTGGCCTGTCTGCCTCTGAGAAGTGGCTCTCGGCTCCCCAGCCCACCGAGATGCATGGCTGGCATTAGCGGTCCAGCCTGCCCGATATGTCTCCCTGTCTTCCCTGGATTACTTCCACCATTTTGGCTATCACTTCAGAACTCTAATATATTCCCCAGGGCCCGGGAGGGGCCATTCATTTAAAGATCTTTCTATGGAGCCTTCTCCTCTGAGGACCCTGAGGGAAAGAAAAATGTCAGGAGAGGACGAAAAAGAGAGCAAGAGGAATCTGATTTCAGAACTCCCAAGCAGCAGGACAGATGCAGTAGAGAGCAGGGCCCAGTGACTCAGAGACTTATCTATCCAGTGGTGTAAGTACCTTCCCCGTCCCTTTCACCTTCTGCCTGCACCCCTGCAGGAGTCTGAGACCCCCACATCCCATCCTCCTAAGGGAAAGCTGTCCCCAGGTGCTGGGAGATGGTGTCCCTGGTTATAATTTGGTTTGTCCCTCCCCTGTCCTTCCCAGTTCTCTGAGGGGCCACACGTGCACTGTGAGGGATCCTGTGGAGACCAGCCTCAGTGTGCTCCGTTCCCTGTAGGTAGACCAGAGTGACCAGTGAGCTGGCCCCACCCTGTTCCAGGTGGCCAGAGAAAACATGCCAGTGTGGTAGCCCCAAGGCAAAATAGGATGCAGGAAGGTGATAAGTGTGCTCTGGGCCATGGTTGGTGCTCATATGATTCTCTAGGCTGGGAGTCATCACCCCTTTGGGGTTTAAGTGGCAGCTACTTCTCATGAAAGTGTTTGGAAGTTCCAGGCCCCTACCTGGCACTGTGGACAACCTCTGCACTCTGCAAGGAGCGTGGTCAGGGAGAGAGGTGGCTTCAGGGTGTCTTGGTAGGGTGACAAGTGTTCTCACACATCTCATGAGGCTGGAAATGAGACCTCTGGCCAGGGGCTGGCTTTGTACACCTGGAGGTGGACATTGGTATTGGTGTGACTGAGAAAAAAATATGTGCCCATCGGTGAAGGTGACCTCACTGCATGCTTGGAAAGCAGGGATGCCCACCCCTGGGGGTCCATGGTCACCTGCCAGACCTGCCTCTCTTCTAAGTATGAACAGAGGCTGCCTGCCCAGTCCACTGTGTGGCAACACAGCTATCTGGGCCCCCTGCCCATGGCTGAGAGAGGTCCTCATCCAGGATTCTCTAACCACCCTAGTCCAAATTTCAGGAAATTCCCTGATCCCCTCCCAACAGTTCCAGATGCTCCAGAGCCTCTGATCCATTTATCTCATGTGCTGGCATTTTCCTGCCTGGCTCTATCTCCTTCCCTCCTGTCAAACATATGAAATCACTGGGCTCCTCAAAGGGCAATGCCAAGTCCCTCCTCAACATGCAGGTGTATGAGTGAGTGTGGAAGGAAGTGTGAGTGTGTGAATAAACACTTGTGTGCCTTAGCATGGGTGTAGAGGCACCAGCATCAATATAAATGGATGCTTTGATAAAGTGTGTGTGTGTGTGTGTGTGTGTGTGTGTGTGTGTGTGTGTGTCCTCTGACTCTGTGTACCCTAAGTTTTCTGGGGTGTGGGTCTCATGTGTAAATGTATCTTAAAAATGGATTCATCTGGAATTTGAGGCAACTGTTTTATCATTGATAAGGAGCTGACAAAGAAAGGAAACAAAAGGTCTGAATTAATAAACAGTGTTCTGGATAGAGAAGTATAAGATGAGAGCTCAGCCAAGAATTGGAGCTAATCTTTTTTTTTTTTTAACATTTAAATAAAAGATCTGGAAGAGAATGTGTACAGTGAAATCACCAAGTTTGCAGTTAAATCTAAACTCTCCTGGGTGGTAGTAAAATGCCAAGCTGGTGAGGGATAAGCTTTAGGAAAATCTTATCTTGAAAGGCAGTGGGCTGGGCAGAGAATGGCCAGCAAGTTTTAGTTTGGGGAAAATAATGCGGATGGTGTCTGAGGGAATTTACTTGAAGCTTCTTACCTAAGGAGGGACCCAGAAGAGCAATAGAAGGCTGAACATGGTTGGGAAGGGAGTTTGAAAGAAGCCATAAATGTTCCCTTCTCCTGACACATGAGTGAGGGTTACCTGCATCCAACATTCTGGTGTGCTTGTGGTCATGCCTTCTTTGGAGAGCCATCCACCCAAGAGTGGGGGGAACCTGGGTTTTACTCCAGACTTACATGATCTGAGTAGTTCATTTCCTATCCTTTACCCTCAGTTTCTACATCTGTGAAGTGGAGGTAATGATCTCTGGGGTCTGCTTCACAGGGAGTGTGAAAGACACTGAGACGGCACACAGGTGACAATGTATAGGTGGCTATAAAGTTCAGTACAACCATGAGTGGTTGTTATCAAGAGAGTTGTGATGAGAAGGGAACTGTCATATAAAATCAGACTGGCCCGCCTGGGACAACTTCAGTATACAGAGAGGAGCTAAGCAGGAATATGGTAAAAATCTGTAACATCAGAAAGGGCATAGAGAAGGGACATGGGCTCCTTCACTAAATCCCAGACTGGCAGAACAAACCCATCTCCACTCCTGGACCCCACCAAAGCTCAAGAGAGGTAAGTTTAAAACCAATAACAGGAAATCCTGCTGCACTCAGCAGGGAATAAACATTGAAAATCATTTCCCTGGAGGTGATACAGGCTGGAAATATAAATTGCTTCCAGAAAGGTTTAGGTAAGTTCATGGATGGAAGAGTCAGAGTGGTTCTTAGGCAAAATTAGGATGTTGGGAGGCCTCAACCCTGTGAACATGATGTCAGAGAGGAAGTCCCTTCAGAGCCAAATGCCTGGGCCAGACCTAACAACCCAGTAGCCCTGTATCTGTATGTGTGTGAGAGAGTCTGTATTTAGGACTGCTTTGTCCCTAACTGGTGAGAATGGCTCCTCACTCACTAGTCACCTGTGTTCTGAAACTTTACTTCCTCCCCAGTCCTTCACCTTCATTGCTGTTCCCCATCCCCACTCTCCAATTTCTGCCTTCACAGTGTTGATCTGTGAAGGTCAAAATCTTGACCATCTTGCCCCTGCCATCTCATCTATCCTCATAGAACAGCCACACCCTCCCTCTATGTACTGTCTTCTAGCACAGGTACCTTGCTTGGCAGTGCCCATGAGCCAATGAGGACTGGAATCTCCTGCCAGGCCCTCCAGTTAATGCTGTTGGCATGCAGTCTCTCTCTGGCTGCCTGCCCAGGGCCTATCTCTGCCTGGCTGCTTCTTCCAGGGTCCCCAGCAGAGGCCGGCTGAAGCCCTTTGGGAACCCACAACCATGGAGAGCTTGGGCACCTGAGGATGGACTGATACCTATGCTGGGGACAACGTTACCATCAGAAAACAGGCCTGCTTGGGTCTGTGCCAGGTTATCTGCCTCATGCAGAAAGTCTTCAGGGACTGGGATTAGCAAGGGGAAGCAAGGTTATGGAGTCTGCTTCCCCACTGTGGTTCTTAGGTGCTTTGAGCCCTTTCCAGTTCACCACGTAAGGGCTGTGTAGGCTCTGTTTTAGCACCACGGATAGCAGTCCCAGACACGGCAAACGTTTTCAGCACCACGGGCAGCTCCATGAGGTGCCTTTGCCCCCTCTTCGGGCTGCTCTGCTGCCTACGTCTGCTAGCTCCTGTGGGGAGGTCCCCACCAGCTACAGAGAATTCATTTATCCATTCACCAAGATTGACTGAGCACCTACCTACTACGTGCCAGCCTCTGTTTTAGATGCTGGGAGCACATCACTGAAGGAAGCAGATACTTGCCCTGTGGAACCTCCATCCTTCCAGGTGTGGACTTCTGCCCCATAGGCTTCCACTGATGTTCCTAGAGTCTGCTCCAGGCAAGATGGTCCTGCATGCTCGTGGAAGGTGAACAGATTATGGCTTCTTACAAAGCTGGTTCTGCTGCTTAACTTGTGGGAGGGAGCTGAAGAGGTAGGGAGTAGGGATTGGTGAGGCCCAATTCAGATGGTATTTTAGGATTCTTGGAAGCCAGTGTGATCCAGTCACGCCTCTGCTGAGAAACCTTCCATGGTCCTCCAGTGTCTGTGGAAATAAATAGCGGTTCCCCAACCTGTCATTCAAGCCCCTGGTAAAGTGTTGCTGCTCCATCTTGCCAGTCTTCATGCCTCTCTTCTCATGTTTCCTACATTCCAGCCAAACTGGATTCTCAGTTAAACATCTTTTGGTTACCATATGACAGAAAACTGAACTCAAACAGACTTAAGCAGTAAATGGATGTTATTGACTCTTGTAACTGAAAAGCCCAAAGTTATGGCTGACTTTGGGCAAGGCTTGATCCACTGGCTCAAACCATGTCAATCTGCCACTACTCTCTCCGTTTTTCTGCTCTGTCTTCTGTGATGTTGGCTACATCCTTGGCTTCCTCAGGGCAGCCCCCAACAACTCCATACCATCCTTGTCTTGGTAATAAAATGACTGCAGCAGCCCAACCCCCACATCATTCATTCATTAGCTCCCATACCTTTCCCAAACCAATTGCCAAAGCCAGAACAGGAAATACAAAGAAATACAATTGGTTGAAGCCACTCAGGATCCACTCCTGGAGCCGATGGGGGAGTCATTTCCACCTAAACCACACCGCTGAATACAGAACAGCAGGGGACTCCCTAAGAAATGGTTTGGGGGCAGGGCAGGATGGAGACTAGGGAGGAGTCAGCAGATGTCCAGTCATTGAGCATGCTCTTTTCTGCTTCTCTGATTTTACACCTGCTGCTCCCCTGTTGTCCCACCTACTGATACCCTGTGCCACCTTCAAGGCTTTTCTCAAATGCTACTGCCTTCCTAACACCACTCCCAAAACACCCTTCAGGGAGTCATGTCTGCCTCCTCTGATCCCTCACTGCACTTCCAGCTTACTTCTCCCTTCTGTCTCCCCACCATTCCTTGATCCGCAGGCAGTGAGTAGAGTGGACATGCATCCCAGGGCACGTGTGCTGGATGGAACTGGATGATGGATGGCCACTGTCACATTGGCTCAGTGGGATGGGATAATAGCATCGCTGAGCCACAGACAGGCCAGGAGGACTGGCTGGCTGGGCAGGCCCTGATGGCTATGTCCACATGGCCTGGGCTGTCCCTTGCCATCACCCCTCGTGAAAGCTTGGACTGGCTCAGTCTGTGGGTAGAGTCTTTGCCCCTGAAACTATCCTGGCAGTGCCAGTCGAAATGTGACAGGAAAACACATGTGCATGGAGAAGGTGGCCTAACCCAAAAGTGGAGGCACTTGGGGGAGGGTCAGTAGGCGTCCCAGGAGAGCAGATGCTAGGATCCAGGCAGCACCCTGGGTTCTTTTTCCTACCTTGGTTTCACTACCTCCTCTTTCTCCTCAAAGTGTTAACCTTTCTGCCTGTCTGCCACTGGCCAAGGGTGGGGGAGTTGGTGGAGAGGAAGGACTTGGGAGGAACCTGCTGGTATAAGGGAGAGAAGACTGGAACTGTGTGTCAGAGGGAGGGGGAAGGGATGCAGCCATGCTGGGAGGAGGCAGATATGAGGTAGTGCAGTGACAGGGATTGGGCATTGAGCCTGGGGAGGGACCAGAGCCATGATTCATTTCCACCACCAAGCCTTACAGCTTCCCTCAATGAGGCAATACTCACATCGGCACTTTCCCCTTCAAGCTCTTGTTTTAATAACAAGTTGGGTTCAGCAAGGGGCTGACCACATCTCTTCATCTCTTCATCTCTTTCTGTTTAATGGAAGACCTCACCTCGTCCAGGAGCCTCTGATCTGGAGCAGACCTCAGGGTGGCCAGGAGCTCATGTGAGGGACAAGTAGGGATTCTCTGTGAGGGAGCTGGTGGGTAGGCCAAAAGGGAGTTTTCTCTCCAACTGGCCCCAGACCTCCCTGATGACCCTCTTCTGAACCACTAAACAAGGGGATATATTATGTCTCAGCCAGCTTCGGAGAAATCTCATTCTGCACTGAGACAAATGGGACCAGATGACAAGGAGACCTACCCAGACAACCCCACATCGACAGCCTTCTTGCAAAAAAGCAGGTGGGGGCAGGGTTGGTGACAGCTTCCTGCTTCCTCCACTCTCGCCCTCCTCATGGGTGTCCCCAGTCCTTGAGTGGCCAAGGTGGGAAGGTTGCTGCTCTCTGATTCCCTCCTTCTGGGTATTTGGGCATGGATTTCCTCACTGGAAAACTCCTCCACCAGAAAGAAGGTGTCTCAGTCCATTCGGGCTGCTATAACAAAAAATACCACAGACTGGGTGGCTTATAAACAGAAATCTATTTCTCAGTTCTGGAGGCTGAGAAATCCAAGATGAAGGCACTGGCAGATTCAGTATTTGGTGAGGGCCTGCTTCCTGGTTCAGAGATGGCTGTCCTCTCCCTGTGTCCTCACATGGCAGCAGAAGGGGTAGGGAGCCCTGTAGGGTCTGGTTTATGAGGGCACTAATCCCATTCATGAGACCTTCTAATACCATTGGGGGCTAGGATTTCAACATATGGATTTGAGAGGGGGACATACGTATTTATTCTATAGCAGAGGCGGGTGAATAACCAGGCATTGAATGCGTGTAGTGTGATTTGGTTGTGCATTGAACGCCATGGCAGGTAGTGGGAGTCTTCTTTCCTTTTCCACTAAACTTGTAAGGTCAGGAAGTCAGACAGCATGATAGTGGTCACAAAGCTAAAGTTGGAGGGGGTGCCAAACATCTGCTCCAATTTATTTTCTTCCAGCCACAGAGCTGCTCAGTGATACAGGCAGTTGTGGGTACCATTTGCAGACAGGGATGTGCCAGAGTCTAAGGGACTTGTGTAGGTCATACTGCTAGCCATAGATGAAGCTGGGACTCAGACTCAGCCCTTCAGCTCTCAGATCAGAGTTTAGCCCCTATCCCAAGCCTCACCCAGGGATCAACGCTGGAATGCTGTGGGAAGCAGTATATCGGGGGGCCTTTGGACACACACCCCAGAGCCAGACTGCTGGCTCTGCCACTTCTAGCAGTGTGATCTTGGGAAAGTTACTTCACCATTCTGAGCCTCCGCTTGTCACCTATAAAATGGGAATAATGATGGTACCTAACTTATGAAGTTGTTGAGAGAATTCAGTGATATGTTATATATGAATGTATATGGTACATAAAACAAAGAATTTCTAGTCCAGTTAAATACATGCTTACCATATGTCCTTGCAGTCCCACTCCCAAGAGAAATGAAGACCTGTCCACCAAAGGCCTATATGTGAATGTTCACAGCAGCTATGTAATCACCAAAATCTAGAAATAGCACTGGTGAATGGATAAACAAGCTGTGGTACATTCATATAATGGAATACTGCTCAGCAATAAAAAGGAACCAACTACTGTTTCAAGCAGCAACATCGATGAACCTCAAAAGCATTGTGCTAAGTGAAAGAAGCCAGGCACAAAAGGCTGCATACTGTCCAATTCCATTTCTGTGACATTCTAGAGGAGGCAAAACTCTAGTGACAGAAAGCAGATCAGTGGTTGCTGGGGTTGGGAGAAGGGATTGATAGTAAAGGGGCTAAACAAAACTATTCTCTGTCTTGATTGTGGTGGTGGATAGATACATTTGTTAAACCTCACCAGACTATAAATTTAAAGGCGGTGGGGGGTGCATTTTATACATCAAAAAAGACAACCTTGATGTTTTAAATATTTTTTTACCATTTATTATTGAGAGACAGAGAGAGACACAGAGTGTGAGCAGGGGAGGGGCAGAGAGAGAGGGAGACACAGGATCTGAAGCAGGCTCCAGGCTCCCGAGTTGTCAGCACAGAGCCCAACGTGGGGCTCGAACTCACAGACTGCGAGATCATGACCTGAGCTGAAGTCAGATGCCTAACCGACTGAGCCGCCCAGGCGCCCCAAAGACAACCTCAATTTTTAAAAAGTAGAACCTGGGGTGTAGTAAACACTATGTAAGTGTTAGCTGCCATTATTAGTAGTAGTACCATTCAGATCATGATTAGCCTTGGAAGAGTCTCTGGGTTGGTGGTTCACATCCCAGACCCACCCTGGCTGTGCATCAGGGCCCACCCTCCTGTTCAGGCAGGCTGGGGAGGACACAATGGGGAGTCTCAGCCCACCCCACCCGCTCTGTGGTTGCAGACAGACAGGGAGAGGAGCACATGGGGAGGCGCTCAGCTGTTTCCTGAGTCTGGTTTCCCTCCTGCTGATCCTGTGAGGCGCTCAGCGACACGTTAGCAAGAAAGATGCCATGAGAAATAAAGTTTGTTATGAATTATTCTTCTTGGGGCTAATTATAGACACAGAGGATTATTTACAGAGGCAGGAGGCAACAGGGAGGGAGAGGGGCCTGGAAGCAAGGCGTGGAAACAAGGGATAGAGAGAGTTAAGCAAATGGGGCTTAAGCAAATTTGGGGGAGTAAAAGGCACTTTTTAAATAAAAGCCATAACTAACCTCAGGTCCACGCTGATGAAAGTGTCTCAACAGATATATCAGACATCCCGGGCTTTGTCATGTCCTTGAGATGGACTGGGATCCCATGGGGTGCCAGGGTTCTCTGGGTGGGGGGTGGGGCAAACATGGGGTCCCTCTCCCCTGGAATCCCAGGGGGCATGTGGGCCCGTGTCTGCACCACTGCCCAGCCTCACTCTGTTCTCATGGGCTTTTCTTGTTCCTGTCCAGCAGGGGGTTATTTCCACCCACAGAGGTGGGAGCAGAGGCCAGATTCAGCCAAACGTGGGTGCCCACTGGTTCTAGCAGGCCAGTGAGAGAAGGGGCCAGAGAGGACATGGGTGAACTGTGTCATGCCTGAAGAGTGTAGCCAATCATGGCTCAGGGGGTGTGGGCCTGGTGTGGCCCCAGCTCCCTTCTTCACAGTGTTTGCATGAAACCTCCTAGTTTTTAAATGTTGGTTTAAACCAATGAGACACATCTAGAGGCCTGTGGACCAGCATTTTGCAGCTTCTGAAAGCCAGCCTGGCCTCTTATTGTTCCAGTTAAAGATAGAGAACCCCGGCAGGACTGAGGCTCAGTGCCTTCCTGCCCCGCATCTGCCCAACCTGCCGTACTCCACAACCCTCCCCTACCCAGAGCTTGACAGCTGCTACACACACACACACACACACACACACACACACACACACACACACAGGTCTGCCACAGGGTGGGTCGATGGCTCTCTCAGCTTGCCAGAGGGCACTGATCTTGCCCTCCCCCAAGTGCGAGCAGTGGGCTTTTCCAGTTATTTATGCCTGGCTGCCTGGCCATCTATCCACTCAACCAGGCAGGAAATGACAGAGTCATCTTCTGCTCCCTGCTGCCTCCCTCCCGGTCAGGACGGTCATCTCCTTACCCTGCCCCCTAGATGCTTTTCACATCCGTTCCTCATTCCTCATTCCCCGTCTCCACCGGCCTGTTCCAGGTCAGGCTCCCTCTGCAGTGGTGACAGCCTCCACTCTCTTCCTCCTCACACAGCAGAGCTGTCTCTACAGCATTCTGATCCCACCGGCCCCGCTTTCCAATGCTCAGTGTCCCATGCTCAGTGTCCAACCGCGCTGCCACCAGATATGTCCTGACTCAGATTCTTTACTTCTGCTATTCCCTCGGACTAGAATACCCCTCTCCGCTGCCCCCTCCAGGCCCCTACCTTTCCCCCAAGGCAAGTGCATCCCACCCACCTCCCCTCCGCCCCGTCCCCGTCCCTACAGCAGGGCACACCCACTGCCCCACTGCATTCCTCCCCTGCCTGATGGTGAACACCCCAGAAGCCCTCTCTGCAGCGGAGGGCTCAGTGCCCAGCACCGAGCAGGTCCTGTAGAAACTTACTCATCCCTTCACTCAGAAAGAGGTAGTGAGGGCCTCTAATGTTCAAGGCCCTGTTCCAGGTGAATGAGACAGCCAAGCTGTCCATTTCTTGAGCTGCACTTCTAGTTCCAGGCAGATGGACAACACACACGTCCAACAGGGAACCTATCCAAGAGTGCCAGGGACACTATCTGAGATGGGGTGCTCAGGGAAAGCCTCTCTGAGGAAGTGACCTGAGCCGAGATCTGGACAATGAGGGTGAGCTACAGCATCAAGTAAGAACAGCATCCCGGGCAGAGGGAACAGCAGGTACAATGGCCCCAAAGCAGGACTGATCTCAGAGTGCTGGGAGAACAGGTAAGCAGCCGGGTGTTAGATGGTGATTAGGGAGGACAGTGGCCCATGACATCTGAAGGGACAGGAGAAAAAGGAACAGGAAAGGCAGAGCCAGCAGCTTTCCAGACAGTGCTGTTTGCATGGGGAGCTGACCATTTGGAGTGGCCACACTGGATGGCCAAGAGGAAACATCCTGCAGAGACAGGCCCGAAGGTCCTGCAGTGGGGATTTTGGAGTCTTCTGCCCTGAGGTCCTTATTGAAGCCTGCCATTCTCCAAGAGCAAGGAGAAAGCTGATCAGAGGTCCAGGAGAAAGGGAAGATCTTCAGAAGAGCCCTAAAGGCAGAGGCCAGGAAGAGCTCCTGAATCAGATAGAGGAATCATTGGCAAATGGAGAAAGGGTTTCAGTGGAGAGGTGGAGGAGGAAGCCAGACTGTTGTGGCTGAGTCAGGAACAGGATGGAGGACAGAACTAGGCCCTGAGGGCAAGAGAGAGAAGAGACCTAGGCTGGAGAGGGGAAAAGAGTTAAACAAGAATTTTTCTTGTCCTTAAGGGAGGAGAGTTGAGCATCCTTGGAGACCCTTGGGCCTTTGAGGCATTTTACATAGCTCAGTAACCCTGCCTCCAGGAAGCCTTCCTGGATGCCTCAGATCAAGCCCTGGATACCTCAGATCAAGGTGTTCTCAGACCACCAGTGCTTCTCTGACAGAATTCTGACTATGGGTTATAATCATGGACTTACTGCTCTGACACCTAGCCAATGCCCGTCTCCCATAAGTGAGTGAGCTCCTGAGAGAGGGGCCTGGGTTTTTCCCTCCATGGTAAATTCAGGCCATTACCCAGGACCAGGCAGGGCCTGAGGATGCCTGGGAGGGCAGCACATTCCTGGTGTGGAGGCCCCAGAGGGAGCCAAGACTGCTGGCTGGTGAATTGGCCCAGAAGGAGGTCATGCTGACCTTGAAGCCAGCAGGCCTGTGGGCTGTGAGCACATCTCAGCAGGGCCTGGAGGGGAAGCAGGGTGGATGCAAACGCTACACAAGTGCGCACCCCACTCCCACCTGCACCCCACCCACACCCAGCCCCGTGTCCCCTCCCGGCCCCCCATCCCCTCATGCTCCATTCATGCAGCTCAAATGGCAGCACCCGCATACAGGTTCAGGGGCAGATGAAGGTCTGCCTTGTGTACATCAAGCTGAAGTTGGGCTCTAAGCGTGTGCACACAACAGAGGACCAAGCCCTGGTTGGGTCTTTGCTGGATGAAACCTCCCCATTCACACCCAGCACCTTTCTCTGGGATGGGGTTTGGGAGAGGGGCACCGTGCACCCCAGGGACTGACCTGCTTGCTGTCCCAGCCGGTCCAAGCAGGAGAGCTGGTGTGTGTGGACCAGCATGCTGACCCATGAGTCTTCTTCCAGGGCCCCCCTTGGGTGCGGGCCCCCACCAGGGAACAGGAGCTGAGGTGGGAGACCCTCAGCAGCCTTTAGCTTCCCTCAATTCATTAAGACCTGTAAATTTCTCATTAATATACTTAAAGTTCGTTTTAAGGGGAACAAGCGCAGAGATAATTGATAATAAACCCTCAGTTAATGCCCTCGGTTTACTGTATGTAATTTATATCTGCAGATAGCGTCTCTCACTCCCAATTACCCATTTAGCTGTGGCGATAACAGCAGTTCAATCAGACCGATACCAACTTTTATATATTCCAGCCTGAGAGCAATAAATACCCACACAGGGAGACTCGCTGGGCCCACTGTATTTTTTTTATTAAGATTTAAATATTCATGCAATTATTAGTGATTTATTAAGAGCTAATGACCCCTCCAAGAGGCTCTAAATCTTCACCCACAGAGGCCCCTGCCCTCCCCTCCCCCTTTGCCCCTATCTCTCCTTATTGCTCCCCACCCACAACCAGAGAAATGATGACATCATAGCATCACCCATGTTTCCATGGCTATGGCAGACAGGTGAGGTGGAGGCCAAGGACCAAGGTCAGGCCCAGGGAGGGGCTGGGCTTCATGAGGGTGGAGGCTTTCTCTCCCTTCCCAACGAGACCTGGAGGACTCGATGATGAGGAGGCTGCCCACGAGTCCCTCCACACACCCCCACTGACCTGCAGCCTCCTCCAGGCTGGTTTCCAGGAGCACGCCCTTCCCACCTCATTCTGGCATTAGTGTAGCTCCACCCACTCCCAACCCTCCCCCATATCCCTCCTACCCTCACACTTGTCTGAGTCTTCCCATCCCTTTAGGGGAAAGAGTAGGCCAGCTTCTCTCTCTCCTGCTGTCCTTCCCTTCCTATCTTTCATTTTTAAATGCTCCACCCTGATTGCATCGAGGATGAGAGAGTGTGCAGGGATCTGGGGTTTGGGGACGTGAGGCCCAGAGAGGGCAGTGGCTTGCCTCAGGCTGCACAGCAAGGCCCAGGCCACCAGTCTCTCCTTCCTCCATGTTCACTCATACCCTCTCCCCTATCTTCCTCTAGTCCTCGCCCCCTCCTCCCCCGAAAGACCTCATAGCCCATTAAAGGGGCAGGAAAGATAATGAACAAACCAGGAAAACATGAAATCAATGTTAGGAGAAAAAAGTACGGCTGCCATTAAGTAAAATAAACAAGCTGGTAATTATTTGGACAGCGGGTAATTAAAATGGGGTGAGGGCTCATTACTGTCTCGTCAGGGGTATGTTGGGCGCAGCCAGACACCCTCTTCCCAGCTGGAAGTTCACAGCCAGGCTGGGCTCCTACCCACCCAGAATTGGGGTTGGGGGGGGGCCGTCGCAGGGGGTTTCCTCTGTGGATGCCTGCCCCAGTTCTACCTGTGTCTCTGTCTTCAGCAGCCTTCTCTGGCTCTCCAGGGGTCAGGATCTGAGGACCAGACCCAAGGCAAGCAAGGCAGGGCAGCCCCTAACCTGCTGTTGGCCCCTCTTGACCCCCTCTGCTTTCCCAAGTAGAGAGCATCTCTCCGCCCTTTCTGCAACCCTCAGCCTCTAGGAAAGGGGCAGTGCCTGCAGACCTCAAGCAAGGGAGGATGCTTGTGCCCACAATTAAATCCCAGCCACCTGGGGTGCTAGACAGATGACTCTTGTTGCCCAGAAATTGGGGGGACTTCCTTCAGGAGGCCATGATGAGGAGAGATCCTAGGGAGGAGGCAGGATGGTGGGGTGCCGGCAAAGGTGGGAAGAGTCAGGGAGGAGCAGGATACCAGAGGGGCAGAGCAGTGACTGGGGGTGGGGGGGGCTCACCCTGCTGTGACCCCGGTTCTTAGATCTGTAAAGTTGGAGGAGACCTTGGACATCATCCAGTCTATCTTTGGCCGGCCAACTTGCTTGGCCCACAAGGTGTTTAAATGTTTAAATTAGTTGTCAACATTTTAAAACAGGAAATTTCACAGAAAAATGGATTTCCAGCTTCTCTTCAAAGAAAGTGTAGTAGCAGCTGGCTGGGTTGCACTGACCCCTTGGACGGGCGTCTTTGCTGTTCACTTCTGGCTCCCACCCGGCCCCTGAAGACACCTGAGTTTGCCACCCGTGACACTTCCAAGGCTCAGAGGGGCAGTGACCTGCCCAGGACTTCATAGCTTTGTTGAGGACTGGAGACCCAGTCTTTTGATGCCCAACTGAGGTCTCTGTGCCCTGCTCTCAGCAAGTATGTGCATTGGGCCGGTCACTGGCAGGGATGTAAATGACATGGTTCCCAGCCCAGAGCTTGAAGTCAGTAAGGGGGATGCTTCACCTCAACCCAGTTACTGACCCCCAGCTTGCCAGTCCCTGAGGTGGACACTGCTGAGAAGAGGTGGCTCACATCTGTGCACGCACTTAAGGGTGCACGGTCCGATGGAAGAAGCAGCCGCTGCACAAGCAGCCTGTGTCAGTCGATAATGCTCTCCCAGCCAGGAAGCCAGAGGAGCAAGCCATGCATCTCCACCACAGAGAGGAGCTGGGGGGGTGGGGGGTGTCAAGAGAAGGTGACACCTTCGAATTATGAATTGACAGGGCTGGTGAGCATTGCGAGTGAGTGGGGTGCCCTGCGGGTGCGGGGGGATGTCAGAGTGAGGGCAAGGGTCCAAGTGTGCAGTGAGAGGGGATTGTGGACTCACTGAGCTGGCTGCAGGGTGTTGGTTGGTGCCCAGGATGAGGCTGCTGCATTGGGTGGGGTGGTGTTATGACCTTTACCCTGTGGTCAGTGGGAACTATTTCAGGGGGTTGAAGTGTGGGATCAGATTTTCTTTCTAGAAATAGCACTGTGTGGTGTAGTTGAGGATGGCACCGAAGCCAGGAGGTGGTCATGGGAAGGCAAGTTTGGGGCACCCTCAGGGGGTGGGGGCCTGAGGAGTTGGGTAGCCATAAATGGAGAGAGGAAGAAGTGGATGGAAGAAAGCCTGGGGTGGCACTCAGGGGGCTAGAAGAGGTCAGGGAGCAAGAGGGCCTGGTGGCTCTAAGACTCCTACCGAGGTTCCTTGGGGGTGTAGCCCTGCTGACTAAGAGCAATGCTTAAGGGCAGAAGGTTTGGAGGAGCCCCTGAGCCTGACTTGGGACATGCATGGTGTGAGGTTCTGGGGGACATCCAGACGCAGGGAAAGCTGTCAGCAGTGAGTGGGGCTAGGGAGCCTAGTTGGGGAGCCATGGTCAGGAGGCTGGTGGGAAGCCATGGGAGCAGAAGCCCCAAGAGAGGGCAGAGCACAGGTGGGCAAGCCACATGGATGGGGAGCAGAGGAGGAGCTGGGTTGGGGGCTCAGATACCACTGCTTCTGGGAGCAGCTGGATCTGGACTGGATTTTCCTGTGGGTCCCTTATGAAGAGAAGTCCAGATGGACTCAGCTGCTAAGAATGGGGTCACAGGATGGCTGACGACCTGTGGCCACAGCGTTTTCATCCTGGTGACAGCATTGGCCACCACAGCCAGATTTAGCCCGAAGGACGATAGGCAGTGCTGTTATACGTGTGTGTGTACAAGGCTCAGTGTGTGTGTACCCATGAATGCCAGAGCACGAGGCACGGCCAATATGATTCTGGAACACTGTGTGCCTAGGACTTCCTAGGTGGGGCTGTGGCCACTGGCCACTCCTTGGGACAAGGACTCGAGTCTGTCTTGGGCACTACTGTGTGGCCTGTGCCTAACACGGTGCCTGGTGCATTGCGCCCGGCAGATATTTGGTGAATGCACATGTCCTGATTAAGAGCTTAGGGTGCTACAGCCATCTGGCCTGGGTAGGAACCCATCACTCACTACTGACTTCACCTCTCTTTGCCTTGGTTTCATTGCCTAGAAGTTGGAGATTTAAAATAGTTCTTTGCCAGGGCGCCTGGGTGGCTCAGTTGGTTGAGGATCCAACTCTTGATCTCAGCTCAAGTCTTGATCTCAGAGTTGTGAGTTCAAGCCCTGTGTTGGGCTCCATGCTGGGTGTGAAGCCTACTTAAAAATAAGTAAATAAATAAATAAAAATAGTTAATAGTTCTTTGCCTCCTAGAATTATCATGAGGGTTAGATAAGAAAATCCATGTTGTGCTAAGACTGTGTATGTGCATGTGTGAGTGAGTGTGTACGCGCACGTGCACATGTGTGTGGGTGGGCATTTGTTGGCTGTGGTTGTGGGTAGTATCTCCCACTGGCCAAGGGCACTTCTCTGTGTGGCCATCCTGTGGTCTCTGAGCTCTGTCCAGGGGCTGAAATTGCCCTGCCCTGTCCGGTGCACACTATGCAGAGCCAGGCTAGGGAGCTAATTGCTGCTCCTGCACCACCCCTGGCCCCCACTCTGGCCAGGCTGGCATTAAACCAGTGAGATATGAAATGCCACCATATCTGGGACAGGGTCTTTAATTAAATTAATTGCCAGCAACATTGTAAAAATGCTGATGGGGTCATAAACGGCGCATCGCTGATGCCATTCATCATTTCCTCAGACTTGCTGGGGGCCTCACCTGGGCTGGGGGTGGGACTGGGCATGCGGGGCTGAGCCACTGGGGAGCTCTGCAGCCACCAGAGCCTCTGGCAGGTGGGCTGGCTGGTGGCAGGAAGACCAAGGGAGAGGGGAATGGGAGTGGGTGGGGCTCCTTGTTTTCAGTGTGGAATAATTGCACAATTCTTAACTGAGCCTGGATGGTTACCTGGAGAAGGGCATGGATGGAAATGGAGAATGATGACTCAGGAGCTAGCTGGGGCCAGGGAGGGAGGGGAAAGGGGGAGGGGGCATCCTTCAGCCTCCTGGCCAGAGGATCCATGGGCAATGTGAGAATCTCACCAGCCTGGCCACTGATAACTGAGTGACCTTGAGCCAGTCCTTCCCCTCTCTGAGCCCCAGTTTCCTCATTGGGAAAACAGGTAAACCCCCATCCTGCCTGCCTGCCCAGACCCCTCCTGGTCTCCCAGAGACCCAGAGATCCCGTTATGCCAGGGATCCCATTATGTCTCTTCCAGCTAGGGCCGCCGTAGGCCCTGGTAGGGCTCAGAGCTTGTATGCTGACCTCCCGCTGAGCAGTGGTGAGGAGGTTGGGCCTGCGCCCACCACCCACCCCTGCCAAGTGAAAGGTGGAGGAGGCCTGCCACAGACACACACACACACACACACACACACACACACACACACACAAAACCACACACATACACACCCACCACCCCAACCAGAAGCACTCCCACAGCAACACACACTCCACCACCAGAAGATTCCATAGTAAGAGAAAGCCTTCCTTCCCTAGTTCTCTCTGGGCTGTGCGACCACATAATTACCCTGGATTCCATTCTATTTAATTGCAGCTTATTAAATTCTAACCAGCCAATTATCAGCCACAATTACAGCTTAATTCAGGGACACAATAGCTATTTTATCGTTTGTTAATCAAATGCTTATTTAGGCCTCAGCTTTATTAACTATTTCTCTGGCCCAAAGCAAGGCCCTGTGGCAGGAAGGGGCACTAGGAAGAGGCCCCTGGGAGCCTGTCCCCCCCATCACAGCACTCTCTCCCTTGGCATCCCAGTAGTTTCTAAGTCCCCTTCCTGGGTGTGTCTGGGGGACCTTAGTGATGGCAGCAGTGTGACACTAAGTGTGAGCACTGGATAGAGTTGGAAGACCTGAGTTTGTTTGTTCCTGAATTCAGCACATGTTTATCAAGCACCTACTATGTATTGGGCCCTGGGCTGGGTTCTGGTACTATAGCAGAGAACCTGACAAGTGTGGTCCCTGCTCTCATGAAACATTTCAGGGAAGGGGACATGAACAATAACCAGCAGGCAAGTTTACAAACAGGATGACTTCAGATAACAGTGAGCGCTGTGAGGGAAGTAGACTGGGAAAGAGATAGGAGGCTCGGAGGGGCTGCTTCAGAAACAGTAACTTGAAGGAGGTAACACTGGAGCTGAGACCTGAGGGATTCAAGGGGGCAGCCGTAGAAGAGCAAGGGGCAGTGTGTTGCAGGTGGAAGAAAGAGCAAGTGCAAAGGCCCTGTGGTGAGATAAGCTTGGAGGGTTTGAGAAACAGAGAGGGTCATGGTCACAGAGTGAGTAGAGGATGTGAGGTGGACAGGGCCAGACCCTGGTCCAGTAAATGCCCAGAGCCCCTGCCCTGTGCCCGGCCTGGGCTGGGAGTTGTTGAGAACCCACACAGCCCTTTGTCGCTGGATGACTTTACGGAAGTCCTGAGCTCGCATTCCCTGTCTGTAAGATGAGGGGCCAGCAGCAAGCACCTGAGTACAGCCACCAGATGACAAGCCCGGTGTGCGGCAGCCGTGGACAGCGTGGCCCGGCCACACTAGGCATGAGTGTCCTCTGAACTGGTGAAGTGGCACCGTCCCCCACTCCTACCTGCTTTGTTCTTTGCAGTTCAGCCGTCTGCATGTCCTCCTTGTGGCGCCGGTGTCCGTCCTTGTGACCAGGCCCCTGGAGCCCGTTGGGGAAGAGGGTGACTTTCCTCCAATCTTGGGGAGGTGGCTGCTGCTTCTGTGGCACCTTCACGCATTCATTGCCATGGAAACTGGAGTGCCGCGCAAGCGTGTGAGTGTGGGTTGGGGTAACAGCCCCCCACCCTGCTACTTCCACCTCGTGCACACTCCTAGACAGGAGAGACTGCAGCTGTGTCCTCCCCCGTTCACTGACCACGCACGTACTGGGGCAAAAGAGCCTGGCCCCAGACCTGTCTCTGCCCTCCAGGAAGTCCTTGCTATTGGGTGCGAGAAGCAGCAGCCAGGGGGACAGATGATTGAGGGATGGGCCAAGGGGCAGAGAAGGGAAAAAAGAGGGGCATGGGTGGGCACCTCAAGACCCCAGGCAGGGTGGTACTAACCCATCTCAACCTGGTGCAGGGTCAGCATGAAGTGGCCCAAATGAGGAAACTGAGGCTTAAGAAACAGCAGCAGGGAGGTCTGCAGCAGTCAAATGAGCCCCCAAAGCAGCTGACAGGCAGCACAGAGGTTTTTTACATGTTGGATTTGAAAGAATTCTGGGGCACATACCTCAGCTTGCTTTTGCCCTGTGGCCCCCCATTGTCACCTCCAGGCAGGTCCGTGTGTCCAAGTTGCTGCCTGGAACCACAGGGCTCTTTGTGTGGCTCCCAGATCTGTCATCTTGGGGCCTCTGGCCCACCATTCCTCCATTCCCCCTACCTCCTGCAGCTGTCTCTGCATCTCTGACAGCAAGTGCAGTTTGTCCCTGCTTATCAGAGCCTCCTGGTGAAGCTCCCTCATCATAGAATTGCCTATGTTTAAAAAATAATAACTCACGAAGCAATCTCAGGCTGCGAAGGTACACCCATTCCCCTGCACGTGTGCACCCCTCAGTGCCCCACCGCTGTGGCCCTGGCCCCTGGCTCCCTGCCTTCCCTGGGTGCTGCCCATGTTCTCTGCCTCCCTGGGGTCCAGCACTCATGCTTCTGAAATCAAGTTCCCTTTCCATTCATTTCTTTGGTTGATTGATTGATTGATTGATTGATTGACTGGAGGGCAAGCAGAGCTGGCTTCCCATCAGATTTGAGTGTGTGTCCTCCACTTTCAGCCCTCCTTTTTGGGCTCTGGTCCCATTCAAGGGAATGATGTTCACCACACATTCAACAAACACCTGCTGGGCACTTGCTATGTGTCAGATCCTGGCCGGCTCGGGGGATGTGCAAAGGATGTCACCATTCAGTCCCCGCCCTGAAGGTGCTGACATTGGAGAGACAGACTCACAAATGGTGACAATATGAGGTTTAAGATGGTGGGCAAGTTCAGCTGAGCTGTGGGAGGTCAGGGGAAGTGTGGCCCACTCTGTGTGAGTGTCAGAGAAAGCTTCCCAAGGGAGGAGGTTACTTGAACAGGCCTTGAAGGACGAGTAGAAGTCACCCGGGCATATAGACGTACAAAGCCTTCAGGACTGGCCCAGAAGAAAGAGAGGTTCTCTTTCTAGCAGTCCAATCCAAATCCCAGAGTCCCATCTGTTCAGGTGGGGTGATCTGCCCATCTGCGAACCAGGCAGCATCGTATGCCTATTTCTGGGGCCAGATAAGGGCTCAGCCTACCTGGACTGAATGAGCACATGGCCTGAGTCGGGTGGGGGGAGCATCCTCTACGGAAAACCAGGTACTCTTAGCCAGAAGGGGAGGGAGGCAGAGCCTGGAACACAATGTGCACAAGCCCTTGAGGGACTACAAACAGTCAAGATGCCATCCCACGGAGCACACTTGGAGGGAGGCCCTAGAGGCAAGGCCAAGTGGGCAGCTCAGGCCCTGGGCCAACAGGGCCTCCAGTGCCAGGTGAAGGGCGTGGTGCGTTAGCCTGTGGCGCTCTCTTCTCTCCACCTGGGCCTATAGAATGGGAACACCCAAGCCCCAGGGGGACCTACCAAATGCAAATCTCCAGGCAAGGCATTCTGAGAACAGAAGCGCCTGGGGCCCAGGCGTCAGGGGGCTCAATGCTGGGTGAATTGCCAGGAAATTTTCAGCCTGGAGAAAGAGAAAGCTGCCAGGCCCCAGCTCCTTCCTCTACCCCATATCAAATCCAGAACATTTCTCAGAGTAGACAAAGCAGGGGCTTGTGGGTCTGACCACCAGGACTGTCAGGGAAAGCGTGCGAGGATGAAAGGAGCAAGTGGCAGCAGGGGCAAGGCTGCGTTTGGGACGTACTGCTCCCATCTCCCAGCTGAATGAGGCCAGGTGACACCCTGCCCCCTCCCCTCCTCCTCCCTCCCCAGGGACTGAGCCTTTGCTCAGAAAATCCAGTTCATTAATAGCTTGATTAATCACACCTCATATTTTCATGGTGCTTTTAAAAATAAAACATTTGAAAGCACTTTCACACCTACCCTGGGCCTCAGAGTTACACGGGCAGGTCTTATCATCCCAGACTGCAAGTGAGAAAGGGGGGCTCAGACTCTGAGTAGCAGCGAGTTGGCGTGTGGCCGTGCAGAAGCCCTCTCCCTGCCCACACCTCTGCCTGTGTGCCACTCTGCACAATATCTGGGTCTCCCTGCAGGACAAGAGTGAAGTGGCCACCCTTGGCAGGTCTTCTGAAATTCAAGGGGGAAGAAGGGGTAGTCATGCAGTCACTCAACAAATACTCCATCAGTATGCTGGGCTCCTGCTCCAAGCAAACACATGGCGTGCCAACCATCCTGAATGTACCCTGGAGGGAGGTTCAGGGGACAGGGTGGGCACTGGGGCAAGTGACAAAGAGTATGGATCTAGAAAGGTGTCCCAGCGGAAATGGCACATTTGCTGAAACTTGAAGACTGGGTGGGAGTTCCCAGATGCACCTTGTGAGGCAGGTCTACCATGCTCCACTCTATTGGACGTGTCCTCATCCATCTCCCCACTGCCACTCCTGCCTCCCTCCACCTGTTCATGCAGGAAGATCTCATCATTCCCTTGCACACAGAGCCCATTGGGGATCTGCCAGTAAGTGAAAGAGGTTTTTTTTATGGTAATTTTTTTATTTTTATTTTTTATTTTTAAAAATTTATATCCAAATTAATTAGCATATAGTGAAACAATGATTTCAGGAGTAGACTCCTTAATGCCCCTTACCCATTTAGCCCATCCCCCCTCCCACGACCCCTCCAGTAACCCTCAGTTTGTTCTCCATATTGATGAGTCTCTTCTGTTTTGTCCACCTCCCTGTTTTTGTATTATTTTTGTTTCCCTTCCCTTATGTTCATCTGTCTTGTCTCTTAAAAGTCCTCATATGAGTGAAGTCATATGATTTTTGTCTTTCTCTAATTTCCCTTAGCATAATACCCTCCAGTTCCATCCACGTAGTTGCAAATGGCAAGATTTCATTCTTTTTGATTGCCGAGTAATACTCCACTATATATATGCCACATCTTTATCCATTCATCCATCAAGGGACATTTGGGCTCTTTCCATACTTTGGCTGTTGTTGATAGTGCTGCTATAAACATGGGGGTGCGTGTGTCCCTTCAAAACAGCATACCTGTATCCCGTGGATAAATACCTAGTAGTGCAATGGCTGGGTCGTAGGGTAGTTCTATTTTTAGTTTTTTGAGGAACCTCCATACTGTTTTCCAGAGTGGCTGCACCAGCTTGCATTCCCAGTGAAAGGTTTTTTTTTAAAGTTTATTCATTTATTTTGAGAGAGAGAGGGAGAGGGAGGGAGAGAGAATGAGTGGGGGAGGGGCAGAGAGAGAGGGAGAGAGAAACACCCACACAGGCTCCACACTCCACACTGAGCCCAACGAGGGGCTCAGTCTCACAGATCATGAGATCATGACATGGGCCAAAATCAAGAGTCAGCCACTTAACTGAGCCACCCAGGCACCCCTGAAAGAGGTTTTCTAACTGGATTCCAGTAGGGCAGCTGGGTCATGTCCTCTGCAAGTAAGAGGTCCTTGGCTGGGAAACGGTAAACAGAGCCTCTGCAGAATTGAAGGCTTGGGTTCAGGGTATGCCAGGGCCATATAGTCAGTGGGACGTGCACCTGCCAGCCCTCCTGCAGCCCCTGTGTGTCCATCCTGGCAGAGCCATTCATCCATGCTTATTGCTTGAACAGCCCCAAAGGAAGCAGCCAAAGGCACCCCACTGTGAGTCCCTAGTTGCTAATGCCTGCACTAGGCGCCTTGAGCTGAGCGGCAGGGATCAGGGATGGATAGGCTGGCTGAAGACAAAGCCCTTAGCCACCCACATGTTTCTCTTGCGGTAAGAGTTACAGCACCAGTGAGGACAGGCCATAGATGCAGAGAGGGCAAAATCATATTGTGGTTTCCTGGGAGAGTGAGGTGGGAACCCCTCTTTCCAGAGGAAGCGACAATGGAGCTGGGCCCTGAGGAGAAGGTAGGAAAGTGCTGGCAAAGGAGGGAGGAGGGGTGTTTGAGACAGAGAAGACTGTGGGCCAAGACCTGGAGGTGGTGAGGGAGGTGCCTAGGAGGGATCAATAGGTGTCTCTGCACAGAAAGGCTGGTGAGTTGTCTGTGCCAGAAGACTCAGGGATGTCAACCAAAAGCATTTGGCTTATCCTGAAACAGCTGTGGGAGCCAGGCACACAATAGAAACTAGAAGAGGCAGGCCTGGGCTAGAGCAATAGGGAGTGGCGGGGACTGGGGCAAACTAGAGAGCTTGTGCCCTGTGGAAAAGGTCATAGATCATTTGGGCCTGAGCATGCACTGCTTGATGTTATTTTTCTTAGACAAGTACAGGATTCAGGTGAAAGAGAAAGTTGCTTACTCTAGTGGCCTGTGACATGGAGCGGGAGGGACCCAAGGCTCATGCGCTGCCTTAGTTCAGGCAAGAGGCCTAACTGGGACAGTGAGGGGTCAGGTAGATCACAGGTGCTGACCACAGGGTGGAGGGCACATGGTGAGCTTCAGGGCCAGAGGAGGGGAGGCCAGCTCTGGCCACCTAGGAAACATCTAGTAGCTCCAAGAGGACGTCCAATGGGGCCTGAATTTACCCCTACCTATGGCCTTAAGAGTGTCCTTGATAGAGGGCATAGCTGCAGCCTGGAGGGTGCCCCCTGGGTCCACCTAGTAAATGCCTCCCCTCAGGGTGAGGAGGGGAGGCCGCACCAGCGTGGCGTGACGGAGGCCCTGGAGAAGTGAGCTATGTCCCTTATTGGTCACAGTACATTTATTTTTCATTAGCAGTTAAATGCAGACATGAGGGATTGTGCTGGGTTCAGCGGGCAGCTGACGTGAGCAGTGCTTGGCGCCGCGATCAATAGGGAGGCTTGAGGGCCACTCACTGCCCATATCCCTGGCCGGGACCCCTGCCCACCCAGCCCCGAGCCAGTAGGCAGGCACGGGCCATTGCAGACCATTGCTTTGAGCTGCTGGGAGGTGATGCACAGGGAAGCCCTGAGCCTGCCACTGGGGGCTCCCATTCCCTGCTGGACCAGCCCCCTGTGGGCCCCACTCAGAGGTCAAGCTTGGCCATCCTCTGTGCAGCCCTGGGTCTGTGGAGATACTGTGTCTAGAGACGTCACTGGGCCTACCAGCTCCCCATTCAGGCCCATACTCAGGAGCCCATGCTCTCCTTCAGAGTCCTAATCTTAGGAGGCCTGAGCCTGACTCAGTCCTGCCCTTGGCTGGGTAACAGTGAAGAGCAAGTGTAACAACAGAAGAGTCATGAGGTGGCCACCGGACATTTTGTGAATCCAGGGCCCAAACCTGGGGGTCTGAAGTAAGTGACTTTCCCCTGGGACCCCAGATTCCCCATCTGTAAGATGTCTAGATGGCTCCTCCCCTCCACCCCTCCACGTTCCTCAACCTCAGATAGACCCCCAGAGGGCACTGGCAGAGCCCCAAGGAGGTGTTGCAGGATGGGGCAGGATGGGGAAAGGTGAGCTTTGTTTTCCTCGCTGCAAGTGTGGTTCTGAGGCAGGTCGGCCTTCATCTTGGAGCTTGTACAGGGAAGTGCAAGGGCGGCTTCCAAAAAGAGTTCACAACAGGAAGAGATAAGCTGAGGAGAGGCCATGGTCTTGAGGGGGAGGTGGCAGATGATGGCCCTGCGGCAGATGCTGTCTTGCTGAGCCAGCAATGCCCTCCACCTCCCTGTGTCCCTCCCACACAAGGGCATGACTCCCCGCCCCCATCCTGAGGGCAAGGCATCTGAGGCTCTGTGCCTCAGTTTCCTCATCAGCCTTCAACCACGAAGACATTGCTATGAGTGCCTTTTCTCATTTCATTCTCACAACAGCCTAGGAATGGCGTGACCCATCTGGCAGGCAGGGAGACAGGCTGAGAGTGGGCTGGCATGCCTGAAGAAGTCACACCAGGCTTCAGCCTCTCAACGGGCATTCCCGTTCCCAGCTCACCTGAGCTGGCCCAGGACACCTACAGGACCAGGCGCGGATCCCCTCCCCAAAATCAATCTTGGGGTGGAGGGCAGACTCCCACCTTGGAAAGAGAGGGACCTTGTGCTAAACAGCAGAGAAAGGGCACTGGATGCCCTCTGGGCAGAGAAAGATCAAGGCCCAAGGAGCCAGGACTCCTTGTGTTAGAAGCCCTTTGTGAGTTTTGGAGTGCTCTCCAAAAGGGTAGACTAGACAGTAGAGAACCCAAGAGGTAGACCACATGAGGCCCTTCCAGACTCTCCCGAGGGGCAGACAGGACCTCAGTGTCACAGATGACAAAACGGCTATCTCACCCAAGGTCACCTCTAGCAAGGAGCAGAGCTGGTCTCTGAAGCCCATGTTCTTCCCTCTTTATGGCCAGAGGCCACTGTTTGTTGTCAGGGTGGCTTGTGGGGGAAATCATAGTAGCCCTGAGGGAAACCAGGCTGTTGAGGGCCTATTTGGCGGGCACCTAGCTGGAGGCGGAGGGCACCCCCACTCCATCCTCCCACTGCCTCCCAATTCACCCTTCTCCACCCTCCCAGGGTCCTGCTGGCCCAACAGACCATCAGACTGCCTGGCGGAGGGCGGGGGGAGGGGTGGGGAGGTTACCTCCACCAAAGCCTCAGAGCCAATTACCTGTGTAATTAGCAACAAATGACTTGTGGGATGGTTGTGGTTTTCAGTTAAAATTAGAAGGAAGCCCAGATTCAGGTCTCCTTGAAGGGGTGGGACATGGCCTAGGTCCCTCAGGCTCCCAGACACACTCTCCTGGCTCCCACCCTGCCTGGGCCCAGCCAGCAGTCCAGGCTCTCCCCCCACCCTGGGGCCTCTCCTGTCGCACTGCCACCAGCACCAGCACCAGCCCCCTCCGCCATGTCTCCCCTCATAGCTGCCCCCTCCCCTCCTTCATTCACATGCTATTTTCTGAGCGCCTCCTACTTACCAGAATGGAGATGAGCCCAGAAGTGGCCCTGGAGGCAGCCGGGGCAAGAGAGGAAGGGACCCTGCCCTCCCCCACCCTGGGCTGCCCACCTGCTCTGCCAGGGTCCTCTCCGTCCCTCTGGCTTTCTCTGGACCTCCAAGGGTGGTGGGCTGCCTCACCAGATCCCTGAACTTCTACCAGAGTAATAATGAGCCCTAACTGCTGCTCTGTGTAGAGGGCATCCTAAGGGCTGGGACTTCTGCCCTTGTCTCATTTCATCTCTCTATAGTCTTCAGAAGTGGGTGGGATTCCCCCATTTTACAGAGGGGACGCTGAGGCTCAGGGGAGCATTCGGTAGCCTAGATTGCTGGGCTGGAAGTGGCAGCCTGGCCTCACTCTCCTCCCATCAGCCACACCCGCTGCCTTCCCATGGCCCAACCTCAGCACCTATATGGGCACGTAGCCCCCAAGGGCCCTGAAAGGCTGGCCCCGGCTCACCTTCCCTCTTTGCCCCTGCTGCAGGTGCCCAACAGAGTGCCACGGTGGCCAACCCAGTACCCGGCGCCAACCCAGACCTGCTTCCTCACTTCCTGGTGGAGCCCGAGGATGTATACATCGTCAAGAACAAGCCGGTGCTGCTGGTGTGCAAGGCCATGCCTGCCACGCAGATCTTCTTCAAGTGCAACGGGGAGTGGGTACGCCAGGTGGACCATGTGATAGAGCGCAGCACGGACGACAGCAGCGGTGAGGCCAGGCTGGGGGGCCAGGCAGGGCCAGTTAATGGGGAAGTGAGTCTCAGCCTCGGAAAAAATGGAGGCCCAGAATGGGGCTTGCAGTTACCCCTGGCTGCACACCTGTGAGCAGGAGGACAGGATATAACCAACTCTGGCCACCACCCCAAGCCCCCAGAAGAGGCAGGATTCCCATACCTCACACCCCCTATATATACACCGAGGCCTTCTCCAGGAGACCCCACCCTCACCAGAACTCACCACCTGGGAAGTGGGTTAGTGAGTAAAAGGGAAGCCCCCTACAAATGCCCCAGGAGGCTATGGTTGGAGAGGCAGATGCCCACCACTGCATCTGAGCCTGGTCTGGGCCACGGGCAGCCTGGCGAGAAGTGCCAGCAAAGAGAGTTTGGACGGAGTAGGTCCCAGATAATGAGGACGTGACACTCTGATCTCTGTGCCCCCATTCATTCTTCACACATTCCCTGAGCCCCCACTTTCATGCTGGGGACACAGCCACCACCTACAGAGAGCCCCGGCCCC